>NC_080574.1:38777500-39977500 GCF_029962835.1 Magnolia sinica
TTGTATGAGTCAGGGTGATATTTTATTGAGACGAATCTGGTTGTTTGAAGCTTTCTAATTACTTAATTAATTAACACTACTAAATGGAGATTATTAGCTCAAGGACTATTCAATTGTGAGTCTACACTAGTAAACAACTAAAGTATTTTAGTTGAGTCTCTCTCTCTCTCTCTCTCTCTCTCTCTCTCTCTCTCTCTATATATATATATATATATGTGTGTGTGTGTGTGTGTGTGTGTGTGTGTGTGTGTGTGTGGGCCTAAGTATTATGCTGATGGGTCCAGCCCAGCCTGAGCCCTAGCCCAATCTGTCAGATCACTTGCTGGGCTGTAATCAGGTCCTCAGCCAATCTTCCCACTCGACTTGCGCTTTCTCTACACGTATGTGTATAAGGAAAACCATCTACACACCATCACATGTATTCAGCTGTGGCATATGGATGTAAGATCCAAGTCATCCAACAAGTGGGACCCAAAACTAAGGCTGGTCTATTCATTACATGGGCATTTGAAAAACCTGATGAGTTTTTTCGCTACCCATTTGTTTTTTGAACTGTAACCCATGTATTGAGTTGATTGGCCCAATTTTTAAGGCCAAGTCATCTCAGCGATGGAACTAACCTGATAGACAGCTTAGATCTCACCCCCATAATCCAGGCTGCTCTATGGATAGGAGATGGTGACCCAACATGGCATGATTTGATTGGGCCATGTGCTATCAGAGATGGTAGATAATCAGGATGCAGATTGAATATTGTCCCTTATTGGAGTCAGCACAGCCACACCGGGATTTAATTGAAATGATAGGCCTTGAACCTAACAACTTTCAAACCTACTTTTTGTGGGCATTTTCGTCAATGACCTACCACCATCTAGTCAAATTCTACTACTTCCTGCTTATATCAACTTTGGTGGCTAAATATCCAATTCGAGTCCACTCAATATTCAAGCAACTTTCAAATAAAGCCGAAATTCACGTTAACCTAATGTCTGCAAACTCATTCATGCTTTTGTCACACCATCCGAAGCAGATTGCATCCTGAGTAAACTTTGTGAGGTCTATTGTTATTTATGTATTTTATCCACTCCGTCCATCCATTTTATTAGATAATTTTTTAGATTGATTCCAAAAATGAAGCATATCCAAAGCTCAAGTGGACCACACCACAGGAATCGGTGTGGATTAAGTATTTATTGTTGAAAAGTTTTTATGGACCATAAAAACTCAGGATCAAGCTAATATTTGTGTTTTCCCTTCATTTATGTCTATATGATCTTATGAATGATGATAAATAAACATCACTGTAGGCCCGGATGGCTTTCAATGGTGGAAATCATTATTTCCACTGTGGTGTATTTCACTTGAGCTTTGGATATGCTTTAATTTTGGGCTCATTTTTTAAAATGGGTTGGAAAAACAAATAAACTGCACGGATAAACCACAATCATTTATAATGGGCCCAACGGAATTTACTCAGTATGATAAAAGTGTATTATTTAGTAGGCAATTCAATTGGATGGGAACTGCGTCTTACCCTGCCTGTCTCTAACCCAGAATGGGCAGTTCTATGTGCTGGCCCACCGTGATGTATCATTTTATCCATGCCGCCCATCCCTTCTCTTAGCCCATTTAAAGATATATGCATAAAAATGAAGTAGATCCAATGCTCAAGTGGACCACACCAATTAATAAGCTTGTATCGCATTAAATGCACAAACATTAAAGGCATTAATGCAAGAGTCATCTTTGGTGTAGTTCACTTAGCGTGTGATCTACCTTATTTTTATGCACATATCTTAAAATGATACAAAACAAGGAATGGACAAGTGGCCCACTTACAAAACTGCCAGTTCATGGCTAGAGACAAACGGGATAGCGATATAGCTGGTGTAGGCATGTGTCACGCGAAGATGAGCATCAAGCTCCGAGTTGTACCAAATAGTTCAAAGGAGATAAAAGTTAAATGGCCCCAAAATGATGTATTTATTACATCCACACTATTCATCCATTTTTAGATATCATTTTAAAGCATGAACCAAAAAATGAATCATATCCAAATCTCAAATGGACCACACCAAAAATAGCAACAGGGATAATGATTTTCTTTGTTAAAACATTTGTAATGCCCACCATAACATTTATTTTCCATCCAATCTGTTCATAAGGTCAAAAAGACCTAGATGAAGAGGAAAAACAAATATCATATTGATCCAAAACTTCTGTGAGCCCAGAAAGGGTTTCAATGATAGACGTTCAATCCCCCACTGCTTTTTATAGTGTGGTCCACTTTATCTTTAGATCTGTATTATTTTTCAGCTCAAGCCTTATGATGAGCTTGTCAAATGAATGGACAGTTTGGATATAATAACACATACCTCATGATGGGACCCACAGAACTTGCCGATGTCAATACACCAACTACATAGATGGTGTGTGGTTAAAGCTAGGCTGGACCCGACTTGATCCGACAGATCCGACTCGTCCGACTTAACCCGAACTGAATGCCAGGGTTGGGTTCGGATCAAGTAGACCCACCCTGATCCGAATCCCGACTGAGTCGAGTTAAGGTTGCATAGTAATCCGATTCAAAATCCAATCCGATCGAATCCAATTCGAAACCCGACTCGGACCAGAATTGGGTAGTATAAATTAAGCTTTTTATTTTTTTTTACCTTTACCATTTCATCTATCCTGACCCTACCTGCACCGACGCCGCACCAAACCCCAGCGGAATTCAGGCCAACCAACAGCCTAACACCCGATCTTTACCAGTCATCCTCGTCCATTCATCAAGTATGTTTATTTTTAAAGTTTTTTTTTGTATTTTTTCGGGCTCGGGATCTCGGGTGCAAGCCGTTGGTGGCCCGCCCTAGCTCGGGAGCTTGGGCGCAACTGTTGGTGGTTCGGCCTAGCTCAGGAGCTCAGGTGCAGGCAGCTGGTGGTCCGGCCGAGATCGAGACCTCGGTCGTGGTCCGCCCTGGCTCTGAATGGACGCGAATTAGCTACTCAAGTGATGTCATCATGTTCTTTGGGCCCTACTATGATGTATGTGTTATATCCACACCATCCATCCATTTGGAGAGATCGTTTTAGGGCATGGTGGCCTGCCCTGGCTTGACCTCGCTAGTGGCCTGATCTGAATCGTACTCAACTAGATCTGACTCGATTTCGCCTACTGAATCAAACTCGGTCCAGGTCGGCCCAGCCAAGATTCGGTTCGGATCGAGTCAGGCCTACTGGACTCAGTTCCGAGTCCGACCAAGTTCGGATGAGAGAGTTGGGAAAACCAAATCGAGTCGAGCTTGACTTAACCCGGTACGACTCAACTTGATGCCCACCTCTTGTATGCAATCTCCCTAAGCCTCATCTTTCAAGAGCAAGTATCAGAGTCAAATCTTGCAGCATTAGGTCATCAGAGATTCCCTTGTAACCACCGCACATTTCACGTCATCATAAAAGCAATGACATAAATGGTGCCGTTGAAAGAGTTGGGGTCGGCGTGTGGCGGGCGGAAACGGATTGGCTACTCCGTCTGCCACCAGGCAATGGCTGATGGTCGGTGCTACGTGGTCCATCATGATGTATGTGTTTCATCCATTCTGTCCATTTATTTTTCTAGATCAATTTATGGTAATATACAAATAATGAGGTATATCCCAGTCTCAAGTGGACCACATTACAGGAAACAGTGTTGAATGAACATCGACCATTAAAAACAATTTGGGGGCCATAAAAGTATTGGATCAAGTTGATATTTTTTTTTCCCTTCATCTGGATATTTATGACGTAATCAACAGATTGGATGTCAAATAAACAGTACATTGGGCCTTAGGAGTATTTAAATGATGGATATCCAATCACTATTGTTTTCCTTTGGTGTGGTCCACCTGAGATTATATCCCTTTAATTTTTGGGATAAAGATCTAAAATGACATTTAAAAATGGATAAACTGAATGGATGAAACACATACATCATGGTGGGTCCTACAGAGCACCGACCACCAGCTCCGGGGTTAGTGTCAGGGGGAGTAGCCAATCCGTTTCCGCCTTGGCAGGGTGACCACGTGAGAAAAGGACGATGAAATGAATCTGATGTGTAAATGTACTACGGAAACATTCATGCATCTCAACTCAAGGAAGCTCAACGCTTCACGAGTGGCACTGATGTACAGCTACAGGGGATATCCGGGCTCTGGCCCAAAGTTTGCAGGCAAGTCACGTCCATAGTACTATTTGAAACATTCTGAGAGAAAACATACTCCAGCTGAGACGGACAGGAGCTTTGAGTTGCCACTGTATGCATCTTATCCACACCGTCCATCGTACCATTTGAAGCCTTCGGAGAGGAAATCGATCATTGCCGAGAAATGACAGTACTCTCGAAGCACTGCAAGAACCTACCCCACCCGTCTCTAGCTGGGAACGGGCAGGAGCTTTGAGTAGACACCATGATGTATGGATCTTATCTACATCTGTATTTTTTAGTATCACCCTAGGATATAAGCTTAAAAATGAGGCAGATCCAAGGTTCAAGCGAACTACACAAGGGGGATTAAACTCTTACCATTGAAAACTTCTTAAGGGCCATAGAAGTTTGGGATGGAGCTGCTATTTGTGTTTTCTCTTACATGTAGTTTCATGAACAGGTTGGATGGCAAATAAACATCACAGTGGGCCCTAGAAAAGTTTCAATAGTGAGAATCATTATCACCACTGCTTCCCATGGTGTGGTCCACTTAAACCTTGGATTTGTGTCATTTATGCTTTTATACCTTAAATGATAGGGAAAAAATGGATGGACAATGTAGATAAGATCACATCACAGTGGCCACTCAAAACTCTTGCCCGTTCCTAGCTGAAGACGTGCAGGTCGGACGCGTGTTCAGGGAACAAAAATATTAGCCTGATTCAAAACTTCTATGTCTCAACCAATATTTCAACCGTGGGCATTCAATCCTCACTTTTATGGCCCGCTTGAGTATTGGATCCGTTCATTTTTAACATCATGTCTTAAAATAAGCTCACACAATGGATAAACGGATAGATTTCTCAAGAATATATCAGTGGGACCCACCTAGGTTCCTGTGAAGTGCTTCCGCAGGAACGCAGATTTCCTGCTAAAGGCTTTTGGTACCAAGTTCCTGCTTTGGAAACCTATGTGGGGCCCACCGTGATGTTTGTAAGAAATCTATCCCGTCCATCTGTGTTTTTTATCTCATTTAGGACTTGAGATCAAAAGTGAATAGGATCCAAAACTCAAGTGGGCCGCACTAAAGGAAAAGTTGGGTAGGAAAATTTCTACCCTTGAAACGTCCCTGGGTCGGCAGTGATGTTTACATGGCATCTGTATAGTTTATAACATCATTACTACTGGAATGAACATAAAACACAAATATTAGCTTAATTCCAAACTTTTATAAATATTTCAACTGTGGAAGTTCAATCCTCACTTTTGGGCCCGCTTGAATAGCGGATCCAGCTCATTTTTAGTCTCGTGTCCTAAAATGAGTTCACAAAATAGATAGACGGGATAGATTTCTCACAAATATCACAGTGGGCCTCACCTGGGTTCCCAGTGCAGAAACTTCCGAGAAAGGCTTTGGCAGGAAATCCCCTCTGTGCCGTGGAACATTACAAGTTATATGCTCCCTATAGCACCGGTTCTCTAACAGTGACCATCTAAATAACTGATCTACACCGTCCACCTGTCTCGTAAGTCATAGGCTAAAATGAAAGAAGAAGAAGGTCAATTGACTAGAGTGGTCACGGTCCTTCCATTACACAATAGTGCCCGTGATAAAATTCTAATCCAAGGTATTCTTTGAGCCCGTTGGGTTTTCCAATTTTCCGCGTAATTAAAAGTAAATGAGCTATCATTATTATTTTAGAGTGTTGGTTTAATAAAAATCATAAAATTAAAAGTAAAATAAACTAACAAAGTAAATAAATAATGATAATCACTACATCTTTTTAAAGCAAGAAAAGATTTACTCTCTTATTATTACCAAAGGCAAGGTACAAAAGAAGTACAACAAAAAAGAGAGCAGAGCTCCTCAAACAAAAATATAATTAAAGAAGAAGAAAAACAAAATCCCATACCTTAAGTCAAGAATCAACCACCCACACCCTCAGCACACTCATTCATACCTCAAGTGGTAGACTGGGTGGAGATACCTCGTTTCAACACTGAGGTCTTAGTACCGATTCCCTAGTGGGGGTAGCTAACAGAAGAGTGTATACTGACAGTGTTGTGTACTAACAAGCTAACAATTAAAAATTTAAAAAATTTAAAAAAAATAAAAACACCCACACTCTAAGTTAGGAAAGAAAAAAAGATAAAACTAAGAGAGATAGAAGCTGCCCAATCAATGGGCAAGGATAGGCATGATCATACTCGGTCACACATGGTGAACATTACTTTTTTATATATAAAAAACAAAATTATTTTTATCAAAATTCATGTAAAAAATAAATAATGGTAGAATGCAATCAGTGCAGTTTAATGTAAGTGACATTACCTCGTAATTATAGTAGTAAGTAATCATTATTCATTTTGAAAAACCAAACGGACATCATTTGGTTGATGATAAAGGGTTGCAATCGATGGTAAATGAATGCACATGGGCAAAAAGGATCGTTTGGCTAATGGTAAGCGCTCGTAATTAGAATTAATGTGAAATGAAATACATCTAAATTATATAAATAGAAATCCTCAAAAAAGGCTAAGAATCATATGCAAATGATAGAAATAGTCTAATTTTCAGAAATATCCCACTTTTATGGCTTACCTGAGGCTTAAAATATCCTATTTTTTGCAAAGTATATATTTCAATAGACTAATTAGGATTATTACATCAAATATCACACATATTTTAACTTGGGGTATTAAAACTGCTCTGCTCAATGCAATCCAATTCTAGGCATTCAAAAATAACTGGAGATTTCAATTCGCATCAATTCTATCTAGGTAACTTGGATTCCAATGTATTCCAACCACAAGCATCCAGATGGACCTAGAAAATTTTAGTGACAGATTTGACTGACTAGATATGAGAATTATCTAGTGTAGGCACTGTTGGAAATTAAAAACTAGCCGTTTTATGGCCGTTTTCTGACTGTTGTGCATGGACCATTAAGCTGCTGTATGCTGACTGTTGTGAGACAACAGCTAGCCGTTTTCTAGCTGTTGGGCTAGCCATGTAGCAGTTACAGTTGGACCCTGCACTAATGACTCAGCTGTTACAGTTTCTGCTACAACAGCTCTTTTCAGTCCCTCTATTTATACTGAGAGATTTCTCTCTTAGTCCCTTAGTCTCTCTGCTAACTAGTCACCCGCCATAGCCACTTAGTCACACCGCAACTCTCACACGTCTTGCTCTGGTTCGCTCAAGGTCGCGAAAAAGCGACCCTCTGCGACACGATGCAGATATGCGAAGTGCAAAGTGCGCCACTAGTGCCTCTACAGCCACACTGCCTCACATGCCTAAGCCCTCGCACCGAGCCCGTGACCGAGACCGAAACCGAGTCCGAGTCCGAGTTCGAGTCCGAGTCCGAGACCGAGACCGAGACCGTGCCCAAGCCCGAGCCTGAGCGCGAGCGCGCGCGGGTGTTCCAGTGCTACACACTGGAACACGCAAGGTCCATAGTCCACGGACTAGGTAGGTAAATATTATAATACTCCACATCCTTCATATAAACCATAGGTTTTTCTCTTCTCTTTTCCATGTGGGACTATTCCCAAAAATCCGCAGAAAAGTGTTTTTTCAAAACAACTTTTTATATTATATATTATTTTATTATTAAAATATTTTTTTATTAAAATCAATATTTTTTGCAACAATCCCCCACTTGATTTTATAAAATTATTTTCTCGGTTAAACAATACTGCCAGAATAATCAGCTTATATGTATAAAGAAATATATCTTTCGATTTTAATCTTTCCTTAGTGTAAATATTTCAAAACTCTGTCGAAATGACTGGTAGCCGCAGCTTTGAACCAGTTATTCCTAGATAACAGAATTAAAAATACCACACACATATTCGCTATATGTTTATTAGAGTTCCCACAATCTTATTCAGCACAATTAATGGCCATGTGCTTATCCTAATTCGTGAACAATTCCGAGAGAAAACTCCTAACTCTCATGAGAGACGGCACCATCTCTACGTTTATATAGGTGAAATCCTTCCAGTGTCTCCGTTACTATAAGATATTTGTCCTTATAGACTGGATTTCATTAAGAGTTCTAAGACTCAACCCTCTATCGCAACGCTCAGCACCTATCTATTATGGATGAGGTTTTATAATTTAGTGCTGAAAATTTTTCACATATCAGTGACTTATTCTTACCCATTAAACCCAAAATTATAAATTTTCTGACTTTAGGTTGGGTTACCATCACTGGTGGAACTTTGGTTGAAGAGTTTCAATCCCATCCCTTTAAATGTAGCCTTTACTACCTCTCTCGGTAGAGGTTTAGTTAAAGGATCTTCAAGGTTATTGCTTGATTTCACATAAGAAATAGCAATGATTCCATCTCGAATCAATTGTCTAGACTAATATGTCTAGACTTACCATTATAAGTGCCGTTATAGGCTCTAGCTAATGTGGCTTCACTATCACAATGTAGTGACACAGCCGATATAGGCTTTACACAAAAAGAAATTTCTAATATAAGATCCCTTAGCCACTCAGCCTCTTTGCCTGTTGCAGTCAGGGCTATAAATTCAGACTCCATAGTCGAATGCGTTATGCAAGTCTATTTCTTGGATCCCCAAGATACAGCTGCACTTCCTAAGGTGAATACCCACCCTGTAGTAGACTTGTTGTCTCCTGCACTTGATATAAAGCTCGCATCGGTATATCCTTCCAATACGGCAGGAAACTCTGAATAAAATAGTCTTAAGTCTTTAGTTGCTTTTAAGTAACCAAGGACTATACTTATTACATTCCAGTGTTCAGTAATGGGGTTACTAAAACCTACTAAGTTTACTCACAGCATATGCGATATCAGGTCTAGTGTATTGCATAGCATATGTAAGACTCCCTATAGCACTCGCATATTCTAATTGTGCAACTATTCTTTCGGTATTTTCTTTTAGCTTGATACTTGAATCAAATGGGGTCTTTACTTCTTTTATATTTAGATGGTTAAACTTGTTTAGTATCTTCTCAATATAATGAGATTGACACAAAGCATAACCCCCACAATGTTTTTTAACTTTGATACCAAGAATCGTATCAACTTGTCCAAGATTCTTCATTTTAAATACGGAAGATAGAAACTTTTTTGTTTCAATTACACCTTCCATTTTATTACTTATTATTAACATGTCATCAACATACAGATAAATAATAACGATGTAACTACCATCTACTTTTTAATATATGCATTTGTCAGCTACATTACGCATGAAACTATAAGAAGGTATTTTGGAATCAAACTTCTCATGCCACTGTTTTGGTGCTTGTTTTAATCCATACAATGATTTGACTAATCTACATACTTTGTTTTCATTTTCTGGTAGAACGAATTCTTCAGGTTGTTCCATATATACCTCCTCGTTGAGGTCACCATTCAGGAATACAGTCTTTACATCCATTTGGTAGATGTGAAGATGATGTATTGAAGCCAACGCAAATAATATCTTAATGGATGTTATCCTAACTACAGGAGAGTATATGTCAAAGTAATCTATCCCTTCTTTTTGTCTAAAACCCTTAGCTACTAGTCGAGCTTTAAAGGTTTGGATAGTCCCATCAGTGTGATATTTCTTTCTAAATACCCACTTACAACCTATGGGTCTACAACCTGGAGGTAAGTTAACTAGTTCTCATGTTTGATTTGATAGTATGGATTGTATTTCATCATTTATAACTTCTTTCCAGAAAGCTGAGTCTCTAGAGGATATGGCCTCTTTATATGTTTTAGGATCATCTTTTATAGTTATTACTATAAGTATTTTTCTTATAACATTTTCTCTATCTCCTTCTACAAGATGAAAAATGACACGTTGTGAGTCTATATAGTCATCTCCTAGACTCTTCTCTATTCTTGTTCTTTGACTCCTACGAGGCTCAATAGGAGCTTCCACTATCTGTGGAGCTATGCTATCTGGTTCTTTATTAGGAGTTTGGATTTCATTATCCTTTGACTCCAAAGATAGTGAGTTCTCAAAGAACTCAACATCTCTTGATTCTATTATTGTATTAGACTCTATATCTAGAAGTCTATAAGCTTTACTATTTTGTGCATACTCTACGAAGGCGCGCTTAATAGCTCTTGGTCCTAACTTAGTTCTTTTTGGATCAGGGGTTCTGCAATATGCAAGATACCCTCACACTTTAAGATATCCTAGGTTAGGTTTTCTACCTCTCCATGTTTCATATGGAGATATTTTATATTTTTTAGACGAAATTCTGTTTATTATATGGCATGCTGCAAGCAGTGCCTCTCCCCATAGACTTAGTGGCAACTTTGCTCTAATCAGCATTGAGTTGACCATTTCTACTAATGTTTTATTCTTCCTTTCAGCTATTCCGTTTTGTTGAGGTGTGTATGGCGCTGTATATTGATGTATTAGTCCATGTTCTTCACAAAAGTTATTGAATTCATTGAAGAAGTATTCTCCTCCTCTATCGCTACAGAGAATTTTTATCTTCTTATTCAGTTGATTCTCTACTTCTGCTTTATATATTTTAAACATGTTTAATGCTTCATCTTTGCTCTTTAATAGGTACACATACACATACCTAGAGCAATCATTTATAATGGTTATGAAGTACCGTTTACCTCCATGAGTAAGAATGTCGTTTAACTCACAGATGTCACTGTGCACAAGATCCAATACTTGAGACAATCTTTCAACACTTGGAAAAGGTTTCTTTGTCATTTTGGATCTTATGCACACTTCACATTTTTCAGTTTCATTATCTGTATATGAGATTAAACCATTCTTAGTTATGAACTTCAATGTACTATACTCTATATGGGCTAGTCTATTATGCCACAATCTAGCGGATTCAACCATATACGCAAAAGTGTTACTTTCATTCAGAGAAAACTTAACCATTCCGTTACAAGCATATCCCTTTCCGACAAAATTCTCATTTTTGGACAGAATCAGTTTACCTGACTCATACACCACCCGTATACCTAGTTTTTCCAGAAGATCCCTAGAAACTAAGTTTCGCCTCATGTCTGGGACGTGCAGTACATTAGTTAGAATCACTTTCTTTCCAGAGGTGAATATCAGTTCGACAGTTCCTTTATCGACGACCTTCGATCGGACTTCATTATCCATTTGAGCTTCTTGACCATCGGTCAATTCTTCATAGGTTTTGAAGGTTGATTTGTCATAGCACACATATACAGTAGCGGCAGTATCATACCACCAACCTAAAACTTTACCTTGAATGGTATTCACCTCAGTGATCATAGCCACGATATCGCCTTCTTCTATTGCACTTGCCTCTTTTTTAGATTTGCGATAGCGGTATACTCGAGCATAGTGCCCGATTTTTTCACAGACATGGCATGGGCCCTTAAACTTTCTGTTCTTCTTTTGCATGTTCTTCTTGAATTTTCCTTTGTTAGGTTTTAAGGAATCGTCCTTCTCGAAATGTTTATTATTAGTGTTTTCTACAGCATATACTTTGGACGAGGTATTCCCGTTATCATTTTTTCTATCGTGGTTACGGAATTCTTCCTCAATCCTGAGGTGTTTTTGGATTTGTTCAAGTATGTAGTCCTCGATTTTATGTAGCAACTTCTTTCTATAGTCTTTCCACATCGGTGGCAATTTGGCGATTATTGCCACAACTTGAAATGATTCAGGAAGATTGATTTTTATCACTTTGATTTTGTTTACTATTAGCTACAGTTCTTAGATTTGGGGTAGCAGCGGTTTATTATCTACCATGCTGAAGTCAAAATACCTGGCGATGAGAAACTTGTTGGTACCTTCTTCTTCAGCCTTGTATTTGAATTCCAGAGCGGCCCAGATCTCCTTTGCTAATAACATCTGTTGGTACAAATCGTACAGACGATTGGAGAGAGCGTTCAGAATGTGTCCTCGACACAAGAGTTCGTCTTCGGCTCTTTTAGTGCGGGCAGCTACTTGTTCAAGTGTGTCGTTGTCAGATGCTTCATGTAGTGCTTGCAAATTTGGATCTAATATATAATAGATCTTCAGCGCCGTCAAGAAAAATTTCATCTTGTCTTGCCATCTTGTAAAATTGGTTCCATCGAACCGATCAAGACATATCAAGTCCTGATTCATTAACTTGATGGATGAAACACTGTCGGCTTCCATCAGAAAAATAACACTTTAAGATTGTTGGAAATTATATAGATTAACATATTTCTGTATAATGTGGAAACCGAAAAGTGCAAAATAATCAGAAATCAGGATAGGCTGAAGCAGATCTGAAACGCTGTCCTTAAAGCGTTATTTGCCCTTACTCAAGTGAATTGAGTATGCTGATAGGTTACAGGCAAATAGCTTCTAGGATACGACGAGCCTGGTGTGGGTCTGCGTTTAGCAAACACGAAGGCCCACCAAATGGAACTCAATTACACGCTTTCTGGCAGTATTACAGTATAAAGGAAAAAATTCCAAAAGACGAAGAAAAGAAAAGAGTTTTGACTTCTGCACAGGTCAGTTCAAATCTTCAGCCACTGGTTCAGTTGAACCGTTCTAGACCATACCGCTGGTCTGTTCTTCAAGCTAAGGTTTAAGCCTTACTATGTTGCTGGAAACACTAGAATATATGAGTGGAGAGGGGCTGACTGTCTCAATTCGTATGGGTTTGCTGGAATGAGTTGAGATGGTTTGGAAACTCATCCAGGTCCTCCTTTTATAGGCTAGGGGTTATGGTCCAGAGACTTAAATTTCATTAAGTCATTTCTGTCTGTTGAAAAAATAGCCGTTTTATGGCCGTTTTCTGACTGTTGTGCATGGACCATTAAGCTGCTGCATGCTGACTGTTGTGAGACAACAGCTAGCCGTTTTCTAACTGTTGGGCTAGCCATGCAGCAATTACAGCTAGACCCTGCACTACTGGCTCAACTGTTACAGTTTCTGCTACAACGGCTCTTTTCAGTTCCTTTATTTATACTGAGACCTTTTTCTCTCAGTCCTTTAATCTCTCTGCTAACCAGCCACCCGTCATAACCACTTAGTCGCACACGTCTCACTCCGGTTTGCTCAAGGTCGCGAAGGAGCGAAGTGCAAAGTGCGTCACTAGCGCCTCTACAGCCACACTGCCTTACATGCCCACGCCCTCGCACCGAGCCTGTGACCGAGACCGAGTCCGAGTCTGAGACCGAGACCGAAACCGAGACTGAGCCCGTGCCCGAGCCCAAGCTCGAGCGCAAGCGCAAGCGCAGGTGTTCCAGTGTTACGCTGGAACACGCAAGGTCCATAGTCCACGGACTAGGTAGGTAAATATTATAATACTCCATATCCTTCATATAAACCATAGGTTTTTCTCTTCTCTTTTCCATGTGGGACTATTCCCAAAAACCCGCAGAAAAGTGTTTTTTCAAAATAACTTTTTATATTATATATTATTTTATTATTAAAATATTTTTTTATTAAAATCAATATTTTTTGCAACAATCCCCCAGGTATGGTGTGGTCACCTTCTTCAATAATGTATATGGCCAGCACGCCACATGTCCATTTGATGAAGGGTTGGATCGATTGCAAAGTACCTCAGGTCATAATAATTTGGTAGCATTTGACACATGAAAATACATGAGATGTTAAAGTCTCTTAATAAATATTAACACACTGCCTTTGGAAAGCTTAAGCTTTTAGAGAAAGTGGAGATTTGACATGGTATCAGAGTTGAAGATCTTGTGTTCCGAAATCTGAGAACAGCAAAATATCCTGATGGAGGACAATTAACCACTTGCTCTACAATCCAGCGTCCATGGGTTAGGTGAGTATGAAAATGCCCCTTGCTCTAAAATCCCACATCCATAGGTTAGGTCAGGTGTGAAAATCCAGCATCCTTACTCTTACCCGGGTGGTAGACTCCCAGGAGTTTCAACACCAGGTCAAGGGATGTGTGTGCATGTATAAGCGTGTGTGTGTGTGTGTCATGTGTAAAAAAAAAACCAAAAAACCAAAAAACAAAAAAAAAAATTTAAAATAAAAATAAAAAAATAATTCAGGTGTGAAAATGCCCTTTGCTCTAAAATCCCACATCCATGAGTTAGGTCAGGTGTGAAATTACCTATGCATTAATCACCCATCATACATCATACACTAGGTATTATCTTTACGGTGGCACGGAGAAGATGTGGGGTTCGAGTCATGTGGGCACACTATTCTACCCATCCATTTATATGATGTGTCACCTCAAAAACCCTG
The DNA here is from genome assembly GCF_029962835.1 of Magnolia sinica. Lineage (NCBI taxonomy): Eukaryota > Viridiplantae > Streptophyta > Magnoliopsida > Magnoliales > Magnoliaceae > Magnolia > Magnolia sinica. Next base: position 38,791,884 of record NC_080574.1, read on the forward strand.
AAAGTCTAGGACCCAAAATTCAACCCGATTTATAACCATACGTCTCCCTTGAATTTAATAGGGTCACTTCAGTCGGCAAAAAAACCTAAATTTTTGCCTAGCCCTTCATCTGGACTGGATAATGGGCTTAAACGACCTTGATTACATGTAGACAGCATTGAGGGCCCCATGATAATAAATAGGGGGTGTGCCCTCTCAACATGATCCATATGTTGTGGCGCATCTGAGTTTAGATGGGACTGAATTTTGGTATTTAGGTACTTTCTGAGGTGACTCATATGATGGATGGAATGGATTCCATGAACACATCAATAGATCTCATATCTGCCCGGTACCATCATAAGGTTAGGGTGTTTCCAGTTCCATTGAAGTGCGCCCATTTCGGCGTTAAACACGCCAAGAGCCGACCAAAACCATTTAATGTTTACACTTGAAAGTCTATGAGACCACTAACCATTGGCTTAGCCAATTCAAATGGGTCAACCTTGTTGTAGACTTTTGGCTATGATTGAGCCCATGACTTCAACTCCACAGATCTTTTTTTTTTCAATGTAATATTCTAAAAAATATCCTTACATTTCGTGACTCGCATTTTCTACTATTAGAAAGAGATTCCTTAATAATTTTAGCTGTAGAAATATTCCTTCCAGCTTTCTTCAGATTGACTAGTTTTGTATTTGGGAATTTGAACTCGTCGTATGAAGACGATTTACTTAGTCTAATCATGCGTCTTTGAAATTGGCAAAGAGAGAAATTTCTGATCCGACAAACATGATTTTCTTAGTCTAGTTATCCTTAAAATTCATAAAGAAAGAAAATTCTAATCTGACTTTGTCTGGTGATTGAAACGATGGATTGGTCAAAATGATTTGATTATCTATGCCAGGTTTGAAATAAGGTGCGAAATTGAAACCAACCACTCCCAAATCCCCCTGTTTAGGATTGAAATGACAAATACTCCCATTATATCTCTAAAATGGAACATCATACATTCAACGGTCCTGATTCAATCAGGGTTCCTCATGTGAAGGGGTGGCACACATGTTTAGGGATTCAGGAGGATGGTGCATGCATGTTTCAATGATCCAAGCCATTTATAAGGTAGAACACACTAAGATACTATGGACCAAAATTTAGGATTGTACATTCATCAAGTGATCCACACACTGATTTTGAAAGGTTGGACATTTTCGTTTTATTTTATTTTTTTCCAACTATCCATTTTTCTACTAACATTATTTTTGGTCCATGCCATGTTCACGATATACCTTACCTAATGAATGGCTCATATCTCTAACATGTGTGCTTTCTATCCAGGCGATCTGTGACACAAGTTCCACCAGCTCACATGAGGGGCACCTTGTGAATCACGACCTGTTATTAAAACCTTTCATTTATGACCATTGGCACCCGCCTCAAGCTATTAACTTAGTTTATTGTCTAATATGAATGTTTAAAGAGGTCGGCTACATCCTGACGTATTGCTATTTGATACATTAGCATTTTATCTTTTGAATATGGGATCATCTTTCAATGATCTAATCCTTTTATATGATGGGCTTCACCTTCGATGGGGATGGTTTTTTAAAAAATAAAAGCTCTTAGATTGGAATATTTTAACCCTTCAATCATTTCTCTCATCTTTGAGCAGAGATATTCTCCCTAACCTTTGAACGATCAAAGATTGAGATATTTCAATCTCACAGGTTTTTTTGGTGAGGCTCATTGTATAAACGTGTTTGGGTCATAGAATATAACTCAAATTGAACGGCTAAAGTACCGATTCATCCTATTGCAATAAGTCAAAGTTATTAAATGAATGAGACCCCAGTTTTTAGAGAAGATAAATAACAAATAAATATTAAATTAAAGAGAAATGATGTTCAACTGGTTATGCTATAAGGAATATTAAAATTAGAGAGAAAAGATCAACAAGTGATTGTGTCATAAGCTTAGCTTCGAAGATCCAGGGCAGTTTAATCCGAGACCTGGACTTTTCGTTCATTCTTGAATTGACATGGTATCGATAGCGTCTTCACCCAATGGAGCTTTTTGTTCGATCGAGTTGAATCTTGTACATATGTTGAATGTTCTATTATATATAGTTCTTTAAAATATCCACTCGGTTTCCATGTGTGCTGCATAGTTCAAGAATTTGCTCGATCGACACAAAACTTGGCTGAGTCAACTTGATTTAGAGAGATTTTAACACAAGGATGAACATAATGAGGTCGATCAACATCTTCTTCAAAGGGATAATTACTCCGAATCTACGGAGCTTCTCTGGACTCCTCAGAGATGTTCCTCGAATCCACGAGAAAAATAGAAAAAAATAGAAATAATTTTTAATAAATTCGAAATTAGATTGATTGATAATAAAAACAGTTTACAACCTTTTAAATAGTGATACCAAATTTAGGAGGAAGTTTCAGAATCACACTCCAACTCAAACTCTCTAATATTTGTGACTTACTATAAATAGTATACTTGTTGTTTATAGATGGTCATGATTTCTACTAAACTTCATGGTTTTTGTCCAAAAATAGTAAGTGTTCTATTTGGCCTAATCACGTTATTCTCCTAAATTTTTTAAATCCCTTTTCATGTTGGGCACAACTCCTAAAACTCAAATTATAAAGAGTTATAATTAAACTAAAACTTACTATAAATAGTAAAAATTAATGAAACTAAAAAGGATTTTCAACTGTCAATCTTATTAATCTCGCAAATTCAGTGTGGGCAACCCGGCATAGAGGGCTGAGATGCTAAAGTAGCTTCTCCTACCTAAAATCATATATGGTATGTCAAATAACTCATTTCAGTTTGCAAGATATGTCTTTTTTAGGGTTTTGACGGCCCTAATCACTTCCGCCTCTAATCGAACCTTCTCTGGTACATATTGGACATGAAAGTGCCCGTGACCTGATCTACATCAGATTTCAAGCTGAGTTGCTAGGAAACTCGGTCCTGGGTCTGACTCGATCAGTGCTGAACAGGGACGAGTAATCGACTCAACTCAACTACTAGGTCGACTCTACTCGGTCCTAGATCAGACTCGATGCTGGCACAAAACTCGGCCCAGTCAACTCTACTGGGTCGACTACTGATTGAGTAGTTTGATGACAGTGTTTGTATTTTCTATTACTTCAATTATCAAATTAATCCCAAATTTCTTAAACTTAAAATTAATAAATATGGAGTCGAGTAGGGTCGAGTCTTCAAGCTGAGTTAAGTTTTCGGGTTTTCAAACTATGTAGTTGTGCATATGAACGGGATGTCGGATATCACACATGTGCCAAGTAGGCACGAGTGTGCAGAAAGCACTAAAGAAAAGGTGCCTCGATCGGCCCGTTCATAGGCCCACATTTAACTGATACTTTTCACGTACGTTGCATGTGCTGGATGGTGGAAGATAAATGCAATATCCAAGAAGTATCTTTCACGTGTGAAATTGAATGGTAGGCTATCGCACGTGCGTGCATCAATTGAATCGTTCCACGGCCCACAAACTGATGGAATTTTTTGGAAGCAATGCATGCAAAACATAAAATTCGAGTAGCTTTTTTTTTTTAATGGATCCAACAACGTATCGTAACAGTAGTCTTTTCGAATCGAGGACAGTGGGCCCCACTTGCATTCACATGATCACACCCACTTTTCGCTGCATCATAACCGTTAATTTTATGTTGAGCGTAGGTCAAATGAGATGGGTTAATCGGATCATGCCACGTCACAGCAGCCGTCCCCTGAAAACTCATTGACGCTAATTATTTTGTCATGATTTATCCTAGCCGTCCACTTGTTTTTGAAATTTCGAATCCGTGTATCCAATCTAGATCGTCCTTCCCCTGGCCTCACGATCGGATGGTGAAAAAACATCTATTGCAAGTGATTCTTGAGAGTCAACGACAATGAGAGGTAGGGCACGGCATTATGGATAATCCAAACACATGATCGAATCTTTTCTACTATAATCAATCTGGATCGTCCATTTTATGGCTTCTAAATTCTTGTTTCTACTTTCACCCTTGGAAATATTCAATATTTACAAGGAAGATTGCTTGTAAATAAGGGATATAATGTGTACTGTTTCTCTATTTCTTTCTTGACCGTCCATCAGAGGGATTTTTTTGATGGAAGGTCCACCTATACAAATACACGTTCTATGCACACGTGTGGCTCGTTGGATGCTCAGATCAACATCACCTAATTCAACGGGATTTTAAGTAAGGATGGTAATGGGCTGGACCAACGAGCCCGGACGCTCTTGGACCTATTAGCTTGGGTCGTGGGCTGGTCTTGGGCTGGAATACATGGCCCGATCATTTTTCAGGCTAGGCTAGGGCTCAGGTCATTTTAGCTCGGCCCAACCCTACTTCATGTGTAGGTCTTATGTCGTGAGATATGCCATTCTAATCTTTGATTAAGCCGTGGATTTTTATTTTTTTTTTAAAAAGGTGTCTATTTCTTCGTGTACGGGTGACCCACTTGATCAATTGATATATTGGGAACATTCAACTGACAAATAGGAATTTTAACAATTTTTAGGTGGGACCTAGGCCTGTCAATGGATTAGAGCTGACTCAGGATTCAAAATTAATCCGATTATAAATGGATTGACATCTTAAGATCCAGACCTGCCCCATCGGACTTTTATAGCAGATCCAGACTCGCCCAGTCGGATCTGTCAACAGGTCGGAGCTGGATTGAATCTACTAGCTACCTATCCAAGTCCTGTTAACAGATTGGCATCTGCTCATGCTGAGCTCAAGACTAATCTAAAATTTCAAGAAAATCTATCAAATATCAACTCTATCAAGTCAAATTAATAGTCTAAAAGGAAACTAATAAAAAAGGAAACAATATCAATTCTGAGAAAATATTATACACTTTTTTCTATACCAAGTTGAAGAGACTAACCATGACAATTCTAACTTGTGCTTGAACCAGTATATATGGTGGGAGAAAAACCACCTAACATATACATAAAAATGATAATTATAAAATTTTGTATTAAAAAATAATAATAATTAAAACTAAATAAATTTAAAATCTACTTACTCTATTGAGGATGTTGCAACCAATCTTGTTCACATATTAAAGCCTCCACAACCTTTGATGAAAGTGAGCAACTACAAGTCTTATCAAGCACTATACCACCAATATTAAATGTTGACACTGATGCAACAGTAGAGACTGGAATCATCAAAATATCACGGACCATTCTTGAAAGTATGGAGAACTTTGAACTATTGATTCACCACTAACTTAATATATTAAACTCTTGGTTGCAGAGAAATGGTAGCTCTTGCAAATACTGATTTAGCTCTGATTTTTATAAGAAAGCTTGACTGTCAGGATGTGCATGAGAATATCACTTATCAAATCCTCTAAATTTATATATCTTCAGTATTATCAGAAATATCAAACAGTTATTACAACTGCTTTCACCAATGGTTGAAAAACTGTCAATGATTTATCCGAGTCAACAACTTTATAGGCAGAATAAAGATCGACCATTGCATGTCGAATTTTGCTGATATAGAAATGAACACTATCACCATATATAGATTTGATAGTAGCAATACACCACCAACTCTATTTTTCAACCGAGGATTAAGAACCAATGTCACTGTCAAAACCAAATTGCATTTATGTCAATACTTATCCAACTTTGATTTTATTTTATTTGTCATTGAGTTAACATAATTGCAATCACTTTTCTTTAATTTAACTAATTTAAGATAAATTTCACAAACACCATGAAGGTACATATTGGCAATTGGATATTTGGAACCTGAAAAGTTATTGGCGGCTTTATAAAAAATATTTTTAAAAAATAAAAATAAAAAATTCAAATACTTACTAATAACTTTTTCCAGCTCCCATTATTCATTGGATGGATTTACCTTGAAGTCACAATCACAATACTCCAATCGAGAAAATGCTTTTGTAAAGTCCAAAGCAGCCTCGAGCATGAAATATGTGGAGTTCCTCCTTGTTAGAACATCCATAAGTACACTTTTTTTCCCTCAATTTTATTGGAGATACTACAAATTGAAACTTTTACTTCCTTGATGGTAATTAATTAATGTACTTCACACTTTTTTGGTAATTTTTGGAGCATACATGTTATCTCCCATAAGCCATCTTGTACAATTAAATTAAGAATATGAGCAAAACAACAACATGGAACAACTCTCCAAACAATGCGAGTAATCCTCGATCAAAAAGACAAGTTTACATACTTTTAACCATGGCATCGTTAGTGGAAGCATTATCTAAAGTGATAGTGAATAATTTTTTATCAATATTTTACTATAGGACTATCCATGACAATTCTACATAAAGTCTCTGACGCAGGGGAGGACGTGAGGTCGAGCACCGTTTCCCTCAAGAGGATAACTATTCCGAATCCACGGAACTTCTTTGGACTCCTCATAAAGACTTCTTGAATCCACGAGAAAAGAAAGCAAGAAAATAAAAATAAATTCTAATAAATTCGAAATTGATTAACGAATGAAAAAAAAAAAAAACGAGTTCACAACCCTTTAAATAGGGATACCAATCAATGGGAAAGAAATCAGAATCAAACTACAACTAAAACTCCTAGAATTCGTGACTTACTATAAATAGTAAACTTACTATTTATAAATGGTCGTGATGTCTACTAGTGCACAAGATTTTCGGCCAAAAATAGTAAGTGTCCTATTTGGCTTCACCAAGTTGTTCTCCTAATTTTTCTAAGCTCTTTTCGCGTTGGACGCAACTCCTAAAGCCCAACGGATGAAGAGTTATAATCAAACTAAAACTTACTATTTATAGTAAAAACGGAATTAAAATAGGGAAACGACCATCGATCTGGTGGTATTTCACAAATCCGGCTTGGGCAACCTGGCATAGCAGGTTTGGGTGGCTAAAGTAGCTTGTTCTACCCCAAAATCATGTATTTTACGTCCGATAACTCATTTTGCATTTTGAAATATGTCTGATTTAAGGTCCAACAGCCCGGATCACTTCTTTTGTCGATCGGGCCTTTTATGATCCATCTTGGCTATGTAATTGTCTACGACCCTCTCTACATCAGTCTCTGCATCGTGATGAGTTTTTACTGCTGTAAAAGTAAGATTCCTCTTTTATGATTCGTATGCATCATTAATGAAATACGAAATTATACAACAATACCAAATATTTTGTTGGTGTGATGTCCACAAGTCAGTAGTAAAGCTAATTCGAGAAAAGAACTTATCAAAGTGCTCATAGAGTTTTTCTTTCTCTTGCTTGTAAACATGCATCACATTGGCCCTAACTGTGCTGTGGGAAATCAATTTAAACATCGGTGCAAGATTGGTCACGAATATTTCAAAATACTCGTATTCAATTATTTTAAATGGGTACTCATACTTCATTATTATTGGACAAAGATCCAAACGACTCCGCTCTTGATCAAACTTGAAGTTCTTCAAACAATATATCTTTTTGCCTACATTTTTGTTCAATAATATTAATTGTTGAAAAATATCAATATGCTTTTTCCTTCAACATATTATCAAGTACTTATTCAAATGGTTAGTTCCACTATTACTACCCCCACAAACTTCCCCTTGCAATGCTTGCAAATAACCACTTCTTCACCAGTTGGGGATCAATATTTATCCAAGTCATTCCATACTTTATATGTCAATTTCCGTCATTTAAGAGAACTAATTTGGCTTGACGCCTCAACAATATTCTCATCAATAGGTTGATTAGGTTCAGACATAATGATTCAATATATTACTTGTAGTCCTAATACAACATCGATGAAATAACACAAAACGAGTAAAGAAATAATATGCATTATATTTTTCAGGTTAAGCACAACATATGGAAAAAAAAACCTTCAATAACAATTTTAGGCACAAAAAACAGCATTCTATAAAAAAAATCATGGAACGAAAAAATCAAAATCATAAACGATAAAATAGAGCGAGCAAAAATTGTTAGAATCGAGAAGAACGTGCACCCGTAGAAGATAATACAATACTTTTTAGGTTGTGGACTTATAAATTATCTAGGAAACAAAAATCCCAAATAAATCTATGCAATTAAAGAGAAAGCAATCATCGATATGTTAAAGAAAATCCACAATAAATAAGAAGAAGCTTGAGAAAAAAAATAAAAAGAAAAGAACGAAAATGAGAGAAGAGGACGAAGAAGTGAGAAGGGAAAGAAAACCTTTCTAATATTGAAATATGTGGGTGTGGGTGTGAAAAGGTGGGCATGGTGGCTTAGGCCATGATCCGTGGTGAGAATGAGAAAGAAATGAGAGGGGGGGAGGAAATAACTTGGGGTTTTTTGGCTTTTGGGATTTTTAGACAGACAATTAAGATTGAAACAATCATTAAATAGAATTATTATTATTTTATTTTTTTTTGCTTTGCCTAGTCTGCTAGTTGTGGATAGAAAAAATTAAGGGAGGCAAGGAAATAACTTAAGATTTTTACTTTTGGGTCTTTTAAATGAATAACTAAGATTGAAACATTCATTGAAATAATTGGATTGAGTCTTAGTTGGATCGGATCAGGGTGGATCTAGAACCGATCCGATTACAAACATATCAGCATCTAAAGATCCAAATTCATCCCGTCAAACCTGTATAGTGGTCCAAACCCGCTATAAATGGATCGGATCGGATCATATCGTCAGGTCAATCTGATCCATTGACAGGCGTCGACTCACTCAACTTTTTTGGGGATTGAGCTTAGAGCAAAGGTGCTAGGCTCATGCTGGGCTTTGAGCATTGGACCTTAACTGTCAAGCTGGGCCCGGACCTATCTGACCTTGACCAAACCCCCGTCCATCACCCCTGATTTTAAACCTCCAAGTGGATGATTGGATAAGTTTCCGTACATAAGAGTGCATGGTTGAAGGGCTGGCAACGGTTTGGGTCAGCACAAAAGAATTTCAAGTCCTGGGCCGATACAGATCAGGCTCAGGCATGTACTTTACACCCAACAGTCGTCCTGGGCCTCACTTTCCGGACCCTTGAAGAAATGAAAGGCTTGGATCTAACTATTATATATAAAAAAAAATCATAAAGACCCAACCTGAACCCGCTGACTTAAAAATGCATGGGTCTGAAGGTCCATCTACTAAAAAGAATGGGTTGGCCCTGATTTTGGCTAAACGCCCATTTGTAAAATGAAGCGTCATACAGTGCAAGAGATTGTAGCATGCATTCGGTTGGGTAAAGCCATGGCGCTACCTTCATTTTTAGGTTGCGTTTGGTTGCAACATCTCTATATTTCATTATGATTAATTGCTCTAATTTGGTTTGAAATTTCATGATATTTGTTGCAACCAAACACAACCTTAACCATTTCTTTGTTGGCTGACTATTGAAAGGTTTTGTGGTTTTTCCATATGGGGATTTTTGGTGCATGTGCCATCTACTCTAAGGGCTTGTTTGGATACTACCATATAAGTTACTTTTTTACTTATATAAACTTGTTTGCCAAGCATCATTGTAAAAGTAACTTATACACTCAAAGTTATATATCTCAATAAGTTTTTTATCTTTAGCGGTTTAATGTATCACTTTTCTACTTCTCTTTCACTGTCCATATCAAAAGATGCTCTCTCCATATCCATATCGAAGGAACTACATGGACAGTCCACATCGAAGTGGGGCTCACACGCAGTCCACATCAAAGTAGGCCCCACATGATGGATGACCCCATATTAATGTGGGCTCACATAATGGATGGTCCACATCAAAAGTTAGCCCATAATAATAGATAGCCCACATTTAAAGCAGCTTGATATGATGGATGTCTCACTTCAAAGGTGGGGCCTACACAATGGCCAGTCCACATTAAAGGTGGGCTCCACATGATGGTAGTGAACATTGAAGCTAGGCAGCACATGATGGATAATCCACATCGAAGGTGCCCTTAATGATGAATGGCCCACATCCAAGGCAAGCCCCGCACAATGGGAAACCCGAATTAAATGTGGTGCCCACACGATGGACAATCCACATCAAAGGTGGGTTCCACATGATGGGCAATTAATAATGGTGGGCCCCACATGGTGGATTATCCACATCAAAGTGGGCCCCACATGATGGACGGTTCACATCAAATGTCAGCCCTAATGATGAGTGGCCATATTCAAGGCGAGCCCTGCATGATGGATGGCCCACATTAGAGGCGGAACCCACATGATGGACAGCCCACATCATAGGTGGGATCTACATGATGGGCGGTTGATATTGAAGCCCACATTATGGACAATAACATTGATAGTAAGCCCTACATAATGATCAGTACAGATTAAAGGCTGGCCCACATCAAAGGTAGGGCCTAGGCAATGAACAGTCCATAGCGAAGGTTGGCCTCACCTGATGGACGGTGGATGTGAGGGGGACCAAACATACCCGAGGGATAATTTCTTATGATATTGTAAACCAAACATGTTTTTGCTACTTATCTGCCGAGTAAGTAGAAACTAAGATAAGCTACTTGTAACAAAAGTAGTTAATCTAAAGTAACTTAAGATCCAAACGCCCCCTAAGAGACAATATCAACTGTTTGGATCATTAGAAGCTAGAACTCAAAGGGCATGGCGTTGTAGTACAATTCCCATCGTCCCTCAATGCCGCATGTGAGTTATTTAAGCAAGGTTTAAAAAAAAAAAAAACTCAAGCAAGATGGACGTGCGCCGCACGTGGGATGCATCAAAGCTAATAAATCACAATATCCAAACAGAGAAATCACAGCAGCTATGTGGATGGTTCATGTAGAATGGCCCACATGACTGGGCCACGTTAAAATTTTAATCACTAAAATCTTCACGTGAACTTTTGCCACGTAGGCCATCCATTATGGGACTCACTACATGAACGGTCCGGATCACCAGGTAAAGCGGGAGAGCTGCAGCAGAAGCGACGTCCATCACAGGCGAGCCGTGGATAACGTTGAACTGCCCCAAGCTTAATTAATTTAAATTCTCTTTTGCAGCTGTAGAAACTCGTACACCGACGTGCAAAAAATGTTGGAGATTATACAGATTAATGTATTTCTGTATAATGTGGAAACAAAAAATTGCAAAATAATCAGAAATCAGGACAGGCTGAAGCACGTCTGAAACGTTGTCCTTAAAGCGTTGTTTGCCCCTACTCAAGTGAATTGAGTATGCTGATAGGTTGCAGGCAAATAGCTTCTAGGATACAATGAGCCTGGTGTGGGTCTGCGTTCAGCAAACATGAAGGCCCACCAAATGGAACTCAATTATTCACTTTCTGACAGTATTACAGTATAAAAGAAAATTCTCAAGAGAAAAGAAGAGAAAAAGTGGTTTCGACTTTTGCACAGGTTAGTTCAAATCTTCAGCCACTGCTTCAGTTGAACCGTCCTAGACCACACCGCTGGTCTGTTCTTCTTGCTAAGGTTTAAGCCTTACTACGTTGCTGGAATATATGAGTGGAGAGGGGCTGCCTGTCTTAGTTCGTATGGGTTTGCTGGAGTGAGTTGAGATGGTTTGGAAACCCATCCTGGTCCTCCTTTTATAGGCTATGGTGGCTAGGGGGTTATGGTCCAGAGACTTAAATTCCATTAAGTCATTTCTGGCTGTTGGAAAACTAGCCGTTTTATGGCCGTTTTCTGACCATTGTGCATGGGCCATTAAGGTGCTGCATGCTGACTGTTGTGAGACAACAACTAGCTGTTTTTTAGCTATTGGTTACCATAAGCGATTACATATGACCTAGACTAATGGCTCATATTAGACTGCTGAGGGACCTTTCGCCATCTGTCTATTGTAGTACGAGAGATTTCTCTCCCAATCCTTTAGCCTCATTGAACAAGCCACCCCCAAAGCAGCACTTAGTTCTGCACCGCGACTCAAGCACATACTCGTCGGTTTCTGGTCACAGGTGCGAAGGGCGACCTTTGCGACACGATGCGGACATGCGCCACTAGCGCCTCTACAGCCACACTGCCTCACATGCCCACGCCCGAGCCTGAGCGCACGCGTATGCACTGGAACACGCAAGGTCCATAGTCCACGGACTAGGTAGGTAAATATTATAATACCACAATCCTCCATAACTACAGTTTTGCTCTGGCCTCTATTTTCATTTGGACTATTCCCAGAAATCTCGGTGACTATAACGTACTATACATTATTATATATTATATATTATTTTAGTATTTGAAATATATTTTATTAAAATCAATATTTTTGCAACAAAAAATACAAACCATTCCTTGTGACACCTTTCATCCCAACACCCCCAGCTTTTTGAAGAAAGCGAGAGCTGAGGATCCCAAGCTTGGAAAATCAATAGCTAAAAAGTCTTTCTTTATAGCAATTCAAATCATGGATGGATGGTTAGGATTGTATGATGTAAGTGGGTTTTTTTTTTAAAGCTTGAGATATTCATGAGTGGCCCCAACGAATAGATGGCTGAAATGGTTGATTAAATCAATTTTTAGATAAATGATCTTGGCCATCACTTTTTTATAGTCTATTGATGGGATGGTTAGCATGGCTTTGATCGGTGGGATTCTTGATGGTTGCCGATGAAACGTTTGATGGGCCTAAGGATAGCCTTGATGATCCAACTGGGCCGTCCAAGTGTAGGAGCACTGCATTGTTTCTATTGAATTTTCATCCCGCATGGCTGGGATGCTATAATGAAATGATGGAGATAACATATACGTTTAAGTTACAGAGAGAGTATACTTGAAAACAGGACCGGATATATACCCCTTAAAGAGCTCCTGCGGTCATAAGCTAAGTGGGGCCCACCGTATTGTTTGTGAGAAATCCACCTCATCCATCCTTTTTGCTAGCTCATGTTGGTAAGACCCAAAACTCAAGTGGACCAAATGATAGGAAGCAGTGACGATTAAACGTCCACCATTGAAACATTCATGAGGGCACAAAAGTTTTGATCATACTAATATTTTGTGTTTTCGGTTCATCCTAATAGGAATGACCTTGTGAAGGGTTTGGATGGAATATAAACATCAAGGTGGATCCTAGGGAGGTTTCAATGGCAGGCATTTCCCTACCCACTTTTCATGTCGTGAGGCCCACTTGAGTTTTGGATCTGCCTTAGTTTTGAGCACGGAACAGATGGACGGGGGGAATTCCTAACAAACATCACAGTGGGCCCCACCTAGCTTCTCACTGTAGGAACTTGTCCGGCCCTTTTCCTACCCACGTGGCAACATGCATGAGCCGTTCATCAGGTCTGAAAAAGCTAATATACCCATTGGGGTCGTTTGGATGCTTGTTGTAAATGATTGTTCTATGTTTGGATAGCCTGTGAATTGTTTTAAGTCCTTTAAATTAAGAGCCTCAAATCCCACCTTTTCTTCCATAGATGAGATAAAAGAGTAAATGTTGTAAATCATTTACAGTCTATAAATGATTTAGGGACCAAAAAACAATCACCCAAATGCAAAGTATAATGATTTTTTCCTATAAATCATTTACAGCTTACCTCATTAACCGGCATCCAAACGAACTCATAGAAATAAGCCGAGTACCGTTGGCAGGAGTCTTCTACTCTCATATACAAATCAGGCTGATCCAGTAACTAGGTAGGCCACACCTGTATGTTAATCCAAATGTCCATTTATTCCAAAGGTGTGGCCCACACCTGTGTAAGGCTCTCCCCCGAGGCTTGCTTAATAATTGTAGCTCACCATGTAAATGATCCAGTGTATGGTTAACATGGAAATAAACCCATAATTAATATTTCTGAGGCACCTGCTCTCCCGGGCCATTTGCTGCTTTGGGTGGGCCTTTGACACTGCAGGCAGGCCATCGATCGTTGGGCATGAAACACCCAAGCTTTGTTAGCTCCATATTGTTATATACAGTCCATTTCATCCATAGGGTGAGAACCATCATTTAGACCATACATGTAGAAGATGAACCCCATTAAAAACTCACGTGTGATAACAATGTAAAATTGCACCCAAAGGCAAAAGATTCACAATGTTCCACTTAATTTTTTAAAATCTTTTATTTATTTGGTTAATTGCACCCAATATTGCAACTATCAACGATATTATTAATATTATTGATAATATCATCAATGTTATAGGCATCGTCAGTATCACCAAGTCAACGATACCGAAACTGCTAGCAGTTCAATCGTATCGGGATATTTTGAGAATAATCTCTTATAAAAGTTACTTAGTTTGGTGATAACATTGATAATATCTCCAATATTAAGGAAACATTTGTAAATAAATGAAAATTTAAATAATAATAATAATAATAATAATAATCTAATTTTGAATGGTTCTTTCTTTTTCATTTTCTTTTCCTTTTTTCTAATTTTGTTCCTTAGTTGACTTCGATAATTCTTGGTCTTGATTGAATCAAAGTTTCAATTTGGAGTGAAATCTTGACCAAAATAAAAGGCCAATCAGAACTCAAAAGTGATGAAATGAATTGCAATAGAAACACACACACACACACACACACACACACACACACACACACACACACACGATTCCTATGCATTAATGTAAATTTGTGGCAAAAAAGAATTAACATTCAAGTAAAAAGTGACAACAAAAAATTGGTGAATCCTAATTTTCCATTTTTATTAATTTTTCGATTCATATGGGTATAATGTCTTTTAACATCACTTGAAGTTCCACTGAAAATTTTATTAACACTTAGGGACTCACGCGCACACACATTTTTATGGGTATAATGTCTTTTAACATCACTTGAAGTTTCACTTAAAATTTTATTAACATGGTTTTCTAACTTAGGGGGCATTTAGATTGTAAGTTGCTTAAGATAAATTACTTATTCTACAAGTAGCTTATCTTAGTTTCTACTTGTTAAGAAGATATGTATGTTTGGTAAACAACATCCTTATCAGCTTCTCCTCCCTTTTGCCTCTCTTCAGCACCTTACGAAAAGTAGAAAAGCTTTTTAAAAAAATTAACTGAAGTGATTAAATACTTTTAAGTAAAAAAGTTACTTATAACTAATCATAAACCAAACTTACTTATCTGAAATAAGTTACATATCGACTGCTGTAAGTAGAAAAAGTAACTTATTTGGTGGTATCCAAACGGCCATTTGGATCGTAAGTTGCTTAAAATAAGTTACTTATGCCACAACTAGCTTATCTTAGTTTCTACTTATTAAGAAGATAAGTATGTTGTTTATGTTTGATAAACAACATACTAATCAGCTGCTTTTCCTCTCTTTCGTCTCTCCTATGCCTCTCTTCATCAACTTGTGAAAGGTATAGAAGCTTTTTTTTAAAAAAAATTAACTGAGTGGACCATTTTTAACCGGCCATTGCCGACTACCCACAGGATGGCTGGGATTTGCTTGGTAGACCATCAATATCACACCTACAATTTTCAGATCAAAGCCAATTTTGGACCATTGGATGAATGGTCTGGATCAAAAGGTGAAAATTTTCCCACAACAAACATCATCATCCATCTATCCAGCTTCCTATCTACTCCATTTACTGAAAATCTCTATTTCTGCTGTTACCTCTCAGGCCAGGGCAGGAAGCCATGGACTACATCGATGACTACTTGCTTTCGGATATCCTCTCTCGCCTACCCGTAAAGACTCTTGCCCAGCTCAGGTGCACCAACAGAAGTTGGTACCATTTGATCTCCAATCCTCATTTCACCGTTATGCAAGCTTGTACATCAACTCGGTACGTCCTAGGACTCTTCCACGTCACTTCAGATCAGATGGGTGGAAGGGTCATATATCTACCTCTAGAAATTAATGGTGCAATCGACACACCCAACACCCATCGACTCGGGCATCGAACTTCAATAGTCGCTTCTTGTAATGGGCTTCTCCTGTGCTGCATAGCAGCTCCAATAATCGCCACAAGTACTGTGTATATAATCTGACGACCGAGACCCTACGAGTTCTTTGGAGTTCTGGGCCCACTAATTCCTATACTCGGTTCGGATTAGCCGCCGATCCCAGTATTTTCCCAATGAGTTACTATAGAGTGGTTTGCGTCAATCTGACATTGCAGACAGCGGATTCAAGTGTCTACAGTTTTAAGATATTATCTTCAGAGACCCGCAAGTGGAGAATGTCAAATGAGATATTGTCTTGCGAACCAAGTCAGTTCTTGAATATGGTGGTACCCATTTTCTTCAATGGGGCTCTACATTGGCTCAGGGAGTTGGGGGACATCGTCGCATTCCACATAGAGAAAGAACATGCTCAGACAATCAAGTTACCGCAAGGAGTACGGGCTTTACCAATCGGAGGATACTCAAATGTATGGTTCGGATCAATAGATGGTTACATAAATCTGCTTCAAGTTTCACGAGGCGAAATGGTGATTTGGGTACTGGAAGATTTAGACAATGTGAAATGGCAGAAGAGACGTAGATTTCAGATAGAAGGAATGAAACACCACAGAAGGAACATCCCACTCTTCTTCAATGGTAAACAGATTGTATATTCATCCAAGTCGGACTGGGGAGTGCACTTCAAGTTCTATGTCTATAACATACAGATCAATAGAACAGAGAAGATCGTGACGTCGGACGAATGGATGGATCATTGTCGGATTTTTTTTCATTATATCAGTAACATGGTGGGGGTTTTCTAAGCAATGTCTAATGTAGAGGTTTAAGCTACTATAATGGTTTGAACAATGGTAGGCATATCGAAATAGAAGACGGTGACATAGTGTTAAAACACAACATGAGATCTGTATCATGTTTCTAGTACTAAATTAGCCGATGCAAAGTAAAATATACACCATTATCCAGTGCATAATCAACCATACATGGCCCACTCTCGAAAGGATTTCTGGGTAGTGAAATGCCATCTCTTAGGCATGGTATGATCTCAAGATCCTTTTCGAAATGGTGGTGAATGATCAACTACACATCAGAAAATGGTGGACCAACCATTTTATCTGAAAACAAAGAAGGATGAGTGCTAAGGGAGCTGTTTGGGTAGGGTAACATCTAAATTTGGCTATGGAAAACCCTCTTGGAAGTAAGTCAAAGAAGAAAACAGTGGAAATTTTAAAAGGGCAACCTGTCAATATACGTTTCTTTCTCAAGTTTGATTTCCATGCAAATGAACCTAATTAGTGGAACTCAAAAGTAACTGAGGAAAGGAAAACATCAAATCTGAAGAAAACTGTGCAAAAGGAAAATGTCACTTTTTCTTTAGGTTTGAGACTAAAAAAGAAAATGACGTTTTAATGAGGAAATCTGAAGAAAAGGAAATTGAAATCAATTTCCTCAGACTCATGTCTAATGCAAACAGGAGGAACAGTCACATGCAATGAAATCAATTTCCTTACCTCAATTACTTTTTTCATTTCCACTAATCCAGACAGCCCCTAAGGTCAATGATCCACTGCAAGAGGTGTCTCATCATCGTGGGAATGCCCATGGATTAACTTTTTAAGATGAATTTTTTAAAGTAAAACTGCTCAAGACGGTCAACTTCCATCACTACTTTTTACAATACAAATAGCAAAAAACACCATATCCATGGAAAATAAAAATCAATTTCCTAAGGACTCCTCACTCCCAAACATATCCCAAGAAAATATTTCAGAACAATGTTTATGTTTACAAAATAGGTTTTGCAACATTGTTTATGAAATAGGTTTTGCTGAACTGCCTAGGTGAATTACACATGCATACGTATTCAGGCATTACACATTTTACGCGTGCGTGCGTGCGTGCGTGTGTGTGTGTGTTGGGGGGGTAGCCTCTCACATTTGTTGACAGTCCGCTCAGCCCACATGAATGAAGTGATAAAAGAAATTAAATGGAAGAATTAAGGAAATATAGAGAACTGATCTGTCCAAGAGTTCTTGGAACAAACGTGACAATTGGGTAAGAGGTACTTGTATGATGAAGGGGTTGTCGAGCTTTCCAACTTGCTTGTTTTGCTGTTAAAAGTCCGCCCAGTGCTTTCAGAAAAGGATCCTTTGAAATGGCTGCATGACAAGTCGGGAAGATTCTCGGTCAAGTCATTATATAAGGTCTTGAATGGTTGCAATCTAGCAGAAGAATTTTGTCCCACATCGTTTATACAGGCATTCTGGCGCTCCTCCGAAGGTGGCCGCTTTCGAATGGCTTGTTGGATGCAAGAAGGTTCTTACAGTGGATAATCTTTAAAAAAGAAAGATGGTTCTCCCAAATGTGTGTGTGATGTGTTATCAACATGTGGAATTTGTGGATCATTTTTACCTTCATTGCTCCTATGCGGGTAAGATGTGGGAGGGGTTTTTCAGGTTGTTTGGTGCAGATTGGGTGATTCCAGGCTCAATTGATTCATTTTTTTAGGCTTGGCACGGCGGAGGAAAAGGAAAGGTTGGGAAATATGTATGGCACATGTCGATGCTAGTGGGTATTTGGTGTATATGGCTAGAAAGAAACGATTGATGTTTCAGAAATAAGCAACAAATGGTGCTATTGATCTTTCAGAAGGCAAAATCATTTGTCAATGAGTTGGTGTATGCATCTAAGTTTGTTGAGCAGTTTCCCAAGAGTTGGGTTGAGTTGTAATTTTTCTTAGCTTTGTTTTCCTTTTTGGCAGTGGCCTTTTTTAATAAATTTATCATTGTTTAAAATAAAAATAATTAAAATAATTAAAAAAAACAAGAAAAATTACAAATAGTCGCTAGCTCTTCCAAGGGGAACACCAAAGGATGTGCAATGGACTGTACAAAAAGCCATAGTTTTCTGACCATGACTTGGCTCAGGACTCTAGCAGTCACCTCATTGAGTCAACCCATGAGTCCTAAGTTGACCAGGCAAGTTAATAACAACAATAAATAGGTTTTTCTTATGTTTTATGGGTTAGATTCCCCAAGTTAGAAGGGTTTTGGGAATCCTCCCACCGCCCCACGACCACCGCCACCTTCTTCCTCTTCAGAAATTAGAAACAAATGTTTTTCAGTGTGCCGCTGCTGCCGCGATCTTTCCGTTCTTCTTCTGAAATCAGAGCCGCTGCCACTATCGAATCATCACCACCAGCAGGCTTGAGATCTGGATTTTCGACCACAACTGTTGCACCACACCATTGTTACTAAAGAGATCTCCTGGTGCATGTTGTTTGCAAATGACATAGTTTTGATTGACAAGATGAGGGAAGGTGTAAAAACAGCTAGATTTATGGAGAGGTGCTTTAGAATCTAAAGGATTTAAAACCGAGTATGTGCAGTGCCATTTTAGTGACAGTAAGAGTGGGAGAGAGGAATTAGTAAAGATTGCTGACTAAGAAATTTCCCAAAATTACCACTTCTGATATCTTGGGTCAGTAATTCATGAGGGGAGAGATTGAGAAGGATGTTGCCCATAGAATTCAAGCTGGTTAAAAGAAATGGAGATGTGCCTCTGGAATTTTTTATATGATCATTGTGTACCACTCAAACTAGGAGGGAAATTTTGTAGGATGGCTATAAGACCAGCCATGCTTTATAGGGCAGAATGCTGGGCAGTTAAGGGACAACATATCCATAGGATGAGTGTAGCTAAAACTTGGATGTTGAGATGGATGAGTAGCAAGACAGGGATAGAATTATAAATGAATGCATTCAAGGGAATTTAGGAGTAGCACTAACAGGTAACAAGACGAGGGAAACTAGACTTGGATGGTTTGGTCATGTGCAACGGAGACCAAGAACTACTCCGGTTAGAAGGAGTGAGTGCATACAAGTCAAAGCATCCAAAAGGGCAAAGGGAAAGCCCAAAAGGACGTGGGTGGAGGTCAAGGTATCCAAAAACGGTTACATAACAGTTGTAACGTAACAGTAATGGTGTCTACCATTATGCGTTACAGGGCCATAATTATGGGGTCATTGTAGTTTTTTTTTTTTTTTAATGGCCATAACAGCCATTACAGCCCATATCACAACAGTATGACAGTGGTTGTTATGGCCACGTTACCATTATTGAATACATTGGTGGAGGTATTGAGAAAAGATTTGATGACCTATGGTCTAACTGAAGTATGGCACTTTATAAAGTGGAATGGCATAAAAGGATTCATGTGGTCGACCCCAATTAATGTAGGGGCATTTTCACACCGGGCTTGAGTGGGATGCAAGGGCACACTTAGGGTGGGCGAGGCCCACAAGGGAGGTCTCGTGTTCGAGACTCCTCACCGGGGTGATTAATGCGCATTTCACACCGGGCTCGAGTGGGGTAGCCTGTGGGATGCGGAGACACACTCGGGGTGGGTAGCCCATGTGATTTAGGGCCCACGAGGGGGGTTCGGCCGAAGTCCTAACCCACGAGATGTGGGGCCTGGGCTATGAGATAAAGGGATTAATTCGCCACACTCCAACAGTTCGAACTTTTAGAGCAAGTAGTTAATTGTCTTGCATCAAATTGGTATCAGAGCGGGAGGTCTCGTGTTCGAGACTCCTCACTGGGGGGGATTAATGCAGGGGCATTTTCACACCGGGCTCAAGTGGGGTCGCCTGTGGTATGCAGGAGCACACTCGGGGTGGCCGAGACCCACAGGGGAGGTCTCGTGTTCGAAACTCCTCACCGGAGGTGATTAATGTGGATTTCACACCGGGCTCGAGTGGGGTAGCCTGTGGGATGTGGGGACACACTCGGGGTGGGCAGCCCATGTGATTTAAGGCCCACGAGGGGGGTTCGGCTGAGGTCCTAACCCATTAAATGTGGGGGCCTGGGCTATAAGATAAAGGGATTAATTCGCCACACTCTAACTATTCAAACTTTTAGAGCAAGTGGTTAATTGTCCTACATCACCAATTAGTTGAGATTAAGGCTTGGATGATGATGATCTATTGCACCAAACCATCTCCAACTCGGGTCAGATCAAGATTTTTTGCCACAATTATTGTTTCCAAAATCGATGGTGAGAGTCATTACTTTGGACTTCTTAAAATTAACAAATTCCCCTATCCTTGAGTCGGCTAACTAATTGAAATCAGGCCAAGTCAACCACGTTTGGAGTTGACTCAAGTTACTAGGGCAGAGTCGTAAACAAAAATAGGACTCATCTGGTTTTCCTGACCCAATGACCAAGTCCACAAGCTAGTTGGGTGGGACTCAGGAAAGTCCCAGGTTGCAAAATATATGCAAAAAGCTTTGTTCAAACACGTTAGAAGAGACTCGTTGCTACTTTCTAATCCCTTAATGATTATGGCCCTAGAGAGCAGATGAGACGGTGCTTGAAGCGCTCGATTGATCTTTCAAGGGAGCAATATCAAAGGTTCTCGAGAGGGATTTCAAGAGGGAGATCATCTCGTAGGGATTTTGCAAGGTTGAGTTACAAAACCCTCTCTAGAGCTTGGTCGCCAAAGGAAGCCAAGGGTCAGGCTTGGAAATGGGATGTGCAAGAGACCATCTACCCATGGTGTGTCGTAACATCCATTACAGGGCCGTAAAGGCCATTATGTAAAGATAACGGTGCCAACCGTTACATGTTACATGGTCATAACAATCATAATGGCCGTTATGGGAAAAAAAAATGACCCATAGCGGCTATTAGAGCCCCTGTGATGGCCCGTTACGCCCCTCACAAAGGCCGTAATGGCCCCGTAATAGTCCATTATAGGGCCCATACAGATCTTTTGGGTTTTTCTTCAATAAAGAAAAAAGAGACCGTAATGGTTGTTATGGGGGCCATAACGATCATTACATCTTGTATAAAAAAGGAAACAATGGTGGTTGTTACTGCCACCATTATCGTTACGGAATACCTTGCATCTACCTCAACGTCGATGACAGAGGCGTGATTGCACCAGCTCAAGCGCAAATTATACAGCAAGACATTTGAAGTTGGCCGAGGAAGTGTAGTCGTTTGGGGAATCATCGTTGGGGTTCATCAAGGAGTATTGCAAAGAGAAGCAGGGAGGGTAGAATCAAAGAGCATGTTGCTAGAGATGTGAAGGGAAGGAGAAGATTGGGGAGGAGATGTCAGGGATGGAACATTGCACAAGGGGAGAGGGGCTCTGCCAAAAACGGTGGGTGAGAGAGGAGGTGAGGATGCTTGAAGAAGGGGATTGGGTTCGGGTGGAGAAACCCCATAAGGTAGTGAGAGGTGGATCCTCCTGGTCGTATCCGGTGTTCCCCACCCTCTTCATCGACAAATTCTCAAATGGGTGGTTGGAACTCAACTTCATAAGGGTTTCCAAAAAGGTTTACGAGGTGAAGGAGGTGGTTATTCTCAGGGAGAGGGGGTCAGGGAAACTTCAGGGTTTTGCCTAAGTTCAGTTTGAGAGGGTGGAGGACAACTTTATGGTGGTTGTGTTGCATTGGATGAGCTTCGGCGGCAAACAGTTGTCAGTGCAGAGGGCCAGGTACGGTCCAGAGATAGTAAACCACCATATTTCAAAGAAGGTGGAGAAAAAAGGAGAGTGGGGAAAGCAATCGGGAAGGGCAAGCAGGATGGGGTGGAAGGCACATCTAATGTAAGGAAAGAGCTCCGTCAAGAAGCTGGGGCAGGGAAATCCTTTAAGGATGTGGTGGTCCAAGGGGATTGCCAAGGGGACTTGGAAGGTAGAAAAACGCCTAGTAGGGGAGTGCAGGATTCAAAGGGAGAGCAAGATGGGCTGGAAGGCACATCTAAAGCAAGGGAAGAGCTCCATCGAGAAGGAAATCTATCAAGGATGTAGTGGTCCAAGGGGATTGCCAGAGGGGACCTAGAAGCTAGAGAAATGCCTAGTGAGGGAATGCAAGATTCAAAGGAGCAGAGGTGATGGAGGGAGTCGACCAAGGCATGGCCAACGGTGTTCATGAATCCAAAGGTGATAGAGAATGCTCAAGAGAGTCTCAAATGGAGTAGTGGTGGAGGCGAGGGCCGAAACCACCCTGAAGGAGGTAAAGGTGTGGTTGTTTGATAGTGGAGTGAGGAAGCAGACTATTCTCTCAAGCCCCTATCATAGCCGGAGTTCTAGTTATCCCTTAGATAAATAGTGGAGATCAACCGAGTTATGCTTGTCAGAGCTCTCTTCGACGATGGTCCTATGAAGCAATACAAGCAGTTGTATTAGTGGGAAGAGAGATCAGTGTTTGGTCGGGTGAGAGAGTGGTACTAGCTATGGGGGATACCATTGGAGCTATGGTTCTTCAGTGCATTCAAGATGATCGGTTCCTGTATCGCTGAGATGCTAATGATCGATCCAACAATAGAGTTAGGATTGGAGGTAATGGTGGCTCGGATGTCTATCAAAAGAAGCTGATAGTTGCTCTGAAGATGATTTCGATCATGAAGGCAGAGAGCCTCCATTCGAGTGGTGGAAGATCCAAGGGCTGTTAGGAGGAAGACGGAGGTCGAAGTGGGGGTAGAGGTCGTCGGATCACCAACAAGGGGGAGCTCAGGCGTGGCAATGGCGGACACCGTTGTGCTCCAGCAGAGTACCGAACAAGACGAGGGACGTGTGGCGCTCGTCTACTGTAGTCCGTGAAGCAACTACCATGGACCCTCTTATAGGACACCCTGTGGCACCAATGGGGACTTCTCCTCACAGGCACCAGCGGAGGGTGGTTGTGGGTGCGTGTTTCTCTAGTATCCAAATATTTTATGAGGACATCCAAGCACCTTACAGGGTATGCCAAAGGAGGAGATCAGCTCCAATTTCACTTTGGCTTAGTGACCACTACATGGGCCCAAGTGGGCCACATTGAAGACCCCACATGCATGATCGTGTATCTTCAAAGACCCTTCACTAGGAAGACACATGTGGGTTGCTTATTGAGGAGTTTGGGCTGTTGAATTGCGAGGACACGTCGATCGGACGATTGGATCTTGAGGACACTTTGATCGGACGATTGGATCTTCAGGACGCTTTGATCGAACAGTTAGAACATTGTGATCTTATATCACATTGATCGTAGACTTTAGGATGTTTTAGATTTATTTCTTTTATTTGGTTGATTATTCATGTTGGATTTGTTTTGATACTTTGTTAAGATTAGGGGGTTAAGAACAAATGTCATTTCATTGAGCGTCCTTATGTGAGGATTTTCATCTGAGCGCCTTTTTGTAAAAAGCCCCTCTTGGGACTACAAAAAGATTGGATATTCAACCCTAGCCCATTATTGAACGTTTTGAATTATTAAAATTAAAATAAAAAATAAAAATAAAAATAAAAACACCTCTCTTGCTTTGAGATAGAAAATTTATTGTGAATGGAGATTGATAGTGTGATGCCAATGTGTGAGGCATAATCTATCATCTTTGTTTCTCTTTGAAAATGTATCTCTCTTATCTTTCTAATCTTCTTCTCAAATCCTTCTTTTCTTCTCCAAACCCTAAATCCCTTTACTCTATCCTTCTAAACCTAAATTCATTGCCCCAAACCCATCTTTTCTTATTCCTCACTCCACTAAACCCAACCCATCACCATCAGCCCCTACATGTACGCACTACATGTCCATACTAGTCAGTTCGTACATCTGTACAGACAGGGCTTTACAACCGTATGGTCAGCCCCTTCTCTCCGTTTTTCTTCCCTTTCTTCATTTCTTCTTCCTTTCCCTTAAACTCTAGCCTAAAACCCTAGCTCCCATTCACCTATAAACCCTAGTTTTCTTAATTTTCCTAAGCCCTAATCCCCAATTCCCTAAGAAATCATAATTCCCTATTTCCTATAAAATCCTAAATTCCCAAATCCTTCCGAAGTCCTAATTCCTTTCAAATCCTTAACTTTACATTCTCAAACCCTTACCCCAGATTATTAAATCCTCAACCCTAGAGAGACCAAATCAGCCCCTTTGAATTAGACCTAAGCCTATGCTAAAGTGGAAGTTCTACCTTCCATTGACCCTTTGAAATTCATTTTACATAGCTTAGTTTATTATGGTGTTGTGATTTAGCTTGGTATCTGAATTTTATTGTTTATTCATTTTCTTAGATTTGTGGTAGGTTAGTATATTTTATGCTTTGAATTGCTCTTTAATACGTCTATAATTTCTCTGCATCATATTTAGTCTAGATCACACGTCCTGCATCAAGATTGCTAAGGAAGTCAGTTTCGGTGACCAAATGGTGAAAGCTAGCAGAAAAATATGGCTTAAAGTGGCGATGCACCAAGTGGGTAGGATGGTGGGCATTGCTTTTGGCAACAAGGTAGAAGATTATTATGTATTATTCCTTTTTGTGAAGGAGAAGTTAAGTCAAATGCCTTAACCTCCACCTCAGAGGAAGATCCAACGATCCCTGGAGGCCAGAGAGAGCTAGTAAGTCTTATTTCAGATGTCAATTTCTTAGCTAGGGAATATGAGTCTTGAGCTAAGAAGGGAAGGAGGGGAAGTTAGTGCCCAAATGAAGATTTTATGTTGGAACGTAAGGGGGTTGGGTTGCTGCAAAAGAGGAGAAAAATTAATGATATCTACCATAGGTGGAAGCCTCGGGTGAACTCTTTCCAAAAGTCCAAGATGCAGGCCATAGACAAAAAGCTTATGGATTCTCTATGGAAAGTGTCCCCAAAGGAGTGGGTGGTTATTAAGTTTATTGGGTCATTCGAGGGGATTCTGGTCGCTTAGGATTCTAATATCTAGGCCAAGGAGGCTTATTGGGGAGGGCCCTTCTCGTTGTCGATGTTTCTTGGGGATGTTATGTCTAGATTCCAGTGATGCTTCATGGCAGTGTATGGGCCGAATCAAGCTGTGAGGAGGTGCGACTTATTGGAGAAGCTCAATTTCATGCGTGAGAGGTTTGTCTTCCCTTGGAATATAAGAGGTGACTTCAACATGGCAAGATTTTCTTTTGAAAAGTCCAACAAGGGCAAGATTACACGCGGTATGGAGGAGTTCTCATCGTGGGTTGACAAGCACGGGTGGGTGGACCTTTTGATGGTGGATGGAAAGTATTATTGGTGGACCAGGCAAGTAAAGCCAATGATGTCTAGGTTAGATAAATTCTTGTTGTCAGTAGAGTGGGTGGAGAAATTCCCATTGGCCTCTTTAAGAGGGTTGCTAAAACTTGTCTCAAATCATCGTCCCATTTTGCTGTAGCTAGAGGTGGAGAGTTGGGGGGCCAAAGTTCGAGCTATCATGGCTAAAGGTGGAAAGGTTTGATGACCTCATTAAAGAATGATGGATTTCCTTACTATTGAGGATTATGCCAAGTTTTGGATAAGTCAAAAGCGAAAGCTTCTGAAAGGGAAAATCATTTCTTGGAAGATGAAATTCCCGAGGAGGCATTAGGGGGAGATGGATGATCTACAGAAAGGAATTCACGCCCTCGATATAAAGGAGGAATACTTAGGAGGTATCAAAGGAAGAAATGAACCAAAGGGCATGGCTATCTCAAGAATATTAGAGTCATCTTAAGGAGGAAGAGATCAAATGAAAGCAGCATTCGAGGTCCACTTGGTTAGAGAGGGATAAAAACACTAGATTATTTCATAGTACCGTCACGACGCATGCAAGATGCAGTAAGATTGGTGGTGGTGTTGAGGATGGCAAAAGAATCAACGAAAAAGATCGGGTGTGCATATCGGTGGTCAAATTATACAAGCCCTTGATGGATGAGCTCAAGATTTGTGGTCTTTCCAAAGTTGAAATTGCATCAATTGAGAGGCCGTTCTCGGAGGATGAAGTCAAGGTTGTTGTGGAATCTTTGGAAAAGGATAAGGGCCCGGGTCGCAATGGTTTCCCATTAGCCTTCTATCAGGAATTCTAGGAGGTGGTTAGAGGGGAATATATCATGAGCTTCATGTCGGAATTCTATCCAAGGGAATGTTTGTCGATGGAGTTAGGAGCGCCATTCATAGTCATGATCCCAAAGGTCACTGAGAGGAACACTTGAAAGATTTCAGCCTGATTACCCTGATTGGAGAGTTGTACAAGATCCTTGTGTTGGCTTTAAGATTTCGAGCAGTTTTGGTGAGAGTTGTATCTAAGAATCAGGGTGCCTTTATTGTGTGGAGAGATCATTAATAGTGTTCTTATAGCACACAAGTGCGTCAACTCTCAATACAAGGACAGAGGTAAAGACAATTTGTAAATTAGATTTGGAGAAAGCTCATAATCACATCAACCGGAAGT
Source organism: Magnolia sinica (assembly GCF_029962835.1). Taxonomy (NCBI): domain Eukaryota; kingdom Viridiplantae; phylum Streptophyta; class Magnoliopsida; order Magnoliales; family Magnoliaceae; genus Magnolia; species Magnolia sinica. The sequence goes on from NC_080574.1 coordinate 38,818,904, forward strand.
TTTTCAATTGCATGCTAAGACTAATAGGTTGTGGGCCGAGATGGAGAGGGTGGATTAGAGAGTGTATCAGTTCAGCTGCTTTTCCAACTTCGTGAATGGATCTCCCAAAGGGTACTTTAAGCCTTCGAGGGGAATAAGGCAAGGCAATCCTCTCTCCCTATTTGTTTGTGGTGGTGGTCGAGGCCTTGGGAAGGATGTTAGCTAAAGGGTAGGAGGTTGGCCTCTTTCGTAGGTTTAAGATAGATAAGGTGAATCCCTCAATCTCCAATCTCTAGTTCATTGATGACACTCTTTATCTTTTGTGAAGTTGAGGAGGCTATGGTGGAAAAGTTCAGAATGATCATCCTATACTTTTAAGCTATATCGGTCTCAACTTGAACGTAACCAAGAGCGAGATTTTGGAAGTTTGCATGTCTAGGGAGGAGGTCGCTCAGTTGGCAAGGGTTTTTTGGTTGTCGATACTCGAGAGAGGACCTTTCCCTTGACTTATCTAGGGCTTCCTTTCTGTATTGGGAAACCGGCGAACCACTTGTGGGACAAGGTGGTGGAGCGGTTCAAAAGGAAGTTGGCTAAATGTCAGTGCCGGTACTCATCTCTTGGTGAGCAAATAACTCTCAGAAAGTCTGCTCTATCAAATTCCCTTTTGTCCTTTGTGTTCCTCTTCATATGACCAAGTCGGTTCTCGCTAGGTTGGAAAAGCTAAGAAGAGATTTTTTTTTTTTTGGTAGGGGTGGGATGAGAGGAAGAATCGGGAGGAGGAAGACTTGTTGTGGAGAGAGCTCATTACAAGTATAAATATGGATGCCAGGATGGGGGATGGCGGGTTAAGGATTCCTCTCTTTACAGGGTTTTTAGTTTGTAAAAGGGAAACTCTTCGTAAAATGAAGAAATCAGAGCTAGGATTGGCTTCTTTCTTGGGAATGGGGAGAGAATCCGTTTACGGGAGGATGTGTGGACTGGGAACTCTCATCTTCAGGTTGTTTGCCCAAGAATTGCATCTCCTAATAGAAGAACATTTTGGTGTCCAAATGCTTCTCTTTTATTGGAAACGTAGTTTGGTTCCCTCCTTGTCGGAGAGATTGATAGATGAGGAAATGGTGGAATTTGTGAGGCTTCTTGACCGTCTTTAATTGTATTTACTAGCGAGAGGAGAAGGATAAAATGATTTGGCTAAGTGATAGATCAAGTTGCTTCCTTATCAGATCCTTCTATGGGTCAATTTGTAACCCGTCAGGAGTTGCTCATTATTGTGTGGAGAGATCATTTTGGTAAACATTGTTTGGTCATGCTGCGGGTCAACCATTACGCATGTCATCATGTCATCTATGCATTTAAATAATTAACTTAGGAATTGTTTATTTTGTAATGCTATCATTGCTGATGGTTTGATAACATGTGTAACTTTGAAAATGGCATCACTGAATTAGATACTCACTCCCACCTGGGACGGTGTTATAAAACACCAACCAGACGATATTATTGATGCAGGTACCACCGAGACTGACACATTAGACAAAACTTGATGGACCTTATTTATGACGCTCTGTACTTCCAGTTGTCGGATGGGCAGGCTTAGGCGGAGCACCTCACTTCTTTCTATTTGTACATTGTGAGGATTTGTATATTGGAATCCCTAGCTAGGTGGACTCCATGGTTTGGTATTGTTAAATGTTTATTGTGGCTTGTTTCACCCCCATTGGGTGGACACCACTTTTGGAATTGTACACTTTAAATATTAGTCATATATTTCTAGGTTTAGTTATCTCTGCTTAACTTTTGATGCTGCTGATTTAAAACTATTATGATTACTGATCATGTTAACCGGACTGCGAAAGCATGTGGGAACTCACCCGTGTGCATTGTTGCTAGGTTCACACCTAGGAACTCGAAATCAGAGTCTTCGTACTTGGGTGCCAATTTTCGAGGCATGATAAGATGGTAAAAATATGGGGCATTACAATTGAAACTTTAAATAAATATGATGAATATGTATGTCCACACTTGAAATTCCTAAAAACTTATGCATGAAAACCTATTTCTAAGTATCAAACCTCAACAAAACTTCGAACAAAGCTTTTAGAGATAAATCGAACTGTACATATTTGATTAGATACCCTCAAGGAGCTTTCGAATCTGCCTGATCACTTAAACTTAGGGTCTAGCCTTGTAATCGGACCATCTAAGGCCCCAATCTAGCCGACCTATCACTGACTAATCAAGATAATTGTATCTTAAAAAAGACCTACCTAAAGCCAAGACAACTAGGGGTCGAATTTTGATTAACAAACCAAATAGACCTAATGATTCTCTTAGCCTAAGAACCAACAGTTTAGGATAATTAGTATCAAATCACCGTTTCTATTAATTACGAATAGGTCACACAATGAACTTAGCTAATCCAAACCCTAATCGTCATGCACGAGAAATCTCGTAGTATAACTTATTCCAAAAATGCTCGGATTAACCAAACAAGCCCTAAACCACTCATTAGTGGGCCGCTAGACGCGAAACTATAGAAAGACGTTCGCCTTGGCGAGCTTGACCTTCATCGCGAGATCTCGAGCCGAGATCGCGCATCGAATTGTTCAACTTGGGCTCGCAAGGTGAGATGTGTAAATGTCTTTAGAATATGTCAAAAACTTAAGTTGATTGTCCACATCCGATCTTTGCTAAAGCTGTGGTTTTCGGACCATTAGATCGCAACCAATTTTAGGGCACCAATCTAAGTTAATACCCTACAACTATCCCCATAGCCGCAGCCCCGATGATCGGTGACAGTCGAACTGACTTTTGATCATAATTGTTGATTATCATGTCTGAATGGCACGGCAATCGAAGTCTTACGTAAATCACCACTTAGGACAACTATTCTACAGCATAGATTGACCGTACACCTCCAAGTGAGCCCAATAGTTAGAAACAACCTCCCATTGGGTTGATATATCAAATACAGGCCATTAGGGCCAAATGCACCACTTCAAGCACTATATAAGACCCTCATTTGGGCACCCCCTCTCCCAATACGAATTTCATGCCCTAGGTTGGGTGAGAGAGAAGAGAGAGGAGAGAGAGAGGAGAGAGAAGAAAGAAATTAAGGGAGGATATTGGTGTTGGTTCTTGTTAAGTTCTTGCAATTAAACCCTAATCGCTATCACATCCTTCATCAGGTCCACACCTGCTTGCGATTGGAGGTAAGAATCGCATCTAACCTTTCGATTTAGCGAGTTGATGTTAGCTTCTTGATTCCTAATAAGATTTCCTTTGACTTTGTATAGGAATTGGTGTTTTCCCTCCAAAAACCCTAACCCTAAGCACAATTAGATCGCGCAAAACCCTCTAAGGTGCAAACTATTTTCCTAAGTTTTCATTTATAAACGCTAGAGGGCATTAGTCAATGATTTTTGTTGTAGTTTAGGAGTCTATGCAATATTCATGCCGTATTTACTTTATTAATGCTAACCTTAATGATATTATCATTAGTAGTTAACCTGTTTGATGAAATGCTTGATCAATATCAGTTTCCTATTGTTAGAACTCTGTCATGTCATGCGAATTGAGTTGTTGATACGTATTTGGTTCGCGTTGACATACATTGGATTGTGATGGTGGTACTTGTGTTATATTGTACCACGGTGGGGTAATAAGTTGAAATCGTTGATATATGTGGGATTGCGTCGATATACTTTCGATTATGTTGATTCGTATATGTATCAAATTGACATACCTTGTTGTGATAAAATGCTATTTATGTGAACATTGTTGCATACATAGTAAGCTATATTGTTATTATAACGTATCGAGCCTTGCCAATCGTAGAAGCAAGGGATGGCCGCCGTAGTTGGTCATTCCCGACGTATGTGATTGACTTAGGTGGAACATGGGCGATCAGAAGTAGTTGGAACTACATGGATGCTTTGCACCCAATGTCGGTTAGTCTAGGGTTTCCCCTTGGTCAATCAGATCAGTCTAATACCTAGCTTGATCGCCTTTATGTTTGGTGATTGTATGACACACTAAATAATCTGGAATACCTTGTCACCAATGAATGAGGTTCACTCATAACCGTTAATGTGTTACAATTCGACAAGACTCAGGAGGTCGGGCATGGTGGTATGGGATACCATGTCAGAGCAGTAGACCTACGCTGGGGAGACATGCCTGCCACATAAGTAAAATAATGGGTAACAAGCCTGCCATGTTAATAAAACGTTGGGTGACGAGCCTCCCCATAATGACCACCAAGCATCGATAAATGTCGCAATCCTACCATGTTGTTAATGCTTTGGGTGGCGTGCCTTCTCCACATTTGGGGCTTGGATGACGACATTCGCCCTAATTGTGAATGTCCTTGGGTGACGAGCCCTACTATCAATCTGATAAAGTTATATGGACTATTGGGTGATGAACCCAAACTTGGATCAAGGGACATTGGTAAGGAGCCACCTAGTGCTGCGATGAGCCATGTGATTCGGGTAGAAACCCGCAATACAACAGCGGTATCCTAACTTCGCCAAGCTGTTGTTTGAACCGGGAATAATAATTACTTAGCTAATCATGCAGATCATAATGGCAAACATTGTTAGGTTGTGTTGCGGACCAATCATTGCGCATATCATCATGGTAAGCATTGTTATGTTCTGTTGCGGGCCAACGATTACGCATATCATCATGTTATCCATGCATTTAAATAATTAACTTGGGAATTGTTTGTTTTGTATTACTATCATTGTCTATGCTTGATTGTGTTGATAACATGTGTAACTTGAAAAAAGGTACCACTGAGTTAGCTACTCACTCCCACCTGAGACAATATTTTAAAACACAAAGCAGACGATATTGTTGATGCAGGTACCATCGAGGTCTCAGATGTGCCAGCATAGATCGGCTCGTTTCATCGTCAATGCTTTTGGAGCGCTGGGCGAAAACAGAAAACATGTATATATTGGAGTCCCCAACTTGGACTCCATGGTTTGATATTGTTAAATGTTTATTGTTACTTGTATAGCCCCCATTTGGGTGGACACCAATTTTGGAATTTCGCATTTTGAATATTAGCCGTATATTTCTGGGTTTATTTATCTTTGCTTAACTCTTGATATCACTGATTTAAAGCTACTATGATTATTGATCATGGGTGACTGTTAACCGGACTGCGCGAGCACGTGGGAACTTGCCCACATGCACTTTTGTTAGGTTCACGCTCGGGAACTCACGATCGAAGTCATCATAGTTGGGTGTCGATTTTCAGGGCATGACACGACATGCCTTGGACTATGCCAGAATCGGTGAAGGATTTACTCCCAAGTTGGCACGGCGAGGGATTGAAAGGCAAAAGGCAGACCTCTGAAGACTGGCTTTGCTTGCCATCTAGTGAACTATTTAGGTGGAAAGAAATGGTAGATGTTTTGGCAATGTTTTGCGTAAGGAGAGGGAGGTACTTTTGAAGGATAAATATTTTGTATTGGAATGGACTACTAGTATAAAGTCCTAAAAAGATTGTAATGTAATTTACCTTTCAGTCTATAGCTTATTACACAATCTCAGCATAGTTTCAATAAAATTTCTCATTGCCCTTCAAAAAAGAAAAACGAAAAAAAAAATAAAAAAAAATGCAAGAGACAAGTACATCCTCTGCTTCTTGATCTTGAAAAGTAATGGAACTTGTGCCTTCTAATTACCTTCCAAGCTTAGATAATGACTGGGATTTGGGTTTTCCTCTTACCCTTTATAATGATTCCATGATAACAGGATCAATCGCTGAGGGTGCTCATCTAGGCCCAAACAAGGGCTTACCATAATTACTAGGGTCCTTACATTTATCACTTGTTGTTTTCCACATCATTTGTCCTTAATTATATATTTCCCACATTCACTCATCCATTGTCCTAACTGAATATCTGTTTACTACGTTTGTTCGCCTTAATATGCATTGCGGATTTAGTAGATGTCTCAATATGTATGCTAATCTATCTATATGTATCATCGTAGCCATAGCAATGTCCCAGTATAAGATTACAATCTACACAAGCATTCATGCACACAAGTGCAGTTCCTACATGTATGTGACGTGTATGCATGGAGAGTAGATATAAATATGCATGTTCAAACTTATGCACATAGGACGAATGCAGATGCAATTATCACTATGCATGAGTTTTGAATGTGCGTATATGCATACATGTAGCTTTGTGCATGCATGTATATAGTTGTGAACGTATATACAAACAGATGCCTACAATGTCTTTGCGCATGCATGTGTTTGAAGTTGTAATTAAAGCATGGGAAGTGGCACGCACTGATGGGCAATGGAAAAAAAAAATACGTACATGGAATCATGGATGAGTGCATGCTTGATCGCATGTGAGATAACTGATGATACACTTTAGAGATGCCTTACGCATGTGAACAAGGAACGTGCACTTCCATTAAAGATGCATCTCAAGATTACAGATGGAGAAAAATGAAATGGCCAGGGAAAAGAAAAAAGAAAATGACTAGAGAAAAATATTGGACTGAAACTAACAATACCTCTCTGTCCCATTCCTCCATGACAATGGATGGTTCAGATGATTCCACATGAAAGAAGCCATGTTAGGAACAAATGAAAAGGCTCAAGGCAATCTAGAGAACTAATTTATCTGAGAATCCCTTGGAACAAACACGGGAAGCTGATTTGATCCTCTTCCACTCACAGTCTCACCTCTCTGATCATTCGAAGTAGATGCTCTATCCAAAGTGGGCATTGATGGGCCACCATTTCTTGAACTCCTCGCTGACCCTTCATTTAAAATAGGCCCACCAAAGAATATTGACTGGCCCATGTACAAAAGGTCCGGTTCAGCAACTTGAGAAGAAAACCCAATGCGGTTTCCTAATCCGTGACTGTTATTTCTTGGAGCAGACAGTGACATAAAGCGGCCCGCTTCTTGATCCCAAAATACTGAAGATCTCAGGTTCTCTGAAATAACAGTGCTGTTTCTTCCAACTGGGGCACAGTCTACACTACTGGCAACAGCATTCTGGCTCGCACCATTTGTTTTTACAGACCATGGAGATTGATCAGCAGATGATTGATATATTGGGTTGAAGTTATCAATATTTGAAGGAAGCTGCTCCAATGGACTGACACCAACTGAATTGTTTATGTGACGGGGACTGCTGAAACTACTTAAGCTGTGATTGCACGTTTCAAGATCATCCCTGCTTGCACGACTCGGTGGGTAAGAACTCTTCATGGGAGATGATTTCAATCTAGCGTCTTTGTTGAATGCGACTTCTGTACTGACAACACTGCTTCTGGTGCTTATATTTCCACTTGAGCCGTGATCAGAATCATATTGATGACGGGAATTGATGGGCCGTAGCACGGACGATGATGCTCTAGCTTTAGCTGCTGCCCTCATTGCCTCATTCGTATCCAACTTTGCAAGCTTCCAGGCGCTGATTCTGACTGGACGTTTTGGTAATCTTTTCCCTCTTTCGAATGCTTCGGCAGTGTCTGGATCAACTGTTGACGGTACATGTCCGGGCCCCAAATGTGAAAGTACTTCATCCTGTTGTTAGATAACAAGGAAGCAAAATGTTGGCTTGCTATGCAATTTATAGCACAGAGGAAGTATACGAAGTTCAATCTAGCAATTTCTTTTCGACAACAACGGTGTCGAAAACATAGTATTTTCGCCAGCAAAAGCTTAAAAGGAAATACACTTTCATATTGGAAAATCAGGGCCTTTTTGTCATTACTTTAATAGAGTCCAGATATTTGAGCAATTCTCCAAAAGAAATTGGAAGTATTCCCACAACTTTGAAAAATCATAGTATTGAAAGTTACTAGGAAAGAATCTTATGGTAGAAGCACATTTTCAAGGAGAAAGTGCTGTAAACATTTGGTCGACAGGGTGTTTCTTGTTATTTCTAGAAAACAAAATAAGAATCAATTGCAAAATGCCTACGATAGATAAGTCTAAATAACAGTAATGAAGCAGAAAAGGGAAGAGACTTTTCAAAATATAAACTTACGTTCAAGACGTTTGCTAATCCCACACACATGTATAAGGTAGGGCATCTATACGCCACCACATGCACGAGCACGAACATGTCACAAGTGTGAGAGATCCAAGTCATCTACCAGTTGTGTCCCACCTTGTGGATGCCTGGCCCAAAAACCAGGCTGGCCCACTTATCATGTGGACCACAATGTTAGAAGCAAATAGGCAGCTTAGAAAAAAATTGGGCAAGTTCTTTTAGATTTGTTACATAATCGGTGTCCCACCTGACTGGTGGACCATCCTGATATTTTTAGGCAAAGACATCTGCAAGGTGGATTCACCTGACAGATTACTTGGATCTTGCAGTCACACATTTCTGTCACAATGGCACATGTAGAGGCATGTAGAGGAACTGCCTTAGGTAAGATGATGGGATTAGAAAATCTCTAGATCTATACATGCATATATAACTAGCATATTATTGAAATAAGGGTTTGGCAGGAGATCCTTTATACCCCCTTTTATTCATCTGGTGGCTGAGGCCCTTGGCAGGATGTTGGAAAAAGAGAGGGAAGATGTAAGACCTGTGACCCCGAAATCTGGTTTGTACACTGGATAGCCGTTAAATATAGGTCTATTGGCCTCGAGAATGTTTTGACTTGCTCATAATGTTGTTCTGTTATCAAGCCGCAAGCCGTATTTCAACCCGATGTCCAAATTTAAGATATGGACTTAAAATTAAATAATCTGAGAAATGATAATTATGTCCTTATTTTATCTGGCGGAGCCCCACCATCGAGTTTTCAAAATCTGTTAGGTCCGTGAGCCTAACCGTTGTAACCGTAGTCGGGTTACGGAGTTAATGGCGAAAACGGCATGTCAATAGGACACCCGGAGTGTAAGTTATGCATAGATATGTACATGTATATTTTGAGAAAATATACTCAAACGACCTCGATGTTTTTAAACTCCTTGGAATACGTTAATTCCAACTACTTAAATAACATTGTTATATTGCTACTATACGCTTTAACTTTTCAAAATCATCACAAAACATCCTTTAACCCTTTAAAACTAATTTCAAGTCCACACATATGAAAACCCTCTTGCAGGATTTTATTTTTCAGCACTCTTTCTTGTTGAATGTGAAGTTGAGAAGAAGAAGAAGAAGAAGAAAAGGAAATAGAAGCTGAGATTGCAGGTCAATCCTTTGATAGTTCCAGGTGAGTGTATAGATTAGGAGCACGTATATGTGTACGTCGAGGTTTTCTTCAAAACCCTATCGCTGAAATTTCTGTTTTAAAGTTAAATAATTCCTGGATTTTCTGTTTTAGGGTTAGGGTTTCGCTGGATTTTCATTTAGGGTTAGAAGATTGCTGAAATTTCTGTTTTAAAGTTAAATAATTGCTGGATTTTCTGTTTTAGGCTTAGGTTTTCGCTGGATTTTCATGAAATTTCTGTTTTAAGGTTAAATAATTGCTGGATTGTCTGTTTTAGGGTTAGGTTTTCGCTGGATTTGTATTTAGGGTTAATAGATTGCTGGATTTTCTTTCAAAACCCTATAGAAGACTAGCTTTGCTGATTTAAATTCGTCAGGTTATTGCTGGACTTTCTTAAGGTTATGGCTGATTAGATGAAAGTGGATTTTCTACGTTAGTTGACTAGGTTATTAATGGCGGATTAGATGAAAGTCATACGTATTTCTAACGGGTTCTCTCTTTGTCGCTTACAAACGGGTTCTCTCTTTGTCCCTTACATCCGCCCACTATCTGTTTGGCAAATTGTTTCAAAAAAATATCCTACATCTTTTTAATAGTTACCTCTTGAGAAAAAACATGCTTGTAACATGAAGTCTTCTAGCAGAATAAATCCCGGATTGGAATTAGATTGGCTAAGTCATGTGCATATCATATGCATGACTCATAGTTGTTGTATCATTGTATGCTTGAGAGTGAATGATTCATATCATGATATGGTGATCATAGTGAGTTGTGGTGCGACACACGATGTGTCTATGATGAGTATGTAAACCGTCTAGATACATGATGTATTACATGAGACCCTTATGAGGAATTTAAATGTGGAACTTAAAGGTATGAGGAGACCATATGAAGAAGGTCGTCCTATGTTTGCCTTGAAAACCATGACATATTGTGCTTGTATGTGGACTTATGCATATGGTAATTGTAAATGCGATGTAACATACTTTATTATAACTTGAGTTGGACACCACACCGGAAATGTGTAATTCAACAGGACATGATTAGAGGGTCCGTGGGTGAAAGTCCCTAAACCCCGATTGGTACCATTGGAAGCGACCAATGCTTAGACCGGGTGGAAGAACAGAGCGCTGGAATGCCGAAATACCAAAGTAGGCATCGACTCCCACCGACGCGTGTCGATTGGTTGAGAGGTTTGACCTGACCTGCTTATGGGCAAGCAAAGATAGGTTGTGAGTGACGAGCTCGTAAATTGTCCACTATCGTTTTGCCAGGCGACTTATTACTTCTCGCTGTTAAGCAAATAGTGAGGTTTAACACAAGTGGGTTAGATTAGTTTGGCCCGTGAACTATGTAGTCCCACCTCTGTAGTTGACCACGGTGGAAAAGTCTACACAAGTGGATAGTAATCATATGCGAGTCCCACCTCTGTTTTAGACCCTGGTGATCCAATTAAGAAATGTGGAAAGTTGTAGAAACGTTGAAAGAGTAGGCATTGTATCTTTATTTTATTGTTATCGAGCCAGAAAGCATGTGCATTAGAGGAGCATGACATGAAACATGCATTTTCACTGCACACGCACTCACTGGGCTTAGTAGCTCAAGCTTTCCTTTCTATTTTTTTTGTTACAGGTGAGAGTAGGGAGCTGCAGGAGTAGAGGCTACAGAATCCAGTTGTCCTTTTTGTTTTATACATATCAGTGTATATTTTTTTTGTAATACCTTGAAGATGTACATCAGGTATAGTAAATATGACATGGTTTATGTTTTGTTTTTGCCTTGATGTGCTCAGTTGTACACAATAATATATGTTGAATATGATGAAATTTTGAGACATACATGCTTGTTGTCTTTACTTTTAGAAATCCTCCTTATGGAGCCCCGCTTATGGGACTTAGGATGTGATAGTTGGAAGTCCCAAAATCGGAGTTCTACGGAGGCTGTCAACCAAAATTTGGTGTCCCGTAATCATGGATTACCAACACTAGATTTAGGGTCGTGACAGAAGAAGGCTTCATCAATGGTTTTTCAGTGGAAAATGTTAATTTTCATGTCATTCATCTCCAATCGGCCAATGATACAATCCTTTTCTATGAAGCTAATCAAGTTCAAATGGATAAGCTTCACAAAGTCCTTTGGTGTTTTGAGGCGGCTTCAATGTCAGAATAATATTCTAAGAATTGAATTGTAGGGTTTAAGACCAGGTGAGGCAGAGATTAGATTTTCACCTAGATTTTAGGGTGCAAGCTAGGTAAGCTCTCATCAACATATTTCACTCTTCCTCCTTGTATTGGTAAACTAGCCAAGCATCTTTAGAACATGGCAGTGGAAAGAATGGAGTGAAAGCTATCAAATTGGAAGAACCGTTATTTATCTTCAAGAGATCACATTACTCTAATCAAAAGTAGCCTTAGGCGAATATTCCAATCTACTCCATGTCAATGTCCCATTGCCAACTAACATTATCTACATAAAGGAAAGCATCTATTGGAGTTTCTTTGAAGAGGGGTTGACTACAAGCACAAAAATCACCTACTTGATGGGGGGCAGGTTTCTCAATGAAGGAGATTGGTGGACTAGGTATCAGACCCTTAAAATCTTTGAACTGTACTGGCGAAATGACTATGGAAGTTCAGGCAAGAAGAGGACAGTTCATTGAGAAGTGCGGTAGCTTGTGAGACGGTACTGCAGATGAGGGTTTGTTCACTTTGCATTTTTCTCAGTGTCGATGTTGTTTTGAGATACTGCTTGTGAGGACAGTTCATTAAGGATCCAGGTCACTTATGATACTGCTTTAGGAATTGGTAGCCTATTCTCCATGTGTATATCTACTTTCCCAACAAAAGTATATCTATGACATCATTGCCGGCACCTGCTTGACAGACACCACATAAATGGAGCTTAATTTGAAGCCTCATCCTACTAAGGGGGAGCCATTAGCTGATCCCACAAACTACTGCCAGCTTCTTGGTACCTGGATTATTCTTTAGTTATTGAGGGACCATATCTTGGTCCTTATTTCTTCCATCCCCATCCTCACTTGAGTTGTGTCCATATGTTATGCTCATTGGACTGGTGATCCCACTGATCATTGATCGACTATTGGCTATTGCATCTTCCTTGACTACCTGTTGATCTCTTAGAAGTAAGAGTGGCAGTGGGTTCATTCAGTTCATGGGTCAACTGGTCCAACCCACTTCAAGGCGGGTTGCAAGGTAGTAAATAATAAGCCAATAAATAGTAGTGGGTCGGCTTCAGAATAGAAACTGTGGCCCATTTAAGTAAATGGGTCAGACTGGTTGAAGTTGAACCCTACCCGACCCAACCCACCTATATAAGTAATCAACGGGCTGGGCCAGAAGACCCAACCAAAAACCCAGAAAAATAATAGAAGATAAGTATGGATGTGTACATATGATGTGTGTATGTATATATGCATCCACTAATTCAGTCTGGCCAAGCATACCATTAGCCCTATATTTCTTTCTAAAACCTGAGGTTGGGTTTTGACAAGGTGGGCAGGCTTGATTGGGTTACATTGGGCTTGGCTTGCCCATTAAGTAAACGAGTTGAACTTGGGTGACCCCAACCTGACCCGCACTTAATCCATTGCCACCTCTACTTCAAAGAGCAAAAGGCAGGATGTTGGGCTTCAATCGTTTGCAGAGACTTAAGAACCACTAGCTATGTGCAATTGCCTACTACTGCCAGTGAGATCATTTGGCTTCATTGGCTTCTCACAATCATGGGGGTATAACACATGTTGCCAACACCCTCACATTGTAACAACCAAAGTGCCATTTGATGTTGGCCACTATATTGCAATATTTGTGATATTTTGGCAATATATCATCGATATTTTATGGTATTTGCAAAATTTCGACAAAAACCAGCATAATAAATCAGCAAAAAATAGAAAAAAAAAAAATTTGCCCAAATATTTTTGGAAACTCTTTGTATTAGTATTTTAACAACTCCACTTGAGTTGTTTCACATCAAAACACAAATTTGGTGGAGAAATTTGTAAGTGTTATATTGGAAATCCAGCACCCGGATTTGTCAAATTTTGTTGTGCCAATGATGCAGGACATGAAAATTAAATATTATATGCGAGATTTCAGGCTTAAGATCACGTTAGTTCAAAAACAATTACACAAATTCCATATCCCACATGAAAGTCCAAACATTCAATTAAGGGGAATCTATGCGGGTCCAAGCCTACACATGATAAGGCTAGATCAATAAAAATTATGAACCAAACGAGACTCAAAGATAAGAAATAATCATCCACATGCATAGTAATCAGTCCCTAATCCAAGGGATTCAGAAATTCCAATTCGAGGAACCCTGGGGAAAGAAAAGGGGCATAAAATTGGAGAATTGAGTAATTTAGGGTTAGGTTTAGGGATTTTGGGTGAAAGTGGAGTGCAAAAGAGGAGAGAGACGAACCAGAGAAGTACCGCACGCGTGGACAACAACAATGGCCCAGACGCACATGCGTGTGATCCCGGCCGCACGTGTGTGGGGCCCACTATTCAAAAAAAGGCCACCTTAACCTTGGTCGGCCAGGAATGGACTCCAAAACCCCCAAATCTCAACTTGATCCGATGTACAGTTTATGCGTAGTGCTCCGCCGAAGTTTCGGCCCTCCTGTAGGGCCAGATTCTGAAATTCTGTTGTGGGGAGGAGAATTGCTGCAATAGATGATTGATTCGAAGTGTAGATGATAAGGTGAGATGAGAAGAATGGATGGTAGAAAATGGGTAGTAGAGATGGCGATAAATGGGGGCAAATCGGGATATATGTGGCTTCGCACCACAGTAGTTAACCCTTCGATGATAGGAGGGCTTCGCACCCAATTAGGCTTCACAACTCAGAGAGTAGGAAAACGCAGAATTTTTATTAATCTTCAATGAATCAAAAGAACTACAAGGAGTGCCTATTTATAAGAAAACTCTATACCTCAAAACTCATGCCATGTGCGCAACCTATTACTCGGCGATGAAGTAAACTAAAGTAAAAACTAAACAAAGAAATCTAAAGCGTTCATGATGTTCTAAATAATATCAATAAGCAAGACCTAAAATATGAGATCAATCCGACTAGTGGGCTGCGATCATGAGACCCATGATGGGTTTTACTTTACTATCGGGCCCACTCTTTTGAACCAAACTTCGTCTTCTAACTAGGAGGCCCTCCCTGAACGTCGTCATCGAATCAGATCGACGGTGGGGCCCTCCTTCTTCGTATGTACGTGCATAGGAGGGGTGGTATGCGTGCGCATGTGCGCATAATGTCCCCATCAGCCAAACCATTTAGAATCAGTATCATGTTTTGATAAGTTAGAAAGATCATCTTCCTACATTTTAAGTTGTCCACGTCATCGTCAAACTTTTTTGCATATTCAAGTTGAATAACGTTGACAAAGTTCAAAACTACAAGCTCAAGTACAAGAACAGAAGTTTGAAGCTCAAGCTAAAGTTCAAGATCACTATCTTAAGTCTAGCTCAAGTTCAAGACTTCAAGGACAAGCTTCATGTACTTCAAGTAATCGAAAGCGGTCGATGTTTCGATGTTTCAAACTCATAAACAAGGTATGAATGACCTTAGATTGACCATAGGATAGGTCATCTTGATTGCATATTGAATTTGGGTCAATGTATAAGTTTATAGGCTTTTCTTCGACTAGTCCTAGCCTTTGTTCGACTAGTCCAAGCACTGGCTCGACCAGTCCAAGAAGTTTCTCGACCAGATCAAGATTTGTTGAGAATTTTTTGTTATGGCTCGATCAGTCATGGACACTGCTCGACCAGTCGAGTGAACAGTCTCGACCAGTCGAGTAACGGGTTTATCTTATCGCGCCAGAAATTTTGAAAATTGGTTAGTGCTTTGACCAGTCGAACCAACCCTTAGACCAATCGAGGGAACAGAATTTTAACCTATAAATAGAGGATGAATCTCAGAGTTTTCATTCATTCCAATCCTAATCAAGCCATCACTCTGAGAGATAAGTTCCTGCATATTGTGAAGCTATTACTTATTCATTTTAGATTCTATTTATAGTTTTTTGTATTTGATTTTGTGATCTCTATTCAACTCTATTATATTAAAAAGCGGAATTGTGATTTACCCTTTTAAGATCAAAATCAAATCAAGCTAGCCCCGGTTTGATTTGATTTAAAAATCATTTAGACCTAAAACTCTTTCATTTGTGAGATTGGACATTGAATATCTACGTCTACATCAAATTGGTTCTACCGGGCTACATCGGAATCTTCAAATAAGTATTTAAATTTCTGCATTTTTGGTTTGTGAGATTTAGCCAGGAAAAACTCATTGTGGGGTTTTTGTGATTGTGTAAGCCCATTTGAAAGACACAATTGTGAAGGTTTTAAGGTGAACCTTGGAAAACCTTATTACATAGTGAAAGTCAATATCCCGTGGGTGTGGATATTGGGAGTGGAGTAGTTGTGTAGCTGTTTGCTAACAGTTGGTGTACACACAAACGAACCACCTATAATTCCTGGAGTTGTGGTGGATAATTGGATTTGTTTATGTGTTTGAATGTTGTAATTTACTTTATGCACTTGTGATGAATGGTGTAATTTATTTTATACACTTGTGGTGAATGTTGTAATAACTTAGTTTATTTCCTTTACCTCTTTATTGGTTTAGGTTTTTGATACTTACAAACGTTCTAGAAAGGTTGTCCTATCATAAGCCTTTGGTTTTTTGTGTTAGGTTGTCCTTAGAACTCAGTTTGTATCAACCTCTCAAGACTAGTGCATTTGAGGTTGCTATTCACTTGTGCTATTTTATTATTTGATTGTGCTATCTATCTTTGAATTCTGCATTTAATTTTTATTTGGCATAGTCCTACTCAACCCCCCCCCCCAGGACTTAGAGCTCGGCCTTTATAAGTGGTATCAACGCCTAATAATTCATTTATTTGGATTCATTTCCTGAACTAACCGATCTCGAGCTTATAATATGTCAAATTTTGATAGCCTCTCTATTACTAGGCCTCCACCTTTTGATGGCTCCAATTATGCTTATTGGAAAGCCAAGATGAGGATCTTTTTAAGGTCCATCGATGAGAGCGTGTGGTAAGCCACAGTGACTAAATGGAACCCACCTACATCTGAAGTTCTAGGCACTGATGGAACTAAATCTGTTAAAGTTACACCTTATTATTCATGGACCACTCTTCAGAAAAATGAGAGTAGTGCCAATGTTAAAGCTTTAAATGCAATCACTTGCGCACTATCACCAGATGAATTCAAAAGAATTATATCTTGTGATACTGCAAAGCAAGCCTGGGATATCTTAGAAATGACACACGAGGGTACGACTATAATCAAGAAATCTAAACTTCGAATCCTTACCACTAGGTTTGAGGAAATACGTATGGAAGAAAGTGAAACTTTCATAGACTTCTATACTAAATTGAATGACATAGTCAACTCAATGTGGGGTCTTGGAGATAGCATCCCAGAAAGTAAAGTTTGTGCAAAGATACTGCACTCATTGCCTGAAAGGTTCAATTCTAAGGTCACTGCCATTTAGGAACTTCGTGATACGGATAATATGAGGGTTGAAGAGCTTGTTGGTTCTTTACAAACCTACGAGTTAAATTTCAAGGCTCCTAAAGGTAAGTCTATAGCCCTTAAGTCATCTAAATGTATTTCTCAAAATAATTCTAGTAATTCTGATTGCGAAAATTCAGAAGATGACATGGCACTATTAGCCAAGAGGTTTTATAAAATTTTCAAAAGCAAAAGGAGAGTTGATTTTCAAAAACCCTCTGAGAAGAAAAAGGGTAGATCTAAAAATTGAAAATCACTTAAAGACAGCCAATGTTTCAACTGCCATGAATACAGGCATTTGGCAAATAAGTGTCCAAAAAGGGACAAGCCAAAGAGAAAAGGCATGTTGGCCACATGGGATGAATCGTCTTGCTCTGAAGCTTCTTCTGAGTCAGATGATTCTGAACCCGAATCTTCTAATGAGATCAAAGCCTTAATGACTCTAGCCAGAGTCACTTCCTCGGAGAGTTGTGATTCAACTTATGATGAAAATCTGAGGAGTGACCCTGAAAACGATGAAGATTTACAAGATGCTTATAATGCCCTATACAGGGAAAGTTGTAAGATAGCTATAAAACTTAAACTTCAAAAAGAAAAGTTTTTAAAGTTAAAAGAAGATTTTGAAAATCTAGTTTTAGAAAAATCACATCTTTCTGATTGTTTTGAAAAGACTAAATGTGATTTAGATTTCAAAACGTCCCAAGTTGAAAATCTAAAATCAGAAAATGAAAAACTAAAACTAGAAGTCTCCTCTCTTGAGTTTGAAGGATACTTGGAGGTATGCCCAGGGTGATCCTAAACTAGAAAATTTGCTAACCGAATCAAGGAAATGTGGAGATAGATCCGGTCTGGGCTATGAGAAGACTACGCCTCTAAAATGTAAGTCTACACCTCCTAAGTTTGTTAAAGGGGAGACCTCCAACTCAAAAGGGAAAAGTCTTAATCAAAATGGTTTTAAAAATCCTAAAACTTTTCTGACTACTAAATCTAAAAATAACCATATCAATTTTAGAAATCAGAATTATAACCCCTTAGCTGAGAAAATTGTGGATCTACTTAAGGAGCTTCTGAAATCTAACTCTAATGGTAGAATGTATAACAACTACAAGTATAGAAAAATCAACATTGCTCCAAAACCCAAAACAGTAATGAAATGGGTCCCTAAGGTTACTTGTTTGGTTGCCCACACCGCTTTCAAGGCTTCGAGTCAATCAAAGTAGTACCTAGACAGTGGTTGCTCTAGACACATGATAGGTGACAAAGATTTGCTCACCAACCTTAAAGATATGACTAATGGTTCAGTCACTTTCGGTGATGGTAGCAACTGCAGAATAATTGGCCAAGGTATGGTTCAACTCCTCAATCTTCCTCCTTTTGAGAATGTTTTGTTTGTAGAAGATCTTAAACATAATCTCTTAAGCATTTCTCAAATTTGCGATAATAAGCATAGCGTAAAATTCACTAACCTAGGATGTGAAATTTCTAATGAGAAAGGTTCTGTGATATTGACTGGTCGCAGAACATATGAGAATTGTTATATAGTCAGTGACTATAGCTCGTCTAAATTATCGTGCTGCATGGTCCAA
Source organism: Magnolia sinica (assembly GCF_029962835.1). NCBI lineage: Eukaryota > Viridiplantae > Streptophyta > Magnoliopsida > Magnoliales > Magnoliaceae > Magnolia > Magnolia sinica. The sequence continues at coordinate 38,837,284 of NC_080574.1, forward strand.
ACCAATGAGACTGAATTATGGCATAAACGCCTTGGACATGTACACTACCATAATCTTTATAGACTGAGCAAAAGCAAGTTAATAAGAGGTCTACCCAAATTAAAGAAAATGAATAAAATTTGTGGCGAATGTCAGATTAGGAAACAAACTAGGAATGCTCACAAGAAAGTGAACTCCAGTGCCACATCCAGACCCCTTGAACTCATCCACATGGATCTCATTGGACCTACTAGAACGGAGAGTCGATGCAGTAAGAAATACATTCTGGTAATAGTAGATGACTTTACCAGGTATACATGGGTAGCTTTCATGAGAGAAAAGTCTGAAACTCTCGATGAAGTGAAAAGGATACTGGAGCGTATCCAAACTGAGAAGAAATCAAATTTTCGAAAATCCGAAGTGACCATGGATCGGAATTTGATAATAGTAATTTTGAGGAGTTCTGTAACGATCACGGGATATCACATCGCATGAATTTTCTGCACCTAAGACACCTCAACAAAATGGGGTTGTTGAAAGGAAAAACCATGTGCTTCAAGAAATAGCCAATGTTATGTTAAATAGCATGAAATTACCTAAAAATATATGGGTTGAAGCTGTGAACATGCATACTATATAATAAACCGCGTTTATACTAGAAAATCAAATGATAAGACTGCATATGAACTGTGGTTCAATAAGAAGCCCACAGTCAAATACTTTCGAGTTTTTGGCAGCAAGCGCTATATTTTGCGTGATCGTGAAAATTTAGGGAAGTTCGACACTAGAAGTGACGAAGGGATTTTTCTAGGGTATGCTCTAAATAGTAAAGCGTATCGAGTTCTCAACAAGAGAACCGGTGTTATTCAAGAGTCCATTAATGTGATTATAGATGACCACTTGAATACACCTGTCTCTAGTTCAGAAGATGATGAAGTCTCCATATTTGATAAACTAGACTCTTCAGCCAGTCAAAATGTCACTGAACTGCGATTAGTTAAAGGCCATCCAACTGATCAAATTCTTGGGAACCCTCTCACTGGTGTGAGCACTTGAAGACAACTAGAAAACATATTTAATTATGTGTCCTTCACTTCCCAGATTGAGCCGGCCAATGTAAAAGAAGCGCTTACTAATGAAAACTGGATAGTAGCCATGCAAGATGAACTGAATCAATTTGTAAGGAATGATGTATGGTATCTGGTTCCTAGACCTAATGATAAACATATAATTGGAACTAAATGGATATTTAAAAATAAATTTGATAAATTAGGAAATATTATAAGAAACATGACAAGACTGGTTGTATAAGGGTACACTCAGATAGAAGGTATCGATTATGATGAAACCTTTGCCCCAGTAGCTCGTCTTGAATCTATCAGATTATTTATATCCATTGCTTGTTTCAAAAAGTTCAAAATCTATCAAATAGATGTCAAGAGTGCTTTCTTGAATGGTGATTTACATGAAGAAGTATATGTATAACAACCTAAGGGTTTTGAAGATCCTAAATACACTGATCATGTTGATCGCCTGAAAAAGGCACTATATGGTTTAAAACAAGCTCCCAGGACATGGTATGAGAAGTTGACTAAGTTTTTACTAAGTCATAAATTTATAATGGGGAATGTTGATAAGACACTATTTCTAAAAAAACACAATGATCACATACTCATTGTGCAGATATATGTTGATGATGTTATTTATGGTTCTACATGTTCTAACCTGCAACAGGTAAAAGTGTAGATCCTAGGTTGTATCTGTTGAAGTGATAAAGTCCCTTGATATACATTGATACACCACACTCTGACAGCTTAAGCTTTTGGAGTAAATGGTTGTTTGACATGGTATCAAAGTGGAAGGTCCTATGTTCGAATTTCGAGAGCAGCAAATATGCCTCGCTAATATATTATTCTCCCACGGGGGGTCAGGAAAAATCAGGTCCGACCCAAGGACCGGGGTATCGGTATCGGTTGCCGTAATGGTGCCCTCCGAAACCGATACGGATACGGGGGTGTAACGGCGATACGGGGGCGTAGTGGCCCGTAACGGGGCAATTTTATTTTATTTTTTGCCAAAAAATATGAAAAAATATGGATTAAATCCGGAATATTCTAAGCATTCGAAATATGCATTCATTTATAAATTGGAACATGTTTATGGTGGTGTAACGGTCCACTCTTTAGTGAGAAGTATCGGACTGTCTGATGAATTTATGAACCAGATAACCTGAATTTGACTACAAAATTCATATATTTAATTTTCTAACTATCTACTATCAATGATAGATATATTAGAATGAATGTAATATGAAAATATCTTACATTTAGGTGTTTGCAATTATTTTTGAGGCCAAAATTCATGCGTAAATAGAAAAAAATATAAAATGGCACCCCAAATATGTAAAATGCACATTAACATGTTCTACTATGATTAACACATCATATGGCATCATTAAAACAGCAAAAGAATCATTAAAAATGATTTTTCGAATTTTCAAAAAAAGGGCCGAAATAAATGCGTAAATAGAAAAAATAAAAAATATATATAAAATGGCACTCCAAATATGTAAAATGCACATTAACATGTTCTACTATGATTAACACATCATATGGCATCATTAAAACAGCAAAAGAATCGTTAAAAAATGATTTTTCGAATTTTCAAAAAAATGGCCGAAATAAATGCGTAAATAGAAAAAATATAAAAAAATATAAAATGGCACCCCAAATCTGTAAAATGCATATTAACATGTTCTACTATGATTAACACATCATATGGCATCATTAAAACAGCAAAAGAATCATTAAAAATGATTTTTCGAATTTTCAAAAAAGGGCCAAAATAAATGCGTAAATAGAAAAAAATATAAAAATATAAAAAATGGAACCCCAAATCTGTAAAATGCACATTAACATGTTCTACTATGATTAACACATCATATGACATCATTAAAACAGCAAAAGAATCATTTAAAAATGGTTTTTCGAATTTTCAAAAAAGGGCCAAAATAAATGCGTAAATAGAAAAAAATATTAAAAAATATAAAATGGCACCCCAAATCTGTAAAATGCATATTAACATGTTCTACTATGATTAACACATCATATGGCATGATTAAAACAGCAAAACAACCATTAAAAACTGATTTTTCAAATTTTAAAAAAGGGGCCAAAATTCATGCGTAAATAGAAAAAAATATTAAAAAATTATTAAATGGCACCCCAAATCTGTAAAATGCACATTAACATGTTCTACTATGATTAACACATCATATGACATGATTAAAACAGCAAAATATATTAAAAAAGTATAAATACCTATTTTTGACGAATTTAAAAAATGGCCCACCGAGCTTTGATTCAAAAAAATCTATAATATAATGTGTTTTTCTATCAAATACCTAGCTAAGGTTGGTCGAAATTAGTAGTAGAAGGACTTAGAAACAGTTTGGAAGCAAGAGGTTTCAAAAAAAGGGCAAAAACAGAGCTAAAAAAAAAGTTACCGTTTCGGGCCCGTAATGGTTGTTTGACATGGTATCAAAGTGGAAGATCCTATGTTCGAATTTCGAGAGCAGCAAATATGCCTCGCTAATATATTATTCTCCCACGGGGGGTCAGGAAAAATCAGGTCCGACCCAAGGACCGGGAAATTAAGCCCTGCCTATTTATGGTGTGAGTGTCCCTCCACCTTCGTCAATATGTTCCCGTGCGGAGTTCCTACCTCACACGTGCGGGGGGGTGTTGAAGTGATAAAGTCCCTTGATATACTTTGATACACCACACTCTGACAGCTTAAGCTTTTGGAGTAAATGGTTGTTTGACAGTATCGCAGTATGATTGGTAGCTTATTATATTTAACTGCGAGCCGACCTGATATAGCATTCAGCGTAGGTATCTGTGCTAGATATCAATCAGATCCTAAAAAATCTCACATGATTGCTGTCAAGCAAATTATGAGATATGTCATAAGTTCAGCCAATCTTGGCCTTTGATATCCATATGATAATAATGTTCAGTTAGCTGGTTAAATGGATGCTAACTGGGCTGAGAATATAGATGATCGAAAGTCTACCAGCGGTGGATGTTTTTATGTCGGGAACTGTTTAGTTTCATGGCATAGTAAGAAACAAAGTTCCGTTTCGCTATCCACAGTTGAGGCTGAATATATTGCAGCTGGAAATGCATGTGCTCCAGCTTGTGTGGATGAAAAGGATGCTAAATGATTATGGATTTGCGTAAGATACTATGGTTCTTTTATTGTGATAACTATAGCGCTATCAACATCTCTAAAAATCCTATCCAGCATTCACGAACTAAGCATATTGACATTGGATATCATTATATTCGTGAATTAGTGGAAGATAAGATTATTTCATTGGATTATGTTCAAACTGAAAATCAACTTGCGGATATTTTCACAAAGCCACTTGACATAAACAGGTTCGCTAAATTGAAATTGGATATTGGTACATGTAATGTGGTTTGAGATTATTGTCTTCTTGTATCATATTGAATATTGTTATTTTTGCAAATTTATTGGATTTCAAAAATTAATAAAAATTGCACATTTTTGGGTCTACACGACCAATCGAGTAGCACGTGTAGGGTGCTTTTAAGATGAGTAAAACCACTTTTTCTTTACTTTCTTCATCTTCTCCATCAGCCCCTTTCACAACTGGCCGAACCCACCTTCGATTGCAACTTGGTTAGTACGTTTTTTCCATTTTCCTTTCGGATTTTGGTTCTTTGCACTTCTATTTGCTTGATTCTAAGGTTTATTTCAAGATTTCTAGTGGTTTCTTTACATTTCTAGGAAAAAAAAAAAAGAATCTGATTTATGTGAAATCCATAAACCCTTCTTGCATTCTATTTGTGCTTCTTGCAATGGAAGGTTGATATAAGAAGAGAACCACTCATGGTCCTTCTTCTTGTTCCACACCCATTTCGGTGCCTACTCTTCAACCACCCGAAGAGGACCCAGAATATGTGCGGGATATTCGTCTCCACAACATCATTGTTGAGCGGACTATCAATTCCAACCATTTTAGACCTTTCAATATCGTTCCCCTCCTTGAGGCTATAGGATGGGCTAACATACTGAATTGGGGCGGACCCGCATATCGGTCCATTGCCTAGGCCATGTATGCATGCATTAGTGATGTGTCTATTGAAGATTTAACCTTCATTATTTCGTTTAGAGAAGGTACATTTCCAGTAGATCGTCACTTGATTTCTAACTTGATGGATATTCCTGTTAATGATGAAGGAATACCAATATCTACATTGGTTGCAAGATTGACTGAATCTGAAAAACGAATGTTAACCAAAGATTTATTCAACATGAACTCGGATTGGAATTCTGGGATTGCACTCTGATCCAACCATATATTGCCCAGATATAGAGTTCTTCATCGTATCTTTATCTCGAATGTTTACCCAAGATCTGGTAACAACACTGAATTAACTTCTTTCATGGTAAGTATTCTTCACTCTGTTATTTCTGGTACTCAAGTGTCTTCCATCTCTAATTTGCTATATGATAATTCAATTTCGTCTCCATCCGGGCCATAGCGATATACCTTTCGCTTACTTGATGACTACCCTTGCTACTCATTGTCTTGTTGTCATGCCTACTGGAGAAGCTCCCATTTCCCATATTCCCTTCAACAATTCCAACATTAACAAGATGAATCTAAAGTTGGCTCCTAGCCAAGTTGATAGGGATGCTGGAGGAGCTACTGAAGAAGCTGGAGAGGAAGAAGCACTACCCCCTGATGATGTGACTATGGATAATATTTTTGATGAATTAGAATCTGATTCTGAGGCTAATCCTGATTTTCAGCCATCTAATTTTGATGAGCGGTTGAGAACCTTAGAGGAGAAGTGGGAAGGTTTGCATGCATCTCAAGAGACTCAATTCAAATATATGCGCAAATACCTTCAGCGTATTAACAAGGGATTACATCAAATTGATCCATCTATTCCTGCTCCCTCTTCTGGTTCTGACTAGCTGTTATTTATGTTGGGTTTGTAATAACTCTTAACTTTACTTGTGCTTAAATAGTTCTTAGACATGTTCGGTTTATGCTTCATGATGATATTTTAATACTAATCTATGGACATGTTTATGCTATTCACTCTCTTAAATCATACTCTTCTCTTTTTTTTTACTCCTCTCTTTCATTTTCTTTCATTTGTCATATTGTGACAAAAAGGGGGAGAAATGTTAAATGATTCTTGATGGTATATATATATATATATGATGTGTGATTGTGGTATTTTACTCCTCTCTTTCATTTTCTTTCATTTTTTGGATATGTATTTGATTAATACAGGTACTCTACAAATCACTTCGCCTGGTTTGAGGTGGAGTATTGGATTGTGGGGGAGTTGTAGTGAGTTGTAGTAGCATTTCTGGTGCATGATTCTTTATTGAACTGGTGCATGATTCTTTAGTTGGTTTTGTCACAAATTTGACAAAGGGGGAGATTGTAAGTGCTATATTGGAAATCCAGCACCCAGATTTGTCAAATTTTGTTGTGCCAAACCATTTAGAATCAGTATCATGTTTTGATAAGTTAGAAAGATCATCTTCCTGCATTTTAAGTTGTCCATGTCTTCGTCAAACTTTTCTGCATATTCAAGTTGAATAACGTTGACAAAGTTCAAGACTACAAGCTCAAGTACAAGAACAGAAGTTCAAAGCTCAAGCTAAGTTCAAGATCACTACCTTAAGTCTAGCTCAAGTTCAAGACTTCAAGGCGATGTTTCAAACTCACGAACAAGGTATGGATGACCCTAGATTGACCATAGTATAGGTCATATTGATTGCATATTGAATTTGGGTCAATGTATAAGTTTATAAGCTTTTTTTCGACTAGTCCAAGCACTGGGTCGACCAGTCTAAGAAGTTTCTCGACCAGTCCAAGATTTGTTGAGAATTTTCGTGAATTTTTTGTTATGGCTCGATCAGTCGTGGACACTGCTCAACCAGTCGAGTGAACAGTCTCGACCAGTCGTGCAGTGCTCGACTCAAAGTCCAACAAGCTTTTCTGGTCCCACTCGACCAGTCGAGCAGGCCACTTAACCAGTCGAGTAACAGGTTTATCTTATCGCACCAAAAATTTTGAAAATTGGTTGGTGCTTCGACCAGTCGAACCAATCCTTAGACCAATCGAGGGAACAGAATTTTAACCTATAAATAGAGGACGAATCTCAGAGTTTTTCATTCATTCCAAGCCTAATCAAGCCATCACTCTGAGAGATAAGTTCCTGCATATTGTGAAACTATTACTTATTCATTTCAGATTCTATTTCTAGCTTTTTGAATTTGATTTTGTGATCTCTATTCAACTCTATTGTATTAAAAAGGGGAATTGTGATTTACCCTTTTGAGATCAAAATCAAATCAAGCTAGCCTCAAGTTGATTTAATTTAAAAATCATTTAGACCTAGAACTCTTTCATTTGTGAGATTGGACATTGAATATCTACGTCTACATCGAATTGGTTCTACCGGGCTACATCGGAATCTTCAGATAAGTATTTAAATTTCTGCATTTTTGGTTTGAGAGATGTAGCCAGGAAAAACTCATTGTGGGGTTTTTGTGATTGTGTAAGCCCATTTGAAAGACACAATTGTGAAGGTTTTAAGCTGAACCTTAGAAAACCTTATTTCATAGTGAAAGCCAATATCCTGTGTGGTTATTGGGAGTGGAGTAGTTGTGTGGCTGTTTGCTAACAGTTGGTGTACACACAAACGAACCACCTATAATTCCTGGAGTTGTGGTGGATGATTGGATTTGTTTGTGTTTGAATGTTGTAATTTACTTTATGCACTTGTGATGAATGGTGTAATTTACTTTATGCACTTGTGGTGAATGTTGTAATAACTTAGTTTATTTCCTTTGCCTCTTTATTGGTTTGGGTTTTTGATACTTACAAACATTCTATTAAGGCTGTCCTGCCATAAGCCTTTAGTTTTTTGTGTTAGGTTGTCCTTAGAACTCAGTTTATATCAACCTCTCAAGACTAGTGCATTTAAGGTTGCTATTTACTTGTGCTATTTTATTATTTGATTGTGCTATCTATCTTTGAATCCCGCATTTAATTTTTATTTGGCATAGTCCTATTTACCAACCCCCCCCCTAGGACTTAGAGCTCGGCCTTTACAAAACTGCAATAAAAAGAGATTGTTCAACCATGCATAGTTTCATCCCTTAAACAATCGAAAACTATTATGCATAAAAAAATTTCTTTTTTCTTTTTTGAGTTCTAACCGAACCATCATGTGTCTTTAACATCTTCTAAAGTTTCATTGAAAATTTCCACAAGTTCCCTGAAGTTTCCCTTGGACAGTGATACTTTACACAATAACTGCAATATTTCCCATTCTCAAAGGTGTGATACCATGTGCAATATCAATACCTAAAATCAATGTTTTAAATATTGATGATATTAGCCGATATATCCCACGATATATTTTGTATCCCACCTATGCGATACAAAACGCACAAGTAGTGGGATATATCTCACATGTTCGATCCGGTGAGCATTTTTTATTTTCGATCCATTTTTTCTATAAATCATGTTAAATTAGTGTCAAATTATTACAAATACATGATTTTTCATGATTTTGCATGAAAAATCATGGATTGGAAGCTTCACTTTTGAAATATAGAAGACATGGGCTGAGTTGCAGAAAATTGAAAAAAAAAACAAAAAAAATAAAAAATAAAAAAAAAAAAAATAATCCAATTTCTCGCAAATCAGTTGCAATCATTGTGTCCAAACATAAAATCAAACATGTACATAACCTAATCTAGTGATTCCTCTTTTGCTTTTAAATGTATTGCTTGTGTTTCCACACGTCGTCTTACATTGATAAATTATACGAACAGATTTTGAATATACTTACATCAATTCAGTTAGACAATGCATAGATTAAGAACCCATACAAAGAAAACCTATTATGTGCACTTGTTTTTTTGTAATGTATTGATTTATAAGTGTGTATTGATGTCTTTTTTAACAATCACTGAAGTTTCATTGAAAAAGTCAACCAATTTCCCAATGTTTCCCCATGTTTCCAGCAACAGTGACACATTATGCGATACAACCAATATATCCCATGCGAAAACCGATACATATCCGTATCCCAAGGGTGCGATATCTAACGCGATACCGATATTTCGAACACTGCCTAAAATATTGAGCAAATCTCTACCCAAAAAACCCAGGATGTCTGCCTAAAATAATACAAAATCATTCGACTATGCATTTACAGTAAACATAATATCAAAACCATTTTATTCAGTGTTGTGTCAATATAACTTGAGACATCTAATTCACAAATGGTAAAGTTGCAGAGAAGCACAGAATTGATAGTGTTAAAGGTAGCCTTCAAAGAATTATGGCAAGGTATTTGGTGGTCAAAGCTATAAAAGATCAAAAACCAAGAGCAAGACCAGGATTTGGAGGAGCCGCATCTTCACTAGAAGATTCATAGCACTAAGATATGAAATGGGGAGAAGAAAAAAGCCTCCCAATTGAAATTTAGAAAAATAAAACATCAAGTATATAATATGGGAAAAGATCTTATGGGCACAATGTGCAGCAAGAGTCAGTGCACATATTTATCCCGCCATTTTGAAATGCTTGCTAGATTCCTTCCAACCATTTGTAAACGGTGAGAGATATGTGCACCTTTAGACTTTCATGGGCTCTTTGCCATTGAAGTTGAGCATGATATGATGTATACCTGATGGTCCACAAAAATTCTTGGAGGTGTGCACCAAGCACCTTTATACTGCAACCCCAGGGAACTTCCTCCACTCATACCAGTGGCAACTGAGCTGATTGGTGAAGATGGCAGACTTTGTGGGTCCTCATTAACAGATGGCCCAGGTGGCTCACTTTGTGTTCTCATAGCAACGACATACTCATATGTCGTAATCCCCTACAAGTAAAAATAAAAATAAAAAGCAATGAAAATGTGTTCATCTCATGTATAGCTGCAAAAAGAATTGCTAGAAAGGTATGGAAGAGATAGAGGAGCAAAACTTTTACAGAACACACCTTTCTAATCAATATCAGATGGAAGAAAAATAGTTCTCCCAAAGGAAGACAAGCCAGCAAAGAGACGGCCGTGCATAGGGCCTGAAAATATTTTTAAAAAAAAAAACAAAAAAACAAAAAAAAAAACATGTAAAATGCATCCAACCAAGTAAAAGGAACATTCTCTACATGCCAATTATTGTCAGCTATGTTTGGAAGTCCCACATGCCAAGTCTGACATAGTTGCACAAGCGTGAAGCGAAGCGGCACCAAGTTCAAATGTGAGAGCAGGGAAGCATCTATATCAAAATGTTAGCAAGTATAAACTGCTAGGAAGTGGGAGAGGGAGCACAAGTTGGAAGCATTATTTGAAGCAGACCGGCAACCAGTTAGAAGGATCCTGTAACATGATCAGCTAGTGCCAAAATGCATTTGGAAGTTCCAAATAGGCCAGCTGGGTCCAACTTAACACTGTCAAGTTGTGCAGCTGGCTAGTGAGCTAGATTGAGGCTAGACCTGGGTCCCATTCTAGTGGGTTCCCAAGATGCTAGAAGACGTGATGCAGGACAACTAACCACTTGCTCTAAAAGCTCAAACTGATAGAGCATGGCGAATCAATCCCTTTATCTCATAGCTTAAGCCCTTCATCGCACCGGTTAGGACCTCAGCCGAACCCCCCTCGTGGGCCTCACTTCACATAGGTTCCACCTCACATGAGTGGGGCCTGCCTCACACGAGCCACCCACTTCACACGGGCCACCCACCCCAAGTGTGCCCCTACATCCCACAGGCCACCACACTCGAGCCCGGTGTGAAAATGCCCCTACATTAAGACGTCACTATACTTGCTCCTTTTATAAAGACAAAAAAGATGTTTCCATTTGAAACCAAACATACACTCTTGAGTGCAAACAGGAGTTCCCAGATGACCAGAACAATAAAGTTATAATTGGATCTTTGCTAGGCGCAGACGTGCATGCAATAAAGTTCATATACATGCCACATGTGCCAGCATGGCACATGGGTGCAAAATCCGATCTATCCATCAGGTTGGTCCAGCATTCCACATGTTTTCCCAAAACCAAATCTGGTCCTCTCAGCACGTAGGCCCCAATATTAGAAACAGGTGAATGGGTTAGAAACTTCAGCAAGGTTTTCCAGAGCCGTACATTTGTTTTGCTAACTGTGGCCCACCTGACTAGTGGATCAACCTGATTCTTGGGTTATAGCATCAATATAGTAATCCCATTCCGATGGATGGATTGGATATCGCACCTATCATGCCATGCTGGCACATTTGTGGCATGTACCTGAGCTCTACTGCACATGCATGTGAGCTTAGCAAAGCTCAGTAATTTTTTTCAGGAAAAGAAAATATAAGCACACTTTGGAGAAATTGCAAATAGACAAGCAGGGATCAAAATTATTGGTACATACCACCACAGTAGCAAATGGAGCACGGGTGAACCCTTCTCCAAGCTTATCACTGATCTGATTTTCAGTACCCTTTCTATCAACAAAGCAGCGTACAAAGACTGCTATCCCGACCCCACATTCAATCACAAGCTGACACATACAAATATTAGAAATAAATAACATAAGCAAAAATAAATATATAAATAGCCGTTCAATATCAGTAATATTGCGAAACAGATATTATATGATTGCCCAGTCCAGGAATGGAATGGATATCTGCAGTATCCTCAAGCCCTGAGTTGGGAAAATGAACCCCACAGCTCAGTACATCTGATGGGCTCCAATGTGGATAGACCATCTGACCATGTCCTCAAAACCTCCAAGGATTGAAGCTCATATCCATCGAACCTTTGGTTTTTTTTTCTTTTTCTTTCTCTGGAATGTGGACCATCGCCTTACCCTATTTTCAATCATCCATTCACAGAGCACCAATAGGCGGTTAAGATCATTTGACCAAGGGGGTTTTGGTAGATCCCTCATCCATGGTGGAGACCATCAGATTCAAGCCTGCCTCAACATGCTATGGGACATGCGTGTACAAGCATAAAGGTGGATATACTGCATATCCTAGTCCTGGAACCCATTTGGACACACCCTCAAAACAGGCATTTGACACATATGCCACCTTTTGAGTGAAACCGGCACTTTTTATGCGTGTTTGAGTGCACATGCAAACCCGCATTTCACCATCCTGCTCGATTAAATAGGAGCTAAAACCAATCCAATTGGTTTTCATCGGGCTGGCCAAAAAAGCAGGCTTCAAACCCCCTTCTCCAGAAACCCCCCCTTTTTGCAAGTGTCCAAACGGGCCCTTGAGGACCATATAATTGCTCATTACCAAAATGGATACAAAGTACAGAAACATATGCATAATTAATCACAACATTCCAAAGGAAAATCACTCGTGATGTATTTACTCTCTATACTCACCCAGACAAGGCTTGCAGCCATAAGGAAAAGAAATGTAATGTAATTTTTCCTCCCCACGCAATTATTCAACCACTGCACCATAAAGAGAGAACTTGTAACACTTGAAGAAATGTCAAACATACAGAGAAACAAATCAATGAGCAAGTTCCAACGGTCACTTACACGACAATGATGATCGAATCTGTCGACGCATTTGTCACAGCTTCTGCAATGTTTGCTGAATTTACGCACCTAGAGAAAGAACCACATCACTCTCATATCATTGGGGGGGGAGGTGTTAAATGATCTTTTTATAAATTGTTGAAATTTTAGAGCTCCCCTAACTGGATGCGGCAACATCTTGGTAGACTAGATAAAACCCAGGTCTTAGTTTTATACACACAACCGACAAAACATATGTAGAAAGAGGAATTATCAAGTCCTTATGAAACAGGATCTGAATAGTGTCCTAATGAACCAGTCAAAACAAGTGGAGCCCATGTCTCAATGATCCAGACGGTTGATCCGATGAGTCTGGGAATGTTGGAAAAATCACCCAGATTATGATATCCTGACATCCAGTCTTAGGTCTCCCCTTCTGGACCGTTGCTTTATTTTTTATTTTATTTTTTTTCCTTCTTTTTTTCTGAACTATCCATTCACAGTCCACTCATCTAAGCTTCAGAATGAAAGATTTTTTGGGGGGTATGTTCCCATCTACAGTGGGGTCCATCAGATCAAAAGTTCGGCTCACTGTATGATGGGCCCGCCTGTATAGCCCAGGGAATCAGGACAATATCCACATCCTGATGCATCAAATTCAAGACTTACCATCTCGTGAAGAAAATAAGAACTGACTGGATACAGGCAAGGTACCACAGTTTGTGGTACCATACCATCCTTCCCACCATCATGGCACTTGTGTAGGAAATCGTTGCCATGGAAACAATAGGCCCTACCATGAAGATCACGTGAAACAAAAATCAGGTCATCCCACTGTTGAGGGTCAAATATTGCATATCAGACCCAATTATTGCCTGGATTTACAAGCATGATACCATTCAATGGCCCGATTTAATCGTGTTTGTGATGCAGAAGGTATTTACGAGCATGAACTGAAAAAGGGTGCTTAAACCATGAATTTAACGCTCTGATGACACCCAAGGCAAGGGACGGACTCTAGGGGACCAAGATCGATGGAATTACATGCCAGAGATCCAAGAAAATCGAGAAACTGAAGCTCAAGTGGCCCGAAAATCATTCAGAATGCAAGATCACGGGGTTCCCACCATCCATTCGGTTCGAAACTTTATACATGGCCTGAGGACCATAAATTAACCGTACATATCAAATTTCAGCCCTCGGATCACTATGGAAGTGCCCCAACTGACAGATCAGCCTATAAACTGTTGATTCTGGGCCTACCTGATATCTGGAACTGCCTCAAATCTGGTCTCAACGCCTTAAATAGAGATACTAATTGAATGAATGGACTGAATTTAGCAAGAACATCACAGCGGATCATGTACATGCAGCGTGTGCATGGAGCGTGCACACGCCCGCGCCGCACCGGAATCAAGAGACGGGTCAGCAGGCGCTGACCCGACCTTCTCCTCAAAAATAGGAAACTCCCGTTTCCACGGACGGACACTGTCTGTTTTGCAGACGCTAGTGGGCCCCACACATTGTCCTAGTGGACAATCCAAACCGTCCATTATATTTCCAAGCTCCATGTTACCAAGGTCTAGGTGACAATATTTGATGAAATAAAGAGGATGGGATTATAACCATTCAAACACAAAACGGACAGTGGCTTTAAAGATTACGTGGGCCGTATCAAAGTATAGCCAAAAATACTCTTTCCTGACTGGTTTTTCGAGGGGAGTTTAATGAGCGGCTTGGATTTGTCAAAATAACACTAAAATGGGCCCCACCAACGTCACAGCGGAAGCTTCCGCGTCCCTATTTCGCAACCGGCGAGAGTCCGTTTTGCGGAAGTTTGTGGGCCCCACCCATGGCCTGTCCGACCAATCTGATCCGTTCATCGTGTAGAACGCCTCGAATACTACAAAACCTTGTTGAAATTTTACACCCATGCGTGCACATGTGCGCGATACAGAGGCTACAAACAGGCGGTCCTGCGACGATCAAAATGATTTTTGGCGTGATTTCTTCTCTGGGCCTCGTCAATGGACGTTCAAAACCACCCATTCTTGACTGAAATTTCGTCCTGAATCCAATGGACGGGGTGAATTTCCCCGAAAATACCTGTGAGGCCCACCGATCACGACAGCGAAGAGGTGCGGAAGCTTTCCCACATCCGCAAAAATTCGGATTTCCAGGCGGTTGTGGCCCACCATCTTTCATTATATGGTAAATCTGAACCATCCATCATGTAGAGCACTCAAAAACATCCTAAGGGACGGTGTTTCTTTGAAAATTGAGCGAGGAAAGTGGCAAGTTTAAAGGCTCCGAAGTTTGCTGCGAAAAAGCTTTCGTTATGCGTGTGTAGCTGCTGCGACAGCTTCTCCACCACCCCTAGTAGCTATAAAAACGTCCTAGGAGAGCTAGAGAAAGGGGAGTTTTGGGGGAACAGATAGGACGTGAAGCACAGGAAAGAGAGTTTGTTGTTTTTCCTATTTCTTGTTTGTTTTCTTCTTCTTCTTTTCTTTTCTTTTTGAGATTTAGCCTAATCATGCTTAAGTGTGGCTAAACCTCTTAGTTAGGGCTAAGAGGTGAAGCTTGTAGCGTGATGGGAGAACTATTTGCTTGTGCATTTTGTTTAGATTGAATGGATTTTTGATTTAATTTTAGTATGGGAATATTTTTAGTTTTTAATGGCCTGTTGTGACTGAAATTACAATGGGTTTGCAATGGCTTTGAGTATTTCTTTTTCCTTATTTTGATTATGACGTCAGGAAGCCATGTTGTTCGCCATCGTCTCATGGGCATGGTTGGATGTCGGTACCCTTCCTAACCTTCATAATCATCTGATTGGTTGGTAATTAGTCTAATTCTGTTGTTGACTTTGTCTCCTAGGCATGGTTTGGTGATGGAATCCACTCTAATTCATATACCTTTCATCTCTTTAAAATTATATTAGAGGAAGTTCAGTTTAATTTTCATGATTTTTGAAGCAGACATAAGATCTCCCTGATCTCTACAAGTGGATCCTCTGAATCTATAGTTTCTTATCTCCAATTTCTCTTAAGTTTTACTGTTAATCTCTCACCATTATTCATCACTTTATATTGGATTTAGATTTCATCTTACGCTAGTTCTATTTCTACTTAGTTTCAGATAACGTACAGGTATCAGTCCCTTGGGATTCGACCTCGGTCTTACCGAGTTTATTACTACATCACAACCCTATACTTGGAGAGTGAACACCCACTCATTAGGTGGGCCCCACAGTTGAGATCAATGGACAACTGACGGTCTCGCTCAACATACAGGTGAGGCCAACCTATTGAGAAGATCATCCTGGTCTTCGACAAGGGTGATCTTCATAGCGGGTCCTAAAGCTTTCACAGTACTGATGTCCCACACAATTGGCATGTTTGCCAGAAATATTGTACAGTATAGCAAGTTGTGGTAACATTGACCATATGTGATTAGTTCTCGAAGAAAATTCTTAAACACAAGTACTTAAATCTTATATAGATTGATATAGACAGAATTACATTGCAAATAAAAGAGAAACCAAACAATGTCCTTGGCACATAAAAAGGAACATCAAAGTAAATGGATAATTTTAGGGCTTAGTTAACGAAGTAAAAAACAAGAAGGATGAAAGGAAACCATTTGAACTGACAAAGCAACAACATCTAGGAAGCACATGTACAAAAAGAAAAATATCAAATAATATATAATGGCAGTTTGGTTCACAAATAGTTAGATCCTCAGTCATACGTAAATTACAAAGAGATTAGAAGTTAAAAGGTGCAACCAGTAAAGGTGGGGGTGATAGAGACATGATTTTTGTGCTAATTTGGTGAGAGTGGGAGTGAGGATGAGAACGGAAGATAGAAACATCAGCTAATATGTTTGCTATTTGCATCATGGTTTTTAGACTCAGTGACTCGGATCGACTCGTCCTCTCAAGTCGCAACTTGCCCGAGTCCGGGGCACAACTCATATTATTGAACTAGATCAGGTAGTTCCGAATCCAAGTTGAGTTAGACAATTCGCATTAGACTCGTCCAAGTCTTAAAATCATGATTCGAATAGCTAAAAGGCCATTTAGATGTACTTCAAATCACCATTGGATCAGGCACCTATGGTGATTCAAATGTCGATCCAAATATGCAGGCATTTAAGGAGGTCACCTTTTCCCCCACAACCTCAACTGGATAAACTTCAATTGGATCATGAAGTTATCCTGATGGAGGAAAAGGTGGGAGGGCATCAAATCCACATAAAAACGCAAACAAACCTAAAAATGAATTTCAGATCAGCAAGAGAAGTAATAGAAATAAAATGAAAGAAAAAGGCTTTAGAGGTGTATTGTATCCAAGATGAAGGCTACACCTCTGCATTGCACAATGTGCAGAACAAAGCATCTCCATCACTGCCTTGTTGATGGCTAGTATCTTCATCACCACAGCAATCACCTCTAACCAGACAACAACAAAAGAAGCTCCCGACACTTGAACAGAAAGATGAACTATGCTCAGCGGATTCATCTACTGCATTCAACTCTACCTTGCTTGGTTCCCCAAGAGAAGCCGCATCCCCTAATTTCACAACACAAAACCTTTTTTCAACATGTCTAAATAAGCAAAAATCAAAACTAATTTTATATAAATGTTGTTAAAAACAGATCACCAGGCAAATCAGCGGCGTCACGTGATCTATAGACATGATCAATTAATATTCCAGGATCAGCAGGATCGATAGCTGTGCATCTGGCATAGAGAAAAAACACAGCAAGTGCCTGAAATATGAATTGAATAATTAGAAATTCGTGGAGCAAGTAAAGATATGTCCAGAAATGATATTGCGAGAAATGGGTACTAACCGCAGGAGTATACACAGCTATCGCCACATATTCGTATAAATTCTTTCCGAGAAATGGAGCAAAAAAGGCATAGAATGCAACTACTAGCAAGAAAAATACCGTTATAGCTACAACCTGTCCACCAACAAAAGAGAAAATGAGGATAAGAAGCTTCACGATGATATTGAGCCATGATAACGATAAACTAAAATAAACACCGACTTGGCTCATGATCCACACAAGATTAGTCGATGCAGCCAAAAAGACTCACTGCCTACTCAGGCAATTCCCGACTGACTAACCCTAGTTAGTGAAATTTCTTTTTTTTCTATTTCATTTCATTAAAAAAATTCCAACTTGTTGAGCTGATTAAGGATATGTACAAGGGTAGACTCACAAGAGTTTCAATACAGAGATCATGGGTTCGATTACCCATTGTGGTGTGTGTGGGTGCAAGTGTGTGTAAAAAATAAATAATAATAATAATAAAAGGATATGTACAAAGGTGTGGTAACAAACATGAGGACCACCGGTGCAGAGACATGAGTTTCCAAATAGTGTAGCCTTACAATAGGGGTCAGCATTGAGTACGTATCTTTTTTGCATTACTTATGGACAAGCTAACGAGGCATCTACAAGAAGAGATCCCATGGTATATATTTTTTTTGCAAATGACATGATTTTGATTAATGAGAAGCAGGAAGGGGTAAACGCAAAGCCAGAACTATGGAAGATGCTCTAGAATCTAAAGGTTGTAATATTAGTTGGACTAAAGTGCAGTACATAGAATACAATTTAACTAGTAATACGAGTGGAAACAAGGAATTAGTTAAGATTGATGAGTGGCAAGATGAAGAAGGATAGAATTAGAAATGAATGCATTCGAGGGAATTTAGGAGTAGACTGATAGGTAAAAAGATGAGGGAAAGTAGACTTACAAGGTTTGGCCTTGTCAGCAGAGATGAAGAACTGCACCAGTTAGGAGTAGTAAGTTGGTTCCAAGTTGAAGGCTCTTAATGGGCAAGGAGAAGGCCCAAAAGGACATGGTGAAGGTAGTAACAAAAAAATTTGATAACTTATGGTTTAGCTCGGGACATGGGAATGGTGGAACAAAATTCATGCAGCTAACCCCAGGTAGTTGGGATGAAGCTTAGATGATGATGATGATAAGTTTATCCAAAATGATTTTAAATCAAACAATAGACGAGTTAAAGTTCAACAAAGATATTATGTTTCAAAAGCCTTGTACACCCATCTATGATTTTGGCGAGGGAATGCTATAAGCTAATCAAATCCAATGAGAATTTTACTGGTAAAATACAAGCAACTTTACAATAGTCTTGGTAAAAAATATATATGCATGCAAAATAATAAATAAATAAATAGAGTAGATGTGAAAATATTGCTTGGAGCAAGTAAAATTATATCACTCGAAAACCATGTTGACAGGCCATGTTTGGTAGATGCCTAAAAATGAGTTTACATTTTAGTTAAGAGTAATTATGTATTTCAGAAATTGATCTCTAATGCATAACAAGTTCATGTTCATGTCAGCAGTAATTATGTATTAGAGAACAATATCTCTAATACATAATTATTATTAATTCAAATGAGATGAACTCATTTTTTAGGCTTCTATCAAATAGGGCCTAAAATTATAAGGATTAAAAAAAAAAGGCGCGATATCCATCAAATTGAAAGGTCTATAACAAAACCAGAAATGCAAGATTCGTCTGGATTGGAAACACTTGTGCGTACTTGCATAGCGATCTAAAACAACCAAAATCGTTGTGTCCACAACCCAAAAGCCCATAACAAAATCCACAATGCACAATCTAGTTAGAAGATTTAATAAGAAAAAAGAACAAACTGTGCATAATGCTGCTTATCATGTGCTCCCACGAAAATAATACACATGGCATGATGATCTTACAGTCTAGATGGTTCCAAGACCACACAACACAAGTAATCCTATCCACCTGATTCACAGTTTTCCATTCCATGTTCCCAATCTCCTTCTTTACCATCTATCTTCTGGAGTCAAAAGTTGGCAATCAAGAGCATCCAATCACTGGAGTTTCTGAACAGTGTCTAATCCAAAGTTGGGCCCAATATATGAGCGGTCCAGATCAATGAGAGTATTCAAACCGTGCTGCATCCAAAGTGGAGCCCACTAAACGAGCGCTCTAGATCATCTAACATCATCCCACATGCCACATTCTCTTGGAACATCACTGTGCATGATGCGCGGATTATATTCCACCACGACTAAAAAGTATTAAAAAATAAATAATAAATAAATAAAAATAAATAAAACCCACAGTGCACAAATTAAGTAGATGATCAAACAGACAGTGAAGTGGCGACTTGAAATCCGAAACCACAAAGTCAGACAATAAAAAAGAAAAGAAAGAAACCAATTGGAATTTCATACCACCCACAACCAAACATGGTCTGAAAAAATAATCTTACCCATAAGAACGCCTGAAACAAATAACAAAAAGCAAGAAACTAATTAAAATTAAAATTAAAAATGAAAATGTACCTGAAATGTGTGAGCAGGGAGCTGCCATCCATGACGTCTCGCCATTGCCGGAACTCGCAGCTAAAACCCAACAGCATTTACAGTTGTAGAGAGGGAGAGAGAAAGAGACAGAGAGAGAGACAGAGAGAGAAATTTTATGGTGAGAATCAGATGAGATATCTAACCCAAGATCTCAGAACTAGTAAAAACCCAAACTGAGAATTGGTAGCTCCAAATATTTTTTTTACTTTTTGGGCTGCTTTGATCTCTCGACCTAAGATTCCAACCACCATTTGAAAACGACCCACGAACTTATATTTTCTCTGTTCCATTTGGATTTTGATATAATCAACCAAAAGCCGCGGAAGAACGAAAGAAACAAAGCAAGCTCGCTGTTTTTTGTTCTGTCTTTGCTGCGGGAATTTTAAAAATACACCCGTATGTTGGCCTAATTAGAAAAACCACCCAATTCAATAAACCTTGGAAGTCAACCCCCTATCATTAGCCAAAGCGAGGGCAAATGAAAATCCACCGTAGAAGTGTAGCCGATTGACCAGGAATGGTCGAGATATCACTCCACAAAAGACCAGCTTGAATTTAACCCACTTCCTTCCCCTTCTTTAATATGAGTAGCCCTCACTAACCTTTCATCTTCTTTGGGGGTAGCCTGAAAGAAAAGAGAGTGCAATGTTTTGTGGGTTTTACCATGTAAAATTCACTCCAAGTACAAAAGATGAGCCCAATTAAAAACTCACATAAGCTGTCCCATTGAAAATAATCCATTGCTACCAAAAACACTATGTTAATTCACATGGCATGGCTCACAAAAGGTTTTTATCAAGCTTATTTTTGTTCATCTCTACATTGTAATGAGCTTTGCTAAAATAGCAGTTTGGCGGAGGATACGCATGGGCAACCTATAAATATGTGGTTGCCGTACCTTTCCCATTGTTCCATGTCGTATAGCCCATCTAAGTTGTA
This sequence comes from Magnolia sinica, assembly GCF_029962835.1. NCBI lineage: Eukaryota > Viridiplantae > Streptophyta > Magnoliopsida > Magnoliales > Magnoliaceae > Magnolia > Magnolia sinica. The sequence continues at coordinate 38,858,209 of NC_080574.1, forward strand.
GATGTAGTTATATAGCTGGTTTTTTTTATTTACCTTAAGACCTTTTTTTTTTGTTATTGATTAGCACATAAGTACGCACCCTACTATTAGCCACATCCCACTTAGGAATCAATACTAAGACCTTGGTATTGAAATGAGTTTGTTTTTACTTAGTTGAGCTATGAATCAGTGTGTGCCTAAAGGCCTAACATGAGCATAAAACCTAATGATTTGAGCAAATTTTAAGTTGTCCATAAAATAGTTGTTATAAATAATTCTAATCTCTATTATCGGAAATCATGCAGAAGCATATCCGATTTCAATCAAATAAAGCAAATCAAATGTAAAAAAAAACCACGGTACAGAGCAACAAATAATCCACTATTAAATGATATTATAATAAATGATACACTTACAATGATGAGAACCACATTTGAATCTTTCAAAACCCTAATTTTTTTTCTATAAAATCTTTAAAAATGTCTTAGAATTATCCTAATCTCAATTATACCCAATACACACACACACACACACACACACACACACACACACACACTCACTCATCACAATTAGAATAGAAAACAAATTGCACACTTACATAGTATTGTGCACGTTGATGCTCGATCAACACTGATCGAGCACCCTTTAGTCAATCGAGCGTACCAAAGTTCGAGCGATCAAACTAATTCAAAACTATCCGGAGAGTAAATAATGATTTTTTTACATATATTATTGGCAATCAAACATGGTCCAAAATTGTTATTCTAGAGAGTTTCGATCGATGGATGTCCCATGATTTTACATAGATTGAAATCATCGTTTCAACATCTCTCATCCTTTTTTTTATCATTTTTCTTCTTTAAAATTCTCCCATTTTCTTTATCACCTCCTCGCTTCACATGCATTGTACATGCCATACTTGCTCATCTAATATCAAATCAATCAGTAAATCTCACTTCCCTTTTCCCATATTATGGTGAGAAGGGATAGCGAGTCTATAGAAGAGAGAGTACAAGCCCTTACCGGTCAATTTGGCTTAGATGCCACTTAAATGCTCCTTAGTCATAGTCAAGGTCTTTAAGACCCTACACCTCCCTTAGAAATCCTGGAGGATTGATTTTACGCATGGCGTAAAACACTCATAGTTTGAGGACCCAAGGCAAAAGCTCATTGAGATCCACAACTGGGAACAATAGCGATGAGATGCTAACCATAGATTTCGATCACGGGTCATCATCTTGTGCAAATAAAATCCATTGCATCCATTAAGTTTTATTGTTGATTTCAAGGCCTTAGGCAAAAAAGAAAAAAGAAAAAGAAAAAGAAAAAACTAGCAAGATACACAACTTGGGTAGGCCACGCCATAGGGAATAATGGGGATGGGATGTCAACCTTAAGTATGTGATGGGCCATTATGGTGTGCATCTTTCATCCAACCCATTCATCAGGTGTGTTTCATTAGGATGATGTGAAAAAAATATAAAATCAACTTAACCTAAACATCACATGCGCCACATTCACCATATGATCTTAGAGATTTTAAGAGCAACTTTACATTGTTCAGACCAACATGGCCCATAAGAAGCTTTATTATGCTAATTTTTTCACATGTACTATTCAAATGACAGTTCTCATCTTATGAAATGAGTGAGCTACACATAAAACATGGTATGCCCCACATACAACATGGTGTTTTAGGTGACCACTTAAAACTGGTAGACTATGTAGAATGTCCATGTCTCCCTTCACATGATGCATCCTCTCTCTCCCTCTCACCACTGTCAGACTGTCCAGATTATTGCACAACATTCTCTAATGCACTCCCCATGTACAACTAAAATATCTAATATGTTAAGAGGATATTTTTATCATCTCAACAAAAGGAGGGGTGTGATTTTCATTGTTTCACATGTTAGGAATGGTTTCCTTATTTTCAAAGTATTTGGTGATGTAGGTGAAACCAGAATGAGGTGGTGAAATAATGTGAAACCCAGAGACATTGGGTGTTGTCTTCTAAAGTTTTTTGAATTGGTTAGTTTTATCTAATTATCCAAAAATATGGTGCCACTTTACAAATAAAAACCCTTCTGCTGCTACGGAACCGTGGGGTGCTGATGCATAGTCGCGAAGATGGTGTTCTAAACTTCTGATGCATCAAAATGTAAAATGGGACCCATGTTCCCATAATCCAGACCGTTCATATGATAGGTCCAAAAAATAACGAAGATAAACTATCTTGTAAAGCTTTGATCAGTAGCCTAGAAATTGATAGTTAGAGATCAATATAGCTACGTTCCAGAAAAAGAGGAAAAAAAAGGAATGTCTATGATGTTTCAGTCTGGAAAATTTTTAAGTGGCAAACGATTCAAAGTGGTCAACAAACGATCAACGGTCTAGATCACCAAAAAAGGGTCCTGCTTGTAGGGAATGGGTGCATCGGGACAGTGTCAGTCCATGTTATGACGAGGAACATATCGTCTTCATGCATCACGGCGTGAAGGCGTCCATTCTGAAGGGGCGCACGATCGGTGACCGTTGATGTGATAGACCCGAGCATGGAATGACTCTGCCACAAACATTTCTAGATTGGATGATTCTACCCGTCCAATCTATGACCATTGTTTCGAAACGCTGCTTTGTTTTTCCGTAAACCTTAATTTGCAAGGCAACGGTGCAAGGGTTAGAATCGTTAGAGATTTTTAGCCATCACCTATTAATCATGGGATACTTCAAATCAACGGTGTGGATCATTGAATCATGGTCCCCACGCCAAAAAAAAATGGTCCGTCGGGATCCTGTAATTGCTCTATTTCAAGACTGGGATAGCGCCAGCGAGCTCCGCCGAAAGAAAACATTTTTTTAATGCTCTGGCGGAGTGTGATGGTTTATACACTTCCACTTGGAAATTGTACACATGCAAACACTTAAATTAAACTGCCCAGATTCTGTCCTATCTTACATAGGACGTATCTTAAATTTCACACTGAAATTGTGTCGTAACTTGCAGATTTGCAGACACCTAATAGACGGCTTAAAAGGAAACATAATCTATTGTCCGATTTAATAAATCAGAGGCTAGGATCGTCCAATCAACCTGGTGTTGGGTCATGACCAATCTACTATGGCTCCCTAAATTTGGACGTTTAATCTGAGTCACACGTATGCCACGTATATAAATTTCGAGCACGTGTATGATCCGCTACGCACTGCAGACGTTAAGGGGCATCGGTACGGTGATCCCAACCATTCATCTGGTGGACCCACAGGGTTGGATCATAGCCAATAAAATTAGCTGATGAAAATTTGCTTGAATTAGATCCAACCGTCTGGTCTGTGGGCATCATGGGGTCGTGATGTACTAGGATATTTGTAGTGTCCCGATGTACTATTTTATACCCAAGTGGGCCTCGCATGTACGGCCTAGTTGCACTCACAAATATACTTGCAATCACATCCGTTCAATGGTAAAGTGTCCTGCAATTAGATGGCTGGGAATGTCAGATTAATATCGTTTCCGGAATATAACCCAACAAGACCGGTTCTCAGCAGATAAACGGTCCAGATGATCGTGTTGATGTGCCACGGGCGTATCATTTGTGGGACCTACTAGAAGCAGCATAATGCGCGATGGCCCACACGGCAAAGATGCGTTACGAACTGTTTCTCTGGACCGCTGAGCGCAACCGTCCATGGACTCTGCTAGGTAGCTATGTAGCGGAAACGGATTGGCTACTCCCCCTGACAGTAGCCAATGGCTGGTGGTCGGTGCTCTGTGGGACCCGCCATGATGTATGTGTTTAATCCATTCCGTCCATATATTTTTAAAGATAATTTTACCATGCGAGACAAAAAGTTAGTTATATGCTAATCTCAAGTGGACCACATTACAGGAAACAGTGTTGAATGAGCGTCGACTATTAAAAAGATTTTGAGGGCCATAAAAATTTTGGATCAAGATGATTTTTGTTTGTTCCCTTCATCTATTCCTGTATGACCTAATCAATAGATTGGATGTCAAATAAACAGTACATTGGGACTTAGGAGGATTTTAATGGTAGATATCCAATCACTATTGTTTTTATGTGGTGTGGTCCAAATGAGATTTATATCCCTCTAATTTTTGGTGTAAATATCTAAAATGATCTTAAAAAATGTATGAACGGAATGGATGAAACACATACATCATGGTAAGGCCCACAGAGCACCGACTACCAGCCACGGGGCTGGTGTCGGGGGGAGGAGCCAATCCATTTCCGTAGCGGTCTGGATCGCCACGTGGTGAGCCTGGAAGGGGCGAGCAGCTTTCCCTCGCGCCAAAGGAAGGCCGTCCTAACCGGGAGCGGATTACCCAAGACGGTAAGGCCCTTGCCGTGGGACCCATCTTGATGTATGTATTCTAAATCTACACCGTCCATCCGTCTTTCAGATCATTTTATTTGATCAACCCAAAAATGAAGCAGATCCAAACATCAGGTGGGCCAAACATCAGGTGATTGAATGCTCCACCATTAAAAACTTCCTATGGTAGACCATAATATTTCCGTAATGCTTATGTTCTATCCAACCTTTCGATAATGCGGAAAAAACTTGGATGAAGGGAAAAAGCAAAAATCAGATTGATCCAAAGCTTTCGTTGCCTAAAAGAAGTTTTTAATGATCAATCACCACTATTTCCTATGGTATGGTCCACTTAAGTTTTAGATCTATTTTATTTTTCGGATAATACAATAAAATGATCTATAAAACCGGATGGACGGCTAGGATATAGAATAAATACGCCCTGCCATAAGGGTCGCACCTAAGCGGCTCTGTCCTAACCATTCATCAAAGGAATATTTAGAAATAACGAGGCGATTCGCGCGTGGAGGTATTGAAGGTTCTATTGGAGGCATTCATGCCGCATGTGAATGATCTAGGCCGGACGTAGGACAGAGATAGATTTGTAGATACGTTGTTATAAATTTCAAGAAGGCCCACAGACCAGGCGGACAACACGCATTCATGAACATTTAGACAGTTGGGCACTTTTCTACCATCATTCTTTTTTCTAAATATTTTTGGGCGATCTGATAATTGAATCAACTAATTTTTGGTCACTGAACCAGTGCTAACGTTCAGATATTTTATGTACGTGTAAAATGTGTACACGTACTGCACTACACTCTTTCAATCTGCACGCGCGAATCGCCCGCCCTTCATGCGGGCTATTTAAGGGGAATTAATAGATACTCTGGTCAGGTGTGACGCTTGCTGCATGTACTGGACGCGGATAGCGTACTACCCCCGCCCCTCCCTAGCTCCGAACGGGCAGTTCTGTGGGAGGGCCCACATGATTTATCTGTACATCCAAACCGTCTATCCATTTTCTTATATTATTTTAATATATAAAAACAAAAATGCGGTAGCTGCAAAGATCAAATGGACCACACCACAGATGACTCTTGTATTTAATGCTTTGTGCATTTTAATGCAATCAAGATTATTATTTGGTGTTGTCCACTTAAGCATTGGATATGGCTCATTTTTGTCTTGATGACTTAAAATAATATGAGAAAAGGGATTGATGGTTTGGATGTACAGATACATCACGGTGTGGCCGCCCACAGAACTGTCCGTTCGGAGCTAGGGACGGGCGCGGGTAGTACGCAATCCGCGTCCGCATGTACTTATCAAATTATACACGTGGCATGCGTCAACTCAAATTAACTGTCAGATCTGTGGAACCCACTATCTCTAAGTAACAGTACCAAAAATCGTGTTGGTTGAACAATCTTAACATCTGTTTCATGACAGTTGCTTGTAGAATTAAAAAGACCGAATTTGTCATTTTCAACCGTCCAATAAATGTCCACTGATCCAATAGTTAAATTATCAAATAAGTATAATTTTATTTTATACACATGTACATCTATATTGATCCAGTTAAATAATTGCATTACTTGTATGCCACGCATGCTAATATCTAAGTAATTTCTAAGTCTGTGTATCATCCTTTATAATCTGTCAGAGAATCTTTAGTTTTACTCTTTCTTAATTAGTAGTCAGAACATGCAATTATATTAACATTCAATAAAAAAACCCTAAATCATAATTAAACAAAAATAAACCTTTGGGTCACGCAGCATGCGTAGCTAGGCCAAGTTAGCCGATCCTATACCCTATACCTTAAACCCTAGCCCTAGCTTTGCAAAGCCTAGCGGAGGCATAGTAGTCTACAAGAGAAAAAGATGTATATAATCCAAGGTTTAAAATATTCTAAGTATGTATGAATAAATTACAGTATCCTCATCACCAACTAATTTTAAACAATGAATATATATCGAATGAAATTATTTACAAGTGTTTTCATATATATCTCTTATTTTCTACAACAGTGACCTAGTTAGCCAACGCTGAACCGGTCATACACACCAGTTCATAGCTCGAGTGGTAGATTGGGTGAAAATAACTTTGTTTCAACACTAAGGTCATGTACCGATTTCCTAGTGGGGTGTGGCTAACGGTAGGGGGTGTGTACATACTAACCCCCTAATTTTATTTTTTATTTTTAAATAATAATAATAAAAAAATAATCATATTCTTTAGCTTAGCTTGGCTTAGACACTAACCCTATATATTTAGCTCGAACTAACCCGGCCAAGCTTAGGGCCCAAGCCCTGGCACTATCAAGGCTAGGCTGCCAAGGGGCGAAAGCAGCCCGGCCATTGCCACCCCTACTAAAGGGTGGCATTTGTCGGCTACCAAAGGGGGTGTTTTGATCAATTGAAAAATTGGCCTACTTGATCATTTTGTAGGAAGTAGAGAACAATGTGTAATATACGTTTGCTAAAATAAGAACTTTGACTTCGTAGAAGTAGAGATACCCAGATGGGGATCTTTTTATTATTGCAATTTGGATGCAAATGTTTGTCCAAATGCTATGTTTTCAAATTGTAATGCGTTTCTGTATTGAGTATTATATGGGAATGGGTAAGGAAAGCCTTATTTGATTATTCATGTAGCAGTTTAGAAAACCTCGAAAAACCTTGATACTCTGGCAGATTGTGATGGAAGATACACATGCCCTTAGAAATTGCATACTTAGCATATAATTAATTCAACATAAACCGTCCAAATTATGAGTCTTAGTTTAGATGTTCTATGGAAAGAAAAGTTAGACTTATTTGATAACCTGCCTGTCAAATTGATAGACATTTAGTGGACGGTTAAAATTGAAATTTATAAAATGGTATTATTTCGAAAAATAAGTGTCCACCAACCAGAGGGTAGGACTCCTCAACCAATCTGGTTTGGAAGTGTGGTTTAGTGACATTGCACAATTTAGTCTATTTAATTTGAGTTAATGTATATATGCCACATGTCAAGTGCCTGCATATCAAGCGTCATTCTCTGCCAGAGTAGTAATATGCATTTTGGAAGGAAACATATGATCCCCTATCCCAGCATATACACGCTCTACTCTGGTTTTAAGTTTGTACAAGTGCGGCCCATCTCTCCATCATCCAGATCGTTGGTCTGATGCAGCCTGTGATGGACCTGTGCCTATGAAAAATTTCCAGATTCAAAGATCCTATCTACCAATCTTGGGCCACTGCTGAGGTTATGATCTTAACCATCCATATAGAGGCTAGGGATGAAAGGATAAGATTGTCCAATCAAGATGTTCCAGCCCACCTACAGGCAAGAATACGTGCCAATATGGCAGGCTTGTGGAAGATTTGAGCTTTTCACCAGGTGGGCCACTGTTTATATGTTATAGCTTGAGAACAGGGATGTTTCATTCTTCAGGTGGGCCACAATGTCCCAAATAAATGGATGGCTGGAAGAAAATTATTTGAGCAGTCCGTTTGTTCTGGACATTGGTGGAGGGAAACAGTCCTGATTTTTATGCAAGAAAATCAAGACAGTGTGCCCCACCGAACGGAAAGCTCTTTTTTTTCACGTTTGCCATGTTGACACACGTGGTTGCCTGCATGTGATGGGACCTCTATTTTTAGGGAATTAAAGGGTGCATATAAATATTAAAGCATAGAGCATGCTAATGGTCATTAAAATAATATAATATTTAAAAATAGAAATAACCAATGATAATCTAAATTAAAAACATGTGATACTAAAAATTCAACAACTTTAAAGTTTAAACTTTCAAAAATGAATGAAGCTTAATTATCATATTTAACTATTAAGCACAAAAAAACTAAATCCTTTGATTTTCCCATAATACTCATTAAATAGGCTTAATCCTTTGATTTTCTATTTAATCCTATAGAGACCTTCTACGGTCACCTATGTGAGGTGTTATGGTTTTCTAAGTCGTTAGAGAGGGACATCATGATAAAGGCCGTCAAGACACTGAGGTAACTAAAGTCTTCGTTATTAGAGGAGTCTCTTGAATTAGATTCAGATTCCTCCTTCTCATCCCATATTGCTGTCATAGCCTTGTCTTTAGATCTTATTTTGGTAGAACAATCACTGGCAATATGTCCATAACTCTCAAAGTTATAACATTGAACTTGCTTAGGTGGCTTAATAGATTTGTTTTTATGTTTTTCAACCATCTTGTCCTTCTTATCACAACTCTTTTATTTACTAAACTCGGGGAGTTTCTTAAAATTTCTAGAAATTTCTCTTCCTCACCATTATCATCATCACTATCAATTTCATATTTAACATCTTATGTTTATATGAATGCTTATGAGATATTTTGAGGATAGTTAATTTTTGTGCTTTAGAGGAGGCCTTAAGATATATTACAAATAATTTCAAATATTTGTAGGGCTCATCGATGTTTTTATCTTTTTTTCTTTTATCTTTTTTTTTTTTAGTTTTTTTTTTATCGAGGTTATCTTGGGTGTGAACTTGTCCAGTAGATATCTAAGTATTTTCTTACATATATGTCCTTTCAAATTCTATCTCTTAAACCTTACATGGAGTTACAAATATCATTTAGTTTAAAATAAAATTTCAGACTCTTCCATTATAATATTTTTGAATTTTCTTGTCAAGAGTTGAAGCTTCAATATTTTTACTATGCTAGTTGTCTCGTGGGAAACTTCCGATATGTCTCACGCTTCCTTTCCGGTTTCACATGTGCAAATGCATTTAAATTTATTAGAGAAATTATATAGTAAATAATATTGAGAGCTTTAACATCATAGGTATATTACGCTCTTTTATCAGCACTCCATTTGGTTTTATATTTGAGAGTGTTAATGGTTTTACTATTAATCACAACTTGTTCCATGTGCGTCATCCATCCTTATTCGATAATAATCTAAATTATAAGATTGATGAATCTTAAAAAGACTATCATTTTAATATTCTAATAGGCGTATTTAGACCCATTAAAATAGGGTGTTCATGTGACTACACACCCCTCTTGATTAGACATCATTTTTAAACATATTGGATTAACTTAAGGTGGTTGAACCCTTTAAAAGGAACCCTCTCTGATACCAATTTAAATTGCACGTGGAATAGGATACCACGACACACAAAAGCTTGATGGAGCTACGAAATGAAGGCTATGTCTTAGAGGGAGGTGATTAGGATTAAATGAAAATTTCATCTTTTAATACACAATTGCCTTCTTAAACTAATTACAATTAAGTCTAAGGCTTCCAAGCTAATAAAGAGTCCAATTACATAGACTACAAATTATATTCTATTAAAGCAACCAGTCTATATATAATAGTGTACATATGTGTGGGATGTGCTACCTATCAATTTCTATCATTCATCTACCCATGCATTCATACAATTCATTAACAATCACATAAGCATAATTAAATTGTTGCTCAAATACAATCCCAAACACAAGCATGTATAGTTATTCGGATTCCCTACTCCACTCTCAGTTTCCACACTCAACCCATGAGTATACTAGATTTCACTATTTGAAGTTTTAAATCAGGTTCAACTCTAACCTTTACAACCTTACATAAGAACACTAATGTACACTCCCGCCGAAGGCTCCTGTAAGAGGCTTGTGTTGGTTTTCTATCGGCTAACCAATAACCTCGATCCTAATCTAAAGACATACGTTTACTCCCATCGTAGGCTCCCACAAAGACTAACACATACACACCCATGTTCGGTGGCCTACCCTAGGACTTAATCGAGTTTGACAATTCAAACTCTACACTCAATTTTATAATAGGAATGAGTGTACATAGACTCTTATAATTAATAACTTGTCGGATTGAACCTTTTTTTTTGTAGCGTCTTCTCGATTTGCTTGATTGATGCTCTCCCGTACTTCAATCAACTCCCATTTGCTCATCCAATCATGTTGTCGATGCGTTGTCAATGCTTTAGCTCCGATGATTAACCACCATGCATGTGATGCCCCTTTGAGGTGACTAATGTGATGAGAGGCTGGTAGAATCTACTACAACTTCCTGTGAAAGACTTTTGTAGAAAATCCACATCTGTGAATCACATGCTATCACTAGAATCGTGATGAAGTAATTGTAAGACCCGTATCTTAGTCCGTGCCGCTCCGTTAGCTTCCGCGGTCCTTCCAGTCAAATTTTGACAACCTTCGCACCATATCCGACGTTTGCGCGCGATCTTAAACCTATATCTTGGCGACCGCGCCGTCGCCGCGGTTCCAACGCCGCGACTCGCGCACTGAACCGATACCCAGGCAAGAAGATGCCGATCTGCGTTTATTCCGAAGAAACACGGCGCGTTACGGATTTCGAGGGAATCTCTACAATTAGTCCCATCAATCAACCATAAATGCATCCCATGCCTCAAGTACTACAATCCATTCCCTCATTTTTCAAAAGTCCACCCTCTTTCCACCTCACCACTCCTCTTTTTCCAAATTTCAACCTCAACCATACCACTTTTACAAATTTTCAACCCAACCCATCACCCATCACACCTCACCCATCCATATCATCTCTCTCTCTCTATCATTTCTCAAATCTCCCAAGCAACCCAAGCCTCACACGTCTAAGCTTCCCTCTCCCTCCCAAGTGTGGTCCACCTCCTCATCTCTCATCTACACCCTCTCATCTCTCATCCATACCATTAATCTCCCATCATCCACCGTCCAAGGCAAAGGCAAGGAGCATTTGAAGCTAAGGGAGCAAGGAGGAGGCTTAAAGGTGGGTAATCCACCGTTGAAATCTTGATCTTTAGGGCCCACTTGTTATGGGACATTTTGATGTATGTGTTGTATCAATGGAGGGCCCATAGTGGCGGGGTCCCTCCTCTCTATCTCACCGTATATTTCTCTCTCTTTCGATGTGATGGTGTGGATCCCACCAATATGTGTTACATCTACCCCGTCCATCTACATCAGACGGTGTGGCCCACTCTATTACAGGTGATGATCCACACCATCCACTGTTTGGATGGGCCCAATGCATCTTTTATATATATATATATATATGTATATATATATGTTATATTTTATATAATATATATAATATAATATGTATTATATATATATATATATAATATAAGATACATATTATATGTATATGCATATATATTGGTGGGCCACGTCCACGTGTGGGACCCACCACAATGATGTGATTATGTAAGTCGTCCAGCGTCCCTGGACGCTGGACGTTGGCAACGGTGAAGTGTTAACTGGCATGGGTGTGTACTTTAAAAAAAAGAGAGAGAAAGAAGTGGTGGGCCTCTCATGCAAGCCCCACCCTGATGTATAAGTCAAATCCAAGCCATCCATCCTCTTCCTCAGATCATTTTAGGCGTTGAACCGAAAAATGATCTCAATCTGAACTTATGGTGGGCCATAGTATAGCGAACAAGTTCTTTACCATTGAAATACACACCGATGTTGCTGTACATCAGAAAACTATTCAATATTGGTCTCGATAGAATTGTATCGAGCCACAAGGGCCAATGGCTGGTGTGGATCTTGCTGATGCGGGCCCCGCCTGAGAAAAACCAATATTTCAAAAAAAAAAAAAAACAAACAGCAGCAACAACTGCTGCCACTGACAACAGGCGCAGGCAGCGCCTGCGCTGGACGTCCTGACGGAAGGACGAGGCAGGGCCTCACGGCCCAACTATGGGCCCCACCTTGATGCGTTTCGTCCATCAGAACCGTGCATTTGATGAGACCCCAAGGACCATCTGTCCATCCCAAAAATCAGCCATATACGGAACTCAGGTGGGCCATACCATCTAAAATCATGTGAAGACATGCCTAAAACATATAAAATCGCTTGGTGGGGCCTACCTGAGTTTTGGATGTTGCTGAAATTCGGTCTGACCGTTAGTCCAGTGGGATACACATAATGGGTGGGTTGGATCTATGGACCACATCATGGTGGGTCCCAAGTTTGGGTGGCTCATCAGCTGTTTGAATGGCAAATAAACGTTTCCGTGGGCCCTGGTCCATGTGACCTTGCAAACAGATTGGATGACGGATAAGTATCACGGTGGGCCCTACCATGGTCCACGTGACCTTATGAATAGTTGAATGGCAAATAAACATGCAGTGGGCCCCAGTTCAGTGGGCCCTCCTCTGGTCCACACGACCTGTGAACAGTTTGGATGGTAAACAAATAAACATTTCAGTGGGCCCAATTTGGACGAAAAAATAAATATTACAGTGGGCCCTATCCAAGCCCACGTGACCTTATGAATAGATTGGACGATAAATAAATATTTCAATGGGCCCTACCTTGGTCCACATGACCTTATGAACAGTTGGTTGGAAAATAAACATTATGTTGGGCCCTAGGTTGCTTGGAAAATAAACACTACTGTGGGCCCCGGTCTGAATGACCTTATCAATGGGTTGGATGGGAAATAAACATTATGGTAGGCCCCACATGGGACCCACTTATGTATGTATTGTAAACCATACCCTCTACTAGAGTGGGCTCCATCATGATGCATGTGTTTCATCCAACTGTCCAACCGTTTTGGAGATAATTTAAGGCCCATTGTGGAGGCCCATCTTCATGTATTGGTGGTCCTTGTTGAGGCCCACCTTGATTTGTATTAGGCCCATATTATGAGGCCCATTTGATGTACTGGAGGCCCATGGGTCAAGGCCCAATAGGACGTACATAAGGCCCATTGTAGTGTGATTCCACCATGATATATATATTGATTTTATAATGGGCTATACCTTGGGAGCAATGATGGTTTGATGTCCACATTGTGAGGATGATGTTGGTTAAATGTCCGCATTGTCGCTCTCTCCCTAGGGCCCATTAATAGGCTCACACCTGTACCATGTAGTCCGTCTAGGCCCATATTCGTTTTGATCAGAACCCATCACCACATAACATGCTTAGTATAGATTCATGATTCATAATCATACGCATCATATGTATGCCTGATATGAGAAGTGATTGATCATAGCATATGCCTTCGGACAGATCGTTTATGGGCTCTCGGATAGGCGGAGTCGCCCCACATGAGCGCTCGGTACGCGCAGGATTGTTGCATGTTTGGTAGGGTGATTCATGCACTTGCATTTGTGTGATCATGATCATTGTATGCCCTAGCGACACCAGGGCCATAGCCTCCACAGACATATTGTGGATGGCCAAATGGGATACCAGAAATGTTTGGTTCTAGCATACGGGCGCCATAGATGTCCCTGAGTGAAAATCCCTAAACCCGATGGTACCAGAGGATGACTCCAACGTCGAGACCGAGTGGATATATGAGCGCATGAGGGTCGAATACCAGGAGGCCGCGTCTTCCACTGTGTCGTGGTCGGTTGGAAAGGAGTGTGGCTTTACTCGCCCGAGGGTAGGGGGCAATACTAGGCTGAGTTTGACTAACTCGTGAATGGGTTCGCCATTGACGTGTCGGATAGGTATTGACAGACTATTGGCCAGGCGGATAGTGAGGTTTCTTACGCTCATTTGGACTGTGTGGCTTGGAGAGCGGCAGTGCCTCTTGGAGTGTACTAAACCCCGGTGATTATCCAGAATGAGAACTGTACTGATACATGATGAGGATTGTCATGCTTGAGTTGCATCTCGCATCGCATGGCCGTGTTATGGCCGATAGCATTCATATCTTGCACCGCATAGCCTTGGTACGGCTGATTGCATTCATGTGCTCATCACCATGATTCCGCATTACTCTGACCTTGCATTTTGAGCACGCTTATATTGCACACATACTTACACCACCCTCTAAGCTTTCTATAAGCTTATGCACGATTGATGCGTGCAGGTGACGCTAGATCGTGGCTGAGCAGGAGAAGGAGCATGCCGCAGAGCTTCTAGAGTTTCGTTATTGTTATCATTGTATTTTCCCTTTCAATCGCATTGTACTCAAAAGTTTTTGATCATAGTGGATTTTGTGGTGGTGTTCTTGTGGTTATTATTTGTGGGTTATGCTTTTGGTTATGCTCATTATGAATCAGACTGATGATTATAAACCCTCCTTGTAGTATCTCAGGATCGAAACTTGGTGAATGGGTGCCGGGAGCCAAGAATGGGGTTCTACGGAGGCTGTCGGCGCCGGATTCGGCGATCGAGAATTTTGTGAGCTCGGTTTCCGAGTTCGGGGCGTGACAGTAATTGTACACACTAAAGGAGGAGAGGAGATAGATTTATAACAACACAACACCTTTTAAATGAGATGCACTGTAAATTAAAAGGGTTTGTGATAAGGTTATAGATGTAATGAGTAGTGAGTACCTCATGTCGAATACTATGGTAGAAAAGCTGTAATTGGAGATAGAAAAACACATATCTCTAAACACAATTGGATGAATCAAGGAGGTGAGCAAAATAAAGGCAATTGAACGATTCTATATTTTATTCTCCATTAGTAAATATTACGAGGACAAAGTAATGTGTGATGTAGTTGACATATAAGCTTGTCACATGTTACTTGGTTGACTATAACAATATGATGCTAACGCTACGCATAGAGACCAGGATAATATATTTATGGCCAGGATAATATATTTATTTTTATCAAAGATGGTAGAAATATCATCATTGCCCTTAGAAGAAAGAAGAACCAACCCAAGACCTTTAAAGTGGAGGAATAATCTCTCATAATTGCACCTGATTTCATAAAAAAAAATGAAGAGATGGGGGAGATTAATGCATTAGTTGTGAAGGGGAAATAAGTAGAATCCTTGAATATTCCAAAGAAGTTGAAACTGATGTTGTAGGAATTCAATGGGTTTATACCGGATAAACTTCCTGACGAGTTGTCCCCCATGTGAGATATTGCTTTTGCTTAGGTGGAGTTCACCTTCAACAACATGCAGAATTGATATGCTGACAAGTTCTCATTTAAGGTTGTGTATGATCATGTTCCCAAACATACACTCGACTTGGTTTTTTTGCCTAAGTTATTGGTTATGAGTGTTGCAATAGAAATTATGGCGGACCATATCACAATAGTGCTTACCAATGTTTGGAAGAAGTTATAACAGGAGCCTATTGCTAAGTACAAGGAAGGGTTAATAAACATCGGTGCTATGAGATGTTTGAAATGGGTGATGAAGTGCTAGTTCACCAATTTAAGGAGAGATTTTCGACCGGAATGTATAACAAGTGGAGGAACAAGAAGATCAGCCTTGTTCCGATCCTCAGAAAAATCAAGTATATTATTAATCCTCCCGAAGGCATCGAAATCTCATAGCCTTTTAATATACCAGGCTTGGATGAATATCATGAGCCAAGTGGAGGGGTATGATGTAGGATATAGCCTAGATACGTTCCTAGCATGGTTGGACCAAAAGAAGGCAAAATGGAAGTGAAAGTAATCTATCAGATTCGGGCCTAGTCCTATGTAAGGCATGACGTAATTGGCCCTTAGAAGCGTCCAATTTGAAGAAATTCAATTCAAATAGGGAGAAATTGTCATTTGAAGTGTGAACCATAAATCAGTCATAAATTTTAATCCGAGTATTGTTATAGGATGTACAACCTATCAATCTTTACCCTAATGGGCCATTCGAAGTCAACCAACAGACAAAGTGGGTCATATCTATCAGTTTTGTGAGAAAACTCACACTTCTAGTTCAAAAACGGGATTTTAGAATTTTTTTTCTTTTATTTATTAATTTTAATAATTCTATTTTTGTCATATTTTTTTTAGTGTTTTAGATTTCTATTTTAAAAGAAAAATTACTTGTAATCATGATAGAACTCTTATAGCAAGGTTTATTTGGATTTTCTATTTTCTTCAAATTAGGCTTTAAATGAGTTTACTATTTTGGATAATTTTTATTAGGTTTAGAATAGCAGAGAAATCATAAACACTTTTTTCCTTGTAGATCTAAGAAACTACCTCGTGGATTAAAGGTTCATATTGCCTAGAAAAGATAATGTTCTTCTTCTGCTCATTTTACACCCCTTCTTTGCATCATCTATCCTTGATTAGGAAGAGCACATGGTTGGAAATAGTGTACGGAGCAATGCCCAAGAGCTGTGAGCTAACGCAAACATTTCACCATAGTTATAATGCAAATGAGTTGTGTGGCACCATTATACCCTAGTCACGGAATCCACTCCGGCTATCATGCACATCATCTATCATTCGGCCATGGCCCAAAAAATCATGCCAATCCATACCACAGATGGGCCACACAATCAGTAAATCATGTCAAACTGATGTCCTAATTGACTAATCCACGGAAATCCAACAGCCCACGAATATAAAAAATTGTTGGACAGTCTATATTCAACAATGATTGTACGTTAATTAGAGATTAGAACCACTCACTCACGTGTATCAACTAAATAGATAATTTCTTTCCTGCTTCAATCAATCTATTAAAAAGAAAAGGCATATGTTACTACCAAACTAGAAATGGCCCACTTCTAATATTGTTACACCCAAACTAGAAATGGCCCACTTCTCAAATTGAACTTACAATGTACAAACATCTCATATCAGTTATCGACCTGCACCCTTGGAAATCCCATGAAGTTGATCATGGGCCACCCATCAAGGCTTAACAAACGAGAAATCACGGCTAAGATCTACATCTCTTGGTGGTGATCGATCATGCCTCCTTGGATGATAGCCACCATGTCGGACCGGGGAAGAAGGCTCTGGTTCAGAGAAGTCCGTGTCGGACTGGTAAGACATAGGAGAATTCGGCACACTTTCTATGTCGACCACATTGGATTTGTGCTTGTGGAGCAAATGTATGGGAGATGAACTATGGCTAGGTGTATTATCGCCGCTCATGAACCCAGATGGAACATCTACTCCGGCCTTCTGCAGCTTTTTCCTGTCCTTGGCCGCCTTTCGCCATTTCATAAGAGCTCTGGCTGTTTGCTCCTCGAAGATTGCCTTCTTCATGTGAGATCCCATCTGTGGATGTGCAGCCTCGTTTTATGACTTGGTTATTAGAGCTAACTTGTTTTAGTGACTTTGGTCCGTAATTGAGTCATGACTCAGCCAAGTGAGGGGAGACTGGGCTGAGTCAGGCTGAGTCACCCTATATTCACTAGGGGTGCACATGGAAATGGAGGAACCGGTAAACCAAACCGGAACCGACCAGACTGCACGGTTTGGTCTAATTTTGAAGCGCAACGGTTTTGGTTCTGGTTTTGAAAATCAAAGAACCGGTTAATTCAGTTCGGTTATCGGTTTAGGGTTATGTAGAACTGACCTGGACCGTGAACTGGACCGTAAAACCGAACCTTGAACTGAACCTGGAACTGGACCCCTTAGTCAATAAATATTTAAATATTATTATTTTTTTAACATAAAAAGAAAAAAATGCCTAATATTTCTTTATTCTCCTCCACTTTCTTGGCCTCTCTATCTCTCAAGAAACGTGCAATTGAATTAGATTATAAAAAAAAAAAACCATGCAATTAGACTGGATTGTAAAAACAAACCATGCAATTGGACTGGATTATAAAAAGCCCATAACGGTCCTGTTCGAGTTCTGATTTTCCTGGAACCATTGGGAACGGTTTGGTTCCGGTTTCACCCCAAAACCATAAGGCCGAACCGAACAATGTGCACCCCTAATATTCGAAGTGTGAACTAGATCAGGCTTGACTGAGTCTGAGTCGACTCAGATTTATCCTCGTGTAATGTTTCTGCAGGTAGTCTACTAAGAGCTGTTAATGGGGTTGGGATCACTGGCTAAGCCATCACATCCATTTCAGGCCACTATATCAGACTCGACCGAGTCCAAGGTCCAATCATTGGGTGAACCACATATGCATGAATACAATGGATGTCTAAGAAAGATTCACGTAGGCCCATGTCCCGCTTACTATCTACAGGGCCCACCATGTAACTGTCTTGGTCCAAAGCTAAGGTTGGCCCAAGGATTGGGTAGACCACACATGCATGAAAAAAGATGGACGGTTGGAAGAAAGATCAACCAAAGGTCCACATTCAACGTACATGTGTGGCCCATCTGATAGATTTGAGTCATTGTAAAAAGAACTCACCTGAGTTACTAAAGCATACAAGGGGAATGTGATGTAGCTACATAAGAACTGGAGGACAAGTCCCACGAAAACTCGAGCCAGGTTCATCCCTATGTTGGCGTGGAAGCAAGATGTCAACCCAAACTCGTACTGCATTTCCAACACTACTAGTTAGGCAGTGCGAAGAGGAATCTTATGGCCCATGGTAGAGTGATCTAGACCGTCCATCCTATGAGTCCCATCATCAATGGGGGACCCACAAAAAAACTTCTGGACTGGTAGATGGAAGTCATCTAACCTTTGGCATTTTTTGTTAGTCACTAATGGAAGGGTTAGAATCTTCCAAGGTAGGCCATTCAGATCAACGCTCTTCATCTAGATAACCAAACCATGGGCCCCACTTATACTGATGATAAATCAAGACCCTGTAATTTTTCTAAACAAGAATGCTGTCTGTGCCATGTGTAAGTAAGAGAGAGGAAGATGGAGGTTTACTTACCCATACCCACAAGAAGTATGCCATCTGAAATGCATTCTGCTCAAACATAATCAGTTTTGGTTAGTAGGAAAAAAATGTTTAATTTGAATGGTTTTATTCGTTGAACTCTCTATTTCAAAGTGGAAATGAGCAGCACGTGCAAGATCAGAGCCACTCATCAGGTGATCCTCACTCTTCAGATCCCATGTGTAACAAATCAAGTCGATGCGATCATGGAGTGGTCCACACATGGGCAATGTAAATAAACGGTTACGAGAAACTGCTGATGTTCCAAATTTCATGTGAAGCTGGGGCCGGACTTGATGAACCACAATGTTTAAGACATGCTGCATGCATGGTGGGACATCGCCAGATGAGTGGTTCCAATCTCACACACATGTGAGATGTGAAATGTAAGAAGTCCAATGAACTAAGGGCATGTTTAGATGCGAATTGGGTTAGTGCAAAGTGACTTAAAAGGGAAGTCATTCACAGGTGCTGTTTGGGGAAGGAAATTCACCTGTAAGTCACTTACAACCTATAAGTCACTTATAGGCAGAACCGCTAGGAAATTTTGAGGGCGGGGACTGAGAAATCACTTCCTTGTAAGTGACCTACAGGCCAACGGCCTGATTTTTTTAATGAGGAGAAAAGGGGGATAATGCACCTCCATTATAATGGTGTTGTGCGCCTTCCTCTCTGCAATTAGTGTTGTTGTGTGCCCATCTCTCTTCCCCTCTCTCCTTCTTTGAATGCAGTTAGGGTTTTTTTATTGGAATCAACTGATTCAGTTAGGCTGTGACAGAGGGGCCCACTGTAATTTGTGTTTTTTTAATTATAGGTATATCTATGCCATTCACCAATTTTGCTAGCTCATTTTAGGGCCCAAGCCCAGACATGAAGTATATCCAAATCTTAGTTGGGCCATACCATAAGAAACATTGGTGATTGAATGTCTACCATTAAATCTCCCCACTGTCTAGTCTATTGAGGTGGACGTTCTTTACTTTTAATTTTTTTTAAATTTAATTATTTTAATGCATCTAAATTGTGCATCTTCTGTCCTACTGTTTGTTTGTTTTGTTTTGTTTTTTTTTTTAAAAAATTTATATGGGCCATAACATGCTATGTGAAACAAGTGGACACCTATTTCTACGCATTGGTATATCTATGTGATTGGGTGCACTAGATGGATGACTTTCAAATGGGACTACACTACACATTGTACAACTAAAATATAAAAAATGGCCCACCATGGAATAACATAAGAATTAGCTTAAATATTCATCTTGGCAGGCTTAATAGAATGATATATTTGGTGTCAAGATTTTTTTCATGTGATTCTAACATCTTGAAATAATTCTCTCCTCTTGGCTTTAAACATACAACTTCTTACCTGTAAATAACTTATATGCTATCTAAATACAAAAACTAATTTATCTATAAGTGACTTACAACTTACATCCAAACAGGATCACCTGTAAGTGACTTTCACCAGTACGTCACTTAATTACAACTTAAAAAAACTTGCATCATCCAAACAAGCCCTAAAGGAAACCTACTTTTTACCCCATTTTCTTTATTGATTGGTAATGTAAATTTCATGTGCAAAAAAACAGAAAATGAAAAATTACCTGAAATAAAGTAAAATGTATCAAGAAGAGGATCCACTGGGGACGATTGAACCAAAAGAACTTATTACTAGGCTCAACCACTGGGGCTCCTTTAATGACAGCCGTCCGCTCTTCAATCTGCTGGGCCATCTCCATGATGATAACTTCAAGCTTCGTGCCAACCATGAGGAGTATCTGTGGAAGGCAATTTTGAGTGTTAGATGTGGCATTAAGTAAGAAATAGTCAAGGCTAGAGAGGGCTACAGGATCTTACAATGAGAGGCACCAAAGACATCCAGAAGAGTGTGTACCAACCTGCAACATTAGTGGACCAAATGAGTAGAGTGCGAGGATATGGAAAGGGAATGGAAGATGAAAGTATTGCATACCATAGACATTGAGAATCATGAGCAAGACTGCAAAAGCCCATAGCGGAATGCTGTGGGAGGAACTTCAACATTTAGCTAGATACACACGTATATATAGATAGATTGAGAGAGAGAGAGAGAGAGAGAGAGAGAGAGAGAGAGACCTGATGCCGACAACCACCTTGAAATCATCCTCTAATGATCTCTTAATGTACTTATGGAAGTCGAATTTGCTGTTTGGAGCCAAATGTGCCTACATTTCATTCATTTTAAGACAATCAATAGCTATTGTTGAGCTTGAGATATGAGGAAAAAATGGTCTGTTTGGTTGCCACTTAATAATAAGTTCATCGCATTTTAGAAATCATTGTTTATATAAATTATGGGTTATTAGAATCATTTTAAGCCTTATGATTATAAGGCGATGAAATCATTTTATAATTGGCAATCAAACATGGACCAAGTACTTAGATTAAAATCTCGAAGGGAATGAAAGGGCCCATTACATTGATGAAACCATGGCGCATGGTTAGATAGTCCACCTTTGTTACAGATGCGAAGAACTGCCGAAAGAAAGCTACCTTCGGGTTCACCAAACAAGTCAAAAGAAAATGGTAAAATTAGCGATGTTATGGTCATTTACAAAAACATCATGTTTAGGATTGCACACCTCTTACAAAAATATCTGTTATTTGTCACTTTTACATAGCACACATGTAATATTGACTATGAGTGTGCTTAAACTATAGATGTATGAGCCACTCACATGTGCCTATTAATTGTCCATTTTTTTTATAAGGGATTTTGACTATACTAGCCTTGTGGTATTGTCAAAAGCATAAAAAAATTGACCTCTCAAATATATTCCTTAGTTAGCCTTCTGATAACTTTTTAGAGAATTAATGGATGAAAATGCCCCTACTTTGGAACCTAGTGCCTGTATAGAGTTTCTTCTTCTTTCTTTGTTTTCCTAGGACATCTTCTTCATTTTCAAACATGTCTTTTAGGGCCCCACCACAACTCCTTTTGACCACATTTTCCCGTGTATATTTATCACCATCAACTTCTCCAGTGTATGGGCACTGCCAACAAGTTCTTGGGCACCGCCAACAACTTCTAAAGCCCTACAAAAAGTGTTGTTTTTGCTATGACAACTAGATTTCCTAGAGATAGAAGCCACTGATATGTAGAAGATATTTTAAATGAATTTTTTTTATTTTACTTTTTGTAGAATATCATTTTCTTAGAGATGGAAGCTACTTTTGTTGTGGATAGAGAGGGATGACCATAGTTGTTGCCGTGAGGAGAAGTGATTGTTGGAAGGGTTTTGAGGTCAAGAATGATCATTGTGGTTGTCATGTAGAAGACAATGAAGGAGATAGAATTTGAATTTTTGTAACATATTTCCTTAGTTGAAGTGGCTGTCATGTGTTAAGGGTTTAGGTTTTCATGTGTTAAAGAATTGGGCTTGGGTTCTCGTGTTAAGAGTCTTGGTTGTCATGTGTTAAGGGTTTGAGTCGTGGTTGTCATGTGTTAAGGGTCTAGGTTATCATGTGCTAAGGGCTTAGGTCATGGTTATCATGTGTTAAAGTCTAGGTTGTAATGTGTTATGGGTCGAGGTTGTCATGTGTTAAGGGAGGTTGACTCATAGTAACCTTGACCCTTAACACATGACAATCTCAACCTAACAACCTAAACAACGTTAATACATAATAACCTCAACCCTTAACACAGGACAACGTCAACCTTGACTCTTAACACTACAAGGACATTATTTGTGGGGCCTATTATCGAGTATATGTTAAGGGTCAAAATTGTCATGTGTTAATGGCCTAGGTTGTCATGTATTAAGGGTTGTGGGGCTCACCATTGGATATGTGTCAAATCTACTCCGTCCATTAGATTCAAAATTTAATTTAATGTCAATGGTCAAATAATAAGTTACATTTAAAATTTTTGTAGCCTACAAGAAGTTTTCAATGGTAGGTTTTCAATCTCACTATTTTTTATGGTCAAAGAATGAGTTACATCTACAAATAAAGTGAACCCCACCATAAGAAAATAGTTAGGAGTGAATGACCACCAACCATCGTTATTGATTGTTCTGGACCATTGTAATGCAGGGGCATTTTCACACAGGGCTCGAGTGGGGTAGCCCATGGGATGCAAGGACACAATTGGGGTGGGTGACCCATGTGATTTGGGGCCTATGGGAGATGTCTCATATTCGAGACTCCTCACTGAGGGTGATTAATGCGTATTTCACACCGGACTCGAGTGATGTAGCCCGTGAGATGCGGGGATATACTCTGGGTGGGCGGCCCATGTGATTTGAGGCCCACGAGAGAGGTTCGGCCGAGGTCCTAACTCATGAGATGTGGGGCCTGGGCTATGAGATAAATGGATTAATTCGCCATACTCTAATAGTTCTCTTCACTGGGGGTGATTAATGTAGGGGCATTTTTACACCGGGCTCGAGTGGGGTAGCACGTGTGATGCGGGGACATACTCGGGGTGGGTAACCCATGTGATTTGGGGCTTCCGGGGGAGGTCTCATATTCGAGACTCCTCACTGGGGTGATTAATGCGCATTTCATACTGGGCTCGAGTGGGGTAGCCTGTGGGATGCGGGACATAGTCAGGGTGGACGGTCCATTTAATTTGGGGCCCACGAGGGAGGTTCGGCCGAGGTCCTAACCCATGATATGTGGGGCTTGGGCTATGAGATAAATGGGTTAATTCACCATACTCTAACAGTTCGAGCTTTTAGAGCAAGTGGTTAATTGTCTTGCTTCACATTGTGATGTATATAATTTATCCATGCTGTTTATATATCTTTATAGAACAATTTAGACCATGAGCCCCTAAAGGAGGTAGGCCAAAGACTTTTTTTTTTTTTTTAGCTTGTTAGTACGCCCCACTGTCAATTCACACTTCACTGTTAGCCACCCCCACTAGGGATCGATACCAAGACCTCAATTTTGAAACGAGGTATCTTTCACTCAGTGTACCACAAGAAACAATGATGATTGAACTCCTACCATTGAAAACTTTTTAAGGCCCATCATGATGTATATTTGCCATCAAACTTGTTCTAAAGGTCACAGACTTGTACGACGGGGAAACATAAATATCAACTTGATTTAAAAATCATGTTGCCTCTAAGAAGTTTTCAATGATAGGGTTTCAATCTCACTGCTTTCTATGGTATTGTCAATTAGAGCTTTTGATGTGCCTCATTTTTAAGCTCACGTGGTAAAATGATCTTTTAAAATGGGTGGAATATATATATATATATATATATATATATATATATATATATATATATATATATATATATAGAGTGGGCCCCACAGATCACTTCATAGGTCTTGTTGGAGTGGTACCCAACCCGCATCACGTCCCTTCACATGGGCGCAGATTTCCAGTGAATGCCTTTGACTGGAAGTTACTAGCAATGGAAGTTATGTCGGATCCACTGTGATGTTTGTGAGAAATCCACCATGTTCATCTGTTTTGTTGGATCATGTTAAAACATGAGAATTTTTTTTTTTTTTTTTTTTAAAGGTGCATCCAAAACTCAAATGGGCCATCTGACGGGAAACAGTGGAAAAGAGTTGCCTACCGTTCAAACCTTTTTAGGTTTAACCGTTATGTTTACATACAATCCACATTGCTCCTAAAATGGACCAAGTGTTCATAAGGTCATTACCACTGGGATAAACAAAATTAATAGCCTGATCCAAAGCTTCTACGGCCCCACGAATGTTTCCATCGTGAGCATACAATATCCATTGTTCTATATTATGTGGCCCACTTAAGCTTTGGATTGCTTTATTTTTGGGTCATACCATAAAATGATTTGGCAAAACATGTGAATGGGGTGAATTTCTCACAAACACCATAGTGGGCCTCATAGAGTTTATCTAACACGCTCAATCTGCTTCCCTTCCGCTTCAATGCCCTAACAGGGGCAACACTTTATGCATGGGTGCAGTTATGGGTAAATTCATTCCAATTTTTTTCCAAACAGGTATCAGGATAGTAGCTAGGGAATTTGTTTAAGCCTAACCATTTTTAGGGTGTTTGGCAATACCATGAGTCTACTACGGTCAAAATTCAATTTTTATAATGGTGGTCCACTTGATGATTGGACCTGGCCAGCAGTCTGAGCGAGACCATTTGTCACTGGCCCGGCCCCAGCCCTCAAGCCTATATTTCAAGGACCCATATGAAGGCTCAGCCCAGCCCAGACCAGCCCAGCCCAGCCCAGCCCAGCCCATACAAGGGCAAGCTTGACTTCACGGATGCATTCCAAATGTGCAAACCGTTCTCTTGCGATCGATGATGATGAAATGAAAGAACGAAACTTACCATCCACCTGACGCCGGGCGTTTTGGATAAGCCGGTGTGCCGCCTTACGAAGGACGTCTGATGCGTGAACCTAAATCTTGCCGGATCTGCCACCACACCATCAACCTCAATTTGGATTTCATTGCTATTTAGAACGACCTAACCATTGAAAATAGGCCTGGCAATGGCAACGGCTAGGCCTACATTTTGAACTTGTGGGCCCGGATTAATTCGGCCAGACTTACTTCCACGCTCGGCCCATTGCCAACCCTAATTGCAAATATCACTAATTATCACAAAAAAAAAAAGAAGATTACCGTTTGTAAATTGATATTCTAGAGAGGCTGTTTCTGATTCCCATTTCTTCCACCTCTTCATCTATTTTTGAATCCCATAAAAATATTGCTATGTTAGATAAGTTCAAAATGCTTAATTGAGCAATTTAATCAGCCCATGCAAATTGTACATGTGGGGTCCACTTTTTGGTGATACAAATCGTTCATATGGTGGCTACTGAGAAGTGTTCCCTCATCTGATTAGGCTCTGAGCTGGAGATTGGATGGCTAGGATCATTCCATGATGGGGTCCACCAAATGAACAGATCGAATTATTAAAAAGGCTGGCCCACTTGTGCCATTTCAATCGAGAAACATATGTCACACTTACCTTTGCTTGTCCAAGGGCCATTGTGATGACGCTATACAAGACATGAAAGACGGCCAGGACGAAAATAAATATATGCAATTGGTGGACCCCAGATTGAGATATCAGGGACACCTTGCCCTGCATCAGATTTATAATAAATTAGTGAATTTTTTAAAATAAAAAAAAGATATAATGATATTTTCATAAATAATGTTTTTATTTATTTATATATATTTTCCTAATTCTCACCGGGTTTTTACTGACATAAGTTACTTTTTCTACTTACAATAGTAGATAAGTAACTTATTTGAGATAAGCAAGTGTAGTTTAAGATCAATTATCAATAAAATTTTTAAGGTACTTAATCACTTCAGCTTAATAAGTAGAAACCAAGACAGGCTTAAGTAACTTAAAACCCAAACACTCCCTAAAGAGCCACTTGAATACCATCAAATAAGTTACTTTTTTTTACCTACAGCAGTGGATAAGTAAGTTTGGTTCAAGATAAATTATAAGTAACTTTTTTTTTATTTAAAGTTACTTAATCACTTCAGCTTAATAAGTAGAAACCAAGATAAGCTACTTAAGGTATAAGTTGCTTATCTAAAGTAACTTACAATCCAAACCCCTCCTTAATGGTGTCATGGGCCTAGTTATAATATGAGCCTGAAAGTGTAGGACCCTAGGCTAATGGTTGGGTCAACCTGGCCCTCTAGCTACACTTGGTTCTCCTAGCCAAACAAAATAGGTTTTCTTACACCACGCTGCCCACAATAGTCACCGCCGCCGGCAGGTGCAGCCAAGGCCCGGCGCCAAATCAGTCCATCATCATCCCACAGTAATTTCCGGCCACCGTCGACCTTTTCGTATGCTTTGACTACCTTCTTGCATGGTAGCATGGTGTTTCCAGCTTTGGCAGGGATACATATCTTGGCAACGTATGTCTGGCCCACAGTTAGAAGTAGGGATATGAAGCCCAGTAGCATTAGCTCTGCACATCAAACTAAATAAATAAATAAATAGAGAAATTATCAATTCGTTAGCCAGCAACCGCCCCATTTAAAATATATATTTTAAGGACCGGTGGGGGAGAGATAGAGAGAGGCCTGCTTTGATTTTCTCCAAAGCTTCAAGCATGGCTTTCTTGTGCCGCTTTTGGAACCACTGAACATTTTAAAAAAAAAGGACTGATTAGCATTCTTACGTGTCTATTTATAAGTTACAATTGAGAAGGGATCCACTACAAAGCTGTGTAGATAATAAACTTAAAATGTGATGTGTGGCACCCACCATTATATGTTCATGACATCCCATCCGTCCATTCATGCTCTACCTCATGTTCTCCTTAGATCCCAAAAATCTGGATGATTGGGAACTATGGCATGCCACGCCAGAGGGAATAGTTGGGAAGGGATGCCACAAATGTAAACATACTAAATTGTGTGGTGCCAAACGGTTATATATATGCCATCAAATCCATTCAGAAGACGTGCCCCACCAGGATGAGTGGACAACCCAAAAATCAGGCCGTTAGAAACTAAGGTGACTACACGATGTGATTTTTGAAGTTTCAGGTATGATTTTACACGGCGTAGATCGGCCTGATTTCTGGGCTCTAAGGAGAACACGTGTGGGCACACGTGACGGAGAGATTGGATGTCATGGAAGCTTGACTATATATTAGCGGTTAAGATTAACAGACTAAGCTTTGTAGTATATCTAGCCTCATTATGCAAAAGGAAAAATTACAGTGAAACACCTTTAACTACAACATAATTACAATTATTCACCTGTCAATCATACATAAAAGTTCTATAAAACTTATTTTTTATACATTGGTAAAATGGAATGCATTTAAATGACCCAAATACCCTTTCCATGGAGATTAAAATGTTTGGGTATAAATAACCGTGTGGATGATCCAACCCATCAACCTAGTGAAATCATCCTTGCTGAAAAGTAGTACCAGCATGGCTCGAGCAAGTCATGCTTAGCTTGGTACGTAGACAAAAATTTGTCTGGTATCAGTTCCTGGTTCTTAAGTTGGCGCTAGAGGATGTATGAGGAGACCAGGATCCGCCAGGCATTAGGCACCAGCTGACCCGGTGCTAGCTTCAGACGTGCAGTCGTCAGATGCACGAATGGATGGGTGTGAAGTTGAAGCCTGCACTAGAGGGCGCAGATGAAAATGACAACGTCTCCATCGGCCGGATCTTCTAGAGCATCGGGGGGAGAAGGAGCTCTGATATGTACCGAGTCGGGGATCTGGTACTCGGCGCAGATCTGAGCCATTTGGGACTCGACCAGGATTGAGTCCTCAGGGACGACCGCCTCGGATCGGCCTCCTGAGGGCCCAACCTTGGCCCTTCCAGCCAGATCCCGAGGTATCCTCTACGATCCCGTGACGCGACCCTTGGCTTTTGGGCCCGCAATCTTCTTTGCTGGAGGCTGGAGCGGTATCGCTTCAAAGGGACCGTCAGAATCCCTGCGCTCGGAGTTTGTGCTCTCCGGCTCGGATTCCTCATCCACTGCTCGGACTATCTGGACTTCGTCTGAACCATTCGACATAATGCGATTAAAGGAAAATGAAAGATGGCTTGGGAAGGAGGGAACTCATAGGAAATCGCCTTCCGAGAGAGGATTAGCAGCACAAAGCTCTAAAACTCTCTTAAGGAGTGACATGCAAGAGAACCAAAATGAAAGCGGAAGGCTCCTTTTATAACCTTAAGCGATTGGACATAATCATTACAAACAGCTATCCTTGGAGTCGAAGCGACGTGGCGCCGAGGCTTGCTGTATACGTGGCGGCAAGATATTCATTTAAGCTGACACCCTCCGTACCGTTCGCCGTTAGCACTGAAGAGCATTCAATGCTCCGACGACGCTCCACCTCCATCACTCCA
Organism: Magnolia sinica; assembly: GCF_029962835.1. Taxonomy (NCBI): domain Eukaryota; kingdom Viridiplantae; phylum Streptophyta; class Magnoliopsida; order Magnoliales; family Magnoliaceae; genus Magnolia; species Magnolia sinica. The sequence continues at coordinate 38,886,928 of NC_080574.1, forward strand.
TGTACCCAAGCGATTCGAATCCCTAGCTGCGGCCACGTGCCTGCTCACCATAGGTCCACATCAAAAGGTCGCTACCGAACTATGATGCCTTGATCTCGAAGAGCAATGATCACGACTGCTCGGTTTTGATGTTACCGACTCATCATTGGGGGAGGAATGACAGTTCACTTTCCCTGACATTTACTCCTTGCGTCCAAGCATGAACTCAAAGAGTAGAGGGTTTCAGTTATGGGAAAAGATGGGCCAACCTCGGAAGAGACGGACTCAGCTCGGCCAACCTAGTGAAATCACCATAGTAGATTGACTAACCAAGGCCAACAAGCGTAGTCCCAGTTCGGCAGAATAGCTCGTCTAGTCCTGGCTCGGTAGTAACCAAGGCTTGGCTTCCAAGTTCTTTTGCAGGGCTTTCATGTCAGCTTGGAATCCGGAAGAAGCCAATACATGTCCGACTTGATTGCCTCTGACCTAACTCTTCTTACCCAGTGCAGGGGTCAGCTCACTCGTGGGCTTGGACTATTGAGTAAGACCTAGACTTCGAGGCAACTCAGATGAGAGCTCGGTCAGCAGTCACGATTGAGGGATCAACTCTAGTAACGCACGACAGGAATAATGCCCAACGCACGATCTTAGGGTAACCGACTATATTACCGGCTGCGCACATCCCGCTTAATGGCTGAGATCGTGCCAAGATTGACGGGCACAGTCATCTCAATGAAAAGGTATAAATAGGGGACCCATTGGCATAGAGAGGTACGCAAGATCTCACACCTTAAGCCCCATCTACACTACTTAGACCCAGATTCCTAGCCTGACTTTAGCATCGGAGGGTCCCCTGCTCTAGCTAGGGTCTCTTTTGTCCTCCTCCTTTGTAGGCTTACAGGGTTCGGCGCGAGTGTTCGGAGCTCGGCGAGGGTGAACCAGATTTTTGCATCAACAAACTACAATATAATTGCAATTATGCACCTATCCATCATACATAAAAGTTCTATAAAACTTTCTTTTTATACATTGGTTAAATGGAATGCATTTAAATGATCCGAATACCCATTCCATGGAGAATAAAATGTTTGGGTATAAATAACCATGTGGATGATCCACCCCGTCAATTGATTATAGAAAGGTTAAGGCCATTCATGTTGAAAGAGAAGAGCCAAATTATCAAAGGGTTGAAATAATCTTATTAATAGCTTTTTTTTTTTAATAATCTTTCCATCATAAAGAATAAAACTTGTCATATAAAATGTTTGGATGATTGGAAAATGACTCAGATTTAAAGACAAAAGTCCAACACATCGCGTTGCGAAATGTTAGGATGTAATTGAGAAAACCTCCAATGACTTTCCTGGTTACAAAGGAGTGTAACTTTTGCTGATGTGGATGGAATGATTTCATGTGGATGAGACTGATTTTTAGGTCCCATCGTTGAAATATGCTAGTCGGAGCGATTCTATTGAAAAAAGTTGGGTTTATTAAAAAGCACATTTCCATCATTTTAATGAACTTTGTTGTTGATTTTTGACTATGTGTGTGTGTGTAAGTCTTATAAAAATTTCATGATATAATGGTTATTAGATGAATAATAGGTAAGTAATTGTAATTATACTATAGTTTTTGGTGTTTGAAAATAATTCTTCCTCATGACAACACCAAGAGATGACTTTCTCTTATGTATTATAATTTTCCCTCATGACAACATCATCAGATGACTCTCCTGTGAATCGCCACATGTGGGAATGAATTCATGGAGAAAGTAAGGAGTCCCATCTTAGTTTTTACCATTAAAAAATTCTTTAAAAAATGATAGTGACTAATCTTCTCATATGTGGCATTAAGGTCGTATAGCTATCCAGACCATCCAAATTGTGGGTCCCGTTGTGGATGTAGCATGCATTTAAAATCAGTCTGATCAATTAATCCTAACCATCAACTTATGGCTACCAAATGGATGATTGAAGTAAACAGCCAGTAATACAAATTCAAAAGAAGAAAAGAGATGGTCAATATAGACTCCTCCTTGCAAGTTGGGTCTAGATTGCAGTACAAACATTCCACATCTATGTTTTGAAGAGTATTCACCACTTTCTAATGGTGCACCCCTAACATTGGAGGCTATTAAAGGTTTCCCTATGAAATGAGAGAGTTACTTAGGCCTGTACCCAGACAATTAGGTCACTAACCTCTACTATAACAACAATTACAAAGGATAGGAAGTACCTAACAATTAGTTATTTAAAACTACTAAATATGCAAATGGGAGGACATTGAAGTGTAGGCAAATAACTGGACAACCCAACCAAAGACTCCTATACTTGCTGAAATCATAATTAGTAAATGTTCATATGTAGAGGGTGGGCATGGGTCCTTGAAAAGAAAGGGAAAAAAAAGAAGAAGAAGAAGACAGAGAAAAGTGTCTACACATGCACATATTACCTTCCCAAGTGAATGGATTCCATGTTCAATGGCCACCGAAATTATCACAATAACAGCACATACAACCGCCACGGCCCACGTTGGTGTTTCCTTCAAGGTGCGTTCTCCAGATGCATTTGGTGCCATGAATATTGCAATAACAGTTGGTATCAGAGCAAGTTTTTCTACGAGAATGGAACAAGCTTTGCGGGCAAAATTCTTTGCTGGGAATGCAGCAAAATGGGAGAGATGATATCCAAGGAGTATTTGAAAGCAAAAGAAAGCGCGTTTAGTTTACACCACTATCTTGTCATTGAGCTTAATGTTTGCATGCATGACGCCGCTTCGGTTACAATGGGCGGTTGATCCATGCCTTTTATTTTAATTTTCTTTCATTAAAATATTCTTTATGAATAATATAAAATTGTGCCGGCCATAGGAGCCAAAAGAAGAACAAGTCATGGAAAGTAAGAGTATGTCCATAAAAATTAAAATTAAGAAGTTCTGTGTTTTTTTAAAAATGGACTCTCCTTCCTTGTCTTGCTTTCTTGTTCAATTAGTTAGGTTGGGAGACTCCCATGAAAATCATACTGTTGGATTTGAAAACACACACCCTCTCTCTCTCTCATTGGTGGACATGGGATTAGGACCATCCATCCAATAGACAAATGGGAATGGTCTAAAAATTGTACTGATTTGATATTCATAATAATAGATTTTATTGATGGACATTTTGCTAGTCCATTGCCCAAAAATCTCACCTGACTTGTCTGAGTCTACTCGGACTCGGTTGAGACTCGTGCGGGTCAGTAGCATATGTCGTCACACTTCTGATTCACCCTCGGTCAGGCGAATCCGGCCATTTTACACTGACTGGGGTGAGTCACAACTCAACTCGAACCCAAATTTGTAATGATTTGACATTCATAATAGATTTTATTGATTAACATTTTGCCCATTAAGTATGGACTTTGCCCATCCATTACCCAAAAATCTCACCTGACTTGTCTGAGTCAACTTTGACGTGGTCGGGACTAATACGGGTCCGTAGCATGTGTCACACTCCCTATTCACCCTCAGTCAGGTGAATCAAATCATGCCTTTTTACACTGACTCGGGTGAGTCGCAACTCAACTTGAACCCACGAGTCTCTGAGTAAAAAAATTGCATGGTTGATCAATTGAATGTTCCACCAATGATCAATAAAGAACATCATGATTGGATAATGTGCAATCCACGGTGGACCCTTCCTATCCAATGGTGGTCCATCATGATCATACGCGGGAGCACTTGGGGCTCATGTATTAGATACTGGATCATAGATCTATTGTACTTACATATAAATGATTATATATTGAGTTATGTGGTGATGTCGGATTGCGTACTTCTAGCCCGGTCCATGCAGGGGCTCTGTGGGGCCGACCATGATGTATGTCCATTCCAGATCATTTCAGGATATAAGCCCAAAATTAGGCAATTCCAAGACTCAAGTGGACCATAGTAGAGGAAGTAGTGGTGATAATAATGCCCACCTTTAAAACGTTCTTTGGGCCTATCGTGATGTTTATTTGTCATCCAATCTATTCATAAGGTCACATAAAACAGGATGCAGGAAAAACACAAATATCAGCTTGATCAAAACTTCTGCAGCCTCAAGAAAGTTCTAACGGTGGGAGTTCAATTCCCACTGTGTGGTCCACCTGAGCCTTGCATCTTCCTCATTTGTAGGCTCGTGCTTTAAAATGATCTGGAAAAGTGAATAGCCGGCTAGGATAAAACATATACATCACGTTGGGACCCATAGAGACCCTCCTCGACCGAGTCCGTCCAGGAGGGACAGGACGGAATCCTCGTCCATGTGGAGGGGGAACAATTAGGAAGCGGAATGCGTCGTGTCCAGCCTGGAAGGAATCGGTCCAGGCAGAAGCTCTGTGGGGCCCACAGTTATATATGGGTTTTATTCATGCTGGTCATTCAATTTTAAGATTATTTTAGTTTAAGATGCAAAAAAAGAGAAAAAAAAGAAAAAACAAAAGCAGGATCCAAGGTTCAATTGGACCACACATTGTGGATCAAATGACTGCCATTAGAAATTTTTTGGGGGTTACAGAAGTTTTGGATCAAATTAAAATTTATCTTTTTTTATTTTTATTTTTCCTCTGTTCACATCTGTGTGACCTTATAAACATGTTGGATGAAAAATAATCATCACGTTAAGCCATAGAAAGGTTTCAATGGTGGGCATCATTATCACCATTGCTTTCTATGGTGTGGTCCAGTCGATCTTTACATCTGCTTTATTTTTAGGATCGATACCTTGAAAAAATGGATGAACTGTGGGGATAAAACAGATAAAACATGGTGGACCCCACAGGACCCTGCCTGGACGCAGTCCGCTTCCTAAGAATGAAGGCAAATATAGACAAAGAACTTGTTTTGGTAGAAGTGAGTTGTCAGAAGTGGGAAACAGGAATTGGGCCCACCACAGAAACATGACCTGGACTGTTTCAGTTGAGCAGATGGGCATTGTTTCTATCGTAGCATGCTTTTATCGTACCGAGTAATTTAGTAGGCTTTTATGTACCGAGTAAACTCTGTTGGGCACTCCGTGATTGTATGTTGTTTATCCATGCTATCCATTCATTTTTTCAGTTGATTTAAGGAGTTTAGCTTTAAATTGAAGTATATCCAAAGCTTAAGTGGACCACACCACACGAAAAACTGGGAATAATGATTTCCACCATTGAAACCTTCCTAGGGCCTACAATGATGTTTATTTGTCATCCAACCTATTCATGAGATCACACCGACATGGATGAAGGGAAAATACAAATATCATCTTGATCCAAAACTTTTATGGCCCCAAGAATTTTTTCAACTGTAGACATTCTATGTACATTATTTCCTGTAGTGTGGTCCACTTAAGCTTTGGATATGCTTCATTTTTGGGTTCAACGTCTAAAATTATCTGGTAAAATGGATGGACGGAGTGGATAAAATACTTAAATCATGATGGGCCCACAAAGTTTACTCAGTACGTAATCGGCTTCCTTGTTTTGCACACCAAACCATCCCGTCCAAGGACTTTTGACCGTTGAATGTCCACTGTTACTCTTACCTGTTCTAGTGTCATATTTGCAGGCCATCTAGTCAGATAGCATCCTCCCATTCGGACAACTTTGGACTGCGTCAAAATCCACCGCATTGGGGCCCCCTGAATGAGCGGCTAGGATCATGTTCACGCACATGGTGAAATCGAACTATGTCCTCTTTGGATCCCTACTTGTTCATGCTTACTCTCATACTTTCAGCTTTGATTGGCACCATGTGAATTATGAACATTCGTTTGAAACTTTGAATAAATGATCATAATCTCTAATAATAATTATGATTAATTAAAATGAGATTAGCCCATTTTTATGGCCGTTTACCAGACAGGCCTTAGTTGTACGGTCCACTTTCCACTAAAAAAAGAGCACGCATTTTTTTTTTTTTAAAAATTTATGTGGACCTCATTTTCAATAAGGCTCCATCATTTGGTACATGGCATCCGACGACCAAATTAAAAATAACTATCATCATGAGAAATATGAAAGGGACTCACTCGATGCATACACATGTGACACGTGGTACGAGATCATGTGGGTCCCATCAGTTATGTGCCACCCAAATATGTCCAATGTGGACTACGGGGGGAATTTTCTTTACAAAAAAGGAGTAATTGAAATGCACTCACCCCATACGTGCGAACGAGGAATAAGCGTGTGTGATTATTGCCACTCATCATGTGATGGTCACTGATCGGATGCCATGACTCCAAAGTCAGTTAGCGCAAATTACATATGTACAAATTCTGTAAAAATAATTAAAGAAATCGAAAAATAAAGTATAGGCTGAGCCACATGTAATCATGCTGTAATTGAAGTGTTACAGGCCTATTCAAAGTATTAAGAATGTTGATAGGTTGCGGTCAAATAACTCTTAGGATTCGATGAGCTTGTTTGTCATTACGCGTTTAACAAACACAAAGAACTAGGAATGAAACTCTATGTAGGCAATTTGTGTTGTATCATATAAAAGAAATAAAATCCCAAATCAAAGAAAAAATTAAAAATTTTGTTGGTTGTTAATACCACTGCAATTTGGTCTATTTCTCAAGGACTGATGGTTATGGTTTGCATTGAACCTGGTCGGCTTAATTTCTTGGGTTGTATGTGATTGGAGTGGTTTGAATTGTTGGTGATGGGCTGACCATTTTGGTCTAAAGTTATAACTGATCAATATGGCCATTTTATAGTTATTGGTGAGAAATTAGCTGTTATTGGCTGTTTCTGACTGTTATACATGTGGGACAACTAGCTGCTGCATGCATGCTAGCCGTTTAGACTCATTGGTTAGCCGTCTGTGACACGATGTGTACATGCAAAGTGCGAATTGCACCACTAGCGCTTCTACAACTACACTATCTCGCATGCCCACGCCCTTGCACCAAGACCGTGCCCGTGCTTAGTTCACACTGGAACACGCAGGCCTCATTACTTCGTGGATCAACTAAGCAAATAATAAGATACTCCACACCCATATATAAACATTGTTTTTTCTTATCTCCTTTTCAATATGGGACTATTCCCAGAACACTAAACAACCAAGTTTTCAAACAAACTTTTTAATATTAATATATATATTTTTTATTAAATTATTTTTAATCAATATTTTCACAACAATTAAATGTTCCTTAGAAGGGATATGGTTGTACAAAAACACCAGGGTGATCTGGTAGTAGGACATCAAAACCAATATAACATGGACGGGTGCGTTCTACAGCAATTGTGGGCTCGGTCTCATTTTTGGTTGGTCCCATGTTTCCATTGACCGTTACCCTGCAAGTTCATTTTAAACCATTCATGGCTCATACGTATCGATGCAAAATCCAATCCACTCAACAAGGACCATGCTCTACCATGGTCAGAAAATTAAGCTTCCACTCGCTAAAAAAGAGTGGATTGTCCGTGTTGAATGCACAACAAATTCTTGTGATGTCCTATCTGATTGATCTACGTCAGCACACATACACATGACATCCGATGATGTCAGCTGAAGAAGCTCATAAAAATCAAGATGCATACGCATTTTCTCGCATTGATAACAATACATATTTACTATTTCGTATCTCCGCTTTTCACTCCCGACTCCAGATTCAATAGTGCATAACATAGCAACTTACGTTGTTGACGTGGCAAACTTTTGTGGGCCCCACCATGATAGATGTGTTATATCCAAACTGTCCATCTATTTTTCCTCATCATTTTAGTGCATGAACCCAACAACGAGGTGGATCTAATGTTCAATTGGATCACACAATCGAAAGTAGACGGTGACGCCCACAATTGATAGCTTACTAGGCCTAACAATGACGTTTACCTGTTCATGAGGTCACGTGCACCTGTAAGACGAGAAAACACAAGCATCAACTTTTATCCAAAACTTCTGTACTCAAGAAGTTTTCAATGGTGGGTGTTCAATCACCACGATTTCTTATGGTTTGGTCGACCTGAAATTTAGATGGGCTTAATTTTTAGGCTCATGCCCATTATTTGAAAAACAATGGATGGACAATGATAAAAAACTAAAGAAGTAAAAATAAGGATTGAAATATTGGATAATTTTATGGTATTTTCCATTCCATAAGGTGGTGTGTGTGTGTGTGTGCACGTGTATATATATATATATATATATATATATATATATATATATATATATATATATATATATATATATATATATATATATATATATATATATGTCACGCCCAAACTCTGAGATCGAATTCACAGGAATTTCGATCGCCGAATACGGTGCCGACAGCCTCTGTAGTACCCCATTTTCGGCTCCTAGTGTCCATATGCCAGATTCCGATCCTGGGATCCTACAAGTAGGGTTTTTTTAATGTACATTTAACTCTTAATAGGCATAACCACAGGAATACCCAAATCACAAAGGCAACATCATCATCACATATCCATTAATATAAATATTTGAATACAATGCTGAAAGGGAAATACATATGTAAAAATTACAGAAGTCAGCTACATACTCTAAGCTCCACGCTGCTACAACCTTACATCACCTGCACGCATCTATGGTGCATAAGCTTATAGAAAGCTTAGAGGGTGGTGTAAGTGTGTGCACAAGGTAAGTGCCAAGTATTCAACACAATGCTATAATCATACAATGTCGAAATAGGCGTAAGATAATGAATCATACGTTATCAGAGTAAGCGAAAATACTGAAAAGTTCATGAGTCAAATAATATCAGAATACTCAATACAGATCAACTATATAAATGAGAAACAATATCAGAATACGCGATACAGATCAACTATATAAATGAGGAGTCATAAAGAATCAAATATCAGATACCGTATTTAAACCATATAAATGCAAAAACATAGGTAACTCAAAATATCATATGTCGCGGATGTAATGCAATATGCGGTGCGAATGGAATGACCATGCTGGAGTGTGAAGTCGGGATGATAGTACGTAGTATCGCAGGCTATGGGGTCCATCACAAGGGACTTCTATCCAAACCAATCCCATACCTAAATTCGGATAGTCAGACTCAATGTGGTAAACTTCTGATCTCAAGTTAGTCGCGCGCCCTAACCGAAATCCTGGCCATTGCGAAGGTACGCGTAACAAATAGTTGCGCACCACCAGCCCGAGTGGATAGTGAATGAACGAATAAATGAGTATTCAACTCTTGCTCAATAAGTCCACATATCAGTACTGTTCATCTCTGGGATCATCACCGGGGTTTAGTACACTCCAAATGGCACTGCCTCTCTCCCAGTAGCATAGTCCAAGTGAGCGTAAGAAACCTTACTTTCCGCCTAGCCAATAGTTTGCCAATACTTATCCGGCACGTCGATAGCGGACCTATTCACGAGCTGGACGAACTCAGCCTAGCTATGCCTCCTACCCTTGGGCGGGTAAGGCCAGACCCCGTCCCAACCGACCATGACACAGTGGGAGACGCGGCCTCTTGGTATTCGACACTCGGGCGCTCATGTATCCATTCGGTCTCAACGTCGAGGCGTATCCTGGCCTCGGAGGTTTAGGGACTTTCACCCACGGACATCCAAAGTGCCAAGATGCTTGAATCCAAATATTTTTTGTGTCCCATCTAGGCATCGACATCATGCCTGTGGAGGTTATAGCCCTGATGTCGCTAGGGCATACAGTAATCACATTCACACAATGAAAGATGCTTGAGTCATGTAGTCCAATCATGCATCAATCCTTCGTATACCGTGTGCTCATGTGGGATAACTCCACCTATCAGGGAGTCCCATAAACCAGTTGTACTATGACATATGCAATGGTCAATCATATCTCATAATAAACATGCAGATGATGCGTATGGGTATGTATCATGATGCTGTGCTGTCACATACTCATAATCGGCTTTAATAACCGGCATCAACAATTAGCCTTGACAATGTGGACATTTAACCAACATTGCCCCCAAGGAATGACCCATATAGAGCCTAACATATAGTGGACCCATAGCCTCACACAAGGACCTAATATACAACACCATGGGCCTCACTCAAGAGCTTAATACACATCATGATGGGCCTTTCACATGGGCCTAACATACATCACAATGGGCTCCATCGCTGAGACCGAATGCTCATCAGAATGCATTAATCAAATGCATCACAATGGGCCTCATCACATAGGCCTTACATACATTACATAGGCCTTAAATGCATCAAGCCGAGACCGAATGCTCATCAGAATGAGCCTCAAATACGGGCTGCATATACATTACAATGGGCCTCAGCAATCGGCCTCGATATCCGGCCTCGACAATCGGCCTCGACAATCGGAGTCAGACTCAATAGTCAGAATCGATAATCGGCAATTAGAATTGACCTCGACCCCGATAATCGAAATCGGTAATCGACAATTGGCTTCGACCCCAATAATCGGAATCGGTAATCGGCAGTCGGAATTGGCCTCGACCTCGATAATCGAAATCGGCAATCGGCAGTTGGAATTGACCTCGACCACGATAATCGAAATCGGTAATCGGCAATTAGAATCGGCCTCGACCCCGATAATCGAAATCCGTAATCGGCAGTCAGAATCGGCCTCGACACAAGGCGGGGTCCATAAATGGACAACCGATGATAGATCGAGCAATGTTAATGGGGCTCGAGCGTTTGGGTTAACCCACTAGAGAGCAATGAGAATGGGCCTATCAAAGCCTAAGGGAAGGTCACAATGTGGACATCCAACCATCATTGCCCATCAATGTGGCCATTTAACCAACATTGTTCCCAATGAGTGGCCCATACAAGGGATTCATACACAACTTAACAGGCCACACATACATCGCACTGGGCCTCAACCATGGGCCTTGAATACATCACAATGGGCCTTGCCAAATGGGTCGAAAATATATCACAATGGGCTTTACCAAATGGGTCAGAAATACATCACAATGGGCCTTACCAAATGGGTCGAAAATACATCACAATAGGCCTCATCATATGGGTTGGGAATAGATCACAATGGGCCTTGCCAAATGAGACGGAAATATATCACAATGGGCCACGTCCCATGGGCCTCAAATATATCACAATGGGCCTCTACCCATGAGCTCCAAATACATCACAATGGGCCTCAACCCATGGGCCCCAAATACATTACATCGGGCCTCATCAAATGGGCCCCAAATACATCAAATGGGTTGTAACCCATAGGCCTCAATATACATCAAGTGGGCTGTATCACATGGGCCTCAACGATGGGCCTCAAATACATCACAAAGGGCCTTGCCCATAGGCCTCAGATTCAAGTAGGTAGGCCCCATCATATGGGCCTCAAATATACATCATGATGAGCCCTATCATATGGGCTTTAAACACAAACAGATGGGCCCCATTACATAGGCTAAAAGTACAAATAGGTGGGCCCTGCACATGGGCCAAAATACATCATGATGGGCCTCATGGATGGGTTGCGCCAATGAGCCTCAAATGGGCCTAGACCACGCCAAAAATCATTTTAATAGTTGTAGCTATAACATGTGTACCACTGTGCACTATCATTGCGTGGAGCACATGGCCTAATAATGATGATGAGCACTGTCCAAACATTGGACATAATAATCAGCACGGTCCAAACATCGTTCAGCACCGTCCAGACCCCCTGGACGGTGTGGATGAAACATACGTTATGGTGGGTCTCGGCGAAACAAATGGACAACGTGAAGAACACATACATCAAATGAGACCCACAGAACTTGCTGACGTCATGCAGCGTGGGACCCACTGTCCACATGGACGAACGGTTTGGATATAACAAATACATCTAGGTGGGTCTCAACAACGGATCGAATCAAATGGGCCTAATACACCTCACAAAGAGGGGCCTAACATACATCAAGTGAATTGCACCATCTCCCCATTCATCTATCCTTAGGGATCATTTAAGATCATTCCAAATTAATCATAACGCAAGATTATCTGGACCGCACTCCAAATAACAGTGGTGATAATGATTTCCACCATTGAAATTCCCAAGGCCCACATAACATTTATTTGCCATCCAACCTGATCATAAGGTCACATAGACCTGAATAAAAAGAAAACAAATTTCATGTTGATCCAGATTCTCTATGATACTAGGAGGATTTCAATGGTAGACGTTCAATACTCCACTGTTTTTGGAAGTGGCCCACCTGATAAATAGATTTGTCTCATTCTGCCTCAAGCTACGAAATGAGCTTGCCAAAAGGATGGACAGTTGGATTAACCGTGTACAACAAGTGGGGTCCACGTTCACCAAATGGATGAACAGTTTGGATATCATATAAATGCCATGGAGGGCCCACCATCCAGCCATCTGGACGGTAGGATACAAAACATACATCACAGTGGGTCCAAACCACTGCTGACATCATCAGCAGTGGGACTACGTTCCTTGGTGGCGTCAATACACCAGCCAAGCGCTGGTGTGCGGTACGCAGCAAAACGGCTGGATAGGTGGGTCCCACATGGGGGCCACCATAATGTTTATCTGCCATCCAAGCCGTTGATAAGGTCACACAGATGTTGATGAAGAGGAAAGGCACATTTAATAATGATCCAAAACTTCTGTGACAACCCAAAAGGGGTTTCAATGGCAGACATTTAATCCCACTGTTTTTTACCGTGTGGGCCACTTGAATTCCACATAGGGATGATTCCTGAGAAGGGGCTCACGGTTAAAAGGGGCCCACCATATGCATGGCGTGATGTTCAACACACATCACGATGGGGCCCATGGCTGGGACCCCTGTACACTACCCACGCAGCAGCAGGGCGCTGCTGCCGTCCTTGCTTATCAGCAGCAGCAATCGCTGTTGTTGTTGCTTCATTTTTATTTTTTTTTGAAAAATTAATTTTCCTCAGTTTTTCCTATGTGGGGTCCACATCAGGAGAATCTGACCCAGCCGTTGGATTTCAGGGCTTAAGATAGACCCATCAAGCCCAAAATTCAATATATTTCAGTGTGTAGAAACATCAGGTGGATTTCAACGGTAGAAAATACTATTTCCTTTGCTATGGCCCGCCAAATAGTCGGATTGACTTCATCTTTCGGCTCAACGCCTAAAATGAGTAAGGGAATGGGATGGATGGCATGGATTAGACTTATACATTAAGGTGAGACTTGCATAAGCAGCCCACCATAATGTCTAGAATAAAACTGATATTTTTGTTTTCAGCTGCTGGACAGTATACCAAACCGTCAGTTCACACTTTAGTAAGCAACCACGTCCAGCATCCCTGGACGCTGGACGGCTTGGGTAACACATAAATATAAGGTGGGCCCCACCTACAGACCTGCTACAGGTGGGCCACCAAATGGTTGGTTGGTGAAGATAAGACATGCATTAAGGTGGGGTCCATCCGAGTGGGCCACACATCACATAAAATGAGAGAGAGAGAGAGAGAGAGAGAGAGAGAGAGAGACGTGTGATGGAGGGGAGGGACCCTGCCACTATGGGCCCTCCCTAAATAATGCATACATCAAGATGGGTCCCACATATGTGGGCCCTCAAATGATCAAAATCAACAAATAAGATCACACACCTCTGATCTCCTCTTCCTTCTTCCGCCACGTGTTCCATAGCTCCAAAGGATGGATTTTAACGGTTGAGATGGACTTTGGATGGTGGTGATGGGAGATAGGAAGGTAGGCCACACTAGCTTCTCCTCTTGGAAGCCATGGACGTGGGTTGCTTGGAGAGAGATGGAGTTTGAAAAATGAGAGAGAGGTGTAAGAGAAGTGATGGGAGAGAGGATAGTGAGGTGATGAGAAAGTTGACTTTTGAGATTGCTTTTATACTTGGGAATGAGGAGAGTAATGGGTTAAGTGATGGGTGTACTTTTGACAAGTGAGGTGATTAATGTGATAAATTCTCTCAAGATTTGCAACGCGCGGCGTTTTCCTTGAACTGAACGCAGGCCCACATCTCCTGGCCAGGGTACCGCATCGGCGTGCAAAACGTGGCATCAGAACCGCGGCAATGGCGTGGTCGTACTGGTACAAGTCTCGGGTCGAGCCGACTCAGATTTACGGGACACGTATCAGGGTCGCGCACAAACTCCGATAACTAATCGCGGGTCGCCGGAATTTGACCGAAATGACCACGGAAGCCTACGGAACAGTACGGGCTAGGATACGGGTCTTACAATATATATATATATATATAAATATATATTAAATCAAATCTTATAAACATAGAAAGAGATTTTGTCACGCCTCAAACTCGAAAACCGGGCTCACAAAATTCCCAATCGCCGAATCTGGCGCCGACAGCCTCCGTAGAACCCCATTCTCGGCTCCCAGCGCCCATTCGCCAGGTTCCGATCCTGGGATGATACAAGGAGGATTTTCAACATCAGTTTGATTCGTAATAAGCATAACCAAAGGCATAACCCACAAATAACAACCAAAAACCCCATCACATTTCCACTATAATAAAAAACTTTACAAGTACAATGAGCATAAGGGAAATACAATGATGATAGACCAAAAGCTCCAAAAAGATCAGCTACGCGTCCAAGCCTCAGCGCTGCTGCGATCCAACGTCACCTGCACGCAACGGTCGTGCATAAGCTTATAGAAAGCTTAGAGGGTGGTGGAAGTGTATGCTCAAGGTGGTAATGCAGCCAAGCAGTATCAGAGTAATGCGGAACATGCTGATAAATGCCAAGAATACCATTAGCCGTACCAAGGCCATGCGGTGCAAAGAATGATGTCGGTCATACCAAGGCCATGCAATGCGAAATGCAACTCAAGCATACAAATCCTCATCTAAGTCCACATATCAATACAGCTCAAAATCTGAAATATCACCAGGGTCTAGTACACTCCAAGCCAGATTGCAGCCCCATCGCGCGCAATAAGGTGAGTGGAAAAGACCTCACTATCCGCCTGCCAATATCGGGCTCGGCTCGTCAATAGCGAACCCATTCCTCGAGCTGGTCAGACTCAGCCTAGCATTGCCCCCTACTCTCGAGCGGGTAAGGCCGCACCCCCTTCCAACCGACCACGACACAGTGGAAAGCGCAACCGTCTGGTAATCGGCACTCAGCGCTCATGCATCCACTCGGACTAGACGTTGGAGCAACCTCCTGGTACCATAAGGGTTTAGGAACTTTCACCCAGGGATATCCATCGCATCCCATGTAAAACAGTATTTTCGGTATCCAATCCTGCCAACCACGATACATCTGTGGAGGCTACAGCCCTGATGTCGCTAGGGCATACAGTAACCATATCACACAATGCGAATGTATGAATCACACTATCCAGTCATACAACAATCCTGCGCGTATCGTGCGCTCATGTAGGGCAACACCCCCAGTACGGGAGCCCCTGAACAATCTGCCCGAAGGCATATGCTATGATCGGTCATTCCTCATATCAAGCATACATATGATGCATATGGTCATGAATCATGGAACTAAACATGCTAAATAGGATGGATGATAATCATAACAAGATGGGCCTAGACGGCCTACACATTACACGTATGAGCCTAACAATGGGCCCTCAGGAAAGGCATAATGCGGACATTTAACCAACACTATACTTGCAATGTGGACGTCAAACCAACATTGCTCCCAAGGCACGACTGATACAAATATCATTACATAAATTATGTTGGGATCACACATTGCAATGGACCTTAGGTACATCCCATTGGGCTTTAAATACATCAAATGGGCTAAATCACATGGGCCTTATATTCATTAAGTGGGCCACATCAATGGGCCGCACCAATGGGCCTTATGTTCATTGCAATGGGCTATAACCCGTGGCCTTAGAGTGCATCAAATGGGCCTACTCACATGGGCCTTATGAGTATCAAATGGGCCACACCAATTGGGCCCCATATGTACATCAAATGGGCCTCAACCCATTAGCCCCATTACATCTTAATGGGCCTCGACCCTTGGGCCCCTAATGCATCAAATGGGCCTCGACCCATGGGCCTCGCATATAAATCAAAGTGGGCCTCAACCATGGGCCACAAGTACTAAGATGGGCCTCCCATCACCATCAAAAAATGTATAAAAATAATATATAATATATATATAGTACATAAAATATTATATATAATATAATATTAGATATATCTATATATATATATATACACACACACACACACGCACACAACACACAGACGCACGCACCCCACACGCCCACTGTCCCTGGACGGTGGGGAAAACACAAACATCACCCAAAAACACATACATCACTGTGGGCTCCATGTGGGGCCCACCACAATGTTTCTATGCCATCCAACCCGCTGATAAGGTCCCATGGGCCTAGATGAAGGGTGAAAACAAATTTCACCCTGATCCAAAACTTCTGTGGACCCCAAAAAGATTTCAAAGGTAGAGGTCCAATCCCACTGTTTCTTACGGTGTGGGCCACCTGAGTCTTGGATCTGGCTGATTTTTGGGGTGGGCCCACGTCAGGGGGTGGCCCACACTATGAACGGGTTAGATGACATATAAACATCAAGGTGGGGCCCACGGCTACAGCCGTGGTGGCTGTACGTCGCCCGTCCGGGCGCTGGCGTGCGCAGGCAGCGCTGCTGCGTCTGACACAGCAGCAGCAGCTGCTGCTGCTGTTTAATATTTTTTTGATTTTTTTGTGTTATTCCATGGTTTTCGCAGGTGGGGTCCATATCCAGATAATCCGCTTCGTCTAATGGCCCTCCATGGCCCCCGACAAGCAAAACAAGCCCAATATTGGGCCTGTTTCGGTGTATAGAAGCAATATGGGACATTTCAATGGTAAACTCACTGTTTGCCATGTTATGGCCCGCCTGAAAATCTGATCGGTCCCATCTTTGGGCTCAACGCCAAAAAATGGCTTGGAAAAGGAATGGATGGTGTGGATTTAATACATGCATCAAGGAGGGGCCTACATGAGTGGACTACCCCATTTAAAAGCAAGCTAACACCCTTCTCTCTCCTTTTTTCCCGGTGACGTCCAGCGTCCCTGGACGTTGCACATACATGGAGGCCTTACTCAAGTGGGCCACCTCATGATGAATGGTGTGTATACAACACCTAAAAGGTGGGCCCCACTTCTAGATATATTGGATAAAATACATACCTCATGGAGGAGTCCATCAAAGTGGGCCACACAACCATACCATAATCTCACAAAGAAAGAGAAATGAAGAGGAAGGGAGAGAGATAGAGAGTGAGACCGTGTGATGGAGGAACCCCGGCACTATGGGCCCTCCCTTGCACTAAATCATACATCAAGTGGGTCCCATTACAGGTGGGCCCATGAAATCGAAATCCAACGGTGGAGATCCCTTCTCCACTAAATTAGACGGTCTAGATGACCCTAAACATGAAAAGAAATAAACATCATAATGGGGTCCATGGAGAATGGCCCCATCATGGAATGATCATGATGATCCAAGTGGGCCATCGGCCACATCTTAGGGTCCAAAGTGAGATCCAAACCATTGATCGGTTGGCCTCACTTGGCTCATCTTAAAAATATCAAAATCTACCCTATCAAGGCACCCACCACTTGATCTTTTTGCTCCCTTGGCTTCCTTAGCTCCTTGTGCTTCTCTTAGATGGAGGAAGATGAAAAATGGATGGTTGAGATGAGAGATGAAGGGGTAGGAAAGGTAGGCCTCACAAATGCAATTTTCTCACCATGGGAGGACTCATACGTATGAATTTTTTTGCTATGAGAGAGTTTGAATGAGAGAGAGACTTGTAAGGGAGAGAGAGAGAGATGGGTGATGGAGTGATAGATGGGAGAGAGGGATGGGTGTAAGAAGCCTTTTTTGACTTTTTTGGCAAAAGGTGTAAGAGGAGTTATGGGTTGTAAGAAACTTTTGACTTTTGGGGCTTGCTTGGGAAATGGTGAAAGTTGATGTGTACTTGATATGATGGGATTGATTGATTGATGTGACACCTTGTAGAGATTCCCTCGAAATTCGCACGCGCGGCGTTTCCTCGCACCGAACGCTGGCCCACATCTTCCAACCAGAGCATCGCATCAGCACGCGAGTCGCGGCATCGGAACCGCGGCGACGACGCGGTCGCTAAGGTATAAGTCCTGGGTTGAGTCGACTCGGATTGACGGCACGAGAATCCAGGTCGCGCGCAAATACCGGTTAAGGGTCGAAGGTTGCCGGAATTCGACCGGAAAGACCGCAGAAGCCTAAGGAACGGTACGGTCTAGGATACGGGGCTTACAGATTTTTTAAAAATAATTCATTCATAATAAATCGTGTGGACAACACATATAGGGTCTCATGTACGTCTGTTGATATGCAAAAACATAAAAAAAAAAAAAAACAAATCTCGTAATAGGCTCTCAAAGGACCAATTGAGGAAAGCCATCAATAGTGGCATAGAAAATGATGGCTTGCAATAAAGAGATCTTAGTACGTTGAAAAGAATATCTATGGGCCTACAATTGGTTTATCAGGGGTTGGTTGAATGCCTATTTAAGGGCCACAATAACAAGTTGATGCCTCTAAACTCAGTACCCAGTATTGGTGATTTATATTCTAAATTCAAGAGTGTTAGCTAAATAATATATTAATGCTTCTTCCCAATAAAATATTTTTTAATATACTTTTTGTATTTACATTGTCTTCATCACATAAAATAAAATAAAATGTATTTGAAATCAGATTTTCAATCATCACATCCACAATCAAATTTCCTCTCAAATGGAGACTTATTATAAATTGAAAGAGCTAATAGTTTTATTAAAATGAAAAATGTTCTAATTACTGGTTCAACTTGAGCCACTTCGTCGCTCTCATGTACAGGTCCCTAATCATGTTTCTCCTTGTGCTACTCTAGACCTATATCACCTATTGTTTTGATGCATCAAAGAGTGAGTAACTGTTTAGTTAAAAATTTTCCCAAAGATTTCATATTTATCATCACAGTTAATTATAATCTTCAAACATAACTCAAGAAGAAATAATATTCAATCTACAATTTAAAAATATAATTTAAGAAGCTACAATATTCAATCATAATGTGAATCTTGTTTAATATATAAATGTATGAATGCATATCAGCTTGAGAATGCACAATCGGCTAGAAATTGTGAGTAGAACCCACGATGCAAAAGAATTGTTGTACGATGACTTAGAAATCATACAAGACACAAAGACATCATGACTCAAAAATCATAAAGGACACATAGTGGCATCACGACCCGAAAATCATTGGTAATATACATCAACGTCATCTTGTAAGTTCTACAAAATGACATGAAAATCACTAGGGACATATAGTGGCATCGTAACTCGAAAATCATGAAGGACACAACAATATCATGACTCAAAAATCATAAGTGACAAAATAATGAACGGAAATCATAAGAGAGTCATCGACATTATCTAGAATCTCAGGTGACATAACCATACCCTAAATCATAAGAGACATGATCGGCATTATCCGGAATCTCAAGTGATATACATTGGTGTTATCAAGTATCATGAATGCATGATTAGGCAATCCTTTATTAATCTGGTTTACAAAACAACCAATTATGGAACCTTCTACACTTAGTGGCCTATTATGTCATAATACCATGATTAATCAAGATGAAAAATATAAGTACAATTTTACACATAGTTCCACACTATAGGTACAAATTCACACATAGGCCCGGACAAGGGTTCGTCACCCATAACATAAGGGCATTCAAAGTATATCACAAAGCGAAGCACAATGATATTATGACTCCGAAAATTCAAAGTGACGTACGATGACATTATGATCCGAAAATCACAAAGTGACGTCAACGGTAACATGACTCAAAAATAACAAAGTAACGTAACACAAAATCATGATTTAGAAATCGCAAGTGACGTCTAAATCACATACTTCATGGTATTGAGATCATAACCAACATAGACCAACTAGTTGTCAAGGTGAAATCAAATGAGGAGTGATTCAATCAAATAACATGTAAGGTTTTCAATTCAAGTACTTGAAGTGGATCATTCCAACCACACACTTATAAACCAATTAACAACCCATATTAATACATCATAATTACAATTTATTCCCATTTCCTGTTGTGAAAAAGAAAACTAATAACATAAATGGGTCATAACATAACAATTCACATTTTGACTACTTTTAATTCAAACATAAATAAATCTAAGCATGATAGACATGTGACAACATGAAAATTAACCAACAATTATAAGTTGATATAGTTGAGGATTACATAGATTAGAAATGACACAATTAAATTCTAAATTACACATATATGAATATTTGCATACTAGAGATGATATTAATACATGATTTCGCTAAAACATGAAAATCTAGAGACATGTAGATTTATACGCTAGAGATGGTAGTAACACACAAATCTCAATGAACATGAATATCAATATATATGTGAAAAAAATTCAAATAAAATCCATAACTATGACTAAACTATGAATTTGAGAGGAAAGATTGAAGGAAAATTCTCACCTCTTAAGTTGGATCACTTCTCAATGTCGTCACAAGACGTGAATGTGCTTTAAAATCAAATCCTAACATAGATTACACAAATTATACAGTTAAATTACAATATAACACAATCTATTCGGTTAAGATCGAACCTAAGGTTTTGATCAATGATCCAGATCCAATTTTAAAATTTAGGAATTCAAAATCTAATCTATATAATGAACAACAACAACAACAACAACAACAACAACTAATATCACTAATAATCACATCTAATGATGATAATAATAAAAATAATGATAACAATTAAGAACAATAAAAAAAATAATATCTAATAATAATAACAATAATACTAATAACAAATAATAATTATAATTATAATAATAATACCACCAACAACGACAACTAATAACACTAATAATCATATCTAATGATGATAATAATCATAATGATGATAATAATTAAGAACAATAAAAAAGTAATATCTAATAATAATGACAATAATACTAATAACAAATAATAATTATAATTATAATTATAATAACTAATATTATTATAATTAAAATAATAATCTAATAATAATAATAATAACCCTAATAATAATAAATCATAATAATAACAATATTAATAACCGATAATAATATTAACTAATAAAAAATAAAGATAATAATATTAATAATAATTATTATTATTATATCTAATAATAGTAGTAATTAATAATAATCCACTTTGAACTCAAATAACAATAATAAATAATAATCTTTTACTAATAACAATAATAATTAAGAATAATATAAAATAAAAATACTAATAACTAATAATAATAACAATAATATTAATAATTATTATTATAATAATAGCTAATAATATGAATCTAATATGCGAAAAAATAAAAAATTGACTCACCTAGAATGGAATTGACCCGGTGCAACTTGGATGCTCAACGGGCCGAGTTCAACAGGTTGACACGGCTGAGTCGATCAACCCTCACTCTCTCTTCTTCTCCTTCTTCCTCTTCTCCTTTCTTTTTCCTTTTCTTCTTCCTATCCTTTCTTATTCTTTTCTTTTTTACATAAGATTGGATTCGATCTAAACTCGAGTCGACTTAAAAGAACAACGAGTCAATGACTCGACTGAGTTGTTGCTACAGCTTTTAGATTGTACACCTAAGTGCAGGTAGTGAAGTAGTAAAGTACTCAATGAATTTGAGGTCTATATATATGGACTGGGAATAAAAACACTACTAGAAAATAAAAAGAAATATAGGTTTCACTCCAACGAATTGAATTGTATATAATAGTAATAAAAGAAACCTAAGACTTCAGAGATCCCCTTTTAATCAATTCATAATGCTTAATTCATTAATTCAACATTATAATTCAATTGGAATCAAATAAGGATTTGTCTCAATCAAAAGATGAAACAATTAATTCAATTTATAATTTTCAACAAAGATATAAATCTTAATTGATCAATCTAATCATGAAAAACTAAGCAATTGATCGCAGATAATTTGAAGTATCTACTATACTTGGAGTTAACAATGAATCAAAGAATTTTCCATATTAACAATTTTCATTAAATTAATAATCAATCAAATCAATTAAAATTTATCATTCAAATCATTAATATTGAATCAAAACAAACCAGACATTAAGAATTCATTAAAAGGTTCACCCCTTAACCTTAGTTAAGAGATTCGCCAACCACTGTGCTAATTAGAACTATTCTTAAAGGAAAAAATATTGTAAAAGAAAAACATCTAAACTAAAAGAAGAAGAGGGAGAAGAATGAGGTAGAAGCTTTGCCCTGTCTTTCTCTCTTTCTCATTATGCCCTAATCATGCTTCGAACGAGTTTATATAGAGACCTCCACCCATATTAGAAATAAAACCCTCACGCAAATTCGCGAGCTCATTTCGTTGACCGAAAACTACACCGTATTCTTTAGTCAACCGGAACATATCTTAGCTGACCGAAAACTTCACAACGTTCTTCGATCGACCAAAATTCACTCAGTTGAACTGAGAAAGAAAGCCACATCAGATTAAAGGTACTCGATGAGCAATCTCCACTATGGAAAGTGACTGATTCTTTTGATTTTCAAAGCTTGATTTCTTCAGGACTTCAACATGTTCCAGCTTAATCTCTTTTTGTCTTTTAAACTTTATAAATGGCTCACATCATCTTGAACTTCTAACAATATTTTGTACAATGAAAATTCATCTAATGAGGGCCAATTTATTGTTGATATGCATGAGAAAATGATGCAAAATTAAGGATAATTATGCAAAATTACGCATTTATCAGTTATATACAGTGAATCAATCAGTGGCTTGGCTGCTTTCTCTCTCATTTCGAACTCTCTCCCCTTCCCATTTTCTCTCCTGATTTCTGTCGTAAATTTGATTGCTATTGGATAACGTTTTAAATCCAGAAAATTACAACAATATAAGGATCTCTTTTTCAGACGTTGCAGTGAGTTAACGTAAGGAACCAATTGTGCACTAATATGAATGCTGATTGATTTGATCCTTTGTTCCTGATTGCCGATCTGAACTTGACTAATACTCTAATGATCAGATGGTGCTCTTATGGCTTTCTTGATGAAGAAATAAGATTTCAAATCGAGCCCCTCACATCAATGCACGATCAAGGATTTTTCTCGGAGAATAAAGTCAACTCCAATGACAGATTCTTGATCTATGGCTATTACTTTAAAATGATGGCACTTGATGACTTAGATGGATGTGAAGAAGCTTGAAATTGAAGCTTTTAGGAGCTTTCACTGGTGGGTTCGAAGTTTGAAGTTTTCGCATGCCATGCGGTCACAATGAAAAGAATGGAAGGAAGACATTTCTAATTCTGTGGGAGCCTGATTGTAATTCTTGGATCTCCCAGCTTATAAATTAAAGGTCTGTATTGATTGCAAGGAAGCAATATCCTCCCCCGTGTGAGAAAAAACAAAAGAATATTTCCTCCAATATTGATACGTGTAGTTACTTTTGGACGGCTAAGATACAAATGTTTGGATGGTGTAGATCAAGTAAAGATCTTATCACATGGATAAAATTTGGTTAGAAGAAGGAAAATGAAAAATGGAATCTGTTCAAAGCCTTTTTGTGTGTTGTTATGGTTCTTTAGTTCGATACATGTGAAGTTCATTTGAATGGCTGAGATGGACCAGATGGATGACTGATGTTTGAGAAAAGGGTTCTCACATGGATTGAGATAAAATTCTAGCTCAAACAGAGACGAAAGTTTCTATATTTAAAATTTCATCTGTGTGTAAGGTGGTTCTCCTATCTATAATCTTTCACATGCACATGCTCACATGTGTAGACTCAGTGGTTCTAATTGGTTTTGAACGTTCTACGATTTGGATGGTTCAGATCATCCAGATGGATATTGCTGGTAGCCCACCATCTAACGAAAGGAAGTCATTGAATTCGAAACCAAATCCAATAGGAATAGTGAGGAGAAGAAAAAGGAAGCCTTCTTCGGTCTTTGGTCAGCGCTTGGTCTGGTGCCCAATGGGTGCATGTGCACCTGTGCACTACTGAAGCTAAGCTAGGGATCACAGTGATGTTTTGAAAGAAATTCACTATATTCTTCAGTTTCTCCATAAGATGTTAGGACATGGGACCAAAGATGTGGTAGATTTGATGATCAAACAGACTGTAGCGGTTACAAAACCTTCCCAAGGCCCACCATTACTGAATGGTCTACATCAAAATGGGTGACTGAAATCTGTCCCCCGAATCTAGTTTTGAATCATAAATGGTGACCACTAATCGTGTAGATCAGCTGCCCTCCCGTGGTTGGCTTAGATTGTATAATGTGGGTCGGTTTTATAATTTAATGATTAATATTGTAATGTAACATTGTGATCATTTTTCAAGTCATTAACCAATGAACCCTAGACTTGTTAGTGATGTTTAGATGAATTTATATAGTTGGTTCAGAGATTGCATGGTCATATTTGAATAATTTCTGAGCTGATTGTTTGATAAGTATATTGTGCATTCGATAGAGGGTTGCTTTTACGAATTAGGTCCCGAAATTGATAATGTACAACTTCATTATTCTAATAGAGTAATGTGTGAAATTTCGTCTTGGTTGGATTCCTATAAATATGTTTTCTAAGATTCGATGTTGGTTTCTTGATAATGCAATGATTTGTTTTAAAATCAATGGTTGAATAGCTTAATCTGTGGATAAAGATTACTCCTAACAGTCGGATTTAGGCTAGGGTGTAGATGAACAGATCTAATAAGCTAGGTTTTCATGGTAACACCCCGAGGACTTTCAATACTCAATATTGAAAAGTTTAGGGTGTTACGGTCTACCTCGCTTAAAAATAATTTCGTTCTCAAAATTTAACTTTTCTATAATGTATTCTAATGGGGATATTCCAATTTATTGTATCTAAGTTTCCATAGTATTTCTCACGGGGTAGATTTGTGCGTGCACAAGTGTGTATAGTTGGTTACGTGAACTCGAGATGCTAAAGTTGAAGGTTGCGAGAGGGCTAAAGGTTGTAAGAATGATTCAAGCTGTCTAGGGTGTGCACCAAGCTAAGCCAAAGTCACTGAATAGTCATCGATTGACAATTGTATGTGCTTGAATTCTCTTTAATCCTCTGTTAGCTCGAAAAAGACTTAATTATGCTATTACTCTGCCCAACTGAGAGCATAAATAGTTAAATAAAAAAAAGCTACTTAAAGTCGAAGAGTAGGGTTGGAATCAGGGACATTCGGCCATTCCTTTTGTTAGATAAGGGTTTCAAGTTTTCCTTTTTCTTTCTCATATCTCAAATCATTCTGTACCCTACTTTACACATTCCTCGAACATTGGCAACAATCACATATGTGCACTATTTTTACACTTTTCTATCTTCTACTTTCTGCTCTCTTTTCTTTTTTACTCTTTATTTCCGTCTATTTGGATCTTAATACTCTTTACAAGTACAACTTAATGTAAAAATGTTGAAGCTTTATTAAATAAATAAACTAAAATCCTATAAAGTAAATACCATGCATTGCACATGCGGAAAATGGTGTCCAACTACTTCATTTTTCTTAATTGGGGCCTGTACTCAGAATTTACGAAGCAAATCAACCATAGGAGTTAGTGAGTGGAAGAATCTTGCAATATGTAATACCTCACAATTGTTACAGTACAAATTTTTAGGATATATAATGGGACCGATCATCTAATAAGTAATTTGGATTGTCTATCTTAAATCTAGGATGATCTTATCATTAGATCTTCGATCCATGCCTTGGATCTTTGATCTAGGCCATTTGTCCTAAATTTAGGATGATTCAACCATTGGATCTTTGATCCGTGCCCCGGATCTTTGATCTGGGTCGTTGGATCATCAAATGGACCATTAAAAATGTAATTCAACGAGTAGATCTTCTAGATCATGGAAGATGAGTCTTTGATTTTTTTATCCATCTGTTGATCATAGTTTATTTTGTTAAATTATCACGAAATTGATATCTGATTGAAGAAATCTTAAGGTTAGAAGTACAAATTGCTTAATATTGATCTTGGTCTAATTTCGATGCTTGATCCAAACCTTCTATTATGTAATGGAGGCTATAAATGTTGACATATACGGTTGAGAGAGAATCCTAATCTTTACTTTTTGATCGAGAAGACCCCAAGCATACACTGTTTTTACTAATCCGTTAGATTTTCTCACATGATTAAGAGAAGGGCAAGCTGGACTAAAAAGTCATTTAAAGAAGCCTTGTTAAGATGTCACCAACTAATTGTAAAGCAGAAACATTATTCGCATGTTAATTATTCAATTTGGATAAGTAAAAACCTATATGGATGACATCTTTTTGTGAACGCCCTCCCTCGCATGGGATGCAGGCGTATGACCCTCACTTATCATTTTTTTCTATCTGGACTCTTTTTAGTTCGGGTGATATTTTTCAGGTTCAGATTGCATTGGGGTTTGCTCCAATGCGAAGTTATTTTTATTGACTTGGAGTTGTCACTATCTAAAATACGGTTTCAAAATCTATGGTTGGCTAGAACTTATAAAATCACCTAGAGGATAAAATATCAAAAGATTCCTCAACTTGAGTGACTCCTGAGTTGGTCTACAACTTAGATTTTGAGTAAGGGCCTCAATTACAGAAAATAAATGGGTTACGCACCATTTTCCACCCATGCAATGCATGACTCTACTTTATGGGACTCCACGATTTTTAGTAGAATTTAGGAGAACTTCTAATGTTATTATATTAAGCTATGTTATGTTGGGTTCCAAGACATGGGGGTAGGCAAAATAAAGAAAATAAAAGGAAGGGGCGGTGGAAGATGTCCAATGTGACTATGTTAAGTCATAGTGAAATGGGCTCCAAGACCCTGGATAGGCTACATAAAGAAAGTAAAACATAGTGGAAGTGTATAATGAAGATGTGTGTTTGTGCATAGAAGTTATTGATGCTCTTTGTATGTGCAGAGTGCAGTTTAGTTCGATTCGAGATGTGAGAAGGAAAAGGAGAAATCAGACACCTTTTTTCGGTTAGAGGAATGGTCGGATGTCCGGAATTCCAACCCTACTCATTGACTTCAGTATATTCTTCAGTTTTAAGTGCTTCATACCTTTAACACCTCATGCTTTTGAGTACTCGGGTGTTACCACAAATTACTAGCTTATTAAACCATTCACCTACAATCTAGCCTAAAACTAACCATTGTAAGTAATCTCCATCTATAGGTCAAGCCATCCATCCATTGACTCTCAAGATAAATCATCAAATCATAAGATTCATCGTTCATCAGGGTTACAACATTCTATCGTATGGTCCACTCTTTAAAAACAAATGTTGAATTATATGGTTTTCATGTCCAACTCCCATATCACACCTAAACATTTTTAGGGTCCATAGGGTTATTGATGACTAAAACCGAGTTAATCCAACCGTTGGATGGTTTGAACGCTTAGTAAATCGAGATTTGATAATTAGATGTTCATGTGGTGTGGCCCACATAATAATTAAAAATTACCTTAAGAACCGAGTACATGACTGACAAGGATTGATCTACATAAGGACAAATCTAATTAGAAGTAGGTTCTACCTTTTTAAGTTAAGATAATAACTATAAAATTTTATATTATTGTAAAGGTATTAATAGTAAAAGCCCATAGGATAAGTGTCCTAATCACCCCCACAAATGCCTAAGGCCCTTTTGACCGTTGGAGTTCGGATTGAAATCAATCTGGCCATTAGATTAATAGAATCAAAGATTAAGACAAAACCTAGTTTTTATGGACCACTTAAGCTTTGGATCCGTCTCATGTTTTGTTTAATACCTTATAATGATATGTTAAAGTGGATAGACGGATCAGATTTGTTAAATCCATCAGGTGGATCCCACATTAATGTGAGTGTGAACCATGGACAGTGCACCCGCAGTACACTGGACCGTCTACACAGTCAAAGACGTGTTGACTCGAGATTTCTTTTAAAAAGAGAGGTTTTCTCTCCTCTCTCCCGCGCGATTGCGGTTTGAAATTGAGAATGACGTTTGGGTTCGAGCGTGGCCCACCTTCCCAGTTATTGTGCTGATCTGAACCGTCCATCACGTTCATAACACGGACATGACCAAAAAAGATGAGTCCCACATGTATCTGACCAAATATTTACGCATAAGCACTGGCTCAAGGAGAGCTGTGCGTGCAAATGCATTTCCGAAAACGGAAATCCGTTTTCCTCCTTAGCTGGCAACTTGAGTGCGGGATTCTCCCTAAATCCTGACCCTCAATGCAGGGTAATCCTAGCCATCCATCCCTCTTTGCATGAGTTAGGGCTTTCAAGGAGAGAGAGCCGCCGCAACCCATAGTCTTGGAAGCCACCAAGAAATGGTGGTCATTCATCCAAAAGGGTGGGTCCCACAATGATCGTGAGGCCCATTTGATCCATCCAGAAGCTTTGGATCATCAGATGGGGCCCTACATAAGAAACCGCCATGATCGACCACCCCTTCTTCTCCAATCGGTTGTGGAACCCATCATCTTTTAGTGGCCCCCATTCCCTAATCTGAGTCACCCATATGGTGGCTTATAGCCTCAAATGATCATTCCATTGACTGGATCTCAGCCATGTAAACCACTTCTAAAGAGATCATCAACAAGCTCTCTTTGTTAATTGGGATTAACAGGCGCGGCTATAACTAATCTGCAGATTATGAGCCGATCCTTCTAGGCTCCCATAAGTCTATAAATAGCCCTTTTCCTTTTAGGGCGAGGGATACCAAAAATAGAAAACGGAAAGAGAAGGAGCGTGACACCGTTTTTGGTGCCGCACTGTTTGGAGTCAACTCGGTCCGAGTCGCTGCTAAATCAGGGTCGAGTCTAGCATCTCTGGTCCCTCCAGCAGAGAAGGAAGAAAGGAAGGTCGAAGGAAGAAGAAGAGAGGAAGATGAGAGATAACGTCGGGTGCGGGCTTGAACGAGTGCCGCACTACCCCGAGTCAAGCCTAGTCACGGCTGCAACTCAGACCTCAACTCAGTTTCTCCGAATCATCTAGATGAACCCCGGCTCTATTGGAGAGTAGAATGATGAAGACGAGTTCATCTCGGGTCGATCCAGGTCATCCCATTCAACGATTCTTTACCAGTGGGTTTTAGCAGACGAGTCGGCTCAGTCAACTTCTGAGTTCACCTAGAACAATTGGGTCCTGTTTCTGCTAAGTCTTAGTAGCTCAGAAACTCCCCCAAACACGCCTCAGAAACTCCAGAATCAGATCCGATCTATCTGTTTGATCAGATTTGTCAGGCGGGTTGAAATGTGAATCGACTCGGTCACAAAGGGTGCGACTCGTAGCCAAACCAACTCATCACACCACTGAGTTGATCCAGGTCATGCTCATCCTAATGGATGATCAGGTATGCGTACTTTGACCGTCTTGATCAATCAGATGTATTAGAATAGGTAGTATGTGATTGAGCAATGGAAAATTGATTTTAGCTAACTCACTGTAGCCAACTCGATAATCCTTAGGATCCAATAAATCCCAGGGGCTGTGCTCGACTCTCGAATCGATGACAACCATTGATCCTTCGAAGATCGAGTTGGAATCTGAGGATTTGGACCTTGTTGCACCAATCCCGTCCAAAGTGAGTCGAGATGCTTGGGCAACTTGGTTTGAATTGCCAAGTTGACTCAGCAACTTGCTGAGCTTGGATCGGCCTGGTCCGAGTGAATACTCAGATTGATGTAATTTGATCTTGGTAAAGGTTGATCGAGTGGAGCTAACTAAGTTGGACGATGTATCCCTCATTTAGACCGAATTGAAGCTGAGTGGTGTTGATCGAGCCGGATCATGGTTCAACTGATTGATAGGTGAGTCGACTCGTTAATACATTTTAGTTAGCAATTAAATAAAACTAACTTAGCGTATCAATTTACTGATTTTATTACTTGTAGGACTTTCCAATTTTTCTCAGATAAATCTAACCTGGGGAATATAATCAGGAACGCATTCAAAAAATAAAGCGAGTTGGGGATTGAATTTGAGTCGAGTAGAGAAGTTTAGATCTCCTTATTCGAGGTTGGAGTGATTAGGGACTTGATTAGATTTTGGGTGGAGTTGAAGCAATTGGTAGAGAGGTTGACCTTAAAGTGCACATACAAATATCTGCAACATTGTAAGCCAATTCGATTCTTGATAGGTGAGGATCACCCTTTAAGCCTTTCTACATCATGATAGTTAGCATTGTTTAATTATATTCATTCATTTATCTTATTGATTTCTTGATACCATATCATATAGAAATGATGATAAATGTTAGTTCTAATTGAGTGATTCTTTATAAATATTTGATGACTGAATTAAATTCCATGATTGGACATGCCATAGATCGTAAATATCCCTGTTTCGATTTTAAATCTACATTTTGCATGTGTGAATACTATTGACATTGTATGTGTTTCATTTTACTACTTGTGATGATATGATGATGTTTATGGAGGTCCTCTAACTTGTGGTCATTCTATCTAATAAATTAAATCAGAGTTTGTTGTGGACTTACTATCTGAGGAATTGTTGTACCGTTGTGGCTTTTGAGGTCAATTCCTTTCACCATATCCTTGAATGAACTATTTGCCCTATGTGGCTTCGATTGGCTTGTTACCCTATGTGGCTTGATTGTATAATTGCCCTTTATGGCCTTGATAGAATAATTGCCCTAAGTGACTTTTATGGATGATTTTCGTACAACCTCATAATGGTAAGTTCCATTTGTTTACTTAGTACTAGCCACTAGTTAAATAGTTTATCTTTAAACATCTTATTTGCTAGTCTCATGATCTAGGGATGGTGGAATGAGACACTATGCCTGAGCTCTTGGCCTATGCTGGGTGACAAACCCCCCATAGTCACCTTTGAACTTTCTTAAAAATGATTATTTAAAATTGGAATAATATTTGTTGGGCTAATCATGTATTTTCATGGCATATGGTCTTTTCCGGGTGACTAGTTCTCCTTGGGCGTACCTTGAGTACTTTTTCAGGTGGCTAGATCTCCTTAGGCGATCTATATATTATTATGGTCTTTTTCGGGTGGTTAGTTCTCATTGGGCGCACTTTCGTATACTTTTTCGGGTGACTAATTCTCCTTGGGTGATCTATATATTTATGGTCTTTTTCGGGTGGTTAGTTCACCTTGGGCGTACCTTTGTGTACTTTTTTGGGTGACTAATTCTCCTTGGGTGATCTATATATCTATGGTCTTTTTCAGGTGGCTAGTTCTCCTTGGGCGTACCTTTGAATACTTTTCCGGGTGGCTACTTCTCCTTGGGTGACTTTTTACCAACTAAATGTGCATCACCAGGTCTGTGAGCATGTACATGCATCCATGCATTTAAAAAAGATCATCTTTGTAAAATTTATTTAATGAATGTGTATCTGATGAATCTTATCTGATTTTCATGATAATCACGGTGTAATATTTGTTATACACTACCTTTGTTAACTATGCTTAATTATCTTAATGTTACGATAAATCTTGAGAGGTATACCGCACTGGATAGCCATTAACGCTATTGAACCATATTCAGTGTGCAGGAGACACAAATGATGCGCATGCTGGCGTTCATATGAAATAAGAGGAGCCAGATGATCTCGCGACTCTCTATTCTTAACTTCATTTGCATTAAATTGTACTATCATATTTTGTAAAACATTAAGACATTGGTTTGTATAAGTTTATGAGTAACCACTCAAATATTTGAAATATAGATTTGGACTCCCTCTTGTACTTGATTTGCTCATATTCCGTTAAACTTTCTAACTCTGAAAAAAAATGTATGTGATATTTGAGCCACTGTGAAAGGATAACACTCGGGGTTTTGGAAAACGAGTAGTGTACACGGGTTTCAGGAACCGGGGCATTACAATACCTCAGTTGGACAGAGTGGCCTTGTAGCGAAAACTTTTCTGAGATGGTAAAGGATCGGGTAGGTTTACATATAAGCGATGACATGTCGTAGCAGCGACTAGGCCTGGGGATCAGCTCCCGAACAACTCTTTAATAGAGATCAAACTTTCCCACAGCCTCTACCTTCTCTTGCCCTTCATCCCCTTGGTCCGTTTGCATCAAGCCCTTAAATAAGCTTGGAAAAACCTATTTAATGACCATTCATGGGTCATCTTTAGGTATTCGTATGTAACACCCCGACCCTCCAATAATACTTGAGTATTGGATGTCCTCGAGTTTTACCAAATGAATTTTGATTAAAATAGCAAGCCGCATGTGCGTAAGCATGCATGTACTCACAGACCTAAAGATTGCAAGTCGAACCACATATCCTAGCCAGATGAACCCCATTGGAACGCATGTCAGACCTGGACTCCCGGATACCCTACCTATTAGTCTGAATGTCCGATTCGATAGGATTTATTCTAAAATACATCAAATCGAGTACTTAACCAAAATTTAGCCTGTAAGATGCATTTAATCAAACTTCAGCACTGGTCAGTTGAGTCATCGTTCAATCCCACTGAATTAGAACCATAGCCCAGAACCATGGGTTCCCAGTACTGTAGGCTTTGTGCTTGATTCACAGGAGTCGGCATCGCTTTGCAAGTGAGCGAGTTGCTCGATATGAGTGAATGATCAGCATAACACCCTGTGTAAACCAATAAGACCCTGAGAATAGTTAACTATGCCAATCGGGGGTAATCTAGCCATGTCAAATCAATCTACTTAGGCAACACTAAAACATGACATAATTGGTATATGTCGGTCCGATTGACAACATCCAAATTTTAAAAATATTTGCAATCACTAAATTTCCAAGTGGAGGTATAAAAAGGGTCTCAACCCTCTTTCTTTCATTTCCTAGGGTGGGGAAGTGGAAGAGTTGGGGGACAGGGACAATTATGGAGAGAGAGAGAGATAGAGAGAAAGAGAGAGGGCTTGTGAGGGAGATTACAGAAGTAGATGCAGATCACCGCATTGGGTTTGTTCTTCACCAAAAACCAAGTTTTACAAGCTATCATGTGTTTTCTCCTGTTGTAGAATCTTCCAATTAGCCGAGTAGGAGCTCTTCTCGTATGCGTGTGCATCCTTCCTCGATTCATATCAACACTAAGGTGATTAAAATAAGAAATCCCTCTTCCCATTCAAGTCTTAGAATTGATGTTAGGCTTAATGTTAGGTTTCGGCGTTCGGCCATTGATTTGCGACGACCTATTCTTGTTCGCAAATCATATTAGAGCGCGACTTCATGTGGGCGTCAATCGTGCACTGGACCCAGGCATTGATGCCTCAAATCGAGTTGGGGTTTCCCAAATTAAGGTATGTAAAACCCTCAAACCTAATTAAAGGTTTAATTAGGATATAATCAGGGATGTTAATGATGAAATCACCATTGATTTAGGGTCATGGATCATTTTTTTTTCCAAAATTCTATGCCAAAATTGCATCAAAACTGAGAGATTTCCTATGCTAAGTTGAAAATCTCCTCTTCAAGCTTTCATGAGACATTTCTGTGATAGTCTCATCATTTGAATAATTATGCTAGGTAAAGAATAAATTATGTGATAACCCTTGTCATCTACCTCACATGTTCTAAATAGTGGATAATTCGTTAAGATTCATGACATTTTTAGAATCCTGTAAATGATCACATATCATGTTAGCTCATGTGTATTAGGTTGTTCCACATAAGCGCACATAGTAGCATTCCTAGGTCAAATACTTGCCTTGTATATTCCATATTAACATGTATCGTAACAAGCTTTAGAATAAGTTTTAGGGTGTTGGCATGTTAACATGTTTGGAATCACGAATCCCGTCAACTGGGACCCGCCTGTGATATCCACGGGAATTATGGGTTGACTCATGCGACTTGATTGCCTTGTTTATGATCCGTATAGTCATAACACGTGTGTGATTGTACCATAAAATAATAGCCAACTTGTGAATTGCGTAAATAAAATTGGAGGTAGACTTACCGTCTATGATGTGTTCATGTGCCTTGCTGGATTTTTCTGTGGGAACCCATTGCTGGGATCCCTTATTGGATTTTTGTGCCTAGATGGCTTTTGTTGGGAGAGAACCTTCATTTGAAATCATATATTAACTACCGATGGTAAGGTCTATAATTTAGAGAATGAGTTGACTTTTTGAAAGACTCATTATCTTGCATTTGAATGACTGACTATTTGAAAGGTATCTTAGTCCAACTGGATGTGCATCCCTAGTGTGAAGAACATTTATGCGTCCATGCATCTAAATAAATATATTATGCATTATGTTTGTTTTGGTATGTTTATACTTGATTGATATGTCGTCATGTAATCTTGGAGGAATTTTCACTAAGTTGGCCACTCACGATTCCAATCTAATACCAAAAAGGGGACGTGGATAGTCGGGTGCATGGAGCTTCAGGCGTTCATGGTGTCGTGGTAGCGGTTAGGCCAATGATCTAGCGTAACTGCATTAGTTCGGCTAGGCTATAAGAGCCCAAGCCATTTGGGTTCTTTAGGACATCTCTTAACATTGACACCTCATATATTGATTTTCTTTATGGTTTGTGTAGCCCCTTAGGCACCATTTGGATTTGTACATTTTAAGGTGCTTGCCTATTTTCTTTATGGTTATATCCCTGCTCATCTCTAATTTTTCCGCTAATTGGGTAGGCGGTACTCTGATTTTTTTTTTGTGTGCGTGTGTATGGAATGAATGTAACTTAATACATGGGCATATGACAAATACATCCATGTGTGATTCCTCTAAGGTGACCCTTGGGTTTTCGTTGCAAGAGCGCAATACTCAAGTGGCAAGAATTCGGGGCATTACATCGCATACTTGTGACCTTTAAGTAGAGCTGGGCATGAACTGACTTGATCCGACTAACTCGACTCGTCCGACTCGTTTAGACCAGACTCGACCCAAACTGAATGGGTGAGTCAGTCCGAACCGAGTAGGCTCCGCCCAATCCAAACTCAAATTGAGTTGAGTTCGAGTTACCTAGTAACTTGACCCGATCCGAAACCCGACTCGACTCAAGTAGAGCTGGGCACAAACCACTCGGATAGGGGCGTGCGGTGGGGTAGGTTAGTGTGTGTGTGTATATATATATATATATATAACCCTAATTTCTAATCCACTCTACCCTACCTCACCGCATGCCCCGATCTAAAAAACAAAACCCATTCCCATCCGGCACCCATCGGCGTGACCCTCGGCCTTTGTCCTCCTCTTCCTCCTCCTCCTCCTCCTCTCTCTCTCTCCTCTCCTCTCCCATCCAACAGACGGTAACTAGTGGCCCATCAGGTGCGTCTGATTTTTTTTTAAGAGTTTATATATATATATATATATATATATATATATATATATAAATTGTTAAAAGGATGGAGATGGAAGGAAGCGGGTTGCGGACTGAGTAAACTCTTTGAGGTCCACCATGATTTATGTATTTTATCCCCTCCGCCCAGCTTGATGACCCGATTCGAATCGGTGCCAACTTGATCCGACTTGGTATTTCTGACCGGGTTTGACTCGGTTCGGATCAGCCCAACCCAGACCCGTACTCGGATTGAGTCAAGCGTGCTAGACTCGTTACTGAGTTGGATCGAGTTCGAGTCAAGCATTTTTCAAAACCGGATCAAGTCAGGTTGGACCTAACTTGGTCCGACTCGACTCGATGCCCACCTCTACTTTTAAGGGTCATTTTTTAGAAAAGCCCTTTTTCAGGGGTTAAGGAATTCAACACCCATGTGGTGCTTCGGAGCCTTGGTACTCTCTCTCTCTCTCTCTCTCTCTCTCTCTCTCTCTCTCTCTCTTACCCTACTGCTTGTCTACTCCAGCGACGATCAATTGAATTCAATGGTTGTTTTTGAAATATCTCAAGGATCTTTCAGCTGGATTTTCGCGTGATATTAGTGTCATTGGAGTCAGGGAAATGTGGTTCAATTGGTCTGTGCTTATTAGCCGAAGTGCGCTAGCACACCCTGTAGTTTAATTTGCTTCATTTTCCCTAAGGCAGAGTGATTACCCTAAAAAATGAAAGCAATTATTAAGATACCTTCAACGAATGGCTAAGGTTGGGCCAAGTAGGCTATGAATCCGTTGATATGTTCTGTTAATCATTTTTGGATCGTGTCGATGCCCTTCTCGG
This sequence comes from Magnolia sinica, assembly GCF_029962835.1. NCBI lineage: Eukaryota > Viridiplantae > Streptophyta > Magnoliopsida > Magnoliales > Magnoliaceae > Magnolia > Magnolia sinica. The sequence goes on from NC_080574.1 coordinate 38,923,037, forward strand.
GCTTTCCTTTTGGGCATTTTGGGATCCTAGGGTAAGCCCCGAAATGGCTTTATCACGATATTGTGCATTTGACCATCCTGGAAACCTAGACAATTTGCAATGAAACGGGTTGACAGGCCACCCGATTCGCTGATCCGCCATGTTGGCTACCTCTGAAACCCGTCATAAGCTATACCCTGTTTAATATGTATAAACATATTTACAAGCACCGAGTCATGCAATACCTTTAATTGAAGCCAGTACTAAATTTGAGAGTAGTTATAATCCCGTTTAGGGTGGGGTGTCTATACTTTCGCATGCATGTAATTACTTTACAATTTTAACAATTATAATGTCTTTTTTGAATTAAAATGTATTCCATGTATTATTCTGAGAATTGTAGAAGGAATAGAAAGAAGTATTCCTTGCATATGACCACTAGCAACACAGGAAACGAGATGTTCCTTAAATAGATGGGAGGAGAGGTCCTAAGGTGCCAGTCCCCAACTCCAATTGGTACCAATTAATAGGGCCTCTGCCAAGGATTGAGGATCTAGTGGGGAAGGTTTTTAACTAGCTCGTAATGGTTACCAATTGAGTGAGGACGGATGATTGCCTATAGTTGGAGTATTAATTAAAGCGCGAAGCTTTTGTGCATGATGTGTAAACCTTCACGCGAGATAGGGGTCAGCCCATACAGGCCAAGTGGATACTGGCAGGCCGAGTTGAAACAGACTGGGCCCCGGTGGTTTAAATGGACAATTATGCTGAGGTTTTGGTGAAAATTCATGCACTTAGACTAATTGTTTTTTTCTTCTTCATATCATGTGTATATTTTATGAATTGATACATATATCAAGTATAGGTCATGAAAGCGTGCAATTTATTGCTTACTTTGTTGAGATACTGACCATTTAGGATAAGGAATACATTCATCGTCTTTGAGAGTTGCCTGATGATGTTGATAATATTTCCCTGAAGGGGGTAGAAAGGGCAAGGATCATACTAGAGGAGTATGAGCAAAGAAAGCTTCAAGAAAATGAGAAAACCCAATTCTTAGAAAGAATTACGAAAATTAAAAGAACAAACTCATTTTGATCACTTTCATAGGAATTACGAATAAATTTATTTCTTTTGTTAATAAGTAATGTTTAGGTTGACATTGTTGTAAATTTGTTTAATACTCTTTCATTTCATTTACATTTTAGTGTTTTGCCTTTGGAATCCATGAATGAATGAATATTGTCTCTCAATATTATTGAGTCACACCCTTGACTAGGTGACTAAGTTGAGAGTACTCTAGTCCCAAAATTGGGAGTGTGACACAATCCTTCGTCCCACGAACGATTTTACATTGTCTAACCAGTTGTAGATTTAGAAGTTTCATTTGGCTAGCGGTGACTCCAGTCCTAACCTATTTTATATCTAAGTCAATACCAACCCCATTTTGCCTAATTGAAAAATTCAACCCAAGGGTGAGGAGTGTGGGGATAGTTGGGTGCGTGACCCGTAGTGTTCACATGTTCATGCCCGAAAATGATATCGAAAAACAAATGGATTGCATGGATATAGAATAAATACATCAAGATTGGCCCCACAGTAAGGGCCACATCGTTGGACTCATATTTATAGTGTATAACATAGCATCGAGGTCAGTATTGTGTTGATGTAGCATCATTCTATGGCCCCCACCATGATGTATGTGTTATGTCCATATTGTCCATCTATTTTTTTGAATCATTTTAGGGCATGAGCCCAAAAATGGGGCAGATCTAAATCTCAGGTGGACCACACAGCCACAAAAGTTTTAGATCAAGATGATATTTGTGTTTTCGTTCATAAAGGTGCTTATAACCTTATAAATAGGTCGGATGACAAATAAACATCATGGTGAACCTGGTAAGGTTTCAATGGTGGGTGTCACTGCCCCACTTTCTGTGGCATGGTCTACTTGAGCTTTGGATCTACCTCATTTTTCAATTCATGCTCTAAAATGATCTGGAAAATGGATGGACGGTGTGGATATGACACATGTATCATAATGGGACCCACAAAAGTTTTCCACGTCAAAACAATATATCGCTATGTTATGCACCATTAAATGTGGAGTCCGAGGAGAGAAAAGGGGATGCTAATTTCCTAACTGACCACTAGCACCGTCCCGTGAAAGGTCGTGACTATTCTGCGACACGATGCGCATGTGCGAAGTGCAAAGTGCACTAACTAGTGCCACTATAGCCACACTATCCGAGTCTGAGTGCACGCGTGCATTTCAGTACTACACATAACCCGAGTATCTCAATCTCCAAAACTCTAAGTAAGAATAGTACACACACCTCCACATATAAACCAAAAGTTTTATTTTCTCATTTCCGATGTGGGATAAAAGAAAAACACGTACTTTTCCATTTGAAAATTTTAAAATCATTTTGGCAACAAAATAAAAATTCTAAAATTTTGATTTTTCAAAAACCAAATTTCTACGACCTCGTGGGCTCACCATGATTTTTCTAGACCGTTTCGAGGCATGATCACAAAAATTAAGTAGATCCAAATCTCATGTGAAGCACCATAGGTCAAGAGCCCAAAAATGAGACAATCTAGATCTCAAATGAACCACATCAAAAGAAAGCAGTGGTGATTAAACGCCCACCATTAAAAACTTCCTAGGGCTATCAATAATGTTTATTTGTCATTCCACCGGGACTGGATGAAGGAAAAACACAAATATCAACATCATACGGAACTTTTGTTGCCCATGATAAATTTTTAATGGTGATCATTCAATCACTACTGTTTGAAGTGGTGTGGTCCACACGAGATTTGGATCTACATTATTTTTGGGTTGATGCCCAAAATAATATGAAAAATGTATGAAAGATGTGGATAAAACACATGGAGAATCTCACGGATGGATGATGTGGATAAAACACATGGAGAGGTTCACATCCAAGAGTGAAAAAAGTGAAGATGCTAACGAGGAAATACATACTGTCTCAATAGAGAATACGTATGCATTTTTATTATTTTATGAGTTTCTTCAGTAGACATCATGTGCATGTGCGTTGACGTTGATGAATCTAATCCCGGATCTTCTGCTTGCCACTAACTGCTAGAAAATTTACAGATTTGTATTTTCCATAAAATATGAAAACCAAAAAATCAAGATGGAATAGAACAACGATAGGCTGAAGCACATTTGGAACGCTGTCCTTAAAGCATTATTTGCCCCTACTCAAGTGAATTGAGTATGCTGAAAGGTTACAGGCAAACCACTTCTACGATACGACGAGCCTGATGTGGGTCTGCATTCAGCAAACACGAAGGCCCACTAATGGAACTCTGTTACACAGTCTAGTAGAAATAAAGAAAAAGAAAAATCCGAGAAAAGAGAGAAGAAGAATTCTGATATTAGACCACTGCACTGGTCTGTTCTTCAGATGTTGGTTCAGACGAATCGTTCTTAGACCACTCTGTTGGTCTGATCTTCAGGCAATGGTTCAGAAGAACCTTGTTGTATTACTGGAGTATATGGTCAGTGAGCTCTGATTCGTATAGGTCTGCTGGAGTGAGTTGAGATGGATTGGAAATCCATCCAAGCTCTCTATATATAGGCTATGGTGGCTAGGGGGTTATGGTCTAGAGACAAATTTCATTAAGCCATTTCTAGCTATTGGAAAACTAGTCGTTTTCTGACTGTTATGCATGACTCCTAACAGCAACTGCATGCTGACTGTTGTGAGAGCTGGCTAGCCATTTTCTAGCTATTGGGCTGGCCATGCAGAATTACAGCATGGCTCTATAATGAATTGTATAGCTGTTACACATCTGTGCAACAATCATCTCCAGCCTCTCTATATATATTGAGGAATCTCTCTCAGAGTCCTCTAGTCTCTCTGCCAACCAGCCACTCGCTTTAGCCACTTAGTTGCACCGCTACTCGCACACGTCTCTCTCCGGTTAGCGTAAGGTCACGAAGGAATGACCCTCTGCGATACGATGAGGATGTGCGAAGTGTAAAGTGCGCCACTAGTGCTTCTACAGCCACACTGCCTCACATGCCCACGCCCTCGTACCGAGCCCATGACCGAGCCCGAGTGCGAGCACGTGCACGGGTGTTCCAATACTACGCACTGGAACACGTAAGCTCCATAGTCTTTGGACTAGGTAAGCAAATATTATAATACTTTATCGTTTTCATTTAAACCCAAAAAATTTCTTCTCTTTTTTCAATGTGGGACTATTCCCAAAACCCACAAAAGGGTGATTTTTCAAACTTTTTATATTATATATATATTATATTTTATTATTAAAATATATTTTAAAATCAACATTATGCAACAATCCCCCACTTGACTTTTAAAAATAATTTTTTTCGAATAAACATTTCTGCCAGAATAATCAGTTTATATGCATAAAGAAAGATATCTTTCGATTTTAATATTCCCTTAGTGTAAGTATCTCAAAACTCTATCGAAATGACTGGTAACCACAGCATTGAACCAATTATTCCTAGATAACAGAGTCAAAGAAACTACACACATATTCGCTATGTGTTATTAGAGTTCTCACAATCTTTCTCAGCACAATTAATGACGCCATGTGCTTATCCTAATTCGTGAACGATCCTGAGAGAAAACTCCTAACTTTCATGAGAAACGGCACCATCTCTATGTTCATATAGGTGAAATCCTTCCAGTGTCTTCGTTACTATAAGACACTTGTCTTTTAGACTGAATTTTATTATGAGTTTTAAGACTCAACCCTCTTTCGTAACGCTCAGCACTTATCGATTATAGATGAGATTTTATAATTTAGTGCAGAAAAAATTTTCTCCATATCAGTGACTTGTTCTTACCCATTAAACCCAAAATTAGAGATTTTCTGACTTTAGGTTGAGTTACCATTACTGGTGAAACTTTGGTTGAAGAGTTTCAACCCCATCCCTCTAGATGTAGCCTTTACTACCTCTTTCGATGGAGGTTTGGTAAAAGGGTTTGTCAGGCTATTGCTTGATTTCACGTAGAAAATAGTAATAATTTATTCTCGAATCAATTATCTGAAATAATCATGTCGAAGACTAATATGTCTAGACTTACCATTATATGTGTCACTATAAGCTCTAACTAATGTGGCTTCACTATCACAATATAGTGACAAAGCCAATATATGCTTTACACAGAAAGAGATTTCTAATAAAAGATCCTTTAACCACTCAGGCTCTTTACCTGTTGCTGTCAGGGCTATAAATTCAGACTCTATAGTCGAGTGCATTATGCAGGTCTATTTCTTGGATCCCTAAGATACAACTCCTAAGGTGAATACCCACCCTATAGTAGACTTGTTGTCCCTTATACTCGATATCCAGCTTGCATCGGTATATCCTTCCAATACGGTAGGAAACTCTGAATAAAATAGTCCTAAGTCTTTGGTTACTTTTAAGTAAGCAAGGACTCTACTGATTGCATTCCAATGTTCAGTACTGGGGTTACTAATAAACCTGCTAAGTTTACTCACAACATATGCGATATCAGGTCTAGTGCATTGTATAGCATACATAAGACTCCCTATAGCACTTGCATATTCCAATTGTGCAACCGTTCTTCCGTTATTCTCTTTTAACTTGATACCTAGATCAAATGAGATTTTTGTTTCTTTTATATTTAGATGGTTGAATTTGTTTAGTATCTTCTCAATATAATGAGATTGACTTAAAGCATAACCCCCACAATATTTTTTAACTTTAATACCTAAGATGATATCAACTTATTGAAGATCCTTCATTTTAAATACGGAAGATAAAAACCTCTTCGTTTCAGTCACACCTTCCATTTTATTACTTATTATTAGCATGTCATCAACATACAGACAAATAATAATCATACAGCTACCATCTACTTTAGAATATATGCATTTATTAGCTACATTATACATAAAACTATGAGATAGTATTTTGGAATCAAACTTCTCATGCCATTGTTTTAGTGCTTGTTTTAGTCCATACAAAGATTTGATTAATCTACTACTTTATTTTTATTTTTTGGTAGAACGAATCCTTTAGGTTGTTCTATGTATACCTCCTCATTGAGGTCACCATTCAGAAATGCGGTCTTTACATCCATTTAGTGGATGTAAAGATGATGTATGGAAGCTAGGGCAAATAATATCCTAATGGATGTTTCCTAGCTACAGGAGAGTATGTGTCAAAATAATCTATCCCTTCTTTTTGTATAAAATCCTTAGCTACTAATCGAGCTTTAAAGGTTTGGATAGTCCCATCAGTGTGATATTTCTTCCTAAATACCCACTCGCAGCCTATGAGTCTAGAACCTGGAGGTAAGTTAACTAGTTCTCATGTTTGATTTGACATTATGGATTTCATTTCATCATTTATAGTTTTTTTTTTCAGAAAGTTGAGTCTCTATAGGATACAACTTCTTTATATATTTTAGGATCATCTTCTATAGTCATTACTATAGGTATTTTTCTTATAACATTTTTTCTATCTTCTTCTACAAGATGGAAAAAGATATGCTGAGAGTCTATATAGTCATTTCCTAGATTCTTTTCTATTCTTGTCCTTTGATTCTTACGAGGTTGAATAAGAGCTTCCACTACTTGTGGAGCTGTACTATCTAATTCTCTATCAGGAGTTTGGACTTCATTATCCTTTGTCTCTAAGGATAGTGAATTTTAAAAGAACTCAACGTTTCTTGATTCTATTATATTATTAGACTCTAGATCTAGAAGTTTATAAGCTTTACTATTTTGTTCATACCCTACGAAGACGCACTTAATAGCTCTGGATCCTAACTTAATTCTTTTTGGATCAGGGGTTCTGCAATACGCAAGACACCCCCACACTTTTAAATATCCTAGGTTAGGTTTTCTACCTCTCCATGTTTCATATAGAAATATTTTATATTATGTAGACGGAATTCTGTTTAATATATGATATGCTGCAAGCAGTGCCTCACCCCATAGACTTAGTGGCAACTTTGCTCTGATTAGCATTGAGTTGACTATTTCTACAACATTCTATTATTTCTTTCAGTTATTCCATTTTGTTAAGGTATGTATGGTGCAGTACATTGATGTATTAGTCCATGTTCTTCACAGAAGTTATCGAACTCATTAGGGAAGTATTCTCCTCCTCTATCACTACGGAGAATTTTTATCTTTTTATTTAGTTGATTTTCTACTTCTGCTTTATATATTTTAAACATGTTCAATGCTTCGTCTTTGCTCTTTAATAGGTACACATACACATATCTAGAGCAATCATCAATAAAGGTTATGAAATACCTTTTGCCTTTATGAGTAAGAATGTCGTTTAACTCACAGATATCACTATGCACAAGATCCAATACCGGAGACGATCTTTCAACACTTGAAAAAGGTTTCTTCGTCATTTTGGATCGTATGCACACTTCATACTTATCAGTTTCATTATCTGTGTATGAGATTAAACCATTCTTAGCCATGAACTTCAAGGTACTATACCCTATATGGGCTAGTCTATTATGCCACAGTCCAACGGATTCAACCATATACGCAGAAGTGCTACTTTCATTTAGAGAAAACTTGGCTATACTTTTACAAGCATATCCCTTTCCGACAAAGTTTCCATTCTTAGACAGAATCAATTTTCCTGACTCTTACACTATCCTTATTCTTGGTTTATCCAGAAGGTCCCTAGAAACTAAGTTTCGCCTCATGTCTGGGATATGCAGGACATTTGTCAGAATCATTTTCTTTCCAGAGGTGAATATTAGTTCGACGGTTCCTTTGCCAACAACCTTCAATCAGACTTCATTACCCATTTGGACTTCTTGACCATCGGTCAATTCCTCATAGGTTTTGAAGGCTGATCTGTCGTAGCACACATATACGGTAGCAGCAGTATCATACTATCAAAAAGGAACCTTTCCTTGGATAGTATTTACCTCAGTGATCATGGCCACTATATCGCCTTCTTCTATTGCATTTGCCTCTTTTTTAGATTTGCGATATCGGCATACTCGAGCACAGTGCCCAATTTTTCCACAGATATGGCATGGGCTTTTGAACTTTTTGTTCTTCTTTTGGGCATTTTTCTTGAATTTTGTTTTATTAGGTTTCAGGAAATTGTCCTTCTTGGGATTCTTGTTATTAGTATTTTCAACTGCGTGTACCTTAGATGAGGAATTCCCGTTGTTATTCTTTTTATCGTCATTGCGAGATTCTTCCTCAATTCTGAGATGTTGCTGGATTTGTTCTAGTGTGTAATCCTCAGTCTTATGCAGCAACTTCTTTCTATAATCTTTCCACATTGGTGGCAATTTAGCGATTATAGCCCCGACTTGGAATGATTCAGGAAGATCAATGTTAATGGCTTTGATTTTGTTTACTATTAGTTACAGCTCTTGGATTTGGGATAGCAGTGATTTGTTATCTACCATGTTAAAGTCGAAATACCTGGCAAAGAAACTTGTTGGTACCTTCTTCTTCAGACTTGTACTTGAACTCCAAAGTGGTCAAAATTTCTTTTACTGATGAAATTTGTGTGTACAGATCGTACAGTCGGTCAGAGAGTGCATTCAAAATGTGCCCACGACACAAAAGTTCGTCTTCAGCTCGTTTGGTGCGGGTAGCCACTTGTTCAGGAGTGTCCTTATCAGTTGCTTCAGGCAATAGCTGCAAGTTTGGATATAGCATGTAGTAGATCTTTAGCACCGTCAGAAGAAATTTGAGCTTGTCTTACCACCTTGTAAAATTGGTTTCATCGAACCGGTCGAGATGAATCAAGTCCTGATTCATTAACTTGATTGACGAGACAGTATTGGCTTCCATCAGTAAAAATAACACTTTAAGATTGTTGGAAAATTTACAGATTTGTATTTTCTGTAAAATATGAAAATCGAAAATTCAAGATGGAATAGAACATGGACAGGCTGAAGCACGTTTGGAACGCTATCGTTATTTGCCCCTACTCAAGTGAATTGAGTATAATGAAAGGTTACAGGCAAACCACTTCTACGATATGATGAGCCTAATGTGGGTTTGCGTTCAGCAAATATGAAGGCCCACTAATGGAACTCTGTTACACAGTCTAACAGAAATAAAGAAAAAGAAAAATCCCAGAAAAGAGAGAAGAAGAATTCTGATATTAGACCACTGCACTGGTCTGTTCTTCATGAACCGTTCTTATACCACTCTGTTGGTCTGATCTTCAGGCAATGGTTCAGAAGAACCTTGCTGTATTACTGGAGTATATGGTCAATGGGCTCTGATTCGTATGGGTCTGCTGGAGTGAGTTGAGATGGATCGGAAACCTATCCAAGCTCTCTATATATAGGCTATGGTGGCTAGGGGGTTATGGTCCAGAGACATAAATTCCATTAAGCCATTTCTAGCTGTTGGAAAACTAATCGTTTTCTGACTGTTGTGTATGACTCATAACGGAAACTGCATGCTAACTGTTGTGAGAGCTAACTAGCCGTTTTCTAGCTGTTAGGCTAGCCATGCAGAGTTACAGCATGGCTCTGCAATGAATTGCATAGCTGTTACACATCTGTGCAACAGTCATCTCCTGCATCTCTATATATACTGAGGGTTCTCTCTCTAAGTCCTTTAGTCTCTCTGCTAACCAGCCACTTGCCTTAGTCACTTTGTCGCACTGCGACACGATGCGGACATACGAAGTACGCCACTAACGCATCTACAGCCACACTGCCTCATTGCCTCACATGCCCATGCCCTTGCACCAAGCCTGTGCCTGAGTGCGAGCGCGCGCACCGGTGTTCCAGTGCTATACATGCAAGCTCCATAGTCTTAGGACTAGGTAAGCAAATATTATAGTACTCCACTGTTTTCATTTAAACCCAAAAAACTTCTCCTCTTTTTCCAATGTGGGACTATTCCCAAAACCCACAAAAAAAGGTGATTTTTCAAACTTTTTATATAATATATATTATATTTTATTATTAAAATATATTTAAAAATCAACATCCTGCAATACTAACAGAATTGTTTTATTTATTGTAATGTGATTGAGCTACATCATTAATGCAACAATGATAATATCAGTGATGATGTGTACTAATGACAATGCAAGAAAACAAAAATCATGTTTGTGGTAAGCAGAGAATCCAGACTCTTGATCAATCAGGAGACAACACAGGAATTGGTTGTGCCTCCAACACCAATTATATACCCGCATTAAAAAAAGAAAAAGAAAAAAAGAATGAACGGTTAGAAATGCATCCATGGTCCACATTCAACATATTTTTGTGGCCTGACAAAATTGGTGAATTCGCCTTGGTACGAATCTACATGCTATGAAATTAGCCACATCAGCTGCCTAGATCGTCCTTAAGTTGTGAAACAAACCAACGAGTGCTAGCAATTTATCATAATTCTATGTACATTGCATCCAAATCCCCTCCCTTTCTTCACCATGGAATGCTTTGAAGTCAAGTCAGCAAGTTCTATAACTAAAAGGGAGATTCGTTTTGTTCTTGCATAGTTAGGTTGATGTCATCCTAGTTAAGATTGTTTGATGTTTGTTGAAACCCGTCTTGGTCTGACAAAGACAACTTACCGACTGTTGCTTAACTTTGAAGATTTTCCTTCAAATTTGGTCCACTCAATATATTACTTGATTATTTAATTTGGTGCCCATTATTCAGATGGTTAGGATTGACTGATTAATGTGATTTTAGAGATATGATCCATCTAGAATGAGACAAACAATTTGGATGGTCTGGATGACTGTTAGGGTATCAATGGGTACGGTCTGGGCCATTTTGAATAGGGCCTTGTCCGCTATATGTATATGTTATAACAAGGATAAGTCAACACCACTTAAGAAGTGGTGCATACCTCACGAAAGCTTGTATGCCATAGAAAAATAAGTTTGACTGGTTCATATTCAAATCCAAGAATCATCAATGAAACATGATTAAGGTAATATCTTTTGTTGTTAGACAGAATGAAAACATGAACGGTTCAGATCACCAAATAAGATGAAGTTAGGGGTGAAAAGGCAACTGCTTATGGTACGTAGTACAGTTGTTGTATTTGGGGACATGCAGAAAGGAGGTGTGTTTTTCTAGTGTAGTAGAAGATCCTTATCCAACCATGCAAGTGCTTACTGATGGCAGGCATGCATCTCCATCCAACTACACAGGACCGAAATCCTTTACAACACTTGTTTTATACCGGTCCTAAACACCAAATGATGTGGGGTCACCATGTTGTTTGTGTAAAATCCATTCTGTCCATCAAGACCTCTCCTTGATGCAAGGACCTTATGAAAAAAAATTCAGCTACATCAACAATTTAGATAGGCGACACCATATGGAACAATTGAGATGAAATGCCAACCACAGCTCCACTGTAATCCTAAGCTTTATGGGCCCACTGTGATGTCTATTTTATATATACACTATGTCCATCAGTTGTGCCAGTTGACATTAGGATGTAGATTCAAAACTGAATTGCACCATAAGAAAAGTGGGAATTGAACGTCCACCATTGAGAACTTGGGGCCATCATGTGAACTATGTGGGGCTCTAGAAAAGTTTCAATAATGGTTGTTTCCATACTTGATGTTTCGTGTGGTGTGACCTACTCAATTTAATTTTTGGGTTCATACCTGTTTAGGCAATTCAGTTACACATGAGGCTACATGTGTCGATTAGGGCCTGTATTTGGCTAACAGGCACAACTAGGATAGTGTGAGTGTGCCGAGGTCATACTCGACTCAAGTTTGATTCAATTCAATCAAACAAGGCTACATGTGTAAGCAAAGGCCCGAATTGGTTGTTCATATTAGGGTAAGATGCGTAGGCATGCCAGAGTCTACTCGACTTTTTGATTAAATCATTGGTGTACCCACGTCCAAATGGACAGATTGAAGACTGAACCAAGATTAGTTATCCTCTCAAACAGTACCGATTTGCACTCCATTCTGTCAATTTGTCAAAGGGTAGGGGTTAACACTTCCGAATGAGTTCTTTTTACCTTGCAACAATAGACGTGAGTCTACAGACTTAAGGATTTGTTCTTTCAGTGTCATTCACCACCATAGTTCAATAGAAAAAATAATAGATAAAACAGATAAAAGCTTAAAGTATTCTTCTATTAATGATTTTTATAATGGTGGCACTTACGATCGGCTTGAGGAACGACGATCCGTTCGTTGCCCAATCGAGACTGAGCATTACAGTGGGATGGTTGTGATGTGTGGGATGGTTGTATGTCTGTTGCTCAATTGGAAACTAAGCCTAGTGGCAAGATGATCGATGAAAGGTGGATCCTTAGTAATGTGTTCATTGCTCGATCAAAGCTAAGCTTCGTGACGAGATGGCTAGTGTGGTGACAACCTATTCGTGATCTTGGTAGGAATTAAGCACATGGCGAGACGATTGTGAATTGTTGTGTGTTGAACCATTACATCATTACACTTTATCTTGTTGTATGTTGAACCATTAATTATTTACTTCTTTCCATCATGTGTATTTTGAGATCATGATATCCTTAATCTAAGTCTTGAGTTGTACTTCCTTTATGTACAATGCAAGTTTTCAAGATGAGAGAGGAGCTAGGAATGAAGATCAATTAGACGGCAACTATAGTTAGTCTCAAATTTTGTATTATACTTTTATTTGAAACATTGTAAAGAGTTTAATGTAGAGAGTGATGTGAAGATTTGGAACTTGGAATTGCAATGTTTAAGTTTAAGATAAGTGAGTTTTATTATATAGTTTGAATGATATAATCATAGTGTAGCTTGGATGAACAATGATTTGAATGAATATATGGATGTACAATTGTAAAAAAAAATAAAATGAAATAATACTTCACACCTTGCAACTTAGGATTTGAGTTATTATACTCGGGTTCTAAATTTTCGAGGTGTGACATAAACAATGATGGAGGGCGCGAGTAGGATTTTGCCCATCATTTAGCGTGTAGTGCCAACAAATGATGACATCTCATTAGCCCACATAAGTGTGCTAAGAATGGGTGTAAGAAGCTGGTACTAACCGTGTGGAGATAGACCGATTAAGACTGAACTCGTGAGATTGACCGCCATCTCAATCACCGACAGTTACAATGATCAGACGATTTTAGAAGGGTAGGGGTTAGTCATTCTAAATGGATTCTTTTTTGCCTTGCGTTCAAGACTTTTCTTTCACCAATGATAACAAACTTTGTATTTCTCAATAGAAGAAAGATGGACCAAAGATTTAAAACTAAAGGCTATAAAATGTTGATTTTATTAATATGGGTTTGAAGCTTGGTACAATCAGTTGATGAACAATTAAGTAGAGAAAAAAACGAAAGATAAATACCTATGATCACTTGTGTGGACAAACAATACTGTATATTTTTTTTAGAGAAAAAAATAAATCTAGATTTTAATATATTTTTTAATTTTAAAATTTGAATATAAAATTTGATTTTAAATTGGATAGAGAGAATATGTATCTCTTATCTCCCTTATCCTACCTCTTATCTCTCCCTCTTTATTAACATATCCTCCTTCGCAAGGGGAGGAGAATCCTTCTTTAACCAAAAGAACTCTAAAAAGGGATCTCCGCGAGAGAGAGAGGGAGAGAGAGAGGGAGAGAGGGAGAAGGAAACCATAAGCTCAATTTATCCAAGTTGGTAATATGATTCTTTGATTTTTCTTGTAACCTATGCCTATTTTGATGGATTTATGCAATGAATAGGTTGGATTAGTCGCACGTTCATCTTATTGATCTATTTGGCATGTGTATCACAAAGGCATCATCCTTTGTGCAATCGCTTTTGGCGAATTGGCATAGAGAATGATGTTAGCCTATAATGACCCGTGAAGTTAGATCCATACAATCCATCGGTGTTTCGAGGTTGAAATATGTAAGGATCTCAAGGGTCAAGTTAATCTAATCATCTGGTGGACTGTATTGATGACGATAATCCGATTGTTCTTTCATTTTTTTTTATAATTGAGGTTATTTCTATTAAATCTATACAATGAATGGTTCAGATTAATTGTTCGTTCATTGTATTGATATGGTCGAAATATCCAGTAAAAAGACATAATCCTCTGCGCAACTGCTTTCGCGAGTTGGCGCAGAGAATTGTGTTGGGTTATCTTGATGTGTGGGATTAAATCTACATCGATCATCTGATTTCTACAGTCAAAATATGTTGGGCGCAGAGGATTGTGTTGGGTTATCTTGATGTGTGGGATTAAATCTACATCGATCATCTGATTTCTGCAGTCAAAATATGTTGGAACCCTAAATATCATATGGATCCGACCGTCAGATGGGCTGCACTAGTTAGATGATAATTTTAAGTAAATCACATGTTGTATACCTTGGCAAATCTTCAAATGTGTAAGATCTAATTTATATGATTTGTCTAATCTTTAGGATTAAACTACATTGCTACCCTGAAAATAAGATTGATCTGACTATCTGGTGGGCCGCACTAATCGAACATTAATTAGTATCCAATCATGTAGTTTTGAATGATGTGGTCCATGGATAGATCAGATTGAGTTAATCAATGGCCATCTCTTTAAATCGATCATGAGAGGACCAATGGTTGGTTTAGATCTATCCAACATGCATAATTGAACTCTAAAAATGAAATTAAGAAAAATTTCCAATTTTTGAATTTGGACCTTCAAAAACTAAATCAAGTCCAGGAATTGTCGATTCAACTTTTGATTCGGGTTGATTTGATCGACAAGATCGAAATATGTCCAAAGAACATCAAATTTAATTTTTTTATTTGTGTCGATTCGATCGACAAGTCGTTGATTCGATAGACAGGCCATTGATTTGAGTCGATTTAATCGACAATGTCGTCGATCAGATCAACAAACAACTGAAAGTATCTGTTCGATTCTAGAGTTGAAAATATGATTTAATGAACCTATTAAAATGTAACATCCTGAATTTTTCACTATTTTGAATTTTCAAAAATCTTTAAAATTTTTTGATATAACTAGCCTACGTTGTCACTTACTGACTATTGATGCTCAATATGAGCCTATACGTGGGTGGTATCAGTAAAGAACTGTACAAATTTGATTAATCAACCGTAGGAAGCCAATAAATCCACCTGATTACTTAAACCTCAAGTCTAACCTCATGAATTGTTCACATAGGGCCCAAATCTAGCCGACCTATCACTAACTAATCAAGATGACCACTACTAAATTAAAGATCTACCCAAAGTCGGGACAACCAGGGGTCAGATCTTAATTAATAAACCAAAGTGACCCAGTTATCCATTTAGCCTATGAACCAACGGTTTAGAGTGATTATGATCGAATCGCTATTTTCGCTAATTGCGAATAGGCTACACTATGAATATAGTTAATCTAAACCTTATTAATTGCGCACAATAAATCTTTATACCTAATTTATTCCAGAAATACCCCGATTATCCGAACAAGCTCTATACCACTTGTTAGTAGACTACTAGTTTTGAAACTATAAAATAATGTCCGTCTCACTGGGTTTGACGTCCATTATGGGTGGCAAATCAAGACAGTACCTAGAACTGCGCAATTTGGGCCAAAGGCCGAGTGCTTGAAATGCGCAAATACCCTAGGCTGAAGCTTGAAACATAAGTGAAATAGTTCTTCCGCTCTTTCATGAAGTTATGGTTTTCCGATCGTTAGATCGCAACCAAACTCGAGGTATGAGTTAATGATATTTCCTTGCTCATATCCAAATAATCGTGGCCCCGATCAATCACCGACGACCGTCTATCACAAGTGGGGTCCCCACATTTTATTGAAGCATTCGTTTGCCACCAAATTTTGATGTAACATAGATCCCATGGTGGGACACCTACCCTCTAGTACGGATGAGCCTGTGACCTCCATTAAGGCCCTATAAGTCAGAAACACCCTCCCCTAAGACAAGTCTAATGGAAAAGGGGGGCACCGGGGCAATTTGTGCACATTCTGGCACTATAAATAGCCCCCTATTCTCACCATTTCACTTTTATACGAATTTTCATTTGCAACAAGAGAGAGAGAGAGGAGAAGAGGGGAGAAATACATAGGAGAGCAGATGTTTAGAGAATTTGCCCACCACATCTAGCTGGCAACCATGTCACATCGTCGGAATTACCCCGGCAGCGAGTAAATGTAACTATCAAGTGTTTCCTCAAGTTTTGAGCCTTGAGGGCTAATTGCATGTGTCCCATCGACGTACCACTCCAAGGTGCAGACCATTACCTTTAGATTGTCAATTATCGAACCTATGTCGCAAATAATGATTGTGAAATGAGATTATGATTACATGTTAAATAACAAGTAATCCTTAGATGTATTATCCTTCATGAATTATGAGTTTTGATTAGAGTAGGCGATCATTAATTGTATGCTAGAATAGGCGGGATTTATTGAAATTCTGCATATGTTTTCCATTATTACTTGACACATACACTTAAATTGCTTTATCCTTGTAAATGCTGCGATAATTTGGGGTAATACACCTGCATGTCCCACGGAATGCTCAAATTAAATAGAACATCCTGATTTTTATGTCATGTGTGTTTGCATACTCCTGGATTAAGTAATGTATATGGCATGTTATTAAATTCCAATTATCTGGCCTTTTAGGTTGGCCAACAAACCGAAAAACCTATAAGGATAGCCCTATTGGATCGAATGCCCTAGGCCAATCCGACTGATCCAGGCCGAACGTGGACAACCGGCAGTAGTTGGACTACGCGGGATGCTTGCACCCAGTGCCGGTTGCGCCATAGTTCACCTGAGTCAGTCGAATTAGTCCACTAGTTGGCCAACCATATATGTTCACTATGTATGATCACGCTTGTTTGAACCTGGGACACCCCACGCCTTTGGAACCCCCACTTACAACCATTAGCGACACGATCCACAGGTATCGAGAGTCGAATATGGTGGTATGGGATACTATGCTCGAGTTATCGGCTTACGCTGGGGTGATGAGACTCCCCGTAGTGACTGCGAGTAATCTAGTTTACAAATCTGCCTTTTGTATGAGTGCAATTGGGAGTGACGAACCTAGATAGATCAAGGATCATGGGCACAAGGCTGCTATGGTCGCCTTAGGCCTCGCGATCAGATTAGGGCCTTGATTTTGTGGGAGTGCTTCAATTTTTCCAATCTTGCTAGACGAATAGACATAATTAAACATTCGACTAACATGATCATCATTACATTGCATTAGTTAGGTTGTCCACTCGGCAGTTAAGGTCGCGTTGAGGGAGTGTTGGTCATATGCGAACGTGTAGATGGAGTCGCTTGAGGGAGTGTTGGATGGCGAGGGCAAGCATCATATTATAATAGCATGCATGTACATTAACAAAAGTTTCTAAGGACTGTATCTTTAAATGCTTTTCATTAATTATGCATATGAATTTGATAGATTGTGTAACTTGATGTTACTGGAACCACTGAGTTAATCACTCACTCCTAATCTGGGATGGTATTTTAAAACACCAACCAGATCCTATCTTAGATGCAGGTATCACAGAGTCCGATGCGCTGAATGACGCGTCCATAAACTTGGAGGCAGAGCTCTTGTATTTTCAGCTCCTGGGTGGGCCACTGTAGTTGCCTAGGGCTAGCGATGGGACCATAGGGCAGGGCCATTTTGTATATCTTTTAGAGTATATATATTTTGCTGTGACGCGGTCCCGTACACTACACATATATACATCATTTTTTTAGTCATACTTTAATTTAGTTAGTTGATATCAGTTTACGCTGCATGAACTATTTAATTTTTCAAATGCTCATACACCAATCAAATGAAGCTCAAATTAGTTAATTCTACAAATCATAGGTGGTACTCAGAAATTCGGGAGTCAAGCATTACTCGACCCTCGAATTTCAGAGTGTTTCATAAATTTATATATTTCAGTAAATTGTGCTCATCCAAACCATTTAAATATTACGGGATGGTGGTTAGCCACTTTGAACTAATTGAGTGGGCCCTACTATACAAATTAATATGATCAGTAAATGATTTCATTTATACAATTGTATTAGGAGTTTCTTATTCGTTCTAATTTGAGTATTATACGAAATCATTATCACCGAGTATAGGTGAGTGATCCCAATAGGTTTCATCTCTATTAGAGTTAAAATATCTTAGATGAATCTATTATATCCAATCTGATGGTTGTTTTAATGTTTGTTTGTTTTAGTTAAGTAGAAACTACTTGATTTAATATAGTTGAACTTATGATTCGATTTGTTGTTGTTGAGAATTATTTGGTGTTGATTTCATCAATTCATGTGTAATCTATGTCATCTCTAAGTTGGAATATCTATTTCATATGCGTGTGATCCATTTGCTTATAGCTATATTATTACAATTGAACATTCATCTATTGCATGCACACATGTCTTCCTGGAGGATATCTTTGGATGCGGCCCATGCCTACTATACTGGTGGAAGCCTGCCCAAGGGGCGGATGCAGGCCTTACCCATGCCTACCAAACTGGTAGAAGCCTGCCAAGTGGCAATTGCGAGAATATGGTATCCAACTCAAGCAAGTGGATGATTATCCCACTTGATGCATTCATACATTTACGCATTTACACGACATTAATGCATGCATTCATTCAATTCATGGATTTGTGTTGCTTTGATGGTTATTTTGAGTATTTTGTTGTTGTATTATTTTAATTTAAATACGATGGACCATGTATGTGTTGTGTGTTGATGTCACTAGTTTTGTAGTCGTTGGAGTGAGGTGTAACTCCTCATGCAACATAAATCTAGATGCAGAAACTGCTTCATGTGGCTAGCCCAACAACCATAAAACAGCTAGCATGCAGCATCAATTATCTCACATGCACAATGGTCAAAAACTACTAATAACGGCTAGTTTCTCACCAATAGTCATATAACAGTCATATTGAGTTATGACCCTGGACTAAAACAGTTAGCACCCTGGCCTATATAAACAGTGCCTGGATGGATCAACAGACCACCACCAATACTCGAACCATTCTCACTTGCAAACCAATAAGAAGAGCAACTGTATACTCTGATCAGTCAGTATATGAACCTTAGCCAGAAGACCTCAAGAAACAGACCAACGCAGTGGTCTAAATCTCTACAATTTTCTATTCTTCTTTCTGAATTTGGGATTTTTAATTTTGTTGTTTTGTTAGAGACAAAATTGTGTATACAGAGTTCCGTTCGTGGCTCTTCATATTTGTTGAGTGTAGAACCACATTTAGGCTTGTCGTATCCTAAAAGTGGTTTGCCTGTAACCTGTCAGCATTCTCAATTATTTTGAGAAGGAGTGAATAATGCTTCAAGGACAATGTGACCACACATGCTTCAGCCTATCCTTCATTTTCGGTTTCTTTATTTCTTTACATAATTATAAATCGGTAATTTAATTCTAACAGATGAGACCCCGACCATGGGGTCCACCCATCTTGATGCATGTGTTTTATATTTATTTCATCTATCTGTTTTCCTATTTCATTTTAGGGGTCGTTTGGCACCATATATTTGGAGGGATTTCGAATTCCTGATATGTTTGTCACATAAAGTAACTGAGAGTTTCAAATCCATGGGACTTTAAATCCCCTCAAAGAAGGGTTTAAAATTCCCTCAAAGAAGGGTTTGTAATCCAAGGTGGAAGCTAGGATTACATCTAAAATGTTTCCAAGAGTTGCATGTGTAAGATGTGTCAATCGACTACTAATCTATTAGGCACATGACCCACTAATGATATCCTAAAACAATCAAATTATCAATAGCATCACTAAAATAACTTTAATAGGATGATTTGTGTGGTCCAAACATTGTCCATGTAAATCAATGGTTAAAAATCGTTGGTTAATCACTCGGATGTGATCCCGTGCTTGTGGCCTGTCTAAGACTTAGAATTTCATCATTTTCAGCCAAAGTATATATTTTAATGGGCCTATTACAACTATTGTGTCAAAATTACATAAGTACACTAATTAGGGATATTAAAGCTAATTTAGTAATTAAATTCAAACCCCTATAAATATACTATGCAAAGCTACTTTTGGATTAATGGCGATTTTGAATCCGGGGTGCCAAACACAACCGAAGGATTCCAAATCTAGGGTATTTCAAATCCAAGGTGCCAAACGAGGATGGGTATGGGGAGTGGATTGTGTGGTGTGTTGACGTCACTATTTTTGTAGGCCCCACCATCATGTATGTGTTATGTCCACATTGCTCATCCATTTGTGAGATCATTTTAAGGCCCATTAAGGTTATTGTCACTGCTACTTCTTGTGTTTTGGTCCACTCGAGCCTTTCATCTGACTTCTTTTTATCCCATGCCCTAAAATGATCTTTCAAAATGGATGGATGACTTAGATAAAATACATATATCACATTGGGCCCCACGAAGCCCTAACAGAATCATCCATCTCTAACTAGGTCCTAGTGGGGGTAGTACTCAATTCACACCGTTTGCAGACTATTTGCTGATACCGAGGGTGTCAATGGGTGACGTTGGGACTAGCCCAAGCTCTATTTAAGCTTGAGCTCACATTTTTCTAAGCCCAAGCCCGAGTCAGGTTTTTGATGGGCCAAAATCTTCTAGCCTTAGATCAGCTCAGATTGTTATTGTAGGCCTAGCCGGAGCATAAGGACATGTGGAGGAAATATTTGAAAATATTATGATAGTTGATGTAGGACATGGATCAAGCACTTATGACGCACATGGATCGGAAGAAGTCCATGAGTTCAACAAAATTCAGCATAATTCGATTGGTTAATAGATTTGGTTGACAGGTCGAAATTCTGTCAGAAAATTTAGATTGCTTTTTGGCTGATTTCTACCAGTTTAGAGAGCTCGGTAGATCTATCAACATGTCAAAATAGTGTTTGGCATGTCGACAGATCAGGCCGATAGGTCAAAATTCATAGAATATTTAGTTTTAGTCTCCAGATGTTTCTGAGCCATTTCGATAGGTTGACAAAAGGTGGAAAATTGCACGCTTTTCTAGAATTTATTTCCTTATTTGATTGAGACTTGTTTTTATCACATTTTTAGAATTTTTTTATGTTTATCTAAGGATGTTAAACTTATTTTTTAGAATCAATCTATCAATAAAATTATCAGAAATTAGTTTATTTCTCTCGTGAATTTGAGAAATCTCTCTTATGGATTCAAGAGGACCTTATGGATTTAATGTATTTATCGATCGAGGAAGACAGTGATTGACCTCATCACATCATTCCTTGTATTAGTTGGTATCAAAGCGAGACTTTTTCATTAGATCAGTGACTTCTAACGATGGGTCAGGTATAATCCCATGGATGGTACTCCAGGGAATTATCATATAACAATAGCAGTGTTTGAAACTTTTCATTGAGAGAATCGACAAGCCATGCAAGGGCTAGAGGGAGCGATCAACCATTTGACAAAAAGCCATAAAACAGATCCATATTCATGGTGATGATCTGCCTCGCTAAGTGTTGGAATTCATAATCGTGATGATCGTAGGATGATGCCAGTGGCGAATCGCAAAATCACACTTGAAGATGTGGGATTCAGCAACGAGAAGATCGATGACATGATCCTCCAACATCTCGGACTGTGCAACGACCAAGTAGATCACTGTATGAAAGTCGATCTTCCTAACTTCAATGGCCAACTCTACATCGAGGAACTCCTCGATTGGCTGTTTGAAGTCAAATGTTTCTTTGATTACATGGGCATTGCTGAAGAAAAGAAAGTTAAACTTGTGGCCTACAAGTTTAAAGGCGGAGCTTCGACTTGGTGGGAGCAACTTCAACTCGCGCAAACAAGATAGATGAAAGCGTCAATCCACACATGGCCGTGAATGAATTCCTCCCTAGTGATTACACTCATGTATGATTCCAACAAAATCAAAATTGTTGGCAAGATAGCTGATTAGTGAAGGGTAATGTAGAGAAATTCTATTATTTGATGGTGAGAGGTGAAGATAGCCAATTGGTAAGGCGTTATGCATAAAAATCATATTGTTTGTCACGACATGTGACCTAGTCGAGATGGAGTCACGACATGCCGCTGGATTCATCAGTGGCGTACATGTGGCCCTTGTGGAAACATAGAATCAACCCAATACTTCTAAAGTGGACGAACGGTCTCTTATAAACGAATAAGATTTTGTCAAACAATCTAACAAGACAGGAGATGTAGATCAATCGGTTAAAAAGGGAAAAAGATGTGGAGCCCGTGAACATCTCCGAGAATCTGAAATTAGTGTTGTAGGAGTTTAAGACAATTGTGCCTGATGAACTTCGTAAGGAATTGCCTTCCATAAAAGGTTTACAAAACCACATTGATTTGTCTTAGGGGCAAGTCTACCTAATTGCACGCATTATCATAAAGAACATGAGATCTTACAGGCACAAGTGGAGGACTTGTTCCATAAAGGTCAAGTTAAGGAGAGCTTGAGTACATGTGTTGTGCTAGCGTAGACATCTAGCATCAAGTATAAGGAAGATTCTAACAAACATTGGTGCTAGAAGGTATTTCAAGTGGATGATAATGTGCTAGTCTACTTACACAAGGAAGACTTTTTTACCGTGACACATAACAAGCTCACAAGCTCATGAATAAAATAGGCCCTGTCTTGTTCTTAAGAAAATCATTAATAATGCATTTGTTCTTAATCTTTAGAGGAATGGGGATCTCAAGGACTTTCAATGTAGTAAACCAGTATAAGTACGGTGAATCAAGTCCGTTGAAGAACTTAGAAAGTTGGACACGTATCGTGAACCTTGATGATGATTTTTTTCCAAGTGGAGGGATCTAATGTAGGACATGCTGTTCCAAACGCACATGGATCGGAAGAAGCCCAAGGAGAATTCAACAAAATTCAACATAATTCGACTGGTCGAAATTCCACTAGAAATTTCATATTGCTTGCTAGCTGATTTCTGCCAGTTTAGACAGGTCGAAAGATCTGTTGACGGGTCGAAATACTGTTAGACAAGTTCACAGATTGAGTCGACAAGTCGAAAATCATAGAATTTCCAGTATTAGTCTCTGGACTTTTTTATCCATTTTGACACGTCGATGATAGGTCAATATACAACGGAAAATTGAACATTTTTTGAAATTTATTTCCTTATTGGATTAGAATTCTTTTGATTACATTTACGTTTTAGGATTTGTTTACGATTATTTAAGGATGTTAATTAAATTCATTTTTTAGAATCAATCTATCGATAAAAATTCTCAAAAATTAGTCTCTCATGAATTCAAGAAATATCTCCGTGGATTTAAGAGGGCCTTGTGGATTCAAGGCTTTTATCATTCTAGAAAGACGATGATCAACCTCATCACATCCTTCCTTGCATCAACAGTGACATACTTGCCTTCTACGGCGGATGAAACCCCTTTCCCATTCTGGATGGAGCTTCTTCTTCTTCCTCATCTTTTTCGGTTGAGCTGGCACATGTGCGGATGGAGGATGGTGCACATGCGGAGAGATGGGGAGAAAGATATTTGCATACCTCCGGATCCTCATATGTACGCATGCGTGCATGTGAGAGAGAGAGAGACAGGTGCTGTATTGGCGAAAGAAAGGGGTGGCTTTGATAGATTGAAATGGAATGAACTAAAGGAAGATGTGTTCTTATTTATTTATTTATTTATTTAATGCTGATGTTACACCATATGGGTTTTTTTACGTGGACCTTTGATATTTTTTCCTCAATTTTCTATATCAGATTTCTGCATTTAGGTCCTTGTAGGCCTGGCTTGTTTTTTTAGGTGGGCCTTTGATATCTTTTCCTCAAATTTTTTTACGTCAGTCAAATATCTTTCCATTTCTTCTCCTACTTAATGAGAAATGTGCAATACTTTTAGAAGAGAGGAATTGGGCATGACGTAAAGTTGGAGGAGAAATTTGAGAGATAAAATTTTCATTTAAATTTAAAATCCAAAATTTTGAAAATGTTGACAGGCTAGGCTGACTCAATGGGCTTTTGGATTGCTAATTCCAAACTCGGCCCTTTAAAAATTGGGCTCAAGGTTTAGGCCTGAACTTACCCGTCAGGCCTAATACTTCAGCCCAAGCTCGGCCCCAACGCGGCCCAGGTCTGGAAGCCCGTCAGCCAGCCTAGCCCATTGATAGCCCTACCCAGTACCATAACCCATGCTGGGGCATCTTCCTCGGTACTGCAACCCTGGTCGTGGTGCGGGTTTTCAGAGCTCACGGTCCAATGATCCACGTCATTTGGTCCACTCCACCCATGCCTAAAAAAATCTCTCAATAGGTCAATCCTAACCCTCCAGTTTTCATGTCCAATAAATAGACGGGCTAAGAAGAGAAACATGATCGACATTCTACTAAGCATAGATCGAATATCAGCGGCTAGGATGTTCCACCCTGGAAGGTCTTTTGTTGATGGTCCCTTCAAGATGTTGCTCAACAGACCCATTGTCCGGGTGCGGGGTACTAACTCCATCAGGACCTAGCAAGATGGACAGTCCTGTTAGGACGCTGCGAGGCCCATACGATGTTTATGTTTTATCTGAACCATTCATTCATTTTGAAATATCATTTCAGGGAATAAACCTAACAAGGAGGTGGATCGAAAGCTCAAGTGGACCATGGCTTAGGAAGCAGTGAGGATTGAACTTCTATAGTTGAAAACTGCCTAGGGTTCACTGTGATGCTTATTTGCCATCCTACCTATTCATAAGGTTATATAGACTTAAATGAAAGGAAAACATGAATATTATCTTAATCCAAAAATTCTTGGTGTGGTACATTCGAACCTTTCATCCTCCTTATTTTTAGTCTTGTGACTTGAAATGATCTGTCAAAATGAATGAATTGTAAACCATATGCGGAATTGCAAAGGACTGTGCTATGCATTGAGTATGAAGATAAAATAAACTAAATACATCGCGTACTTAATTGGGACGCTGTTGCTATAGGCTTGATGTCGTGGTCTTCCATACTTTACACCCTTAAAGAAGTATTGGGATGGAAATAAAAGCTTTTGTTATATATAGGATTAGGGACCTAACTTTATTTATATAGCTTAAAGGGTTGAAGAGTTTAGAATCCATTGTAGCTCCTCTCCCTAACGTTTCACATGAATTTTGTAATCCTAATTTCAATAAAATATTGTATGTGTGACAGTTATAGTACAATTTTTTATGATTTTAGATGTATCATAATTGAGTGAGGTCCATTGGTATTCCCAATCACATTATTCAACCCTTAGGATAATTTAAACCACTTATCAATAAGGCACACCTTATAAAATTCTTACACGAACAACAACACGGATAAAATATATAAATTATGGTGGGCTCCACCAAGCTCCTAACAAGACCTACCATCTCTAGTTAGCTTGTCCCAAACCCAGAACAGGCTGAGGCTCTAAGCGGACACTGGATTTGTCAATACTGTCCAGTAATTTCCTCATTTTTCCCATGTCGTTTTAGGATATAAGCTAATACATGAAGCAAGTCCAAGGATTAAATGCAGCACATGGTGGGGATTAAAAACACACCATCAAAAACTTCTTGGGAACCGTATCTGTCTCACCTTTGGGCTTACGGCTTATGATGATATGGAAAAATGGACGCAGTTATTAATAAACCCATAAAACACAATAGCCCCTCAGCCTGTTCGGGCTTAGGACATGCCGGTTAGTATCTAAGCCACGTCCGGTCCTGGTTGGGTAGTACCCAGTCGGCGTCCCCATTGTCTAGATCACAGTCCATGGCCCACTTCCACGTACTCCAAAAAAACACACTAGTACAGGACGCATGTCATGATGCGGACGCGGATCAGCTGATGCCTGACCGTGGGGCCCACCTCGATGCATGCCTTATATATCCAAGCCGCCCATCCGTTTTCCCGACTTATTTAGTAAATAGTCCTAAAGACGAAGCAGATATAAATCTCAAGTGGACCACACCGTAGGGAAAAGTGCTCATTGAACACCTACCATTAAATACTTACTGGCGTCCACCGTAATGCTTCTTTAACACCCAACCTGTTGATGAAGGGAAAACACATCTTTTGTGGCCCGAAGAAGCTTTTAATGATTGGAATTCAATTCCTACTGTGTGGTCCACCTGAGATTTGTATCTGCTTCATTTTTTGAAAAATATCCTCAAATAAGCTGTTAAAATGAATGGACAGCGTGGATATACAGAGCATACATCGATGTGGGCCCCACGGTGAGGGTCGCACCTACTTGGCTGCATCCGCGGTCGCAGCCAATCCTCGTTCTTTCTAATGCCGAGGATCGTATCAAATATGTATACCCTCTCGATATCATCGAATTAATTTAACTGAAGCAAATGACCTGTTATTGGATTTATATTCCCTTCATCTTCCCTTCCATCGCATGCTCTCAGAAAGCAAAACCCCATTTTAACCTACGCACCTCTGGCGCAGGATAAGGAACGATGACATCTGCTCTCGGGCATTCCATCATTTCAACCAGAAGCGTCGACTTCCCTTCATTTCCCGGTATTTTATTATTTTAATTTTCTTAATTTTCCCCAAATTTCTGTTTCTTTGATCTGTTCATCTCGTTTAATCTCTTCTTATATTTCGTTTTTATTTGTAATTATAGTTCTTGATTGCATGCTGGAATCCGTCGATTCGACAGTTCTGGATCTTTTTATTTTAATTTCTTCATTTTTAGGAATTCCTACTGGAACATCTTCACTGTACACGTGGCACTTGTTCACCTTGATCAACACTGTGGATTTGTGGGGCCCATCATGTGGCTGGGCGATTGCACCGAAAATCGGGGTGATCTATAACGGTCTGTAAATTGATGGATTTAACTCAAGAGTCTAGTGAAACATGAGTGATGGTCCGCGGTGGATGAGAAAAGCTCATAATGGTCAGGATTGTCTGATGGTCTTTCCAAGCGACGGTCCATCAGACCGATGGTCATGACCACTGCCACATGTATGCGAAAATGTACTTCATAATAGGATTTATTTTTTTAATGTGTTTGAGTTTGATGTTTGGTAAATTCTACGATGAGGTGATGCTCCTCCAAACAAGATTTTCATTTTGTTCAGCCCATCAACTTAACAGGGTGGTCCACCTTTTGCGATCAGATGGTTGATCTGGTGGGCCGCAATATGGATAGGTTGTTATCAGAAAAATAAAAAAGAAGCACCTCACAACACACATGATAAGCCTTTTGGTGATTTAGACTAAGCCTTTTTGGTGATTTAGACTGTTCTGATGGGTCGTCATGTGCATAGGCCACATCCCAAAGGGTTAAAGATTGACAGTGGTAGGAATCTGATGCGTGGCGACTTAAAAAAGTTAGAGCAGTGGTCCACATTTCACGGGAAAATCTCATGATAACTGGATGGTCGAAGTCGTCCAATTACAGTGATTTCATTTTTGAACCATAGTCCATCCACACAGAGGCCAGCCAGATCAACAGTTCTGATCGTAGAAAAACCATACATCTGGTTTCCTTTGTAGTGACACATCAGTTGATGTTCCCCCTTCGGAAGGTCCAAAAGACCATGAATTCAACCAAATGAAATCAAGCAAATATGATAAAAAGGAACAATTCACTGTTTTTTTTTTCCATGAAATAAATGAAATAAATTCCCATTGCTTGCTTATGGATTCTATCCTATAGACAATTTATGATGCAAATGAGAAATCTGGGCCCCAAGAATGAAGATGCAAGTGTGACTGACGATCCAGGGAAGTTCTAGGGGCTGAAGTGGGCCCTAGCAGTTCCAAAATGGGACCCAAAATGGCCAACAGTTGCATCCATAGGGATAACAAAGTAGCCTTCATATGCAAGGTTTGGAGCCCCAAGATAGGGACTGAATCAGCCCTTGATGATGTCAGCATCTCCATGGCACAAAGTGCTTTCAAGGTTGAATGTGTTTGTGCATGATCTCAAAATAGAGTTTAGCCTGTTCATGTGTGACTTGGTGATGGGGGCCTTAAACTATATAAAAGGAGAAATAAGGTTAGGGTGGGGCCCCACAAGTCAACCAACCACTTTAGAAGGCCAAAATAAGTGGTGCGGCTGGGCCTCCTTCAGCCCAGCACGTACATGTGATTTTAATTAAGAAAAGTTGATTGCAGAGGTATTTTAGTAATAAGTATTTTTCTGTAACTCAGCCTAGTAGTTTTTTGTTTTTTGTTTTTTTGGGGGGGGGTGCCTGGTAGAGGTGCCGATTCCTCTCCTTCGTCTTGGTGCTGACTCCAAGATCATCATTGGTGTTGATTCCATGGTGAAACATATCTCTTTCCCTCCTCTAATCTTCTGTAGTCTTCTTCTTCTCTTCTTACTTTTACATTTTCTATTTCAAACTTTTGAATCTCATTTGTTTTTCTTTATTCTGAATTTAGACAAACCCATCAACCCTTAAAGATCATCTAAGGTCACATCTAAGATTTTCGGGTTGTGAACTTTCAAATCCCTAGATCATTCCCATCCCATTCCCATCCTTAGCCTAACTTGGAGGTTGTGTTTCCTCCATTCCACTGGGCTAGACAAAGCTCTCAATTGGTTTCCCTAGCTCTTCTCTTTCTATATATATAAAACCCTAAGCCTCCTCGCTATTTCCTCTTTCCCTTAAACCCTAGATCTGTTGCATTCTGAATTCTCAGATTTCTTTTATTTTTGTTATTCAGTCTCTAATTCTTCCATCACCCATTATTAGGTTTCTAGTTACCTGTAGGCACTAGTTTGCATCAACATCGTTATTCTAGTTGTTCACTCACTATCAAATTGGTATTAGAGTTGAGTTTGCCACAATGTCAACTCGCATAGGCAGATCCTATCGTGGGAGATTTATGGATGTACAACGGGATGCTTGTAGGCATGGCGGATCAAATCGACTACTTTGTATGTCACATGTATGCATTAGAGATGCGAGTGGAGTGACAGAGTCAAGGAATGATGGAAATCGTGTGCTCGCAAATCCTACACATGACACGAGAGATGGTGAGACTTCTAGACAACATGTGGCGGAGGAAGAAGGTGAGGTCGATGATCTTCCTCGAGAGCATCCATTGACACCTTCTAATTTAACTGCCAATAGAGCTACTCGGGAGCGGCCTATTCCTCCACGAGGTGCGTTTATGGAGACTACCAATGTATTTTGGAGGGGATGAACCTAAACATAACTATGTGGCTAATGATATTACGAAGAAAGTGAGAATAGACGTGCTTGATTTCATTGGCAAGTGGGAGCTGAAACAATTTCTTGATTGGTTGACAGCATTGGACGATTACTTTGAATGGTACAGCATGGATAATGATCGTTGAATCCGATTTGCGAAGATGAAGCTTAAGGGGCATGCTCGTGTTTGGTGGAGAAGTGTGGAAGATCGTATGTATTGACTTGACTTGCCACCTTTGGTTTTATGAGGATATGCTTTATGAACAACTGGCCAAACTTCGACAAGGGAGCATGATAGTGGAAGAATACATTGAGCGCTTCAATGAGCTCACGACCCGTTGTCAAATTAATGAGGAGGAACATCATACTCTCTCTCGTGTCAAATCAGGCCTTAGATATGAAATTCAAAGAGATGATTACTGTGAAACTTTATGGAATAGATGATGCATTCCAATTAGCTCTAAAAAATGAGCAACAACTTGCAGTTCGTTGGGAGAAGATTTGGCGCCATTGCCAGAGAGTTGATTGTGTAGTACATTGCCCTCGGAAAGTTAATTCTTTTTGTACGGAAGAAGGGGATAATGAATCCGCAGGGGAAAAAGATCCATGTGAGGCCGATGAACAACAAGAAGACACCTATGAATGTGGCTCGGAAGACGAAATATTTGCAGTTGTTCGGAGAGTACTTGTAGCTCCTAAGAACGAAGAGACCGAAGATTGGCAACGGACTACTCTTTTCCAAACCAGAGTCAAGTGTGGTGATAAAGTATGCAACCTGATTATTGATGGGGGAAGTTGTTCAAATGTGGTATCACTTGTAGCACACCCACAACTCTATAAGATTGCATGGGTCAATGACATGACTATTTCAGTATCCAAGAGGGGTTTGGCGAACTTCAAGATAGGCCACTATGAAGATTCCATTTGGTGTGATGCAGTTTCCATGAACATTTCTCATATTCTTCTTGGGAGGCCTTGGCTTTATGACCGAAAGGTGTTCAGTGACAGAGAGGCTAACACATTTACCTTCAAATTTAATGGCAAGAAGATTCTTCTTATGCCTATGAAAGCAAATGAACCAATGAAAAAGAGAGCCGAGCCAAAGAAGTCATCCAATGTCTTATTTATGAGACAATTTGAGGAAGAGAGTAAAGAGGGAGGTGTTATGTATGCTCTAGTGACGTGGGAGGTTAAAGACAAGGTTTGGAAAAAGGGGCAAGTGATGAATCCAAAAGTAGAAAGGGTGATGTTTGAATTTTCAGATCTGGTACTTGATGAATTCTCACCTATGAGGGATATTCAACATGTTGTTGACTTCGTCTCGGGGTTCGTGCTTCCTAACCTACTAGCCTACAAGATGAATCCAACGAAGGATACCAACTTGAAAAGGCAGGTCGATGAATTGTTGTAGAAAGGCTATCAAAGAAAGCCTTAGTCCGTGAGCTGTCCTGGCTTTGTTGACACCAAAGAAAGACGGGAGTTGGCAAATGTGTGTGGACAACCGTGCCATAAATAAAATAACCATCAAGTACTACTTTTCAATACCATGACTTGATGATATGGTTGACATGTTGGTTGATTCCAGATTCTTTTCAAAGATTGACTTGAGAAGTGACTACCACCAATTATGGATCTGACCTGGTGATGAGTGGAAGACAACATTCAAAACAACGGATGGGCTCTACAAATGGTTGGTTATGCCTTTCGGATTGACCAATGCTCCTAGCACCTTCATGCGAGTAATGAATCAGGTACTGTGTCTCGTTATCGGTCGCTTCATTGTTTTCTATTTTGATGGTATATTTGTATATAGCAAAGAGGAGAATATTGATCACCTTCAACAAGTTATGAGAGTTCTCAAAAAAGAAAAACTCTACATTAACTTGAAGAAGTGCACTTTTGTAAGTGCAAGTGTGATCTTTCTTGGCTTTGTGGTCTCTTCATGTGGTGTAAAAGCTGACCCGGATAAAGTAAAAGCAATACAAGACTGGCCTATTGCTACTAATGTGCATGAAGTGCGAAGTTTCCATGGGTTAGCTACCTTCTACAGGAGATTTATCAGAAATTTTAGCACCATCATGGCACTGTTTACTTGTGTTTGAAAAAGGGACAGTTTATGTGGACCAAGGCAGCGGCTAAAGCTTTTGAACTTCAAAGATATTAAAACTAAAATGACTACAACCCTAGTTTTTTAGTTGCCGGACTTCAACAAAGTCTTTGAAGTTGCTTGTGATGCTTCTCACGTAAGTATTGGAGGGTTACTTAGTCAAGATGGACACACGGTGGCTTACTTTAGTGAAAAGTTGAATTAAGCTAAATAGAAGTACTCAACATATGATGTGGAATTTTACGCAGTGGTGTAGGCGTTGTGGCATTGACGGCATTTCCTTATCGGCAAAGAGTTTGTTCTTTATTCTGACCATGAAGCACTCAAGTATCTCAATTCCTAGAAGAAGTTAAGTCATAGGTATGCCAAATGAAGTGCTTATCTCCAAGAATTCACCTTTGTGCTGGAACATAGGTTAGGAGTTGAGAACAAAGCGACTGATGCATTGAGTAGAAGAACCCACTTGTTGGCAACAACGTCAGTAGAGGTGATTGGCTTCAACCAGATAAAGCGTGACAGCTAGGGAGATGGTGATTTTGGGCAGATTTATGCAGATTTTTATGCCGGGCAGCAAGCAAGTCACCCAAAGTTTAGTGTGCATGATGGGTATCTCTTCTTTGAAATGTTTCTATGTATATCCATCACTTGTCTACGGTAGCATGTGATGCTAGAATCATGCTCATGTGGCCTCAACAATCATTTTGGGCGTGATAAAACAGTTGCTCTAGTAGAAGATAGATTTTATTGGCCTTCATTGAAGTGAGACGGGGCGAGATGGGTGCAACAATGTCGAATTTTCCAACTTACCAAAACACAAGCAAAATTTAGGTTTATAGTTTATACACATCGTTGCCCATGCCACAAGAGTCATGGCAAGATATCAGTATGGATTTTGTGGTTTTGCCGAAGACCGTATGAGGAAATGATTCCATCTTTGTTGTAGTAGATCGCTTTTTTTAAGATGACTCATTTTATTCCTTGCTCTAAGAGCTCAGATGCTCTGAAGACAGCCACCTTGTTCTTTCGGTAGGTGGTTCGCTTACACGGTGTGCCAAAATTTATTTTATTCGATAGGGATGTGAAGTTTATTAGCTACTTTCGGAAAACTTTATGGAAGATTATGAGCACCAAGCTTAAGTTTGGTTGCATATCATCCTCGAACAGATGGTTAGACAGAGGTGATTAACTAGAGTTTGGGAAATCTACTACAGTGATTAGTTGGTGACCATGTTTCGAGGTGGGATCAGATTCTTTATATGGCTGAATTTGCTTATAACAGTTCAGTTAATTGGTCAACTGGATTGTCACCATTTGAGGCAGTGTTGGGAATGAAACCAGAGGTAGTGTTGGGAATGAAACCAAGACAACCCATTGATTTGATTGCCCTGCATATAGATGCATGACTGTGCAAGGAGGCTGAAACTTTGCCCAACATATGTGTGACATCCATGAAGAGGAAACAAGGAAGATTGCAACCAACAATGAAAAGTATAAAGCGCAAGCTGATTTGCATCAGTGCTTCGTGGAATTCAAGGAGGGTGACAAAGTGATGCTATGTCTCCGACCAGAAAGATTTCCTATAGGGAAGTACCAAAAACTTCACTCTAGGAGTGTTAATCCCTTCAAAATATTGAAGAAAATCAGCGCTAATGCTTATGTTTTAGAGTTGCTAGAAGATTTGCGTATTAGCTCAACATTCAATGTTGGAGACTTGATTATTTATCATGGCGCCCATGAAGATGAAGGATACGGAGAGCAAACTAGAAGGTTGCCTCCTGTGCCTACTATAAGCGAAGAGATTAAAGATCTGTACGACAATCAATTGATGTCTACTAAGGATGGCAGATATCACAAGTTCCTTGTAAAATGGAAGGGTAGACCAATTTTCGATTGCACATGGATTACATCTTCTGATTTTCAATGTCTTAATCCAGATTTGTATGAGAGGTACCAAGCTGCTAACTCGCCGGGGTAAAGTTTTTCCAAATCAGGGAGAGATGATGGGGGGCCTTAAAGTATATAAAAGGAGAAGTCTTCTCTAGGCCCCACAAGTCAACCGACCCTTTCCCTTAAACCCTAGATGTGCTGCATCTTGAAATTTCATATTCTTTTATTTTTGTTATTCAGACCTGAATTCTTCCATCCCCCATTATTAGGTTTCTAGTTACCTATTGGCACCAATTTGCATCAACATTGTTTTCTAGTTGCCCATCTGCTATCACTTGGGGTGGCTCTCAGGAAGGGATCAACCATGGGTTAAACATGTTTTATTTTGTATATTAGGACTCCTAGTTGCAAGATATAATGTCTGAGATTGCACACAATCACAGTTCCAAATATTTGTAATTACATGTTTAGTGTATTGCACTCACGATATTCGTGATTGTATTCACATATAATATTAATTCCTGACTCTAGATTGATTTGTGGTCTCTTGTGATGTTTTGGCTAACATTTGTATTGAAGATGGGATTATATTTTATTTCCAAATATATATACAACTATTTAGTTACATTATTACATTTCCAAAAGAAAGACTAAGCCAAATGGGATATAGTTTCTCTTCTCGCTCAACTACCTCGGCTGGCTAAGATTCCCTGAAAAAGATGACAGATGGAATGAGCTTTATAACCTCAATGGTAGTGTTATCAAAATCGTATGATTCACGATATAAATCGTACGATTTATATCGTATTGTATGGGTATTCAATTTGAATCATACACCTAAATTGTAAATCCTAAATAAGCGTACTAATTGTATAGAATCATATGATAATCGCATTGAATCGTATGATAATCGTAAATTGCATAATTGGGCCCAAAAATTACTTAAAAAATAAAAAAATTTAATTTTTTATTCAAAATTGCTTCTTTCTTTGTACCCTTTTGCTCACAAAACATAAAAAGGCACTCCCTTATTAAATATATCCTCATTTTTTTTAGAGAGAGAGGAGGAGAATGCCATTTTTTCTTTGGAGATTTTGAAATCAAGACACTATTCACAATGGAATTGAATGCCATTTTTTCGAACATGATGCTACACTCAAGAAAGGTACAAAAGAACAAAATTATTGAAGGACTATTGTACGTTTTTTAAGGTAATTTTTTTAAAAGACAATTAAAGAAAATAAAGGAAAAAGATGAGAATACTTTACTATCATGATATGTATACAATATAGATTTTCTCAATTGATAATATCATGATATGTATTACTTTTTTTGGTACATGTTGATGGGAAATGGATGATTAATGAGTTTTTAATCTTTTTTGATTTACTTATATTTTTTCATGTGTTTTATATGTATTTTTAAAATTAGAAAAAATCTTATGATTTACGATTTACAATACGATTTGTAATTCGATATAATTTGACCCCTTTTACAATTTGCGATATGATAACGATTTTGACAACATTGCTCAGTGGGTACATCTCTACTCCCAAGGTAAGATAAACTACAATGGGTACAATAAGCATATGGTATAAGTGTGTAGCTAAAAGTATCAATTACTAAAATCAGTAAAATGAAATCATGGATGCAATGCAAGTATGAATGCAATGAGTATAAAAGCTACCTCCAACCAAGGTATTCTGTAACGGTAATAGTGCCCGTAACGGGCACTGGCGTTACCGTTACAGGGGCGTAATGGCCGTTACGCCCCCCTGTAACGGTTAATTTTTTTTTTTTGTTAGAAAATTATGAAAAAATATGGGAGAAATCCCATTTAATTAGAGGATTGCAAATACGTTTTTATTTTTATTTTTTATTTTTTATTTTCAACATGTTTATGATGGCGTAACGATCCAATCTTTGGTTTAATGTTTATTGATTTTATGAACCTGATAGTCTTCATTTGGCTGTAAAATTCATATATTTCATTTTCTAAATATATTTTATCAATGATTCAATATAGATAAGATAATATTAGTATCATGGGGATTGGGCGAACGGTTAGCATCGTGGGTGTGCTCGTCATAGACACGAGTTCGATTTCCTTCCCTGGGATTACCTAATAAATGTGATTTGGGGGTGATTGCGTGCATCTACATGGTATAATCTCACCTCAAAATGAGGCAGGGACATCCTGACGTTATAAAAAAAGAAGACAATGATGGATTATATTCATGGATGTAATATAAAGATACTGTATAAGTAACATATTAAGTGAATGGATTGGAGAATGGACAATGTCTCATGCATAGAAAAAATAAAAAAAACATTATTATTATAAAGTGATATAGTTTATAGTAAACCATTTGTGTGAATAAATGTATTCCGTATTGGTAATGGTGGTTGTAATGTTCACCATCGTTATCAATATAGGTATCGACCGTATCGGTTGATATGGTGGCGTAACGACCATTATGATCCCTGTAACAGTTGAAAAAAAAAATTGTTCGAAAAGTTCTGAAAAAATATTTAGAAAATCTAGAATAATGTAAATATTCTAAATATATATTGATTTTTTGTTTTAAACATGTTTATGATAGCGTAATGGTCACTCTTTGGTGACATTTGTATTTGATTGTCTAGTGAATTTGTGAACATGGTTATATGTCTCTAATATTTACATATTACAATTGAGCATTAGAACTAGAAATCGGAAAACAAGCATAAATACTACTTTTTATTTTTTGAAAAAAATGGCCATCAAAGTTTCTATTCGCCCAAATCGCTTCAATTTACGGTTTTAATCCTAAAAAATATAGTAAAAGTGTTCGAAGTATATTGTAGAATAATCTAGGAAAGTATTTGGAATAAGAAAGTGAAAAAATGAGGAGAAAAATGAATTTAAATAGAAAAAAAGATGACCGTTTTTCGACTGTTAAGGGGTAATGGTGTTATGCCCTATAACGGCCTATACAACCCCTGTAACGGCCGATATGGTCTCAGAAAACTAGCTGCACCTTTTCGCTCCCGTATCGCGTAACAGTCATGGTTGTTACCAATATGTATCAGCCTTTACTGCCGTAATGTAAACATACCACCAACATACTCTAATCACCACTAGAAAGAAAACCTTGCTCCCTGTGGCTAATCGACCTCTGCGTCGTCGTCATACTAATGTAGCTGTGGCTGTGGCTGTGGCTGTGGAGGAGTTGCATATCCATAGTAATTACCAGATCCTGTGGGGAAGACCAAATCAAGGAATCCTGAGGATGATTGACCTCGATTCTCACTACCACTAGGCATTTGCTGTGTGGAATCTAGGTGAGAATAAGTGTCAAATGACGACCTGTATTCACCATAGCCGTACTTATATCCGTCCTTGGACTTGGCACTGCTCGTACTGAAACTGTGAATGAAACTAGGACGATGTAGAGCTTTGATCTGGATACGGATATCTATATTCCATATATTGACCGTATACTCGAACAGAACTAGTCCAACATGAATGTGTATGAATATGTTCTACATATTGGCCATACCCATATGAATCGTCTTATCCATATTCATAAACGACAATAGTCTGATGTCTGGGTTCTCCATCTCCTGTTGTGCCATTAGTGCCACCTCTCTATGATGCTTCCCTTGTGCTCCTGAGTGGTCATATTGTGGCTCATTGCACTTGTATGTGCGGCCTCTAGTCCGTCGATGCTAATCAACCTCGTGACGTGTAGATAGTTTTATGGTGGGTTGGGCAATGTCAATGGCAGGACCAATAGGTGCATCATCATCATTGTCCCCACTATCATTTGTTTCGGTGTCTTCTCTGTCGCTGCTTCTTATCTTCTCTTGAGGAGGTGGAGACCTCTCTAGATCCAAGATAACGACACGACTCTGTTGCTGCGCTATGCATATTTTTGGATAATTGATCTCGATTTCTTCATTGTGTTCTTCTACGTATTTATCACTTTCTTCCAACCAAGGTGGTAGTGGGTCATCCTCATTGTAAATGTGGTCCAAGTTTATTGGACAGAAGTCGCCCTCTTCAACTAAATTTGCACACGCCTTGAATTCCGCAATTGCAGCTTCATATTGTAATGCATATAAATGAGCCGGTCTAACGTCCTGGTCTGTATTCTATTTCTATTCTTTGAATGAATGAGCGTAAAACAACTCCAATTCCTCTTGTAGCTAGGGTAAGAAATTGTTTGGCGTAGAACTTTGATTGCAATCGACCCTAGGTGTCCCAAAACAGTTACGTATCGGCCGTAACGGCTGATACGTAACGGTAACGGTGGTACCCGTTACGCGATACGGGGCTGTATTGGCCGAGTCCCTTTTTTGTACACGTAACGGCCGTTACGGGCACGTTACGGGCGTAACAGCCGTTACTGACCCGTAACGGCTGTTACGGGCCTTGGAAAAAAAAAGAGAAGAAAATAAATAAAAAAACCCTAACCTTTTTCCTTTCTTTTCCTCTTCTTCTTCTCTCTCTTCTTCTTCTTCTTCTTCTTCTTCCTCTTCTCGGCCTGCTGCGGCTGCGGCCTCCTCCTCCTCCTCCTTCTTCTCTCTCTCTCTCTCTCCCTCTCTGTTCTTTCCCTCTTTCCCTCTTTTTTCTTCTCTTCTTTCCCTCTTTTTTCTTTTCGGTTTCCCTCTCTCCTTCCCTCTTTTTTTTTTTTTTTGGGCAGCGTAAGCTGCTGTCGTTACGTGTCACGCTGCGACGAGCGCTGACACTCCTCGAGCTCCGCGTTGTACGAACGGTTCAAAGGAGATCAAAGTTTTATAGGCTCCACAGTGATGTATTTATTATATCCACACCGTTCATCTATTTTTAAATATTATTTTATAACATTACCTAAAAAATGAATCGTATCCAAGGACCGTCCGGACCACACCAAAAATAGCAGCGGAGGTGATGATTTTCACCGTTAAACAATTCGTAGGCCCACCGTAACATTTATTTTCCATCCAATTTGTTCATAAGGTCAAAAAGACCCGAATGAAGAGGAAAAACAAATTTTATATTGATCTAAAAGTCATGTGATCCCAAAAAAGTTTTCAATGGTAGACGTTCAATCCCCCATTGCTTTTTGGGGTGTGGTCCACTTGATAGTTAGATCTGTATTATTTTTCGTGTCAAGTCTTAAGACAATCTCGTCAAATGAATGGACGGTTTAGATATAACACATTCATCATGCGTGGGGCCCAAAAAATTTTGACATGTGTGCTACACTTCACAATCCAAGTCTCACCTAATTTGAGGCCATAAAAAATTGTACCAAAGACATATTAACTTAAAATTTACTGATTAAATTATAAACTGCAATTGCTAACTCACAATGCCAAAATCAAATTATTTGAATAGTTTTTAATTGTTATTCGGTGTACTCTTATTTTTTAAAATAGGGCCTTTTGGTTTTTTTCATGATTCACTATCCAATAAATGTCTACTAATACATAAGTGGGATAATGACAATAAATTGCATGAATTTGAGGCTAATTTGGGGCATAGATTGGTCCTCCAAGTCAGCCCGAAATTGGCAACGCCATCTACCTAAATTTAATTTCATTTTTTTAAAGAACTACTAGGAGAAAGATATT
Source organism: Magnolia sinica (assembly GCF_029962835.1). Classification (NCBI taxonomy): domain Eukaryota; kingdom Viridiplantae; phylum Streptophyta; class Magnoliopsida; order Magnoliales; family Magnoliaceae; genus Magnolia; species Magnolia sinica. Next base: position 38,961,756 of record NC_080574.1, read on the forward strand.
AAATTGTTAAGTATATAAATTAGATATTTAGAAAATTAAATATATACATTTTGTAGTCAAATTCAGGTTACTTGGTTCAAAAATTAATCAGACAGTCCGATACAGCTTCTCACCAAAGAGTGGACCGTTACACCACCATAAACGTGTTCCAATTTATAAATGAATGCATATTTGGAATGCTTAGAATATTCCGGATTTAATACATATTTTTTTATATTTTTTTGGCAAAAAATTTTTTTTACGCCGTTACGGGCCGTTACGCCCCCGTATCGCCGTCACGACCCCGTATCCGTATCGGTTTTGGAGGTCACCGTTACGCCAACCGATACCGATACGGGACACCTTGAATCGACCTGAGAGTTGGTGCAATCTCTCCATAATGCATCCACCAATTGGCTGTATGGGAAAAATACTTACGTTGCTTACTTTGTAAACTATCAAGCTCTAATCTTACATGAGATTCTACAATTTGTAGAATAATGCCAATATTAGTAACTATTAAGCAGTCTAATAGATTGCCTTTTGTGCAATGGCATCGGAGAAACTACCCTGGCGTAGTGTATATATTTCCAAGTGTGGATGACACATTATACATCACAATGTTAAAGACTTTAAGCTTTAAAGAACGTAGATAATAAAATTAAAGACCAATAAGTTAAAGGCTAAAGATTTTCATAGGTGTACTTCATTCAATGCCCTTATTTGCCTATCTAAGTTGGGCTCTAATATTTTTATCACATTTTTAAGCCCGATACGAACCTTCTTGTCCTCATTATATGATTGAGCATATCTGTATCTTGGATTTAAAATGTATCCTACATTGCAATAATGAATTTAGTATCCATCAATTTATTTAATGGTCAAAGACAAGAAGAATAAGTGCATAACTAAGAGTTTAGCTGCTGCATGAAGATGATGATGAAGCTACTTCGTCCAATGCTTGTCAATCATCTTTCAGTAAATCATATGGTGTTTAGAATCCCGCTTGATAGCAAGCTTTGGCTTATCCCTGGCGTCGTAGAGGAAGCCCATGGTAGGTACCTCATCTGATTCGACAAGACAAATGACTCATCGGTGGTTCCATCACCTTTAGGATGTTTGCAACACTTTTTCAATATTTGTTGTATAGTTGCGACGACATTGACCGGTGCCCTTGATGTCTTCTTCCCGTATTTTGTATTAAGCTAATCTCATGAAGCAAACATCTTGGACAACTCTCCCCGATGCTCATATAAACTTTGAAGGATTATAAAGTTTGTTGCAAATCTTGTTGGCACAAGCCTAAGCTGCTCTCTACCCTTTGTGTACTTCCTCATTATGGCGACGACTAGGTTGTGGTTGTAGATGAATGTTGTTACTTCCCTTCCCCTTTCAACCAATGTTATGACTTTCGTCCTCCTTCCAATATCTTCTAAGATGAGGTCGATGTAGTGTGCAGCACATGGTGACCATAGCAAAGTTGGTCTCCTTTCCATCAACTGTCTTCCGATTCCCATGTATGTTACTTCATTGTTGGTCTGGAAACTCGGTTAAACTACTGAAAAATTGTTTCTAGTTGCTCGAAATTGCAGTTGTTGAATCAGCGATTGAAGTCCTCCAATTACTCATATTTAGTGGAGGAGCTGGGATCATCCCCGCTTATCCCCTATTACGTCGTGTTTTGAAGAGGGCAATTGAAAACAGATATGTAATCCTATGATCTATTGCATCACATGACCTGACCCTGTCAATTTGAAATTTACAAAAAAAAAAAAAAAAAAAAAAGGGTTCAACAAAAATTATAAACCAAGAACAAGAAAAACATTAATGCACTGCTTCCAAAATTTCATCAAAATAACTGTCTCTTCAGGTGGGCACTGCAGAGCAACTGGCCCAGTTATTGTGCCCTAAAAATCTTTTATGATGGCAATGGTGATCTTCTTTTATGATCCTATGAATCACTGTGGATGTTTGCCAAAATATTGGTGCTTTTCCGGTGTTTTAGTGACGTATCTCTGAATTGCCGGCAAGTATATCTGCTATTGACTTTGGTTCTTGGCTACATGGGAGAGTTTGATTCAGGATGACTGTTGAGGGTCATGCTCGACCCACAATCTCATATCTTAATTCTCCTATAAGAAATAATTAGAACAAATCTGAAAATTGTTGACTAGATTCAGAAGTTTCAACATTACAGCATAAGTTGTTTGCATGGTCCAATTATGACTAGTATTGCACTAATCATTGATGGAGTGTCACACCTCACCTGGCCATAGCATCACACCATGTGTATTAAGCATCATACCCAATATATTTCAAGAATTCACCTCCCGAACTTTAGAGAATCTCTAAGTATTAACTCTTCGCTTCTCATTTTCATCCATGCTACTAATATTTATAAATTACAATTGAGAAGACCAAAAACCCAAAAGTTCCCGTGAGATCTAGAAAATATATCTATCATTGTTTTAAATAGCTTTACTTTGTAGTGTGTAGCTTCCACTACGTAGTGTAGCTTAGCCTTAACGTTTCGCTCATGAAAATAGCTTAAATTGTGTGTAGATGCTACATGGTAATTTGTATATGCTACATGCTATATAGCCTACGTTACACACTATGTAGCTCATGCAAGTTACTTTTCAGTTAAAAAAAAGTTACTTTTCAGTAAAACATTAAAATCCATTAATGTTTCAATGTTTTGTTACATTTTTCAAATTTCAATAAAAATTAGTTAAGCTTTTTAATAATTTTAGTAAAATAATATAAGTAACAATATTAAATAAGTTATGTTACTCTTTCTTTACCTTTATACTTAATCTTTGTCTATTTTTCCTATTATTTTAGGTTGTGTTTGGTTGCACCAAATATCATAAAATTTCATTGTTAATGGGACCAATTTGGTGCCAAATATCATGAAATTTCATGATATCTAGCGGAACCAAGCACAACCTTCGTTAAAATTTAGAAGTAGCGTGTAGCTTACGCCTCATGCTTTAGAGGGGTGAATGCTATGCTACACGCTATTTGCTAATTAAAACACTGATATCTAGTCATTTGAACCCTCATGAAAACTACGGAAAATAGTTAAAAATAGAAAAATCCTAAATGTGAATCAAATCTTCTTGCTCCCTTTATGAAATTGTATCAAAAGGAAACCATCATTGATTATTTGATAAAAAAATAAAATAAAAATCAAACTGACAAGTTTTAAAATGATGAATATACCCCTATTAGAAAAGAGGGAAAATACAGAATTCTAAAATTTCATTATTTGATTGGGATGTCACAAATGACAAAGTTCTTCAAAATTATTGTCTTGATGATCTTCCTGCTTGTTTGCTCCATTCTTGTCTTGCATGAATTGGGTAGTATTTCTGTGTCCCAGGGAAATTCACAAAGTAAGTTGAACTCCTCCTTTTTGTCTTTGATTCTTGGATGCAACAAGCTCTGGATCGCATTAATAGCTTATACACTGAAACCCAGCAGAAGATTAGCATGCTTGTCAAAGATATGGTTGAAGTGCTTTGGTGTGGGACCTGAGAAGTAATCCATATGATATCAAGGAGCTTGCGGTTATCTGAATTGGTGGGTGTAAGTGTAAAAAGGTTTGTGAAGCCAGCTCATGTACTTGAGATCCTGGCTTAGCTGTCTCAGTGAGACTAACTGGTCTTGCAGGTCAGATGATTGTGGAATCGTGGGTATCATGAAGAAAATCCCCTGGTTTGTAGTCTGTATGGACAATTATGATCCTGTCTGGCGAAAGAAACATTCATACCCAATGAGGAGAAGCATGAACATTCACTTTTTCAGTGAGTCACATGAAATCCTCTCAATTGCACTATGCAATTCATCGCCCACCATAGGAAGTGGTTATTCTGCTTGTTCCACATTCGCTAGATAATGGAAGCTGTTATCTGAATCTTTTAGGGTGGTCTGTGGTCGCCAAATATTACAAAAACCTGTCAGAAGCAAATAACTCATGATTGAAGTATCATGTAATTCTTTGGAATTAGTTAAGTATTCTATTTCAACCATAAACTCATTAATATTACTGGAAATTTGTCAGGTTTATTTTTAGCTTACCCTTTTTATTTCCATTATGTGGTTATTTTAGCAGGTTTGTGACAGCCCTTTTGCTACTTCATATTTTTAACTTACTAGTTCACTGTTGTGGAATGCTAGTTCTTTTATTTATTCATGAGATGTCTTAGTATGCATGCGCACTATTGTGTCAGTTTCTTATGGATGTATAATACACTTGGCATTTGTAAGCATTAAATCAGTTCATAACCTACTTGTGAATGCTGATTCTTTTTTTTGTTGATGTTTCTACTCTTTTTTTTTTCTTTCTGGTTGATTATAATTCTACTGTTCTTGAAGTCTGTCAGCTTGTATAATCCTTGTCAAAATTTCTCATGAAGGTTCTCCAGTGAAGCAATCAGGGCAATGCCTTGTGAACTGTGGTCTTGTTAACTTTTCTATCAATCCCATTCGCTGGCAGAAAGCAAAGATTTCAACTCATAAAAGTTTGCTTACAGTTCGAGCTGGGTACAGGTATGTTATTCGTTATTTACGAACTCTTCTGGTTTTGCAGCTTTCTTTTTTATCTTTGATTATGATCTGTAAATTTCAAACAACAATTATATGGGTGTGTTTGTGTCCCTCTCACCACTGTTCATACTAATTTGGACCCACTAATGTTCGCTCAAACTTTATGTTTTCATGAAGTGTAGAATTTCCCATCAGGGTCGAGTGGATGCTGATATTGTTCTCTAGTTTTTGTACTCTTTCGTTTCTTCTTACCCACAGTGTCCATCAATTTGGGCAATCTGGGAAGAAAGGAACTGAAGATGCTTTCATTATTCTAGCCACAGTGTTGATTGGGCTATTGCAAAATTTTGGACCTACTCTCAGGAATGGGGTTGATGCTTCTTGGGCTGTGTGGGGTGTGGGTCTTTTCTGAGTTGTTGATCCTTTGGGGTTTGATTTTGTTGGGGCTCTTCTGTTGGGGGCTGCTTTTTTTTTTTTTTTTTTCTTTTTTCTTCTTTCTTTCTTTATTGTCTTTGGCGCTTTCTCAATAACTTTTTTTTTTGGTCAACTCTCTAAAAAAAAAGTGTCCATTGGTTTTTAGTTTATGTTCAGTTATTTCTCCACAGCACCTTTTTGGGAAAAATAAATTCTGTACTCATGATATCTGCACATAAATACATGTCTTCACTGTGCAACACATTGATGAAAAACTGTGCAATACGAGTTTCTGAAATTTGGGACCCAAAGAAATGTGAGAGGCATATGTCTGTGTATGATAGTTGAGTAATTGAAATATGTGAAATAGTGGAGAGATGTGTAAAATATGGACGCATTCATAATTAGGATAATATCCATTTGCATCCATTTAGTTAATATCGTGTATTGGACACTGTATTTTTGTCAATGTTGCTAATTGAGAACTAGTCTACATATTTAGCCAGTGATATTGCGATATTTTTACTACTTAGACAGTCAGGGCGACAGTTGAAAGTTCTGAGGACTGATAACTATGTCGAGTTTACTTCGAAGGAACTTAAATCTATTTTGTAAGAATGAGGGGATCGTGAGGCATAACATAGTAAGACATACACCAAAGTAGAACGGTGTGGTGGAGTGTATGAATCAGACTCTTTTGGAAAGAGCTCGAAGTATGATGAGTAATGCTGTGTTAGGCAAGGAGCTATGGCTGAGACTGTTAATACGGCTTGCTATTTAGTGAATTGTTCCCCGTCCATGCCGATTGATTGTAAAATTCCAGACAAAGTATGGAGTGGTCATGAAGTTGATTACTCGGGATTGCGCGCATTGGGTTGTGATGCTTACTCATGTACCGTCTGTTGAGAGAGATAAGCTAGACCAAAGGGCGAAACAGTGTATCTTTGTCAACTATGATGATAGTGTGAAAAGATACAAGTTGTATGATCGGTCCACACGGAAGATCACAATTAGCGGGGATATCAAGTTTGATGAGAGCAATGTTTAAATTATCGGCGATATTATCGAATTATCGCCAATAATTTCGATATCGCTAGAGTTGCGACACCGAAACTCCCTATTTTCGTTTCTCTTCCTTATATCGCTTATTTTTCGGCGATTTTATCGATTTTTTGTGAAAAGTCCAGTTGTCAGCAGTGTTCGCGCTATCGTCACAGTCCAATGATACGAAACACGTCGGAAGAAATATTCCGAAAAAATTGAAAAAAAAAAGAGAGAGAGAGGGAAACTTTCAATAGGGTGGATTTCCCCGATTGGAAGCTGCATTTGGTGGGCCATTTGAATCGAAGCTCGCCATTCGTAGGTTACTGTAAAGAAAATCTCGATTCTCTTTTTTTCTTTCTTCTATTAGATTGTTACTTGAAAATGAAATTGATTTCGGAAGGAAATGCGAAAAAAAAAACAAAATCTAGAGAAATCCGGAGATTTGGGGAAGATTTCAGGGGTTTTAGGGTCTCTTGGATTAAAAGAAAGGGTTCGGAGCCCTTTTTTATCGGGCGCGGATGCGCTATTGACGGGTTGAGTAGCCAGACTAGCTACTGAAGTGACGTCACCAAGTTCTGTGGGTCCCACCATGATGTATGTTTTGTATCCACACCGTCCATCCATTTTGAGAGACCATTTTAGGTCATGAGCCAAAGAATGATTTAGATCCAAAGCTTGAGTGAACCCCACCACAGAAAAAAGTGGAGAGAGTGACGCCCACAATTAAAAATTTCTAATGGCCACATAAGTTTTCAATGAAGCTGATATTTGTGTTTTACCTTATTTAATGTTTGTGTTAACTTATGAACAGATTGGATCTCAAATAAACATCACGGTGGACCTTAGGAAGGTTTCAACGGTGAGTGTAACTCACTCCACTGTTTTCAGTGGTGGGGTCCATTATAGTTTTGGATCCGCCTAATTCTTTGGATCATGCCCTAAAATGTTCTCTCCAAATGGATGGACGGTGTGGATACAACACATACATCATGATAGGACCCACATAACTTGGTGATGTCACTTCAGTAGCCACGCTCGCTACTCAACCTGTCATAGATAATCCATGTCCTTTTTTATCGGGCACGGCTACACGAGGCACGTAGGTATCTTTTCACACGTGTAATGGGCCTCCAATCATGGAATGCCAAATCGGTTACGTATCGGCCGTATCGGCCGATACGTAACGGTAACGGTGCGAACCGTTACCCGTTTCGGGGCCGAAACGGCCGATTCGATTTTTTGTACCCGTATCGGCCGATACGGGACCGATACGGGCGTAACGGGCCGTTACGGGGCGTAACGGGCCGTTACGGGCCCGTTACGGGCCCGAAACGGTAACTTTTTTTTTAGCTCTGTTTTTGCCGTTTTTTTGAAACCTCTTGCTTCCAAACTGTTTCTAAGTCCTTCTACTACTAATTTCGACCAACCTTAGCTAGGTATTTGATAGAAAAACACATTATATTATAGATTTTTTTGAATCAAAGCTCGGTGGGCCATTTTTCAGAAATTCATCAAAAATAGGTATTTATACTTTTTTTAATATATTTTGCTGTTTTAATCATGTCATATGATGTGTTAATCATAGTAGAACATGTTAATGTGCATTTTACAGATTTGGGGTGCCATTTAATAATTTTTTAATTTTTTTTCTATTTACGCATGTATTTTGGCCCCTTTTTTAAAATTCGAAAAATCAGTTTTTAATGGTTGTTTTGCTGTTTTAATCATGCCATTTGATGTATTAATCATAGTAGAACATGTTAATGTGCATTTTACAGATTTGGGGTGCCATTTTATATTTTTTTAATAATTTTTTCTATTTACGCATTTATTTTGGCCCTTTTTTTGAAAATTCGAAAAACCATTTTTAAATGATTCTTTTGCTGTTTTAATGATGTCATATGATGTGTTAATCATAGTAGAACATGTTAATGTGCATTTTACAGATTTGGGGTTCCATTTTATATATTTTTTATATTTTTTTCTATTTACGCATTTATTTTGGCCCTTTTTTTGAAAATTCGAAAAATATTTTTTAATGATTCTTTTGCTGTTTTAATGATGCCATATGATGTGTTAATCATAGTAGAACATGTTAATATGCATTTTACAGATTTGGGGTGCCATTTTATATTTTTTTTTATATTTTTTTCTATTTACGCATTTATTTCGGCCCTTTTTTTGAAAATTCGAAAAATCATTTTTTAACGATTCTTTTGCTGTTTTAATGATGCCATATGATGTGTTAATCATAGTAGAACATGTTAATGTGCATTTTACATATTTGGGGTGCCATTTTATATATATTTTTTATTTTTTTCTATTTACACATTTTTTTCGGCCCTTTTTTTGAAAATTCGAAAAATCATTTTTTAATGATTCTTTTGCTGTCTTAATGATGCCATATGATGTGTTAATCATAGTAGAACATGTTAATGTGCATTTTACATATTTGGGGTGCCATTTTATATTTTTTTCTATTTACGCATGAATTTTGGCCCTCAAAAATAATTGCAAACACCTAAATGTAAGATATTTTCATATTACATTCATTCTAATATATCTATCATTGATAGTAGATAGTTAGAAAATTAAATATATGAATTTTGTAGTCAAATTCAGGTTATCTGGTTCATAAATTCATCAGACAGTCCGATACAACTTCTCACTAAAGAGTGGACTGTTACACCACCATAAACATGTTCCAATTTATAAATGAATGCATATTTGGAATGCTTAGAATATTCCGGATTTAATCCATATTTTTTTATATTTTTTTGGCAAAAAAAAATTTTTGTGCCGTTACGGGCCGTTACGCCCCCGTATCACCGTTACGCCCCCGTATCCGTATCGATTTTGGAGGTCACCGTTACGCCAACCGATACCGATACGGGACACCTTGCCTCCAATCTAAACAGTTCATGTGATGCGGCGTCCCATGAAACTCCCGGGGACCAAATTTTACCTTGATCTAAAACTCTGGTGGGCCATAGCAAAGAAAGATGCAAATCAAGGGAGAAAAATGTTTTCTTTTATAATGGCCCATTGAAGTCTTAGATGAAAGCAAAAATTGAACTATAGAGGTTTCATGGAGTGCTGCATCACTTAGATCGTTCAGATTTTGGACTCACATCACATATGATGAGTTCTCAAAAAGTTCTCACGATATCTTTGCTTATGGGAAAATTGGCGTTGGCGCAGATCTGGAGCCTGTTGGCGCAGATCTGGAGCCTAGAGATGGATGCTCCTGTCAGGGCTCTATAAGGCCTACCATGATATATTTTTTTTTATCTACACCATCCATCCATTTTGACTTGTTATTCTAGGGAATGAGCCCAAAATGTAGCCAGATATGAGGCTCAAGTGGTCCACACCACAGGAAGTTGTGGTGGGAATGATATCCACCATTGAAGCTTTCCTAGGGCCCTTCATGATGTTCATTTTCCATCCAATTTGTTCATGAGGTCTAAAAGACCTGGATGAAGGGAAAACATAAATATTAGCTTGCTCCAAAACTTATGGGCCCCATACAGTTGACTCAGTACGATGAGCGTACTGATTTATATGATGCGCACGTGTGACTTGTTTGGATCCATGGATTGATGGGTCCATGTTTTGTGGGGCCATCATAATGATAAATATTTTATCAATGTTGTCCATTTACTTTGATAGATAATTTTAAGGCATGAGTCCAAAATGAGACAGATTTGCATCTCAGGTGGACTACACTAAGGGAAACAGTGGTGATTAAATGCCCACCATTAAAAACTTCATTGGGCCATTGTAATGTTTTTTTTTTTTTGCCATCCAACCTCTTGATCAGGTCACACAGATCTTGATGAAGTGAAAACTCAGTTTAGATTATGTTAGATTTTGCCACATGTACATCTCTATCATGCAAAAACCACATTGATTGGATAATCCTATCCATCCTTGATTTGACATCTTTGAGTTCATTTACTTTTATGTGTCTTAATTAGCATATGCCAACTGCATTTGTAATATGTAAACTCATTTTGGTTGCTATTAAAGTGATTTTTTTTGGCATCGTATGCTTTTTGGGTCCCATTAAATGAAAACTTATTATGTAATGTATTCTTTTTGCAATTTTTTATTCCTAAATATGTAAATATGTGTATTTAGGCATGTCTTGAAGTTTCACTGAAAAATTCCATCGTTTTCCCCATGTTTTCCTCTTTTTCCCCACATTTCTGATTATCGGCGATAACGATATTATATCTTTATCTCTGGCCGGCGAAACTTGTAGCGATATCGACAACTCGAACACTGGATGAGAGTTCCTTGTTTCGTAAGGATGAACACAAGGAAACGGAAAAATCAGCGGTGATTGATGTTAAAATTGATAAGGGTAAGACACTTGAAGAAGCCGAGCTTCAGGAAGAGGTACAAGAGTAGGTGGAGCTGCCACCTGTTAAGAGAAATTCACCATGGGATTGCAGGTTACCGTTGAGATACAGAGATAACTCAAATGTTGTATTCGCCCTTATTACAGATAAGGGGGACTCGTTTACTTTTTAGGAGACTTTCGATGACATAGATGCAAAGAAGTGGATGGTAGCGATGAAGGATGAGATGGAATCTTTGTACAAGAATGAGACCTGGGAGTTGATGGAGCTTCCTGTTGGGCAGAAAGCGATCGGGTGCAAGTGAGTTTATCAAAAGAAACATGATAAATACAAGGCCAGATTGGTAGCGAAGGGTATGTGCATGAGGGTGTTGACTTTAGCAAAAATTTTGCACCTGCGATCAAGTAGGGATCTATCAGATTTGTGTCACTGTTAGTGTTGGTTGACCAATATAATCTAGAACTGGAATAGTTGGATGCAAAGATTGCTTTCCTACATGAGGAATTGGAAGATCAGATTTACATGAAGCAACCTGAAGGGTTTGAGGTACAGGGAGTAGAAAATAAGATTTGTGGGTTGAAAAGGTTGTTAAACGGCCTGAAACAGTTGCCTAGGCAATGTTATAAGAAGTTTGATTCTTTCATGTTAAGTCAGTGGTTTACCAGAAGTGAATTCGATTATTGTGTCCACTTCAGATTATTGAATGATGGTGAATTCATTATTCTGGTATTGTATGTTGATGATATACTTATCACCAACCATAACATGTTTGAAATTAACATATTGAAGGCTCAATTATCCAGGACATTCGAGATGAAAGATCTGGGGCCTGCAAAAAGGATTCTCTGCATTGATGTACACAAGGACAAGGAAAGGAGCAGGCTGTGGTTGTCTCAGGAAGAGTATCTTGAGAAGGTCTTGGTCTAGTTCGGACTAGATAAGGCTAAATTGGTTAGCACTCCCACACTGCTTACTTTCGGCTTTCTTTGGAACAATGTCCTATGTATGATGAAGAAAAACAATATATGTCTTGTGTGCTGTACTCAATGTTCGAAATATCGATATCGCACCATGTATCGCATCCTTGGGATACAGATACGTATCGGTTATCGCACGGGATATATCGTTTGTATCACATAATTTATTGCACTTTTTGGGAAACATTGGGAAAATGGTTGAATTTTTTAATGAAACTTTGGGGATTGTTAAAAAAGCCCTTAATACACTTTTAAATCATAACATCTCAAAAAAAAAATAAAATGCACATAATAAATTTCCTTTGTATAGGGTCTTAAGCTATGCGTTGTTTAACTGAACTAATGCAACTATATTTAAATTGAATGCATGATATTTACAAATATATTAAAGTCATGTATGAAAACATAGCCAATTTATTGAAAAGCAAAAGAAGAAGTAAAAATTGAGAAATATACATATCAATAATGGGCCCATGGTACAATGGGGATGGACCCACAACTGAAATGGCCCATGGTACATGATACACCGTCCAAAAATCTGCTAGACCCACAATTGAAATGGGCCACACCATATGGTACAAGGAAGCGGATTGCGTAGTAACTCACTACGGTTAGCGTACTGAGATGCGTGGATAGACCACATACATTCAAACCATTAGACGCTCTGTGAGGGCTACCGTGATGTAAAGGTCTTATCCACACCTTCCATCCCTATTTATAGATTATTTTAGGGTATGATACCAAAAATGAGGCAAAACCAAGGCTTAAGTGGGCCACAAAGTGGTGATTGAACGCCCACCAATAGACGCTCATAGGGTCCACTACTTTTTTCAGTGTGGTCCAGTTGATTTTTGGATGTCTTATTTTTCAACTCAACCCCTCAAATGAGCTATTCAAGTGGATGGACAGCTTGGATATAACCCATACCTCATGATAGGACCCACAGTGGCCCATCAGTGGCCCTCGGATCCTCCGCCTGTGCGGAGCTCTGAACACACAGGGGGTAGTACATAATCCGCTCCCTGCGTGATACACGGAAGCGGACTGTGTACTGCCTAACTTAGTACGCCAAGCGTACTAAGTTAACTCTGTGGGACCCACTGTGATTTATGTATTTTATCAGCTCCCCTCATCCGTTTTACTAGATAAATTTAGATCTTTATCTGAAAAATGAAGCACATCCAAAGTTCAGGTGAACCACACCACAAGAACAAAAAAAAAAAAAAAGAACATCTAACGTTGGGGGCACAGAAGTTTTGGATCAAGATGATATTTGTTTTTTCCCTTCATCCATGTCTTTGTGATCTTATGAACAGAATGGATGACAAATAAACATCACTGTGGGCCTTAAGAACATATCAACGGTGGAAATCATTATTCCCACTCTTTCCTGTGGTATGGTCCACTAGATCTTTGGATATGCTACAATTTTGGGCTCAACCTCCCAAATGAGATGAAAAAAAATGGATGAACGGCGTGGATAAGCCACGCATACATTCAAGATAGGCCCAACAGAGTTTATCAGTAGCGTACACTGTATGCCAGCCAATCTGCGTACGCATCAAGGTGGTGCGCTGGGATGGAAGGTGGGGTCCACCTTATGTTTGTAAGTAATCCACTCCGTCCATCCGTTTTATGATATCATTTTATGACATACTTCAGAAAATAAGGTGGATACACAAATCAAGTGGGCCATATGAGAGGGAAAACTGGGGAAAGAGTTTTCTACCGTTGAAACCTTCGTGGTCTCCACCTTGATGTTTATATGCCATCGAACCTATTTATAAGGTCATTCCCACTGGGATGAAGTGAAAAAACTGTCCACTTAGCCTTATGCAAAAATCCCAAGTGAGGCCCACTTAAAAATATTCCAGCGGTGGTGACTGAATCCTCATTGTTTCCTCTAGTGCGGCCCACTTGAGTTTTGAATTTGCCTCATTTTCAGTCATATGTCCTAAAATGATCTAGGAAAACGAATGAAGTGGATTTCTCACAAACATCAAGGTGGACCCCACCTAGCATCCCAGTGGTGCCCAAGGGGAAGCGGATTGTGTACTGGGTAACTCAGTACCCAAAGCGTACTGAGTAAACTCTGTGGGGCCCACCGTCATTTCTTTGTTTTGATGCATTCCGTTCATCCATTTTACCAGATAATTTTAGTGCTTTAGCACAAAAATAAAGCATATAAAAATCTAGAGTGGACCACACCAACGGAAACAGTGTGATTTGAACGTTTACCGTTGAAAAGTTCTTTGGGGTCACAAAAGTTTTATATCAAGTTAGATATTTGATTTTTCCCTTCATCCATGTCATTTTGACATTATGAATAGGTTGGATGACAAATAAACATTACTGTAGCCCTCAGAATGGTTTCAACGGTGGAAATAAATACTTAACTCTTTTTCTTGTGGTATGGTCCACTTGAGATGTGAATATGCTTAAATTTTTGTCTCAACACCTAAAATGATATTTAAAAACGGATGGACGGCGTGGATAAATCACATGCATTCACGGTGGGACCAACAAAGTTTACTGAATACGATAAGAGGTTACTAAGTAACTCAGTACGAAATTAGATTTCTTTGAATCATGCCCAAATCGCCCCAAGCCCCCAAATCACACGCCCAAAATCAAGAGGGATTCCAAATCAGGATTTTAAGCCAATTTTGGGAGGGATTCCGAAACCCAAGCCTCGAAATCATGTGCCCAAATCACGATTTCCGCCCAAATCACCTCAAATCGCCCAAAATCACGCCCAAATCTCAGAAAATTTTCGATTTTTGGGTCTATTTTTTACAAGATTCACTCACCTTCAAGGCTCTGCAACGATCCGATTTTTGGGGAGCTTCCGATCACAACCGCTTCTTTCCAATCACGGCCCACCAGCTTCCGATCACAGCCCACCAGCTTCTGATCACAGCCCACCTCTTTCCAGGTACGAAATTGAAAGATTGTTTCGAATGATGAATCTACAGATATCCCACCACTTTTATCGACGAAATTGGTAGGTGGCTACAGTAGCACCGTGCATGGGTAGGTGGCTACAGTAGCCCCGTGCATGGCTAATATCGTTGATATCACACGATATTTTGTGATGTCGTGAGATATCAACCGATATTCATCAATATCTTGACAATATCAAGCATTCCTTTTTTTTTTTGAAGTATCTCCACTTGGTTTCGTATTGCTGGAGTGCGATACCGATAATATTGGTCGATAGTGTCGATATTACGAACACTGGCCGTACTCGAGCGCGGTTGTTGGTCTTATGTATGTCATGATTTGTACTAGACCTGATATTTCACATGCAGTCAGTGTTGTGAGTAGATGCATGTTAAACCCTGGCAAGCAACACTAGGAGGCAGTGAAATGGTTACTTCGTTATATACGAGGTACGACTGACTACGTCTTGTCGTTCGATAAATTTGAGAAGAAACTGGTAGGGTATGTGGACGCCGATTATGTTGGTAACATGCACAATAGAAGGTTTACTTCTGGTTACTTGTTTATGTTAGTGGGTGGAGTGATCAGTTGGATGTCAAAACTTCAGTCTGTGGTTGCTCTTTCCACAACCGAAGCTGAGTATATGTTGGTGACGAAAGCATTCAAGGAAGCAGTTTGGTTGAGAGGAATGATGAATGAGTTAGGGCTTCCGCAGGAAGTCTTGCCTGTGCATTGTGATAGCAAGAGCGCTATCAATTTGGCGAGGAACTAAGTATATCACTCCCGAATTAAATAGATTGATGCGCATCATTATTTTATATGGCAGATGCTAGAGGAAGGTAGTGTTACTCTTGAGAAGACTCACATCAGTGAAAATTCGGTTGACATGCTTACAAAAGTGGTTCCTGCAGAGAAATTCATGTTTTGATCAGACTTCTCTAAGCTTGGCAAAGAAGAGATGAAGATGGAGTGTGCACATGAAATAATGGTGAAGCTATGTTGAAGATTAGAGATGAGGATAACAATTTGGAACAATGGATTTGGAGGATTAAAGCCACGGTGGAGATTGTTGAAAGAGTGCCTTTAATTTTTCCAGCATTGTCTGGTCGACCATGGATTTCTCGGGTTGATCTTGACTCGTTGTGAAGTTCTCGGTCGACCATGACTCTCTGTTGTTTTCACGGTTGACTGAGCGTGCGACTGTGCGGACTGCATAAGTGCACGGTTTTTATTCTAATTTTGTATGGGGGTTACATACACCTTGTTAAAAACGGGATTAGGGTGAATTACGTTTTGCTAGTGAGAGAGAGCTAGGGTTTTGAAAGGGGAATTCTTCTGTAGAGATGAGGGTTTCAAATTTGTAAGTGGTCTATCCCTTGTAATATTCAATTATAGTGGATTGTTTGTCGCTTGGTGTCGTGGTTTTTTCCCGCAAAGGTTTTTCCACGTAAAATTGTTGTGTTCTCTGTGATTGCTCGTTATTTTCGTTTCTATTTTGCATTTTTAAATTGTTCTAAGGTTGCTTCTGTGCCTAACGTGTGGCGGTTGCGGTGCTGTGCACAAAACTATTGATATTCCCCAACTTTTGTTTTCCTCCAATAAACATCTCAACAACTTTCAACCATTGAAAGTAATTGCTGGACTTGAGCTTATTTGTGGTAATCTATAAACCACGATATTTAGAATGAACAATCAACTGTTCCATCTTAAGAGTTAACAAGATCAGTTGCCTCGAAAGTCGACGAAGAGGCCATATACAATCTTAAAAAATAGTGAGAGAACCGAGAGGAAAGGGCCTTGCAGCTGGACAAGTAAATCAGAAAAGAAGCCCAAAAAATTGCCCAAACGACAATATGCAACAAATTCTTACTTGCAAATTGGATGTTAAAGATTTGGAGTAAAAACGACTTAAAAAAACTGCCAACTTGAATATCTAGCAATACCTTCAATCCTTCAACAAAAACAACAACAAATCTTTTAGAAAAATTCTTCTTCAAAAAAAAAGGAAAAAAAAAAAAAAGACTCGAATGAGAATTTCTAGTAACGTCTTCAATCAGGACGGCAAAAAAAATTCGCAAGCGCTTCAACTGCATATCAAAGAGGCGTTAAACCCAGCAATACATCAATCACTAAAACTTCAATCGATTAGTGAAGGGGCTTCAAATCCAATAACACATTATTCAAAACCCTAAAAAAAATTCAGCCACAAGCTAAAGTGGTGGGGGCTAGGGCTAAAAAGATGGTTTTAGAATGGGCTGTTAATGTTAAGGATTTGAATAGTGTGGATCTTTCTTTTTTAGGTAGTTAGGGGCTTTCTGCTACCTCAGTAGTTCGGCTCCTTTTGTTTCTTTTGCTTTCCTTGTTGTTTTTCCCCCTGTTTGATGGATTTTCAGTTCGTTGCTTTTAAAAAAAAAAATTCAGCCACAAGCTGCTACTCTCACGAATCACAAGTCAGTGAGGAAAAGGCCTCATGACTCTGAAAACAGAAAAAAACATTAAGAGGAAGAAAAGAGGGTGAAGGGAAAAAAAGAAGAAAAGAGGAAACAAAAAGAAAAGAATATTATGAAGGGAAAGAAGGGAAACACCAAGAGTGGAGGGAAAATAAGAAAGGAGAAAACAAAAAGAAAGGAAGATTACAAAGGGAAGGAAGGAAAACGCCACTTGTTTGGAAAGAATAGAAGAATAAAACACATAAGGTTATGAAGGAAAGAAAGAAAGAAAGAAAGAAAGAAGAAGAAGAAACAAGAAGGAAAGAACCCTAGGAGCACTTAGGCTCTGATACCATGTTAGAGAATTTGAGAAGAGAGGGAGAATATGAGAGAGGAGAAAAGCACATGTGGTATGAGAGTTAACATCATGCTCCTGAAAATAAGATATTATAGTGTGGGTAGTGTATTCTTTTGCATTATCTATATGATGAGTACCATTAATATACATTTCATCTCTTATCATGATGTGGGATATGTGCATAAAAAATTAGATGGTGAAGAGAAATAAATCAATGGGACCTGAACCCCTAAACTGGACCCGACCCATAGCCAAGGTCCAAAGATTGAATGGGTTACCCGGACCTAGTTGGTTCAAGATCCAGGATCTCAAACATAGAACCCAGACTGGTGGGACTTGATGTTCAAGGAGTTGGGGCTCGATTTGTCTAGGCATAGGTACACCTGGAACTGACTCGAGTGTGACTTGAGGTTGGCCTCTTAGCCTTAGGGGCAACATCGGCAGGCGCATCGTAGTTGATGTCCTTTATGATGATATAGATAACATTATTCTTTCTTATTTCGGCCTGGCAGGAGGGGTTGATGCGCATAAGGCAGAGGCTATCGCTTTGTGTGAAGGGTTGAGCTTGTAAGGAGCACAAGGACTGGTCATAGTTGAAGGAAAATCTCTTAGGGCCTGTTTGGTTTTCCAAATTACATCGTATTTGGATGTAAAGAAGTAATAATTACTTATTACATGTAATTGTAATGATTGGTACTATTTTCGTTGACTATTGTCACATGTTTGTTTAATACAAAAAATATGGTGTATTAGAGATAAAATCACTAGCCGTGTGTTTGGTTCAACGGTGTAATAGACATGTCAAATCAAAAAGGATGTTATGGTGTCCACCGCCTCACCTTTAATACAGCTGCAAATGCTGTTTGATTTCCATTGTAGTAACACGCAAGACAGGAACATTGGAAGAACATGCAAAACATAAAAATCATCAGGGAAGAAGATGAATCGAATCGCTGTAAACAACACAACAACCCTCTATAAGTACCTGCTATCCTATGAAGATGCTGCGGAATTTGCCGATGAACAGCTTTCTCACAAGCTCCAAACCCATTACCTGTCGAGCATGGAAACAGGGAAGAAACGGGAAATGAATATCGGAATTTCAGATGACGACGCACCACGTCTTCTCTGCAAAAAGAAGAGCGGAGATACATATGAAAGTATATCGCTGTCGTCGTCTTACCTTATCAAAGAGAATTTTCTTTGGGACGCTGGTTCGGTGCCTTGGTGAAGACGACGCAATGGGAGAAATGGATATTTTAAGTCTTGTATTGATGGACCACGAAAGATGCAGTGCTCATGCGGACCGCGACATTGTACGGTGTTAGCTTTTGCTGCCTCGATATCGTCTCTTTGATTACCTACAGAGAGATGTATTTCAGGCGGCTACTTTTTGGCGAACTACCGCCATTTCTAACACGGCTATATTGCGTCCAAATCCGGTTTTTTTTTTTTTCAAACACGCGTCAGAAGTAATAATTACTTCTTTACTTCCGATTGACAGTAAGTCGGAAAACCAAACAGGCCCTTAGGGGCCGTTTGATTTTCTAATTACAGTGGTAATTCCAGGTAAATGGGTAATAATTATTTACCTTTGTATTTCTGATTGGATTTCCAAAGTGATGTTGATAGCCACCTTGATTTATCACACTCACGTCACCCAAGGAGAAAAACGTTAAATCGTGGGGCTCACCATGATGTGTCTTATCCACACCGTCCATCCCTTTAGCCAGCTCATTAAGGGCCTGTTTGGTTTTCCGACTTACTGTCAATCGGAAGTAAAGAAGTAATTATTACTTTTGACGCGTGTTTGAAAAAAAAATCGGATTTGGACGCAATATAGCTGTGTTAGAAATGGCGGTAGTTCGCCAAAAAGTAGCCGCCCGAAATACATCTCTCTGTAGGTAATCAGAGAGACGATATCGAGGCAGCAAAAGCTAACACCGTACAGTGTCGGGGTCCGCATGAGCACTGCAACTTCCGTGGTCCGTCAATACAAGACTTAAAATATCCATTTCTCCCATTGCGTCTTCTTCACCAAGGCACCGAACTAGCATCCCAAAGCAAATTTTCTCTCTGATAAGGTAAGACGACAACGGCGATATACTTTCATATGTATCTTCGCTCTTCTTTTTGCAGAGAAGACGTGGTGCATCATCATCTGAAATCCTGATATTCATTTCCCGTTTCTTCTCTGTTTCCATGCTTGACAGGTAATGGGTTTGGAGCTTGTGAGAAAGCTGTTCATCGGCAGATTCCGCAGCATCTTCATAGGATAGTAGGTACTTATAGAGGGTTGTTGTGTTGTTTACAGCGATTCGATTCATCTTCTTCCCTGATGATTTTTATGTTTTGCATGTTCTTTCAATGTTCCCGTCTTGCTTGTTACTGTAATGGAAATCAAACAGCATTTGCAGCTGTATTAGAGGTGAGATGGTGGACACCATAACATCCTTTTTGATTTGACATGTCTATTACACCGTTGAACTAAACACACGACTGATGATTTTATCTCAATACACCGTATTTTTTGTATTAAATAAACATGTGACAACAGTCAACGGAAGTAGTACCAATCATTACAATTACATGTAATAAGTAATTATTACTTCTTTACATCCAAATACGATGTAATTTGGAAAACCGAATAGGCCCTTAGGGCATGAGGTAGATCCAAGGCTCAAGTGGACCACACCATAGGAAACAATGGGAATTGAACTCCTATCATTGAAACTTCTTGAGGACCCCAAAAGTTTTGGATCAAGCTGATATTTTTGTTTGCCCTTTATCCATGACTGTGTGATCTTATGAACAGGTTGGATGACAAAAAAAATCAATGTGGGCCCTAGGGAGAAAACAACTTTCAACTGTTGATGTCTTTATGATCATTGTTCCCTAAGGTGTGGTCCACTTGAGCTTTGGATTTGCCTCATTTTTTGGGCTCATGCCTTAAAATCTGCTGTTAAAAAGGATGGATGGTGTGGATAAGTCACATATATCATGATGAGGCCCACATATTTAAATAGGTAATGACATGGTTTTTATGGACCAAATTTCAAAATGTAATTCCTGCCAATTTCAAACAGGTGGAGTAAGTCATAATTACTTTTCCATGTATTTACTAGGGAAATTAAAAATCAAACAGCCCCTTAGTGTAATTCAGTGGGCTTCGAGCGACCTTGTGGTTACCCAGAAATTATTATTTGCGTTCAACCAAATTACTTCAATTCCCTATAGTTGTACAGATGTGCATACATTTCTGGTTACCCATATTGGCAGGGAGGTGGATTCTCTAGATGATGGTTTAGGCAAAGAAAGTCATTCCTCCATGCTCATATTGTTGGGAATTCAATTCCCATCTCTTGTTTTATTTCTCCCCCCTCTAAATAAAGTTTAGTTACTATTTAAAAGAAAGAAAGAAAGAAAAAGGTCGTGGCGAAAGCTTTTGGATGTTTGGCTTCTTGGTTGCAAGTCTTCCATGGCTCACTAATCGAGGGGGACGTTTTAAAGATGAATAAACAACAGAAATTTCCTTTTTTCTTTTAAAAATAAAAATAAAAAACAAAAAACATGGGAGAGGTATGGTTGCCCCCCCTCCCCTATTATTATTATTATTTTAATGGCTTTAAATAGTATGTTCTATCTGGGAATTAAACTGGTCTGTCCCACAATGGTTTTAAAATCCATTGAAGCATTAGAGAAGGTACTCAAATGCAAATTATCTTTTCAGGTTGCTTGATGGTGTGTTGTAGGGTGTTGAGATGTACAAGTGGCAAGATACGGAAGGATAGAATTAGAAATGGATGCATTCAAGGGAATTTAGGAGTAGCACCAATAGGTAACAAGATAAGGGAAAGTAGACTTAAATAGGTTGGTCATGTGCAACGGAGGCCAAAAACTGCGCCGGTTAGGAGTGAGTCTGTACAAGTTGAAGGATCTAAAAGGGCAAGGGGAAGGCCCAAAAGGACGTAGGTGGAGGTAGCAAGAAACGACTTGATGACCTATGGTCTAACTCAAATTATGGCCCTTGATAGAGTGGAATGGTGAGGATTCATGTAGCCAACCCCAATTAATTAAGCTTAGGCTTAGATTATGATGACTACAACAAACACAAAAAGAAGAAGAAGAAGTAGAAGAAGAAGAAAAAGAAAGGAAAAAAAGAACTAAGTAATTATGTTGTTATTTACTCATTTCCCTTGAAATGCATTTGTGGTCTCAAATATTAACATTTAACTAGTAACTTGCCTTTGTTTGCTTTGATACATGAGTATGTGCTTAGAACTTGTTTGGGGGTGGATGGTATCTACGACATGTGGTTTTGCATTTCCTAAGCTTATATATGCATCTGGTCGCAAGTGTAACTAGAGCATGTTTGATAATGCAAGTTGTTTGACTCATTACTTTAATGTAATTTCAAGTTAACAGTTTCTGAACTACTTCATAGCCCCAGCATTTTTTTATATTGATTTTATGATGTCTACTTGGGTATTAGTCATTTGTTTTCATGATAAGCTGAAAATTTCCTTTCATTAGTTTTCAGCGTTATCATAGGTGATGTGTGTGTGCGCATGCGCCGAAAATCCACTTCAATAATTTTCAGCCTTAGCTTAGGTGATGTGCGCGCGCGCGTGCGCGTGTAGTTTTCAGCCTTATTTAGGTGATATGTGTATGTATAATTTTTCAACCATTAGTTATGTGAGGAACTTACATGTTACTGTCAATCCATTGCAAGGAACAATCTATTAACCAGCAATTTCTTTGTCAGTCAGCCCTTGGCTTTTATTCATCTTTTACTATTTTCATAAGCTTGGTTTGTCATTTCATAGTGTTATGTAGGGCTGTCAATGGGTTGGACCTGGGTGGAGCAAAATAAATAATTTGAACAGACTAGCCTGACAGGCCCAGCCCAGCCTGATCAGCTAGGTCCAAATTAACCGTGGCCAGCCTGTTGTCAGCCTTAGCTTAATGTCCGGCACATACTTTTGGTTACAAATCACTCTTTTTGTTCAATTACAGTGAGGATGGTGGAAGGCCAAGTGGTGCAAGTATCTTTGTTGGGGGCTTTGTGTTGGGAGGATTAATTGTCGGGACACTTGGTTGTGTATATGCACCTCAGGTAACTGGTCTTATGTTAATTTTAAGTCTCTCTCTCTCTCTCTCTCTCTCTCTCTCTCTCTGGTTGGATTCCCAACTTTTTGGGAATTGGGGTGTTATTATTCCTTTTGGATGACAGTTGTGCTTTGGATTTATTTTCCTGATGAAACCTGCTGTCAAGCTGAAGAAAACTAATTCATTGATAGCTGCATGGAGATTAGTTTGTCATGAACCATCTTTTCATTGGACACTTGGTCTGCATTCAATTTTGTTCCAATTAATATGACCTTCTGTTCGGTGGAGAGGGAACCCCAGAAATGTATATATTTTGTGAAGATGAATACCTGTTACTCTTGTGTTGGCTATAAAATTGTGCTTGTTTAAGATGAAAGGCTAAAAAATTTGAAAGAATGAATGAAAAAATAAGAAGAAAATGAAGAGAATGGGAAAAATGAAAAATGTGAATACTCTCTTATGGCTCCCCCTTATTTTATTAGAAATGTCTTATCATAAGAAAATGACATAAATACTCTCATGCACATGTGCATATACTAACTTAAACCAATACACCCAAAATACCCTTACAGCTCAACAATCCCCCTCAAGTTGGTACAAAAATATCTATCATGCTTAACTTAAAGTTTCAAGCAATCTTGCTTTGCAAACTCATTTAGTAAGAATGTCCACCAACTGAAGTTGTGTAGAAATGTAAAGAGTACAAAATTAGTTCAGCCCGTAGCTTCTCCTTTAGAAATGTCCCACCTCAATGTGCTTAGGGCAATCATGCTGGATAGGATTATGAGCAATACTTATGGCAGCCTTATTGTCACAATATAGACGCATTGGTCTTGGAGTTTGTATCCCAACTTTGACAACAAAGATTGAAGCCATAATAGCTCACAGACACCATGAGCCATGGATCTGAATTTTTCTTTTGCACTAGATCTTTCCACGACGGATTGTTTCTTACTCCTCTAGGTGATTAAGTTCCCCCCAACTAAGGAGCAATACCCAGTAGTCAATCTTCTGCCAATAATTGAACCGGTCTAATCTACATCCGTATAGGCTTCAACCCTCAGGTGACCATGTGTAGCAAATGAAATTCCTCTTCCAGGAGATGATTTCAAATATCTAAAAATCCGATGAGCTGCCTCCATATGTGTTGTCCTTGGATTATGGATTATGCATGAACTGACTAATAACACATTGCATAAGAAATATCTGGCCGAGTAAGAGACAATTAAATTAGTCAGCTTACTAACCTCTGAAACCGCACTGCATCATTTAAATGTTGATGATCCTCATCATTCAGTCTATAATTTTGTTCAATTGGAGTATCTGTTGGCTTTGCTTTAAGGTTATCGGTCTCTTTCAGAAGGCCTAGGATGTACTTTCTTTGAGAGATAAAGATGCCTCGCTTTGAACATGCCACCTCTATACCAAGAAAATACTTTAGTTTGCGTAAATCCTTAATCTCAAACTCCTTTCCAAGGTACCTCTTGAGTTTCAAAATCTCCTCATCCCCAATCACCACTATATCATCTACATGAACAACGAGAGCCACTGTCTTTGAAGCAGGACAACCCTAATTATGATGCATGCTCATGGACATAATTAAACAGCGGAAATAAAAGGAATAAATGATCTAAAATTCTATTAGTAATCATCATAACTAAGAAAATCATAGAGGAAACATGCAATGGAGCGGGCCATCACCACAACCATGGATTATGGAATTCAATTACTACTTAGGTTGGATCCGGCGAGGGATGAGACCTCCCGATCTTGCATGGTCACACCCAATCGATCAACGAAGATCACTAGTTCGAAGAACCAAGGAGTTTCTCGGATTAGGGATTTGAGAATTTGGGAGTTTAGGGTTTAGTTCGGTTCTCAAGATTTTGATCGAAGAAGGATTAGCCAAAACTGGAAAATAGAAGGAAGAAAATTATTACCTTGAAGAAGTTGGAGGGGCACAAGAAGAAGTTAAAAGAAGAAGATCAAGGGAAGATAAGAAGCACCATTAGAGAGAAGAGAGGAAGGAGGCAACCAAAGGGTTTGCTTTTCATTAATCAATAGTTAAAATTTGAGTTTAGGACTTTAACCCACTTAAATAAGCAAATAAAGACATAAAATTACTAAAATACCCCTAGAATAAGCAAATAAAGACATAAAATTACTAAAAGACCCCTAACTAAGTCAAAAACGCGCGAATAACATAAGTACAGGAAAGTTTGGGCGCTCGGTCTTCTTTCTCTAATCTTCCTTCACATGTGTCTTCCCTGGGTGGGGTCTTCTATATGTCTAATCACATGTGAAAGGTCTTCAGCTCCTCAATAGTCGCCTATCCACAAGGACGACACTTGTGGTTGACACTTTCTTCGTTGGTACACCTTGAATGCGCTTGTGTCCGCATCAATTCCTCTCGGGTGAGAAAAACTCGACTCTGACGAGTTGAAACTTTTGTAGCGCTCGAGTAGATCTGGATCAATACCCTGCAATGCGTCGCCCGACAGCCACGTAGATTCAGACGATGGTTTGTTCTTCCACTTGACAAGATACCTTTAGAAACCCCCATCTCTCGTGGATACTATCTCGTCATCCAAGATTTCCTCAATTGCTTCTTTATGGGTAATGGGTGGAGGAGGGGGTGGAAGGGGTTGGGTAGCAAACTCAGAAAAAGGCCATGAAAGGGACGATGTATCAACAATGGGAGTATGGGCACGGACTAGATCTTCCACATTAAAAGTTGGATTAATGCTCATTTCAGGTGGAAGGACAACCCGATACGCGTTGGACCCAACCTTTTGTAATATCTTGAATGGTCCAGCACTACGCGCTTGTAATTTCTTTGCAGAACCTTAAGAGAATCGCTCTGGCCTTATTCGCACCATTACAGTCTCCTTCTTGAAATTCTTGCACTCCACGATGAGAATCAGCTGAAACTTTATAATCATCATTGCTCTTATTTAACCGCTGTCTAATATGTGTATGCAAATCATGAATATGGCGTGTAAATGCATCGGCTGACTCAGAAGACCTTTGGGTAACAAACATAGGTAAGAGATCTATGGGCATTCTAGGTTTATAACCACTTACAATTTCAAAAGGACTCAACCCTGTAGATCTATTAACTGACCCATTATAAGCAAGTTCAGCAGTTGGTAAAATTAGGTCCCAAGTCTTAACATGTTCACCCACTAGACAACGTAGAAGATTTCCAAGGCTACGGTTTACCACTTCAGTTTGACTATCTGTTTGTGGGTGGTAAGCAGTAGAAAATTGCAAACGAGTTCCCATAATGTGCCACAGTGTCTTCCAAAAATAGTTAGTAAATCGAACATCACGATCAAACACTATGGTTTTAGGTAACCCATGGAGACGCACCATATCATCGAAAAAGAGACGAGCAACATGAGACGCATTTGACGTCTTCGAACATGGGAGGAAATGCGCCATTTTAGAAAAACGGTCCACAACGACAAAAACGGAATCGTGCATTTTTATAGTCTTGGGAAGCCCGAGCACGAAGTCCATACTAATGTCCTGCCACGGAGCATGTGGCACTGGCAATGGCGTGTACAACCCGGTATTTTGTTTTCTTTGCTTTGCCAGCTGACATGTTCGACACTGCCCTAAAACTTTGGCTACGTCTCGCTTGAGGCTTGGCCAATAGAAACGATCTTCCACGAAGGCAATGGTCTTATCACGACCAAAATGGCTAGCTATCCCTCCTGAATGAAGCTCCCAGATGAGGAATTCACGAAGGGATATACGGGGAATACAAAGTCTGTCTCCCTTGAAAAGAAAGTCATCTTTAAGAACATATTCACCCATAATATGCTGGTCACTAGAGAGCGACGCGTAAGTACCCCCAAAATTAGGACATATGGGGTATTCATCTTTCAGTTGCTCAAATCCGACTACCTCTACACTTAAGGAGTTGAGCAATGCCACTCTCCTATTAAGGGCATTCGCTGGTTTGTTTTCAACCCCGGCCTTGTGTTTCAAAACAAACGAATATTCCTGAAGAAACGCTACCCACTTGAAATGCTTTGGGTTGAGTTTCTTCTGAGAATGCAAATATCTCAAAGCTTCATGGTCAAAAAACAAAACGAATTCTTGCGGTAGGAGGTAGTGTCGCCAATGTCTCAGGGATTGCACTACTGCATAAAATTCTTTGTCGTAAGTGGAGTATTTTTGTTTTGCCTTATTCAGTTTCTCACTGAAATAGGCCACTGGGTGTCCTTGACTCAACACTCCACCTATACCGACACCAGATGCATCACACGCTACTACAAAGACTTTAGAAAAGTCAGGTAGACGCATGACAGGAGCTTCCATCGTCTTGCCCTTAATTTCTTTAAAAGCCTTGACGGCGGCTTTAGACCACACGAACTCTCCCTTTTTCATGCACTCGGTAATGAGAGCCATGATCGTGCTAAAACCCCTAATGAACCGATGATAAAAAGTTGCTAGGCTGTGAAAACTTCGCACCTCATGAATGTTCCTTAGTTCTGGCCACTCAACTATGGCCCTGACTTTTTCAGGCTCTGTGTGCATCCCTTCAGATGACACTATAAATCCTAAGAACAGAACTTGGCTAGACATGAATGCACATTTCTTGAGATTAGCGTACAACTTTTCCTTCCTAAGGACACTACAGACCTTCTTTAAATGTTCAAGGTGTGATTCCTTAGTGGTACTATAAATAAGAATATCGTCAAAGTACACCACTAGGAATTTTTTCATGAACGGCCTCAAAGCTTGTGTCATCACCTGCATGAAAGTACTGGGTGCGTTAGTCAAGCCGAAGGGCATGACCAACCACTCATACAGCCCATCTTTCGTCTTAAACGCCGTCTTCCACTCATCTCCTGGGCGTATACGGATTTGGTGATATCCACTCTTGAGGTCTATCTTAGAAAATATAGTGGACCTGGCCATCATATCAAGCATATCATCAAGTCTAGGTATAGAGAATTGATACTTGACAGTAATTTTGTTTAGGCATGGCTGTCCACACACATGCGCCACGTGCCGTCTCTCTTTGGCGTCAACAATGCAGGCACGGCACACGGGCTCATACTCTCTTGGATGAAACCCTTTTGCAGAAGCTCATCAACTTGCTTCTTCAACTCTGCATGCGCTGCAAGGTTCATTTTGTAGTGAGGAAGGTTCGGTAGAGTAGACCCTAGGACAAGATCAATGACATGTTGTATGTCCCTCATAGGTGGCAACTCATTTGGTAAGTCTTCAGGAAATACATCACTGTATTCCTTCAGGACCGAGGTCACCTCACGGGGCAACTCTGATGGAACCTCAGGTGTAATTTCTCTAGCCACAAGGGCATATACCATAGAATCCTCCTTAGCCTCTTTTTCAAACTCTCTTGCGTTGATTATATGTAAAGACTTAAGTTTGGATTTTCCCATTTCTCTAGGCTCACTTGCCTTCTCATCCTTCTTCTTCCCTAGTGTATTCTCAGGTGGCATGGGATTAAGTTTGATCTTTTTACCATTATACATAAAAGTACACGCATTCGAACGGCCAAAGATCGTGACATCATTATCGAATAGCCACGGTCTACCTAGGATAACATGTCCCACATCCATAGGAAAACATCACACCACAGGGACTCTTTGTATGACCCAAACTCGATGGGGACTAGACATTGCTGGGTGACAAGTAGGGATGTCTTGTCAACCCAAGAAACTTTATACGGGTCTGGATGAGGTGTGGATTTCAGTTTTAAGCGATCTAAGGTGTTAGTGGAAATCACATTCCGACAACTTCCACTGTCCACTATCACCTTACAATTCTTTTCACCACACTTGGCAATAGTGTAGAAAATAGTGCTTCGACGCCAATCAGCACTACTTCTAGACTGAGCTAACACACGCCTGACTACTACAAGCGTTGCTTCTCCATCCACTTCTTCTTCATCAGTAAGTCCTCCTTCAGGGTGATACTTTTCAACTTCATAATCACCCTGGTCATCTCCACCCTCGTGGGACTCGCCCATAGCTAAGGCTCTCCCACGGCTCTTCGGAGGACACTGACTAGACATGTGGCCAAGGTTGCCACACTCATAGCACCTCACTTGGCTCATGTTACTAGGACTGGCACCAAGAACCCCTTTGCCTTTGTCCTCCTTAGGCCTAGGCGGAATGGTCGCCTGTGCCCTAGGTTGACTACTAATATTAGGTCTAGTTTCTTGGGAACTAGATCTAGCACTGGAGTCTCGGGACTCAAAACGACGAACGATAGGAGCTTTCAGATATTGCTCTAACTCCTGCACGACTTGATATGCTCCATCTAAGTCCGTTAAGGGCCGAGTAATAAGCTCGCGCTGAAGATCCGCACAAAGGCCCGTCTTGAAACGCGAGAGCGTTACTAGAGGATCTTCTCGGATATCACATCGCATCACATACTCTTCAAATTTAGCGATGTAGTCAGCGGCAGGCATTGACCCTTGGCGTAAGGATTGCCATTGGTCAAGGAGCTTCTGATGGTATGAGAGAGGAAGGTACTTCTCTTTCAACTTCTCTTTTATCTCATATCAATGTGTGATAGGGGCTCTACCAACTCTCTCTATCCTACGCTTGGTGTTGGTCCAGAAGAGCTTGGCTTAACCCACAAGCTTCATCTTAGCAAACTGCATTTGACGGTTTTTTGACATGCCATACCACTCAAAGTAGTGGTCCATGTCAGCAACCCAGTCAAGGAACACCTTGGGATCCAAGCGCCCATCAAAACTTGGGGCCTCGACTTTCACACTCTTCATCGCACGCTCATCTGGATCATAGCGGTCTTGATGACCACATGTGGCTCGTGCCTCTCGCACCACACCACGACCGTTACCACGATCTCTATCCTCACTACCACCATGTGTGGCAGCGCGTTCTTCAATGATTCCTTCTACTTGGGAGTGCGCATCTTCCCCTACAGCAAGGTTTTCCTTTTGGGACGCCTCTAGTTGCTCCACCTTAGTCATGGTAGTGGTAATTTGGTTCTCAAGGCGGGCAAACTCACGCCTTTGACCTGTTTCTAGGGCGGTTATCTTTTGTATCAATTGAGCAAGTTGCTCAGATAACTGCTTGTTATTCATGGTAGGTTGAGGTCCGAAACCTCTACCTCTTCTCGTGGGCATACAATGAAGACTTGAACCAAACTCTACATAACTAGACTACTAGGTGTTATGACTTTCAAGATGAATGCGATGAATGCAAAACTATTATGAACTGACACAATTAAGTTGAAACAGGAAACAACTCAAATCTGGAAATTTTCTAGATTAGGAACTTTCTAAAATTGGAAAGTTTCTAAAATTGAAAACTTTTTAAACCTGGAACTTTCCTAAGTTAAACCTAAAAATCAAAACCCTAATTTGATCACTCGATCTAGACAAAAACCATGCAAGCCTGGGCTTTGATACCAAATTTGACGCAGGACAGCCCTAATTATGATGCATGCTCATGGACATAATTAAACAGCGGAAATAAAAGGAATAAATGATCTAAAATTCTAACAGTAATTATCATAACTGAGAAAATCATAGAGGAAACATGCAATGGAGCGGGCCATCACCACAACCATGGATTATGGAATTCAATTACTACTTAGGTTGGATCCGGTGAGGGATGAGACCTCTCGATCTTGCATGGTCACACCTAATCGATCAACGAAGATCACTAATCCGAAGAACCAAGAAGTTTCTCGGATTAGGGATTTGAGAATTTAGGGGTTTAGGGTTTAGATCGGTTCTCAAGATTTTGATTGAAGAAGGATTAGCCAAAACTGGAAAATAGAAGGAAGAAAATTATTATATTGAAGAAGATGGAGGGGCACAAGAAGAAATTAGAAGAAGAAGATCAAGGGAAGAGAAGAAGCACCATTAGAGAGGAGAGGAAGGAGGCAACCAAATGTTTTGCTTTTCATTAATCAATAGTTAAAATTCGAATTTAGGGCTTTAGTCCACTGAAATAAGCAAATAAAGACATAAAATTACCAAAATACCCCTAGAATAAGCAAATAAAGACATAAAATTACTAAAAGACCCCTAACTAAGTCAAAAACGCACAAATAACATAAGTACGGGAAAGTTTGGGCACTCGGTCTTCTTTCTCCAATCTTCCTTCACATGTGTCTTCCCTGAGTGGGGCCTTCTATATGTCCAATCACATGTGAAAGGTCTTCAGCTCCTCAATAGTCGTCTATCCACAAAGACGACACTTGTGGTTGTCACTTTCTTCGTTGATACACCTTGAATGCGCTTGTGTCCGCATCAGTCTTCCTCTAGGATCGTCTAATGAATAAAGAATGATGTGCTTGACTCTGTGTAGCTAGCCCTTTTTACTGCATTATTGGAGCACTTCCATGGGTATTAGGATACAAAAAACCGAAGGAATTTTCATGTGTACTTCCTCCTCCAAATCATCATGAAGAAAGCCATTCTTCACTTCCAACTGATAGTGGCCATGTCAAATTTACAGCCATAGACAGGAGTACTCATATAGAGTTCATTTTGTCACCAGTGCAAGTCTCTTGATATTCAATACCATATGTCTGCGGGTAGCCTTTGGCAACTAGGCGGGCCTTATATCTGTCCACAGATCCATCTGGTTTGTATTTCATAGTGTACGCCCACTTACACTCTACTGGATGCTTCCCTCTAGGAAGGTCTACCAAGTTCCACGTTCCATTATTTTCTGGAGCTTTCATCTCCCCATATGTAACACCTTTCCACTATTGTTTAGATGAAGCATTTGAAAAACTAGTAGGAAGAGAAACAGAGGAAATGGAAGTTAGGAAAAAACGCTAACATGGTGAAAGAGACCAATAGGAAATAAACTGTCATGGGATGTTGAGTGCGTGAACGTTTACCTTTTCGAACAACAATAGGAAGATTGAGATCATCAGTACTATCAACCACGGGAATAGGATTAGGAGGAGAAGGTGTGATAATGCTGGTGGTAGTAGTATCTGCATCCCAGAAAGGACTTTCCTGGGGTCGACGGGTCCTCCTTTGGCTTCTCTTTTGACTTCTGTCTTGTGTAAACTTACAACTCTTTAACATGCACACTCGTATCCTATAAGCTAATAGTACCACTAGAGCCTGTATCCTGTAAACTAATAGTACTACTAGAATTAAAAAACATATGGTGGTACAGGAACATGAAGAAACAATGAGTCAGTCCTCTCATCACCAGCTCCCCCCGCCCTGAAGAATGGCATTGCGAGAAGCGAAGAAAAGATTAGACTCATGAAATGTAACATCCATGGATACAAGATGACGCCGAGAAGCAGAATCATAGCATTGATATCCCTTTTAGGAGGTAGAGTACCCAAGGAAGACACTTGAGAGCCTTCAAACCAAGTTTAGTGCATAATTGTTTATGAATATGGACAAAACACACGCAACCAAAGACTCTAGGAGGGATTGGAAATAAATGACGACTGGGGATAAGAACTTGAATGGGAGATTTAAAGCCAAGAACATGAGAAGGCATACGATTTATGAGGAAAGCTGCAATGAGAATGGCATTAGACCAAAAAGTCTTTAGGACATTCGTACCAAATAACAATGCTCTTGTCACTTCCAGGAGACGGTTCTTTCGCTCTGCGACTCTATTTTGTTTTCGTGTACCAACACTAGTAGTCTGATGTTCAATCCCATGATCACGTAAATATGATTTAAGTCCAGAATAAATATACTCCTCTCGTTATCAGAATGAAGAATTTTGATATGAGAATCAAACTGAGTACAAATCGTCTTATGAAAAATTTTGAAGATGGAAAAAACTTCATCTTTAGATTTCATTAGACAAACCCATGTGCTACAGGTGCAATCATCAATGAAAGAAACAAAATACCGATAACCTGTAAGAGAAGTAGGGGGAGAGTGTCCCCAAACATCAGAATGAACAATAGAAAAAGGAGCAGTGCTTTTATTAGAACTCAATAGATAAGAACTACGACAATGTTTTGCAAGTTCATACACTGCACATTATAGCTCAATAGTGTTAATCAGGACAGTAGGGACAACATACATTTAGCAGGGACAGCAGGGACAACATACATTTAACAGGGACAGCAGGGACAACATACATTTAGCAGATTTAGCAGGGAGAGCAAGGAAAGCATACATTTAGCAGGGATAGCATACATTTAGGCATAATTAGGACAACAACATATATTTAGCAGGGACAGCCTAATCAGGACAACATTAGCATATATTTAGCTATAATAAGGTCCTCTAATTATGGCATGATTGTGTCAATCTTGTACAGTTACTGATTGTATATATCTTGTACAGTTATTGTTTCCTTGTTTGTTAGCCTAGATTGATGTTAATGGCTGCAATTCAGCCTTGTAATTAGCCTAGAGTTTCTATATAATCAGAGGAACCTCACAATGAGGACATGGAATCCAAAATACTTACATGGATTACCTGTTCTGAGATTTCTGGGTTGGGTTGGGACTAATCTGTTGGTCTTCTTGGCTGTCGATACCTTCAAAGGAAAGTGTAAATAATTCTGGTGGGTTATAAACTGCTGTTTAACAGTTTCTGTCGAGGGTAGGAAGTTTCTTTCTTGCTGAAAATTTTCATTTTGGGGTGATTAATGGCTGTCGGCGTGTCCAGTTCTTGCTGAAAATTCTCATTTTGGTCTCCTTTTATTTTGGACTTGCTGGTTGTAGGCCTGTTTTTGGACTAGGGGTGAGGTGGATTTAGTATTATTAGTCTTTATTAATGTGTTCCGGGCACCATGTCTACTAGCAACTTGGATTCTTTTGGTGTGCGCTTCACGGGCAAGAATTATTCTACCCGGGAATTTCAATTTCGCCTATGTCCTGGGGAAAGAGTTATGGGGTCACATAGATGGAAGTGATCCAGCTCCTATTGAACTGTCTAAATTGGCTCAGTGGAAAGTGAAAGATGCTAGAGTCATGACATGGATTTTAGGATCTGTTGATCCTCTGATTGTCCTAAATCTGAGGCCATACAAGACTACACGAGATATATGGGAGTATTTAAAGAAGGTTTACAATCAGGACCACACAGCTAGACGCTTTCAGTTGGAATATGAGATCGCCAATTACACTTAAGGCAATCTCTCCATACAAGATTATTTTTCTGGGTTTCAGAACTTGTGGGGTGAATTTGCTGACATTATTTATGCTAAGATACCAGTTGCATCTCTCATTGCTATTCAAGAGGTTCATGAACAGAGTAAGAGAGATTAGTTTCTAATGAAGTTACGACTGAAATTTGAGGCAACTCGCTCCAATTTGATGAATCGTGATCCTCCTCCCTCTTTGGATGTGCGCTTTGAGGAATTACTTCGTGAAGAGCAGTGTCTTGCAACACAAGCTACTTTTCAACAGAATCACATGACCTCTAATGACGTCGCTTATGCAGCTCATGGGAAAGGCAAGGATCGGGATATGCGGAAGGTCCAATGCTTCAGCTGCAAGGAATATGGGCATATTGCTGCTCACTGTGCCAAGAAATCTTGTAATTATTGCAAGAAGCCGAGACATATTATCAAAGACTGTCCGACTCATTTTGATGACTTGACTCCTATTCCTGAGCGATTCAAACCTGGATTTGTGTATGAACGCCGATGACCGACTTCGCCCCTTCCTAAGCCTGACCCGACATCTGAGCCTATTCAGCCTGTTCCTTTTTCGGCTGATCCAGGTTCTAACATTGTTCCTCGCCGGTCTACTAGAGTCTCTCGTCCTCCTGATTGGTATGACTTTTCTCATACATCTCTTCATGCCACTTTGTCCTCTATTTCAATTCCATCATGTTATTCCGAGGCTGTTAAGCATGAATGTTGGCGTGAGGCGATGGCGGAAGAACTTCGGGCTCTTCAGGACAATCACACATGGGATGTTATTCCTTGTGCGACGAATGTTAAAGCCATTGGTTGTAAATGGGTTTACTCAATTAAGCTGCGTTCTGATGGTACTCTGGATCGCTATAGGCCCGGTTGGTTACACTTGGTAACAAATAGGAATATGGGGTGGATTATGAGGAGACCTTTGCTCCAGTCGCTAAGATGACTACGGTACGGATGGTTATTTCTATTGCAGCGTCCCAAGGCTGGCCACTTCATCAAATGGACGTTAAAAACGCATTTCTTCATGGTGATCTCAAAGAGGAAATTTACATGGCCCTACCGCCGGGCTTGACCTCCTCTTCTTCTGATGTATGTAAATTGAAGCGATGTCTGTATGGGTTGAAACAAGCTCCCCGGGCATGGTTTGATAAGTTCCGGTCTACCTTAATTCAGTTTTCCTTTAAGCAGAGTCAATATGACTCCTCTTTGTTTCTTCGTAAGACCTCTGCTGGTATTGTTCTTCTTCTTGTTTACGTTGATGATATTGTTATCACCGGGACGGATTCAGATTTGATCACTTGTCTACAGCAGCATCTTCGGGCCTCGTTTCATATGAAGGATCTTGGTCCTCTTACATACTTCTTGGGGTTGGAAGTTCACACGGATCCTTCTGGTATCATTCTGAATCAATATAAGTACACATAGGATTTGATTGCTTTAGCTGGTCTTCAAGATACTTCTTCTATGGATACTCCTCTAGAAGTAAACACGAAGTATCGTCGTGAGGAGGGTGATCTCCTGTCTGATCCTACTCTGTTTCGACAGCTGATGGGCAGTTTGAACTATTTGACTATTACTGGGCCTGATATTTCCTTCGCCGTTCAGCAGGTTAGCCAGTTCATGCAGACTCAACGCCATCTACATTTGGCTGCTGTTCGTCGTATCATCCGATATCTTCGAGGATCCCCTAGCCGTGGGTTGTTCTTTCCAACCGGCTCTCCTCTTCGCCTTGTTGCATATAGTGATGCGGATTGGGCCGGATGTCTTGATTCTCGGCGGTCTGTCACAGGTTGGTGCATGTTTCTCTGTAATTCCTTGATCTCTTGAAAGAGTAAGAAACAACCTCGTGTTTCTAAATCTTCTACTGAATCCGAATATCGTGCTATGTCTGCTGCTTGTTTTGAGATTGTCTGGCTTTGTGGGCGTTTGGCTGAGCTTGGTTTTTCCTAGTCTGATCCTACACCTCTCCATGCTGATAATACTAGTGTCATTCAGATTGCTGCTAATCCCATTTTCGATGAACGAACGAAGCACATTGAGGTGGACTGTCACTCTATTCGGGAAACATTAGACACTCGTATCATTTCTCTTCCTCATGTTTCCACTGACCTTCAGGTAGATGACATGTTTACCAAGGCCATGACACGACCACGCCATCAGTTCCTTGTGGGCAAATTGATGCTTCTTGATCGACTAGCATCAATTTGAGGGGGGATATTAATTAGGATAGCAGGGACAACATACATTTAGCAGGGACAGCAGGGACAACATACATTTAGAAGGGATAGCAGGGACAACATACATTTAGTAGATTTAGCAGGGACAACAGGGATAACATACATTTAGCCATAATCAGGACAGCAGCATATATTTAGCAGGGACAACATAATCAGGATAGCATTAGCATATATTTAGCTATAATTAAGTCCTCTAATTATGGCATGATTGTGTCAATCTTGTACAGTTACTGATTGTATATATCTTGTACAGTTATTGTTTCCTTGTTTGTTAGTCTAGATTGATGTTAATGGCTGCAATTCAGCCTTGTAATTAGCCTAGAGTTTCTATATAATCAGAGGAAGCTCACAATGAGGACATGGAATCCAAAATACTTACAAATAGAACTAGAACTAGAACTAAATAATTAAGGAAACAATTTTTTTCAGATATGAAAAGAGTAAATGTCCCAAATGAAAGTGCCAACTAAACAATTGGTCTTTGTTGCTACTACTGGAACTACTATTAGCAATGCAAGGTTGATGTGCCATAGGCTGAGCTGACAGAGTCTCAAGAAGGTATAAGCCATTAGATTCCCTGCCACTCCCAATCGTCCTCCTCGAATGTAGATCCTGGAACACATAATGAGTGGGTAAAAAGGTTAACACTACAATTCAAGAATTTTCTGATACTACTAATAAACAAGTTAAAGGCGAGATTTGGGACATGTAACACATAAGAAAGGGATAAATTGGGATAAACAAAGACATTTCCCTTTTTGGCAATAGAAGAAAGTGAACCATTAACAACTTTAATTTCTTCTTTCCCAAAACAAATAGAGTAACTAGAAAAAACAGAAGACAAACTTGTCATGTGATTTGAGGCACCTAAATCAATGATCCATGATGGAGAAGTGGAGGAAGAAAATGTATAGGTGTGGAATGCAGATGTACGTATACTTGTGTGAGCATAAGTTGAGGTAGATGGATTTTCCAATTGTGATAGCGCTCCATTTCATCTTCTGACATGTATAACACCCTAGGTGAGGGACTAAGCCCCAAGAGGGGTTTTAATAGGAGAAGACTGTGAGTTGACAATCTTTAGAAACATAAACCCATTACTCACATCTGGCTCCGTAGAATTGACCAAAATGGCCATAAATGACAAATTCTTTGCTTCTCACTTATTATGAGAGGGATTAGTGATTGCTGGTTCCTTCGTTTTTCTTGTCAGATATCCAACTTTGCCTCTTCCCCCAATAAACATCTTCACGGCTTGTGATCATTGCAAATGATTGCGGATGAACCTCCAGTGGAATGTGAATTAACGTCTATATTATTGTTGTTTGACACCCTTGCAAATGAACAACATTAGTTTTCTTCTTCGCATTGCTTTTTGGTGGGAGAGGAACTAGAGATATCTTTTTGCCTTGATTTATGAATGAACATACATTTGAGCGGCCATATATCGTCACACCGTGGTCAAATAGCCAAGGTCATTCCAAAATGATGTGTCCAATGTCTATAGGTAAGACGTCGCACCACAACGAATCTGAATAGGATCCAAAATTAACGGGCACGAGACATCGCTAGGTAATAGGTATGGAAGATGCATCCACCCATGACACTTTATAGGGTTGAGGGTGCGGTTCAGGTTTCAACTCCAAACGGGACAAAGTGTTAGTGGAGACCACATTCATACAACTGCCACTATCGACGATCACCTTGCAATTCTTCTCTCCACATTTTGCATAGGTGTAAAATATCGTAGTCCGATGCCAATCATTATTCTCCTTAGTATTGGTCAAGGCGCACCTGACTACTGCAAGTAGTGTGGTCTATTCTTCTACTTCCTCATCACTAGCACCATTGATGTTGGGCTGATAAAATTCTTCTTTAAGATCGCCCTGTTCATCTCCTTCTTCCTCACCATCATTAATTACTAGGGTTTTGTTCCTCTCTTTCAATGGACATTGATGTGCAAAGTGACCAATCCCATGGCAATTAAAGCATTGCGTTTGCTCACCTCCCTTAGAGCTAACACTTCTATCCCTTTTCGTTTGACATCTCTGGGGTTGGGTTGGGACCCAATTTGGGGTCTAGACTGACTCCCCATGTTAGGCTTAGCCCCTTAAGAGTAAGTCATGACACTTGGATCCTGAGGGTCATAACGCTTTCCAACCGGTGCCTTGAGGTAGTGTTCAATGTCTTGCACAACTTGGTATATGTGCTCTAATATACCAACATCATGGGAATAAAGTTATCGTTGGATCTCAAATCGGAGGCCCATCCTGAATCTGGACAATGTAACCATCGGGTCCTCAATGTCACATTGCATCATGGACTCCTCAAACTTAGCGATGTAATTTGGCATGGTCATGGATCCTTGGCGCAAAGCCTGCCACTGTTCTAGGAGCCTCTGACGATAAGAAAGAGGGATATACTTTTCTTTAAGGACCTCTTTCATCTCGACCCAGTGTGCCACTATGGGCTTTCCTTTCCTTTCAATTTTATGCTCCATGTTGGTCCGAAAAAGTTTGGCCTGGCCCACCAACTTTACCTCTGCAAATCTCACTCCACGGGCATCAGATATATCATACCACTCAAAATAGTGGTCCATGTCTGCCAACCAATCAATGAATGCTTTGGGGTCCAAGCGACCATCAAAACTAGGGGTGTCAACTTTCACGCCTTTCATGACTTGTGCATCTATATCATAACAGTCATAACGCTCATGTGGTGGTGGCGTGTGTGCTCAACCACGGCCAATGCCTTGGCCATGACCATGTTCTCGCCTATCAACTTGATCTCTAGCTTGAGATTGAACATCTTCCCCAGTGTCGAGGTTTGCCTGTAAGGAGGCCTCAAGTTGATTGATGTACGCATTGGTCACGGTTAATTGAGTGGCAGTGGTTTTACTATGCGCTTTAATGGTTGTCAGACGGTTATTGATAGCATTAAGGGCCTCGGCAATTTGCTCTAGATTCAGTGGGATGTAGGCCAAAACCATGTCCAAAACAAGTGGGCATACACAAGGAAGCTCTAAAAGGAAACCCTAGATGTGACTCCTAACTTGGATGCAACACAAAAATCCTATATGGCCTAGATCTATATGGGGACTCAATAAAACCTAGAAAAAGGGCTGACTAAACTCAACAAAATGTCCCCTTCGCAGAGTCGGTACGCGGGTCGCTGCCCGGGGTTCGAGGCGGAGCGCCCGAAACCTCTACAATTTTTACAATTTGGGTAAAGGGGTTCTGTAGAAAATTTTCACTACAAAAAAAGATTGACGATAGACTAACCTACGCTAAAACTGTGCTATGATACCTCCTAGTTTGTATTAGGCCTTCTATTTTAAAATAGACTATATCTTATGATAATTAGATCTCCCTACATCCATTAGATCCTAGTTTCATTTTATTTAATGATCTTGTGTGATGATGTTGATAACTTAGGTTAGGATAATGCATGATGTTCTTTTGGTTTTCATGGGATTTGTGATGATCATGGCAATGCTTGTTTTTTCACATGGGTACCGCCTCACATGAGCCACCTGCCTCACACGGACCGCCTACCCCGAGTGTGCCCCTGCATTAATCCAATTCGATGCAGGACACAATTAACCACTTTCTCTAAAAGCTCGAACTGATAGAGCATGACGAATTAATCCCTTTATCTCGTAGCCTAGGCCCCACATCGCATGGGTTAGGATCTTAGCAGAACCCCCCTTGGGGGCCCCAAATCACATGGGTACCGCCTCTCATGGGTGGGGCTCGCATCACATGGGCCGCTCACCCTGAGTGTGCTCCTGCATCCCACAGGCAACCCCACTCGAGGCTGGTGTGAAAATGCCCCTGCACTAATCACCCTCGGTGAGGAGTCTCGAACACGAGACCTCCCGCTCTAATACCAATTTGATGCAAGACAATTAACCACTTGCTCTAAAAGCTCAAACTGATAGAGCATGACGAATTAATCCCTTTATCTCATAGCTTAGGCCCCACATCGAATGAGTTAGGATATCGGCCGAGCCCCCCTCGTGGGCCCCAAATCACATGGGTACCACCTCATACGAGCCACCCTCCTCTCACGAGTGGGGCCCGCCTCACACGAGCCACTCACCTCACACGGGTCGCCCACCTCGAGTGTGCCCATGCATCCCACAGGCAACCCCACTAGAGCCCGATGTGAAAATGCCCCTGCATTACATAGTTGTCCCATCAATGCAATTTTTTGACTATAAACCATCTGCACTGTGGTCCACCAGATCAACAGTCCCAATCAACAGGCATGTTTCAGGTTATGATATTATTCCACAATGATGGTTGACCTGAGCTTTGCCCAAACAAGGAGCGAGTATATGACATAATACATTTTGGGGGGTGACAACTTGTGCGGTGATGTGAAGCTATTGAATACAATACATTTCAATTTATCATTAAAAGCGAAACACCACAATATCATCATGATATTTTTGTGATATTACTGCCATTGTTTGTTGTAATAATACATTTGTATTTTCTTAATTCCTTGCAATTACAACTTAGTTTATTTATTTTCCTTATCTTTTCCATTCATTCTTCTTTTTTCTTAAAAAAAAAAAAAAAAACTTTTTCACCTTTTTTTCAAGACTTTCTCAAATATATCCTAAAATCTCTCATGTTTTAAAATTTCCTAAGAGATTCCCATGCCGATAAATACTCGCAAACAGGATACGTAACTTTGATACCCGTATAACTTAGTTGATTTCAATCTCTATTCTTCAATTAACTTCCACCTCTTAGTTGTTTACTTTCGATTTTTGATATTTCTGACATCACATTTTCTTTACAGATCAGCAAAGCATTGGGTGGAGCTGACAGAAAGGATTTGATGCGGAAGCTACCAAAATTTATATATGACGAAGAGAAAGCTTTGGAGGTAAGCAGTTGTTCTTGATGCAATAAACTACCTTCTCAAAGGCCATTTTGGTTTAGATGAGTTATTTTTCAGCATCTAGACTATTTTATTTATTATTTTTATGACCGTCTGTTGTTGGTTTGCCTACATATTTATGCTCTGGTAGGAAAACTCGTGTTATTGAGGCATAGCTTGGGTTTGAGTCATCTCAACTGGATGCTGTCTTGGTTTTCAGTTTTTGAACTATTGCTTTGTCAGTGCCTAAAAGTTGTTTGATAAGTAAATAATTCATATGTCAGAAGGATGCCATGTGGCATGCAATATAAGTTTAGTTTTGCAGTTCTCCTTGACCATCAAGTAAATCTGAGTCATGTTTTCACCTTTAAAGCATGGGTTCTATTGAATTGCCTGTTTCTGACATTGATGTCCGAGACGCTTTTTATCTTAAAATGAGAATGGGCCCAAATGAAGCATAGCGCATTAGAGACAGAGATTAAGATCACTTGGAATTAAGAAATGTAAGAGAATACGATAGTAAGAGAGTTTTAGGGTGAGAATATTGCAAATGGAGGAGGTTTGGAAGCCTTTTTATAGGCAAAAACTTTTATTTTTTGCAAAAAATAAAAATAAAAAATTTAATGTGCCATGGCCAATATACGATCTCATATGTTGCATATGCGATCGCATATTTTTGCATATGCCACATGTGATCGCATATACGATCTGCATATGGATATGCGCATATGCTCAAAAATCAACATTACACATGCCCATAGACATTGGCTACTTTTTGAAAGATTCGAGCATCATACCATTGCTATGGGCATGCCTAATGTTGATTTTTGTTAAGTTGGATATGGGCATCCATTTGAACTGATGGGTTTCCCTAGTAAGAATGGCATGAATAGTTTTTTTTTTTTTTTTTAAATTTTTTTTAATTTTTTAATGGCATAAGTAGTTTGGGTGCTGGTTTTAAGTGGAAAAGTTGAGGCTCTGAAATAAGTGAAATAATATTTGGCAATCCTTAATGGAGACCGGAAGGAGTGGAAACATTATTTTTCAATGATGTAAAACAGGTCCTGCCAATTTAACCTTGCTTACAAGATTGTACTGCTTTGAAACATTGGTTGATGTTGACAAGGACTATAGGCTTGAACCATGCTCTTGATTGTGGCTTTAAAGACCAGTTTTGACAATCCCCGTTTCTTGTTCTTTTTGTTGTTTTTATTTTTTTGATGTTTTAGAACCTGGATCGGACAGTTTGACCAACTGTTCTGACCCATTCTGAACCAAGTGATATCTATGCAAAATTTAAAATAAAAATATAAAAGAAAGCATGTAAAATAGAAAGCGCTTACAACACAGGTTTGGATATCTGCTTCGAAGCAAGGTGATTGTAGGTTCAACCCGTACAGTGCATTCATAATCAATTACTGATTGGAAAAATGATCAAAATGCTCAACCATTAGTTGATTAAATGACCCAGTGTGCTTTCGTGGCCAGTTCCAGTCTAAACTTGTCCTATTGTCCAGTTGATGCATGACGCATGCATGTGGCTAAATGATGAAGTGAGATCAATCAACAGGTTAAATTAAATAATTAAAATCACAAATCATGCAAAAATCTTCAAATATCTCAAGAATCCAACATGAAACTATGAATAGTCTAGGCTACAATCAACAAACTACACCATGCATGATCATTAGAAATTAGGATCTAATGGATTATGGATACCCAAATAGCATAGGAATAAGTCTATTTCAAAAGGGAATGACTATTACTACCTAGGGTTTGCTCGATTAGAATATAGGCTAACCTAGGGTTTGAGGAATTTGGGGGAGAATGTTAAATTAAGTTTTCGATGGTTTAATTGGCTAAGGGATTTGGGGCATGGATATTACTTGAGGTGAATAAGGGATTTAAGCGGTTGGAGGTTTGGGGTTTTAGGTTAATTAGGGAAATTGGGATTTTAGGGTTTGGGGATTTTAGAATTAGGGTTTTTGGAAATTGGGGAAAATAGAAAATTGGGGATCTACGGGTTTAGGGTAGGGTTAGAGATGGGGAATCAAAGGGTTTTGATTGAGGGGAGGGGGAAGCAAGGGAAAATCAAGGAGTTGAGATACTGTTCGTACGACCAGCCTAGGGGCTCGCATGTGTGGTCGTACGGTCACATGTGTGGGTCATTGGCTAGGGTTTTGGGGTTCTCAATGGTTGGGTTCAGTTAGGGGTTGAAGTTGTATGATGAAAAGTTGAAGAAAAAGATG
Source organism: Magnolia sinica (assembly GCF_029962835.1). Classification (NCBI taxonomy): domain Eukaryota; kingdom Viridiplantae; phylum Streptophyta; class Magnoliopsida; order Magnoliales; family Magnoliaceae; genus Magnolia; species Magnolia sinica. The sequence continues at coordinate 39,004,420 of NC_080574.1, forward strand.
ATTTGAATGGTTTTGGATGGGAAGGGAAGAGGAGAAATGAAGTTATGAGCTGTGTTTTAAATAGCAGTACCGTGATGCGTAGCGCTCAGCCCTCTATAGTGTGTAGCGTAAATACGTAGCGTGTAGCGTAAGCTACACGATACTTCTATTTTTTAATTTAAAAATAGGACAAATATAATAAATAGTGAAAAAAAAAAGAAAAAATATAAAAATGCCTAAAAGATGATTCATTTTATAAATTATAAGCATGTTCAAAAAAGTTATTAGTTATCATTTATCAAAAGCCAATCCACATATATAAGCCAAATTAAATAATTATCACATCAACAACTTTCTAAGCAAACCACTTTAATTAATAATGTCTAATTGAAACCACAAGTCACAATTATGAAAAGAAATAAAAATCCTATAAGTTAAAAGTATTAAGTACAATGCAAGTGTTACATTCCTCAACATTAGAAACAAAGAAAACATGAAAAAAAAAGAATAAAAAAATAAAACGGCAAAAAAATACATTGTAGCTTACGCTACGGACGCTACGCGCTACATAGCTACAGGGGATTTATGCTATTTGGGACGCTACGTAGCGCTATGGCCACGCTACGCTATGTAGCGTATGCTACCGCTACGCTACGGGCGCTATTTGAAACACTGGTTATGAGAAAATACCTCTTTTGGATAGAAATGAAGAGAGAAAAAGATGATATATGGGAAGCCTTGTACTTTCATTGAATGGGGAATAGAATCACACCACACCCAAGCTCCAAATCACATGAAAAAGAGAACGCAGTTCTTTTTTTCAAAATAAAGGCATTAGGGTTCCCCCTCCCTTTTCTCTTTTATAGTCTCAGAAAGAGACTTTTGCAAAAAACCTCTCCTAGGAAAGAAATCTCATTTAATTTAATTTAAAAAAAAAAAAAAAAAAAAACTTATCTCAAGTAAAACATAAAATAGGCCAAAAATAATAAAATAAATGACAAAAACTACTCAAAAAAAATAAATCTAAACTATTCGTGGCCAATGGGGTGGTCTACAAATAAGACATGCAACGATCAAGAGTGGTCCAAAGGCCCGTCATGCGCGATCTAACGGTCCGATCGATGCGGGCACTCAATCCAACAGTCCAGACTCTTTAAGAATGCGGCCCACATGCATCTTCCTAATGTAGGGTTTTCGAAGATGTGTCAAATGCATGTGAGGTCTTCAAAACAAGCCATTCGGGCCCCTCCTAGTGGTCATCCATCCAAAGGGAAACTGGTGATGATCTCCTCCTATGGTAGACCCTGAATGGTGCTCTAATGTCCTTATCACTAGTCCTAGCCGAATTTTAAAACATCTATTTTATTTATCTTTACTCAGACTAGGGCTGAAAGTTGGGCAGGTTGGGTCGGGTTGGTGCTCAACCCTAGCCCAACCCAGGGTTCCTATACCTCAACCCAACCCAACCCAACCCAAGCGGGATCGGTCAGGTTGGTCGGGTGATACATGCTAATATTTTCGTTATTACATTAGTCTAATATATTTGAATACATGTCTTATTTTTTGTACCTATGATTTTATTAATTATATGTGTAGTTGTTTATCGTAAAGAACTTCATTTTTTCTAAACAAACCTGCTAAAATATAGGACAACTACTCATTTTAAAGTTGTGTTGTGTAGCACACAATATATTTGGGAGAGAGAAATCCGGTGTATCTTGTTAGCTTGAGTCATTAGAAATGATGTGGACGAATGAGACCCAACGACATTGGAATTTCCTATGCTTTCAACACAAATGATCCACACTCATTATAATTTGTAAGTAACTTTTATATCCATCGGGTTTGGGTTGGGTCGGGCAACCCAAGACCTCAATCCTAGCCCGACCCAAGTTTTATTGGGTTGGTGTTTGTATAGCCCAAGCCTGAGACCGAACCTGATACATCTTGCCCGAGCCCAACCCAATGTCGGGTTGGTCACGGGTTGGTAGGGTTGAACCCGCCCGGCTTTCAGCCCTAACTTAGACTCTGATGGTAGTGAGTATGAGGGCCCATTACAGGCTTGTTTCTAGAGCTGTTAATGAGCGGGGCTAGCCTGTTGGGATTATGATCCAAGCCCGATTTGGGCCGGTCTTGGGCTGAAATATCAAGCCTGATGGCTGAGCCTGGGCCTGAAGTCAAGCTGTTTATTGATTGGGTAGGCTTCAGGCTATGTCTAGGAGCCCATCGGCCTAGCCCATTTAGGGTTTTCAAGCGCATTTTGATAATATTACACACATGCATACCATGCACGCACACTTGCATGGAGTTCTGTAAAACTCTGTGACGTGCCACCCAACTTATGATCGGGTGGGCCTGATTTTTGGCTACTGAACATGCATTGTGGACACACCTAGTGAACAACTTGGATCTTGCACGAAATTTGTGAACGTGCTGAACTAGGGCTCGGGCCAGTCAAAATCATCTTGGGATGCGCTCGGGCCTGTCCATTTTGGTGCATCACAACCTTAGCCCAGCACGTGTCTGGCCTGTTGACAGCCCTACTCTTTTCCTTGTCAAATTTTCGTTATCCATGTGTAGATTTCATGCAGCATCTTGGTACATAGCCCATACTGAGTTCCATGAGTTTACATCATGACGCACTATGCATGTCTTTGACTTTAGTGACACCTTAGATGAGAGATCATTTGAGCCCTAGAACAAGGCAAATAAACCCACCTATGTAGAAAAACAAGAATAATTGAGGTGCTAGAAGTCATAGACCTGGATGTATCTTTTTTTTTCTTTTTTTTTCTGGGGTGGGGGGTGGGGGTGCACACACATGCCCTCTGTAGCTAGCCTGCACTTGTGTATGTGCAATAATGAACTTATATGCTCCATCTGACCATACACATCTTTAGTTTTCTTTTCACTTGCTGGAGAGATTTTTGGGCATCAACCATCTACCCCCCAGTTCCACTATGTGACAATTGGATCACCAGAAGGAGACCCCAGTTGTACAGTTTATTGGGTCAAAGAAAAGCTCAATTGGGAGAGAATATCTATACGGCTTCTATTTGTCTTCACAATAAATACCTGCCTATCAATACTGTGTTTCTTGCTTTGCTTTCAACTCCTTGCGGCACTGACATTACACGGATGGTTCTGTTTTGTGACAGAAAACTCGGAAGATACTGACGGAGAAGATAGCACAGCTGAATTCAGCCATTGATGATGTCTCTTCTCAGCTTCGAGCAGACGATGCCCCGAATGGAGAAGCAGCAACCTCTGATGAAATGGAAGCTGCTGTATAACAATGGTCCGGAAAACATCATGGTATGACCTCTCTTTTACTACATCTGAGATCCAACAGGAATTCTATGTTCAGAATCCCGAGATAGAGGAAAATAAATGTTAAATTTCTGGTCAGATTCTATATGTGTTCTTTAGGACATACAGATCAAACCATAGAAAAGAAGGAATCTGCTTTTTTGTAGTTCTTTGATGGGCTGGTAGATCTCAGTAGATTCATAGTTCAAAAACTTGAATATTTGACTCGATTCAATGTCTAGCTGGCTTGGGTCGACTCAAAGACTTGACGACTCAACTTGATATTTAAATATCAAATTTAAAGTTGCTACGTAGGTTGGAAAATCTTAAATTTCTTAGATGTGTCCAAGGTAGTATTAAAATATCCAACAGAAAACCAAGCTGGTGCCTATGGTGTGCTGGTACTGTTGTTATTCTTTAATGGAGGTTACTTTTTGCATTCTCTTCAATGGCAAGTGACTGAGTGAAGTCACGCCAAGTCAAATAGAGTCAACTCGACGAGTCTTGTCTGGTCCTGATCGAGTCAGGTTCTCCAGTGAATTTCCAAGAGATTCGGCTCAAAATCTCTCCTAGTTGAGTTGACTCGACCAAGTTTCGAGTTGACCCACTGAATTTTAGAACTATGAGTCAATTAGATAGTCCTTTGTAGCTCTGGTAGTGACTAGATCAACATGAAGTTGCTGCAAGCGAAGTTGCGATCCCTTCTAATGGTAGGAGGTGTGAAACGGAGGAATCTCTTGTTTGTACATTCAAACCACTGGATAACATACAATGGTTTTGTCAGGCCTCTACACAGGTACCTAAACTGAGTAGTTATGTGATAGCTGTGGGAATTGGGTCTCTACCACCATCTAACCAATTTCATAATTCTTGAATTTTCATGTGAATTGATTTTTGCAAGTCTTCAGATCGCAAGCTCAAAATCATTGTTGAATCCTACTCAGCTGAATGCGAAGGTGTTCATGGTAGAATCGGCCCATCTGTGATCGATCGTTGCAGAATGTCATGTACATTGCTGCATCAAGATGGTGTTCCCATTAGGCTACTGCTACATCCATTTCATTAGGATTAATGATCTCTCAACATTAGCAACCAAAGGCCAAGCCCCTGTCACTGTAGGAACTGCACAGGGTGGAAAAACTGTGTCAATCACCTTTGAGGCATGACATGCTAAAAGTGAATATCCGAGACGAGAACTGCATCTGATCTTTATATGGTTCATCTAATGGAAGTAGAGGACATGCGTGTTAGATACACTGACAAGTAGGTAAAAGATGATTAATATCAGTAATCAAGGGCATGATTATTTCACCTATTCGGGATTGGTTTCTACGAGAGGACTTTCTTTAATGGAATCTATCATTTCCTACTATGTAGCCTATGACAGAGTATATACTGTTGTTAAGCAGCAGCACAAACCAGTGAGCCCTGCTTCTCCTTTGATTGCCAGTCCTAGAAGAAGCTCACTGCTTTCAGAACTAGAACTGGGGCAGATGGGACTCTCACCCCTTGACCTTGGGATTTCCACCCGACGCACTTCCACACATCTATACCTCATGCACTAACCTGCTTCCTCGTCTGCTCCTTGCTCCAATGGCTGCCATTAAGTTGCTCTTGTCATTTCACGTTTTTGTGTTTTCTTACTCTCCTAAGTCACAATTCCCAAGTGACACGGGAACTCCAACTTCTGCTAGTTTTTCTTTTACAACATTCCACATTCGTCCGAAGTTGGCCAATGTCACAGTCCATAGTTCTAAAACTTTCCGACCTGACTTAAAACTTGGCTATGTCAAATCAACTTAGCGAGGTTACAAGCTGAGACATCATGAATAAAGAGATTGACTCGGTTGACTTGACATGACTCGTGGTGACTCAGAGTAAGTCACTTGCCTTGTCAAGGTGCCACTTAAAATGAAAAATAGCAAGATAGGAATCCAATGACACTTGAGATAGTGCCAACACTCAACAAGCTATGCCGCAATTTACCATTCACTCATATTTTGTAATACTTATTCAATGTAACTATTTTAAATACTCTTTTCTCAGCCCTTAATATTTTTAATTTGTAGTAATTAACTATGGAGTCAAGAGTCTTTTGAGTCGACTCAATCTGGTTGGACATTCGAGCCGCCTTTAAAAAAAAAAAAAAAAAAAAAACTATGGTACAATGTCTAGGATCTTTTTAGTTTGGGGAGGGGCTGTGTGTATGTGTTTTCCCGGGTCCAAGATGGGTCCATCATATTAACAATTTGGAGCACTGAACCATGGACCCCACTTGTACAAATGAAAGCCCGGGCAACCGGTGCACATCGTAACTCGAGCACACTGAGCAGTAGAACCTCATTCTTGCCATCCATGTAAACCAACTTCAGTGCCAACAAGATTGCTGGCTCGGATTGAATTCATCGTTAGTAAAACTCAATTTAGTGCCCACTATGATGGCTCTGCCAATGGCCCATTCTCTGGAAATTCCCCAGATTGGAAGATCTAGGCATACAATTTTTGGGCTTTTTCTTCGTTGATCCTCAACCAACTGCCATGTATTTTCTTTCATCACCTATCTATCTCTTGACCAATTATTGAAGGGTTGGGGTTACTCCTCGTGGGGTTTTTGCTGATACCCCATCAGCTGTGGTGCCCATAACATCAAAATTTTGGATCGCTGATTGGGGACCCATTTGCTCACCTTAGCAAACTTGCAATCCCACTGGTATTGGAAAGCTTTTTGGAGCAATGAACAATACCTCTTCGTGTTCGTGAACTGGGTCTGCCTGATACAGTTGGGCCTTCATATTGGCTATTGGCTGTTTCTAGGCCTATTTTGAGCCTTGCTTGATAAACGGGTTTTGCTTGAGCTCAAGTTTCCCGAAAATTTCCACTAAAGCCCAGCCAAGCCTAGAAACGTGCCTATGACTAGGGGTGGCAATGGGTCAGGTCGACCAATGGGTCAATTGGCCCAACCTGCTTATAAGCCAGGTTAAGGCCAAGTTGGGTTGGGTTGCAAGTCGGACCTGGGCAAAAAAAAGTAGCCTATTTACATTAATGAGTTGGGTTAGGGTTTGGGCCAACCCAACCCGACTCACTTATATGTTGAATCTATGCATATATTGAATCAATGGACTGCGCCAAATGACCCGACCCAACCTTAAAGGAAGGCATACTAATACGTTCGTGTGATTACTCTTCTGCGAATGTGTGGATGAGATGAAATATGTGTCATGGAAAAAACCCAATTCTATGAATGTGTAATAGTGGGTCCATAGACATGAAAACTTCGAGAATAGAGAAATTGTCTAATGTGAAATATTAAAGTTAGTGTATGTCTGGTTGGGTGGGTCGGTTGAGCCCACCTTGACTGTAATTAAACGGGTTGGGATGGGTTAAGGCCAGATTTCTTGGCCAATTTAATAAATAGGTTAGGCTTGGGCTGAACCTGATCTGTATTGAACCTGACCCATCGCCAGCCCCTACCTATGACTTTATGGGTAGATTTGATCCTAAAATTGGATGCCAGATGCTAAACCAGCTTGGCCCGTGCTGGATTAGAAATTGGGCCAACCAAAGCATGGCCCAAACCAGCCCATTTCCACCCGCACGCTGCTTGCTCACGTGTGTGTGAACCATGGTTTAAAACTGGGCCATCTGACTTGGTGATCGACCAATCCACTGCTAGATATCTAGTCAGATCATATCACAACTCAAGCCCCCCTTGGATAATTTCTCGCCATGATGACTCAGCCAAGATTTGTGTACCCCACTCATCCATATAACTATTTCTAAGTGTCCATTTTTCTCGTACATTTGTGGCTAACGTGATGAGCGGACAAGCTTGATTTTCAGTCCAGGACACGTGTGCTTTCTAGTTGAAAATTGAGTCCAAGTTTCTATTAACTCAGAGGGAGGGGGGCATGGAGAAGTAGGCGTTCATGGACGGCTGGAGATTGGGGCACACCAAAGATATTGGGATTCCAACCAACAGCCAGTACACTCCAAAGACGTCAGTATCAAACTCGAACAGGTCCACTTGTTCACATTGACATTTCAACGTTATGGGTTCACATGAATGGCTCATGGAACCTTCAAGTTTTCATGGTTGGGTCGACCCTTTTACAATGCGACTCGTTCCAGTGACAAGTTGGAGTGGCCTCAAGAAACACGTGCCTATATGAGAAATGAAAATAGAACCTGGCCATTCATCTGGTGGGAACTACTGTGAACATGGCCTACCATAATAACCAGTAGGGTCGTATCATCATTTGGATTATGTAGATGGGACATGGCATCTGATCAGATCGATTGGACAGTTCTAACCTCTTACTCATGAATATTTTATGTCCAACTTCAACTGCTGACTGTTTTATCTGAACCGTTCGTTGGATGTCCACAAATAAAACAGATAGGGCCGTCAATGGGCCAGACTTGGGATTTGTTACATCTTTTTCTTTGTCATAAACCCTTTGTAAATACAACCAATTTCTCCTACAGCCATTGTGATAGTAGAAGCAACCCATTAATAATATATAAGTAAAATGTCTAAAATACCCTCAAAGAGCCATTCATTCATTCCACACGTGCCAACTTGACACACACGTGCAGCAGTAAGATGGGACATGTCCTCGTTGAATTTAGTAATACATGTAAGGAAGTTATTATGATGTCTTTACAGCCAATTACAGTGTAATTCGGAAAACCAAACATGCCTTTAGGCTGTTCATCATATATCTTTTAGGTGCTCATTTTCTGGTACTTAGTGCGACCAACCTGATGAGACAAAAGACATGATTTTTGAGCCGGAGAATGTCCATAGTGGACCCCAGTTCATGACTGGCCAGCACCCACACACGCCTGACAAGCTGGCGACCACGGGGCAATAGGGCTCTCAATGGGACGGATCTGGATCGGATCCAATTGGATCCGGCTCCCAGTCCAAAAATCTGTAGCCGGATTCGGATTCAGATTTGGATCCGAGTCCGATCAATCCAAAAAGGTGATATCCACTTACAAATACCAAGATTCATTTCCGATCCAAAAATCCATATACCTATTAAATTTGGGTTAGATCCGGATCCAAATCCACCACATCACATATCTAAAATATATATAATATAATATATTTAATTTAACAGCAAAAATTTTCAATTTAAATCATGTGGGAGTATTGAAGTTTGAAAAGAAGAAGTCAAACAGCCACACATAACCCATTACTATGAAAGTTAAAAAGGTTCACACCTTGAAGCATACAATAAGGGGGATGCGATCGGATCTCACTATTAGATCCAGATCCGACCCATATATGATTTGAATTTATTCTGTGAAATCGAATAGATGGAATTGGATCTCGGATCTAACCCACTCTCATTATAGGGCAATAAGGAATCGGCCTCGCATTTAGTAGAAAATTGAGTCAGATTATGTCAGGGGTCATTGAGAAATAGGTGTCCATGGATGGTAGGCGATTCGGGTACAGCATTTACAAAATACGTTGCGATTGCGACGCACCATCCATGGTTTGTAGGAGCGTGGGGTCGATCACATTGAATTCGAACAAGCTCGGGTGTTCACTTGCACATGTCAATATAATTAATGTAGGGTAGGCGTGATTGGCTGAGGGAGCCAAGTAACTTTGATAACTTGGTCCCATGGTCTCTCTTGCCATTAAGTCGCTGGAGGGACATCGAGATACAGGTGCTTACGTGGCAAATGAGAATAGATCCTAGCCATTCATCGGGTAAAAACTGTGAGCATGGTGTGGCAGTCAAATCCAGCCGGTCGTTTCATCAGGTGGGTTATATTTGTACGAGAAAAGTTGATGGTTAGAAAAAAAATAAAAAATAAAAAATCCTAAGGTTACGTTTGGTTGCATATAATGAAATTTCATGATATTTTACAGCAATTATGCATTTGATTATGCCAAACATTATGAAATTTTATTACATTTTGCACAAAGGGTGCGTTTGGTGGTTGCACCAGATATCATGAAATTTCATAAATGCACCAATGTGATGATTGAAAAGATTTGGCTGTGGGTGGAAGCCTGCTCTGGAAGTGGTCCCCACCTAATGAGTGGCCTGAATGTTGCATATGGGTGAGCAAGGTTACTTCTTTATCTCCCTCTTCAAAGTCCCATTCGCATTTCTTCGTGCATTTCAAGGGTCTGATGTGTTTTTTTTATTTGTTCTTGGCTATGCTGGACCACCAAAGAAAAGTGCACCTCAGCTGTCCATTCAAAGGAATATGAAGGAATATGCAGGAGCAAAAGGTACTCGCTAACTCTTTATAGATGGCACATGGCCACTAGGTCCATTACACGACGTATACATGAATGTGAAGCATGTTCACAAAAGATTATGTTTTATGTGCACTGAAGTAGGAATAAGTTATCAAATTTTTTATTTTTATTTTTATTTTTTGTAAGATGAGCAATCTTTTCTAAACCATAAAAGACTATATTGTTGTTATTAACGGGTTACACATGGCATTAGCCATCCTGGCACTGGAATAAATAGAGTTTAGATTAATTGAAAGGGCATTTGTTGAGGCCCACAAAAGTGTGGTATACACTTAAAGCATGCACCCTTGGAACACTATACACGAGTCCTTTGATAGAGTTGTGCTCAAATGGGATTCTCTCTCTTTAAGGTGTCTACAATGTGGAGGAATTTAGCAATGGGTAGGACTTCTCTATTGCTAATTCAATCTTATAAAGCAATAGCTTCGGTCCCATCTCCCCTCACCCAACTAGTGCGGCGAATATCCCATCGTTTGGAGGGTGAGAAGGAGAGGAAGGTTGGCGTTGATGAAGTTTGAAAATATTGACCCTACGTTTCTTATTGTTATCTTTAAAGAATATATACAAGGAAGGAAAGCTAAAAATAAGCGTAACTGTTACAAAAACTTTGACTCGTGATTTGCCATGTTCAGCCTAATAATCAGGTAGCTGTTACAAGCAGATGTTCAGCTTAATAATCAGCTAAAAGTGATCTTTTCCTTGATTCGAGGAGTCCTCCGTTATACGCCCCCGCAAGATGGAGCTGCCATCGACTAAGCCAATATTGTGTTTGAGAGAATCTATGCAGTGTCGTGACAATGGTTTTGTCAGTAAATCCGCGAGCTGATCTTGAGTGTTGACGTGATGAACATTAAGAATGCCACGTTGAACTATATCACGAACAAAATGTAGATCAATTTGAATATGTTTCATCCGAGAATGCTGCACTGAATTAAAACTGAGGTGAGTTGCACCCAAATTATCACACAACAGTTTCAGTGAATCTTTCATTGGTAACCCGAGCTCTGTGAATAGTGATAGCAGCCACACAGTTTCTGAAGCTGCATTTGCAAGAGATGTATATTCAACTTCGGTCGACGATCTTGTTACAGCTCTTTATTTTTTTTAACTCCAAGATATGGGGTTTGATCCAAGAAAGCAGATGTATGTAGATGTGGATGTATGATTGTCAAAATTGCCCGCCCAATCAGCATCAGAGTATGTTGTGAGAGCAAAACTGGAATTTTTGGTGATGTGGATGCCATGAAAGATAGTTTGCTTTAAGTAGCAGATGAGTCTCTTTACAGCTGCCCAATGAGTTATTGTGGGGCGGTGCATAAACTGTGAGAGTTTAGTTACAGAGAAATAAATGTCTGGACGGGTGAGAGACAAATATTAAAGACCACCAATGATACTTCGAAACTCGGTACTATCAAAGGATGTTGTACCATCAACCAACTTTAGAACTGTGCTTGTGGACAGCAGAGTAGAAACTTCTTTAGCACCTGTCATGTTGGTTTTAGATAGGAGGTCCCGAATATATTTGTGTTGCGAGAGGAAGAGACCTGATGGAGTAGAAATGACTTCCATACCCAAGAAAAAATGAAGTTGGCTCATGTCCTTTAAAGAGAATCGAACTCCAAGTTGGTCAATGATATGAGACACAAAGCGCATGTCACTGTCAGTGATAACCAGATCATCCACATATACCAATAAATAGCACAAGACAGAATTGTGGTGATAGATGAACAAGGAGGAGTCCGCTTTCGAATTTTGAAAACCAAGATTCATAATTGCCAATCTTAGTGCCGAGTACCAGGCTCGAGGAGCCTGTTTGAGGCCATAAATGGCCTTATTTAACCTACAAACATGGTTAGGTTTTGAGGCATCTTTGAATCCCGGGGGTTGGACCATGTATACGGTTTCAGTCAACTCACCATGCAGAAATGCATTGTTGACATCAAGTTGTCTCAAGGGCCATCCTTGCATAACAGCAACTGTCAAAACAGTACGAATAGTAGCGAGCTTCACAACAGGGCTAAAGGTTTCCTTGTAGTCCAATCCAGGACGCTGATGATAACTTTTAGCGACAAGCCTTGCTTTAAAACCATCAACAGACCTATCAGCTTTGCATTTTACACGGAATAGCCATTTGCAACCCACTGGTTTACAGTTATTTAGTGGGGGAACAGTTCCCATGTACCATAGCGCATGAGCGCAGTGAGTTCTTCTGACATTGCTGTTCTCCAGTGTGTTTCACGGAGTGCTTGGCCCACATAACTTGGTTCAATGGTATTTGGAATGGGATGTTTGGTTGTGGAATACAATTGTTTGGGTTTATAGATATTGTTCATCAACCGAGTGGTCATGGAGCGGGGGCGGGTAATTTGTGGTGCAGGTAAGTCACAGGGAACAGATTCTAGATTTCGGAAAGTAGAAGAAGAGGAAATGGAGGCGTTACCTGGAGGTGATGCAGAATTAATATCCCCTGCTAGAGTCACTGGTGGAGGTTGTGGTGGAGACGAGGCGTTGATGAGTGGAGCAGCTGCCGAGGACAATGAAGACGTTGGGTTGCCGTGAGGACCATTTTAGTTTTCATCGAAGAGGACATGTCGAGAATGATATATTCTTTTGGTTTTTGGATCAATGCATTTGTATGCACTTTGGGCCAAAGAATAGCTCACAAACAGACATGGAATGACTTTGAGTTGAAGTTTGTTGGTATTGTAAGGCCGTGTGAGTGGAAAACATAGACAACCGAACTTTTTTAACTTGAGATAATTTGGTGGCTGTTTAAATAATGCCTCAAATGGTGATTTGTTGTGTAGAAGAGGTGTTGGTTGATGATTTATAAGGTATGCAGCAGTGGAAAAAGCATGGGGCCAATAAATTAAGGATAGTGAAGCATCATGTAATAGTGTGAGGCCTGTTTCCACTAAGTGACGGTGACGACGCTCGGAAATACCATTTTGTTGTGGTGTATGGGGGGCAGTTGTATAATGGCTTATTCCATGGATCGAAAAATATTTTTTAATGGCCACAAATTCACCACCATTATCCGAATAAATGCTTTTGATTTTTGATTGAAATCTGGCTTTAACAAGATGTTTAAATTGAGGAAATATGGTGCTAACACTAGATTTTGTTTCCATAGGATAGAACCAAATATATTTTGTGAAATGATCAACCAAAATCAAATAATAATGGGATCCGACAATGCCAACAGAATTGGAGGGGCCCCAAACATTAGTATAAATTAAGTCAAGTGGTGCATGACTTTGAATACTAGGAGGCTGAAATGGTTGTTTGTGTGCTTTATTAACTGAACAAGAAATACATAGTTGAGAAACCTTTTCTTTTATTAATGGAAGAGAAAAAGAGTTGACAAGTTGATGAACAATTTTATGAGACGGGTGTCCAAGACGTTTGTGCCACCCATCAACGGATGTCCGCTCATGCACGTTTGCAACCATATTTGGAGAAGATTTCACCATGGACTCCGGTAGGGTGTAAACTCCATTTTCACATGCACCTTTGAGTATAACCGCACCCGTGGTGTGATCCTTAGCAAGAAAAAAAGAAGAATAAAATTCAATAAAAACGTGGTTTTGAGATGTAAAATGATGGACAAAAATAAGATTTTTTCGTATATGAGGAACACAACGGGTGTCATTTAAATGAAAGGTGCGGGTGGGTGAGTGAAGAACCAATGACCCAATGTCTGAGACATGCAAACCTAAACCATCACCGATTATAACCTCATCAGTGCCATCATATTCAGAATGAACTGATAAATTAGCCAAATCACCAATGATATTGTGGGATGTTGCCGAGTCAATAAGCCATTTTGTGTCATAGGCTGGTGATGTTGAGGCATAGTTTGCCGTTGCTGCAGAGAACTGCACACGGGGACAGTATTTTATAATGTGACCCAATTGATCACAAAGTTGGCATTTTGGGGTGTAACGGCACTGTCCATCGGGCTTGTTTTTCTTATTGTCTCATGGGCCACCATTGTTTCGGTACTGGGCCGAAGGAGAGTTTTGTTGTTGAGATCCATTGTTACGGCCATACCCGTTTTGTTTTGAGAAGCCCTTAGAGTTGTGACCTCCAAAAGAAGAGGTGGGACTAAGTCGTCGATTGGAGTAATTGGCAGAGGCGACCAACTGCTAAGATGTGGCTTCAAGACGTCGCAGGTAGGCATCGTGACTTACGAGAAGGTCATGTAATTCCTCGAATGTGAGTAGGCGTTCCCGTGAGCGAATGGGGTTGTGATTTCACGGAAGTCAGCTCCTAGTCCATTTAGGATGTAGAGCGTGAGGTCATCTTTAGAGATAGGATGATCAATGATGAAAATTTCATTTACAAGAGATTTGACGGTGTGGAGGTATTCTTGAACCGTCTGATTGCCCTTCTTTATCAAGGTGAGTTCCTCTTTAAGTCGCATTGCATGAATGCAGGATTTGCTCACATACATGGTGTGTAATTTTTTTTATACTTCTTGGGAGGTTTTGACAATGGAAATGAATGGTGTTATGGTAGTGGTCATTGAAGCCAAAATAACATTGAGGATAAGCTTATCTTGTCTTATCCAGTGGGTTCTTTAAAGGATGAAAATAGAGGGATCATTGGGGTTGGGACAAGGTTTATCACCAGTAACATAATCAAGTAGATTATACCCAATGAGGAGGGCTTTGAACTGGGCATGCCATTGAGGGAAGGTTGAGGCTGTGAGTTTTTCATTTATCTGAGCAGTAATATTGAGAGCAATAAGAGGGATATCTGTTGGAGATGGTGGGGTTGTGATCAGGGTATGGATATTTTTAGTGTTTGGGATCGAGTTCTCGTGGGAGGAAGGTTCGTTTAATACCATGTCAAACAACCATTCACTCCAAAAGCTCAAGCTGTCAGAATGTGGTGTATCAATGTATATCAAGGGACTTTTATCACTTCAACACCCCCCACATGTGCGTGTGGGAACTCCACATGGGAACATACTGATGAGGGTGGAGGGATACTCACACCATAAATAGGCTGGGCTTAATTTCCCGGTCCTAGAGCCGACTTGATTTTCCTGGTCCCTCGTGGGAGAATAATATTTTAGAGAGGCATATTTTTGCTGCTCTCGAGATTTGAACATAGGATCTTCCGCTCTATAACATGATGAAGTTTGAAAATATTGACCCTACGTTTCTTATTGTTATCTTTGAAGAATATATATAAGGAAGGAAAGCTAAAAATAAGCGTAACTATTATAAAAACTTTGACTCATGATTTGCCATGTTCAACCTAATAATCAGGTAGCTGTTACAAGCAGATGTTCAGCCTAATAATCAGCTAAGAGTGATCTTTTCCTTGATTTGAGGAGTCCTCCGTTATAAGCGTTATAATCCTCTTCTCCGATAATGTTTTTGGCGAGCTCTATTGTCGTTAATGATGGCTGAAGCAAGCATGCACTCACAAATTCAAGTTTCTTTCGTCAGTAATCAATTTGATGTTAACATGTGGAATCAAAGTGGGGTTTGTATTTGTCATGGCAAATTTGGAGCTTCTTTGTTGCCCCCTCCCTCTCCCTTTTCTCTTCCTCTAGATCTTATAGTAAGAGCAATGGGTGATCCCGCCATCAGTTAAAGGCACCTGCACACATTGTCATCATGTTTGTGTTGGGTCCTTGACATACAAATGCAATGAAATATAGTACAATACAATTTGATTATAGGACCCATCTTCATATTTGCAAAATCGTCAAAATTTTAAAATATAACAAAAAGTGGAGATCATACTTACACACAATGTGCATAATGAAGATGTTTGCGATACTAATATCCTAAATTAAGAAGTCTCTTCTTAATCTATTGTAGTACTAGAGAATCAAGATAACCCAATTTCTAATCCTCTAATAGGTGCCAAGGAAAGACATATACAATCTACAAAAATGAACCACACTTAATGACGAAAGAAGAGGATGGAGTGGATCTCCTCTGTTTCTCTCAAACTTTTTCTCTTTTTCCTAATGCCCATACATCTCATAGAGGGAGGACGTCCAAAGCTAGCTCTCCTCTCCTTTGGAATAAGACCATATAAATAAGGAGGGGTTATGGTTTCAAGGGTGTACCCAATATGGTGCTCCTCCACCCTAAGGACTTCAGCATAACCTACTATAAAAGGAAGCCTGTCAATCCACTTCATCCATGCATATACTTATGATTCAATTCATCTACTGCTATAACATACCTACTAATGATCATATCTCATGCTAATCAAAAGTGGACAATCGGATCTAGCTATCAGGTTATCATCAAGTATGATAAAAATGATTTTAATGATTAAAATAAACACTTTAACAGTTGTAAACCTATAAAAAACTTGTTTAAAATATTTCAAGTGCTAGGTCTAGAAGAAAAACTACTTGATGAGTCAATGTTCTACTTGAATTAAAGCCATAAACATGTTCCTCGACAAACTAGTGAATCCCTTGTTGGCCCATGTAGAATCAACAATTTCTGATGGGAGTACCCACCAATGTCCACTTTATTGACCTCTACATGGACGTCATAAGAATTGTTGTCTGATGCTTTCAATCTGTACATGAAATGGGGGTTTGTCGATGCCATTGAGCATTTGTCAATCCCATCGATAGACCTCTTGATCATATCGAGAAAATTTTAATTTTTTCCCTATGATCGTTAGATAGTTTTTGGAGCATTTTTTGATCTCATCGAATGTGGCTTCGATTCCATTAATAGGCCTCGATAGATGTTGATCCTATTGAAGGTCCTATTGACGGCGTACACAATTCTGCATAAGTGCATGATTCTGCGTAAGTGCGTGATTTGTTTCCTATTATGGGTTCAAAACTATATATATATATATATATATATATATATGGGTGGAAACGGGATTAAGAAAAATTAAAATTAATGGCTAAATATTTTTAAGGTTTGAGGAGGTGAAAACAAGGGTTTTCCGAGCATTGTAAGTGATTCAATCTCTTTTACTTTTTGCTTTCATAGTGATTCCCTGTCGCTTTGTACCATGGTTTTTTTTTTTTCCATAAGGGTTTTTTATATAAAAATAGTATGTTTTTGTGATTACTTTGTTTACATTTGCTTAATTTCATGTGATCTGAATTTGCGGTTTGCTTCTGTGGATCCACAACAAGTGGTATCATAGTGAATGTTGGGATTCGAGTTTGGATTGACATCATGATGATTAAGGGTTTAAGCATGAAGTATAAAATAAAAAAAGTTCACTAGGAAAAAAACTTTGAACTATGGAAGGTGAAGCTGATAGGCCTTCTAATTTAGCAAGGTCTACAACATGCACTCCTTGGTGTTGAGAAGTGTCCAACGTCTATAAGTAAGGAAGAGTGAGAAAAGTTAGATGAAAGAGCAAAAACCTTGGTCCAAATATGTTTAGTGGATGATGTTATTGATAAAAAAAACCACCGCTGGAAGATGTTTCAAAGAGGCCACATGTATGATCCATATGCTAAGTTGTAGATAACAGTGATGCAAGAGAAGATGAACTCTCTGTATAAGAATGAGACATGGGAGCTGATAGAGCTTCCCGTTGGGTGTAAAGAATTCAGGTCTAAGTGGATTTATAAGAAGAAACATGATAGGTACAAAGAAAGATTGGTTGTGAAAGGGTATGGAGGGCGTCGACTTCAACGAGATTTTCACACCTATGGTCAAGCAGGTATCAATCAAGTTTGTATTAGCACTAGTTGTCTAATACGACCTTAAACTAGAACAAATGAATATTAAGACTTCTTTCCTACATAGGGAATTAGAAAAACAGATTTACATGAAACAACTAGAGGGGTTCGAAGAAAATGAATTAGGGAATAAGGTTTGCAGGTTAAGGATGTCGTTGTATGTCTTAAAACAGTCACTTAGGTAGTGGTACAAAAAGTTTGATACTTTCATGTGATTCAACAGTTGACTAGGAGTAAATATGATCATTGTGTCTACTTTAAGATATTAAGTGATAGAAGATTCATTTTATTAGTATTATATGTTAATGACATGTTTATTGCCAGTGAAAGCATGTCTAAGATTAATATATTGAAGACTTAACTATCAGGGACATTCAAAATAAAAGATCTAGGAACTGCAAAGAATATTCTTGGTATAAACATACATAAGGATAGGGAGATGAGCAAATTACAGTTATCCAAGCGGAGTACCTTAAAAAGGTATTGGTAAAGTTTGGGATGGACAAAATTAAGCTAGTTAGCACACCCCATGCTGCTCACTTTAGGCTTTTTTCAAAGCAATGTCCTATTACAGATGAAGAAAAATATGTTATGTTTCGTTTGCCCTATTCAAGTGTAGTTGACAATTTGATATATATGCCACGATCTTTACAATATCAGATATTTCACATGCTATCAACGTTGTGAACAAATACATGTCAAACCTCGGTAAAAAAATATTGGGAGGCGGTAAAATAGCTACTTCATTATCTATAAGGTACAACAGATTACATCTTAACATTTCAGAGAACATAAAAAAATTTAATAGGTTATGGGGATTCAGATTACGCAGGGATTGGACAAAAGAAGGTCGACTTCTAATTACTTGTTTGTACTAGTGGGTAAGGCGATCAGTTGGATGTCAAAGCTTAAATCTTAGGTTTCCCTTTACACAAACGAAACTGAGTATATGGAGATGAATGAAGCTTTCAAGGAAGGTGTTCGGTTGAGAGGAATGATGAATGAACTTGGTCATTAACAGGAGCAGTGCCGATTAATTATGACAGCGAAAGCATGATCAATTTGGCAAAGAAATTGGTTTATCATTCTCCTACTAAATATATTAATATTCATCATCATTTTATCTGACAAGTTCTTGAGGAAGGCCGTGCGACTTTTGAGAATATCCATATGAGTATAAATTCGATGGACATGCTTATAAAAGTGGTTCTTATAGAGAAGTTTCAATTATATTCGGATTCTCTAAGTTTGACAAAGGTTTGATGAAGACGGAGTGTGCATGAGAAGTGCCGACGATGGTGGAGTTATGATGAAGGCAATTAGAGATGGAGCTTGGAGTTGTAGATCATGATGATTGAAGCCATGATGAAGATTATTGTTAGATGTCTTTAATTTGTACATGAAACAGGGGTCTGTTGGTGTCCTCGATAGACCACTCGAACCCACTCGATCATATTAAGAAAATCTCAAAATTTCCCCTATGCTCGCTAAATAGTTTTTGGAGCATTCTTCGATGCCATCGAAGGTGGCTTCAATCCCATCGACAGGCCTTGATGATTGTTGATCTTATCAAAGGTACTATCGACGGCATGCGCGGTTCTATTTATGTGTGTGATTTAATTTGTGCAACATTATATATATCGATATAAATAGGATTAGAAGAAATTCCAATTAAGGGCTAAACATTTTTAAGGTTTGAGGAGATGAAAATGAAGATTTTTCGAGCATTGTAAGTGATTTCATCTCTTGTAATTTTTTGCTTTCATAGTGATTCGTTGTCGCTTTATGCCATAGTTTTTTCTACTAGGATTTTTCATGAAAAAATTATGTATGCTTGTGATTACTTTGTTTATGTTTGCTTAATCTCGTGTAATTCAAATTCGCGATTTACTTCTATGGATTCCCAATAGGATGAGCCGAAGTTGACCAATCAAGATTGTGACTCTTACAAATCCTCAGGTCTAAGGATCAAACCATCTTTCATTCATTATAAAGTCCTGATTTTGCGATTATAATCCAAGCTAATGGGCTCCTGAATTATTGACTTAACTTCAATTCACCACTGTGAGTGACTAAAGGTTTGAACTTAAATCCATTATTCATGACGCACTCACACTCTTAAATAAGGTAGTGGTAAGGCATAAACTTATACGAAGTCGTCTTTCGATCGTGAAGACTATCCATCTTGACCCAAGTCAATCCTATCGCACAAGACGACCGTACAACCCATGAATTGATGTTAACAGGTGTGTCTAACACACTTGTGATAGTCATGGTCTAACATGGTATTGAGATCCATTGACCATAATTCTCCCGAGTTAATGATCGTTATCTCCCATCTCAAGTTCTCAAGAACTATAAGAAGAATTACACCTCAACAAACCCAATGAATATAAGATGAGAATAATATAAATCTACCTAAGACATATCATATATCTAATTTAAGACTCATGGTCAACAACTGAGATCCGCCCAATCACAATAACATTGGTAGTGGATTAGGGCGCAAATGGTTTTATAGGGCAATGACTCTAACACTTATTCACACAATCCTCGTCCCATGGTATCGTGATTCCATTGATTTATGTTGACGATTTACTTTTAACTAGTAGTGACGCAACTAAAATTATAGAGCTTTAACTAGTTCTTCAATCATCCTTCTATATGATGGATGTAGGCCTCCTAATATACTTCCTCGGATTGGAGGTTTCTTATACTAATTATGGCATTCTTATTAACCAACGAAAATATAACTAGGATCTAATCAACCTCACCCACCTTTCTGATCACAAGACCATTGAGACACCGATTAAAGTACATGTTCAATATGATAAACAAAATGGTGAATTTTTAAAATATTCCACATTATTTTGTCTATTCGTTGGCAATCTTGTTTACCTGACAATAACCAAACATAACATCACCTATGCTATACAGGTTGTTAGTTAGTTCATTGTCAAGCCTCGTACCTTGTATATGACTGTTGTTTTGAAGATTATCTAATATTTGAGAGGCATCATACATCGGTCATAGTTTTTTTTTCCTATCTGCATCTTTTCTTGAGATTGTTACCTAGAAATGCTGATTGAGTTGGATGCGCCTTTTCCTGAAGATCTACTATGGATATTGTATGTTTCTTGGCACTTTCCTTATATCTTGAAAATATAAGAAGCAAACAATAGTCTACAAATCTAATAGAGAGGATGAATATAGAGTTTTTTTTTATTGGAAATAAGTTTGTTTGGTTAGGAGGACTTCTTTTAGAATTTAAAATTCAGACTACTACCTCAATTCGTCTTTATATAAATGACAATAATGCTGTTTAAATTATCTTTAATCTTGCCTTTCATGAAAGAACAAAACACATCGAGGTGTATTGTCACTTCATTCACGAGAAGCTTTAGTCTCATATTATTTCTCCCTTACGTGACATCGAAGGATCAGATTGTACTTATTCTTATAAAGTTATGACGATTGTCAGACAGTTCTTTCATCGTCTGTAAACTGCTGCTATTTAATCATCCACATCAATTTTATTTTATTTATTTTATTTTTATTATTATTATTATTATTTTTTTGCGGGGGGGGTTTTACCTTCCAAGTGTATTATTATATGTAAATCCTTTGATGTACTTTCCTTATATAACCTTTTAATTTACCTTATATATATTACAATTGTGCATCTTTATATAAACTTTCTTAGAGTATTTCTTTTCAAGTTATCAAAAAGAACTTTTAACGTTCTCCTTTAAAGTGGATTTATCAAAATCAATATTTTCTTTATAGTCTTCAAACGTTTATCACATTTAACTATTAGTAATTTTAAAATTTTATTTATCCTTTTGTCTTTGAAGTTAAAAACATAAGCTCAACTTGAGTTACATCAATTGAGTTCATTTCTATCAACTATTTATCAACTAATATTTCCAACACTACTCGGCCCTCAAGTTGAGCCCATTAAGATGCTCTAGCTTGAGAGGGAGAGTGTTGGAAGTATTAGTTGAATAAATAGTTGGTAGAGATGAATAATTACATGCAATTTTAAAAATATTGAAATATTAGGCGCAACTCATGTAATGGGTCCAAACACGGTTTCCTCACATATTGGATATTGTAAATAATAAAGTTGATATTAGGATTTTTAAAAAGCAACTCACTCTCCATCACACTTCTCTTGCAATTCTCCTTATCTTTCTCTCTCCTTCTCTCTACTCCATCGTCATCAATCCATTTCTTCTTCATTTCTCTTATTGTTTGATCCTACGAGGCCTAAGCGACTATGTAGATGGCATGTTGTTAATTGTCATCCGATTAACGGTTAGTGTTGTTCAATTTTGATCCAATGGGTACCATTCAAGTGTATTTTTTTATTGCATAACTAGATTACAATATATATAATCCTGTGGCTAACGCGATGGATGTTTGTTGAGGGTCAAATATTGCATATTAGACTCCAGTTATTACCTGATTTTGCGAGCATGATACCGTTTAACGGCATGTTTTAATCGTGTTTGTGATGCAGGGTGTATTAAGGAGCTTGGACTGAAAAATGGTACTAAAAGCATGGATTTAATGCTCATAAATCACCAAGGCAAGGGACGGACCCCAGAGGACCGAGATCGAAGAATTTACATGCCAAAGATCCAATAAAATCAAGCCACTCACTTTAAATGGGCCTGAAAATTATCCAAAATGTAAGATCATAGGGTTCCCACCATCCATTCAGCTCGAAACTTTATATATGGCCTGAGGACCATAAATTAACCGTACACATCAAATTTCAGCCATTGAATTCTCTTTGAAGTGGCCCAACGGACAGATCAACCACTAAATCATTGATTTGCCCCTCCATCGCCCCCCCCCCCCCCCCGATATTTGGATATGTTTTAATTTTTGTCTCAACCCCTTATATTAGATGGCAAATAGAATAGACGGTACAAATTTCTCGTTTACATCACAGAGGACCCCACTTAAGGGAGGTGCACGTGCACAATCTACATGCTCTAGCCGAGCACTACAATTCAAGAAGTCAGTCAGCGTGCGTTAACCGATACTTCTTTTATAAAAAATCTCAAAACGCATTAGCGTTCACACTGCAACCGTCCTTTGATCATAGTGGGCCCCACTCGTCAACCAAATCAACGATCAAAGCCGTCCAATGTGATCAGAGGGGGGGAGGGGGGGGGGGGCTTGACCCTCGCCTAGGTGTCATTTTGGCCCCATACATACACACACACACACACATAGATCGTTGAAAAATGCAGGATGAACAACGAATTGATTTTATACAGTGAACCGCACCAAAACCCAATAAAAACTACTCTTTTCCAACTGGTTTTTCACCAAGAATTCAACGAACGTGGTGGATCTTTCCGAAAACATCACTGTGAGGCCCACTGAGCATCCCAGCGCAGGTTCATGCGCATGGAAACGTCTGGACGTCGTCCTTGTTTTTACGGCCCATTGTGTGACCTTGGCTATGATCAGCTGCAAGATCTGAACCATTCAGAAGATCCATAAGGGGGTGTTAACTCTATCCAAATGTCGGTTTGCTTGAGTGGAGCAACCTATCCTCTCAATGGGTTCCAAGGGTTGTTGTGCATTTTCTCGGGCAGAACAGAAGTGCAGGGTTTTTGTACGAATTGGCATGCGTGAATAAGGTCGATGACCGACATAATATATTATAAAAGAAAGAGAAAAGAGCTGAAAGGGGATCCGAGTGCAGCCGTGGAGGTGTTGTGAGAAGCAAAGGAGGAAAAAATGACGAATGTGGAGAGAGAGAGAGTGAGAGAGAGAGAGAGGGCGCTGGTCGACCTCTTCCTTCTTCATCCTTTTATATTATTCCTCTTTTATTTTCTTTCTTCATCCCTTATGTTTTTAAGAGTTTGGCATGATCATGATTGTCGTTGGCTAAGCCTCTTAGCTAGGGCTAAGAGGTGAAGCTTGTAAAGTAATGTGCGGTTTTCTATTACTTTGATTAATGGTTGTTGAACTCTCTTTGATTTAAGTTTGATTATAAGGAATATTCATAGTTTTTAATGGTTTGTTGTGACTTAAATTACAATGGATCTACGATAGCTTTGAGTATGTTCTTTTAATTATAGGGTTTGTAAATTTGGGAACCCTATTGTTCACCATCGTCTCCTGGGCTTGGTTGGATGATGGAATCCTTCCTAATATTCATACATCTCTCAGATCGGATGTGGATTGGCTAAATTCTGTTGTTCGCTTTGTCTCATGGGCATGGTTTTGTGATGGAATCAATTCTAATCCTCATACCTCTCATCTATTTGATAAATAGATTAAAATGAGGTTCATATTTGTGTTTTAATGGATTATCTTCCAACTAGATGAAGATAGGACTCTAAATCCAGTTGTGTTCTTAAATCAAGCATTGATCTCCCTAATCTCTACAAGTGGATCCTTGGCACCCTAGTTTCCCACCTTTGAATTTCACACGTTTAGTTAATTAAATTCATAATTATTCTCTAAATTTTTTCTGGTTTAGATTTTATCTTCACCTAGTTTTAGTTCAAGTTACTTTCAAAATACGTATAAGGTTCAGTCCTTGTGGATTCGACCTCGGTCTTACTGAATTATTACTACATCGCAACCCTATACTTGGGGTGTGAGCAATGTTACTCTCATCTAGAGCATTGATCCATTGGGTGTTTAGATGGATTGCACCATAAGGGTTGTGTTGTAAAAATGGATGTCTTAAATCTTGTAAATCTCGGGATGCTCGATTAGTCGAGGGACTAACTTAATTAGTCGAAGGTCCCTTCGACTGGTTGAAGCCCATTCGACTTGAAGTCCAACAACAATGTTTATGAAAATCCCGAGGTCTTCGACCAGTCGAGGGACAGGCTCGACCAGTTGAAGGTGCCCTTTGACCAGTCGAAGGTTACACAGATGGTGCATGGATTCTGTGCAGACTACATAAATTTGAGATGGTTTTAGAGAGGTGCGTAAGTGGAGTTTCCTAAACTATAAATAGGGGTCCCTAGGGCCTTTCTAAGTAATGCTAATGCTTTCTAAATGGGTTCCAAGGGTTCTTATAAGGGTTTTAGGGTTCCAAATGGTGTTTCAAGGGTGAGATTTGAGGTTGTTCGAATCGGGTAAGTCCTTTCTCTTTGTAATTTCTATTTTCATAGTGGAATTCTGTCACTTTATGTCATGGTTTTTTCCCGAAAAGATTTTTCACATTAAATATGTGTGTTCTCTTGTGATTGCTTGGTGCACTTGGATTGTTATCCTAGATCCATATCTATGTGATTCCTCAGCACAAATCCCAACAAGTGATATTAGAGCAATCGTTGGGGCACAAATCTGAATATGCAGGATTAACAATAATGGTTAGCACTAGGTATGATATTGAGAAGTACTCAAGGAAAAATAACTTTTAGTTATGAAAGATCAAGATAATTAGTTCCTTAATCAAGCAAGGCGAAGATGGTGATCTTGAGAAGCGAAAGTCTACTATAACTAATGATGATTGGAATACTCTTGATAAGAAGACCTTATCATCGATCCGTTTATGTCTTATGAATGAGGTTCTCTACAATGTCATGAGGGAGAAAACTGCAGCTAAGTTATGGGCAAAGTTAGAGGATGTCTATGTAAAAAAATTCTCTGAAAATCGCTTACACTTGAAGCATCAGTGGTATAAGTTTAAGATGCAGAGGGTGGAGATCTGGAGGCACGCATAAGGAACTTTAATAAATTGATTTGTCTTAAGGGTCAAATATTACATATTAGACCCCAATTATTACCTGATTTTATGAACATGATACTGTTTAACGCTCTACTTTAATTGTGTTTATGATGCAAGGTGAATTTAAGAGCTTGGACTGAAAAGGGTGCTAAAAGTATAGATTTGACGCTCAAAAATTACCAAGGCAAGGGACAGATCTAAGGAGATTGAGATCGAAGAAATTACACACCAAAGATCCGAGAAAATTAAGTGATTGAAGTCAAAGAGGCCTGAAAGTCATCCTGAACGCAGGATCACAGGATTCCCACCATCCGTTTGGCTTGAAACTTTATATCTAGCCTAAGGACTCTAAATTAACCATACATGTAGAAATTAAGCCCTTGAATCTTTGTGTAAGTGGCCCGACAGATAGATTAGCCACTAAATTACTGATTTGGGGCCCACCTGATATATGGATATGCTTCTATTTTGGTCTCAACCCTTTAAATTAGATGAGAAAATGGGTGGACGGAACGGATTTTCCTAAATACATCACCGTGGGCCCCACTAGAAATCACATGCGTATGGTGCATGAGCGCAGCCACCGTGCACCAAATCAACTAAGTCGGTCAGCGAGCGCTGACCCGACTTAGTTTCGCATTCAAATTTTTGCTGCAGCAGATCTGCGAATAGAGAGATCAAACGATCTCTGTGGGCCATCTTCATCAACTGGTTTGACGATCCGAACCGTCCAATGCATCCAGATGGGGGGGGGGGGGGTGTCGACCATAGCCATGGTGACCATCTGCAACCATACACACACACACACACACACAAGAAGAGAGCAATCAAACGTAGGATGGACAATGGGAACAAAGAGCCCGTGGGCCACACTGAATCTGGGCCAAAACAGTCCATCTCTAACTGAAAATTCGAGGGGAAACTAATGGACGGGGTGGATGTCAGCCTGTGTCCTAGTGATCATTCCCTTCCTTAGAACCTCGTGGTCGTCTCGGTCGAATTTTGGCGACCCACGACTTGTAGGTAGCGTTTGTGAGCATCCCTGAATCACACTCTATCAACCCGAGTCAAATCAACTCGAGACATGTGCCATTGCGACCGCGCCGTCGCCGCGTCTCGTGCGCCAATCCGACGCTTAGTTCTTAAGTTGTGGACCGCGCATGGTAATGGCCATGGACCGCGTATTGCGGGACCCACCTATCCAGATTGCACATTTCCCTAGGAAATCCATCATTAGGATGATGCCACCCTAGGGGTGACATCACCCTACCCTAGCCACCCTAGCCCCATGTTTGCTTGTAATCATGCCTTTCTCTTCCCCAAACTCATAATTACCTTACATAGCAATCATTCCAAGCCTTTATCTTTGTCTTCCTCCATTTCTCCCTCATTTCTCATCTCCCCTAACAAGGGAGAAGCCATGGACTCCCATAAATCCAACCACATCTCAAGCTCATTTCCCCCAATCCAACCATCAAGAGATCATCTCAACCATTGAATCTTGTCCCCTTGGAGCATTGGAAGTCATTGGTGGAAGAAGGACAAGAAGATTTGATGTGGGTGCTTCCTAGGACTTGTTTCTTTCATGTACTTGCTTGGATCTTTACCTTTTTTTTGAATAGCGCAAGTGGGACCCACCAATCAATGGTGGAGATCTTATCTTGGTCCCTAGATGTGGCTTAAGACCCATCACATCATGCATGTATCTATCTATGGTGGGACCATTCTCTATGGATCCCACCATGAAGTTCCTATGATATATAACTTGATATGGCTACCTAGGCCCTAATTTGTGGTGGAAATGAGATTTTCACCCTTGATATTTTTATGATTGTGGGCCCACACATGGATGGGACCCATTTGATATATATGTGGTATTCCATGAGAGGAGCTCATAGTGGTGGAGCTCCTCCCACCACCAACCATTTTCTCTCCCTCCCCCTCTCTTTCCATTTTTCTTTGTTTATGGCCCACCTTGCTGCCCTGGGATAAACACAAATGTCAGCTTGATTTTAAGCTGGTGGGTCACATACGTGGACCCCACCCTGATGAACTTTATACCCACACCCTTTATAAGTAATCCTATTTTTGTACCTGGACAGCAACTTCTAAAATTCGTATAAAATCAATCATACAAAGATTGGGGTTGAAACTTGGCAATGATATGAGCCATAATATGAGATAACTCTAGACCAAATTTTGTATCCATCCCGGTCCAATTATCCGTAGCATCAAGTTTACTTACCGGCTGTCTAGCAGCATATGCAGGATTCCGATTTGCCTAAAATGGACCCATTTTTAACTCATTTGATGAAAGTATTAGAAATATATGTTCCATTGAATTCGTAGAAAATCGAACTAGCTTTCTAACGGTATATAATAAGCCACAATCAGATTTGGAAGGCTGAGATCTTAGCCTTATACGAAAGATGTATTTGGGAACTTATGATGACCATTCTTATTTGGGCCATATCCGTAATTCCAATGGTCAGATGTATTTGATATTTACTTTAACTCACTTGAGGTAGTTAATAAGTATATGTATGGTCCCTATGATCAGATTCTTTCATGATAAAATTTAGAAAATCCTGGACCGATAGATACTTCTGTAAGGACAAATCTTGAATTTTTTATGTGTGGTCCAGATGGATCCAAGACTCTGTATGGTTTGAAACATATAAACGGCCTGAGTGACTTATTCTCAAACCATCCATTGGATCAGATCTTCCAATAGAGAGTCTGATTATAGAGATTTCATCAATATATATTTTATGTGCTACTTGATGAATATGTTGGATCCATGTTATACCTAACAATTATCCTCTCATTGACCTACTTGGGTGTGGGATCACTTGTGATTTATACATCTTAAAATGGGCACCCATGTACATTATTGTTTATTCCTTATCTATGCTTCGCTAGCGTGTGGGCCCCACTTGCCATTGGATCTATTTCATTCCCTTTACACTTTCTGTTTGCTGAGAATTTTCTAAGCACTTAATTGTATTGCATGTAGGCCTCTTTGACACTTTGTAGTGGACCCCACACCCTGTAGTTAAGGGTCCCACTTTGGGAATGTTTAATCATTATATAAGTGAGCTGAGATGTCCCACCTTTTTGTCAGGAATGCTTCCCTAAGTATTTGGGAATTGGGCCCTAAGTTGTGACAGACCTCATTTTTAAAAACTGTCTGATTATTTGTGTTTTGTACCAACTCTGGGCCTCTGTAGTGGACCACATGCTGGAGGTTTGAGTAGGCCACTACTTGGAACCTCTAACCTACACTATTAAATAGATAAATAATATTTTAATTGGGCAAAATTAGACCTCACATGATCAGGGAGTGGATCCCAAAATGAGGCCAGGTATGGTTGTGCAGAAAATTAAAGTGCCTATGTTTGGCCCTATATAAAATATCACATGTGCACAACCAGTTGGTCCTAACTTATAATTTTTGAAGTGCATATATAGTACAACCAAGGGCACTTGGCAGAACACTGAAATGTGATCCCTTGTGATCATGTGATATACTTAAACTTGAGCCAAAACTAATTCTGCACTATATTTCTTGCACAGTTTCTCCAAGTACCCATGTTTAGGCCATCACCGTAAATTGTATTCACCTAACCAACGAGGCCCGCTTTATAATTTGTGAAGCCCATACATAAAGTTACCAGGAGGTTAGTTTCTTTCACCATATGTAGGCCCTATGTGATTATGAATTTGACTCTAAAATGGCCCAGAACCAACCTTGCGCCAATTGTCTATTTTACATGTGATTTATGTGAGGCCCGTGTGATGAGGCCAATGTGATGTATGTGAGGCCCATGTGATATGGCCAATGTGATTTATGTGAGGCCCATCATGATGCCTATGAGATCCTTGTGTGAGGCCCATTGTGAAGTCTGACCCATTGCACTGAATATATGAGGCCCAATTATGATGTGTGATTCCACTGTGATGTTGTGATGATGTCCATCCATTTTCTTAGTTAGTATAAAGACCATGGATCCCATTATAGGATAGGTTCTAATAGGCCAAGCCTTGGGAGCAATGGTGGTTAAATGTGCACATTGTAAGAGAAATGATGGTTAAATGTCCACATTGTAACCTCCCTAAGGCCCGTTGTTAGGCCCATTCTCATATTCTCTTAGTGGGCTAACCCAAATTGTTGGGCCCTCATTATGGATTATGCTTCCACCATGCCTTGTAGAGCCCGCCTTGTGCTTATTGAGCCCTTAGGAAGCCCAAAATTGCCATGTGATGGAACGTACGAGAAAGCCTACTCCTTTTTTCTTTTATTTTTAAACACATGCACACACACCCCCACACACTCACGCCACACGCACACATACCCCACACACGCACACTGTGGGATTTCACCACCGTGGGTACTCGAACCCTTAACTCGGTGTTGAAACTCTAGGGAGTCTATCACCCGGGTAAGAGTAAGGACCCAAGAAAGCCCACTCCTTGTTCTTAGGCCCAATCTTGATATGAGTAGGCCATCTAGGCCCATTCTTGATGTGTAGTCCATTTAGGCCTATCCTTGATATGAGGAGAGTACATCATTACCGTACATAGAAGAATTTGTGGCATCAGATTTGGTATATTCACTGTTGAGGACCGACCCTCATGTTATGGATTAGATCTGCTGTCCTTCTATGGACCCCGCCATATATGTAGGCCGATTATTGATTACAATTATGTTAGTATATGCACTAAGTATGTGTTAGCATAACATTATGATTGCATAAGCCCATTGTGATTATATGAGGCTCATTATGATTGTACGAGACCCATTGAGATGGTATGAGGTCTATTGTAATTGTATGAGGCCCATTGTGATTGTATGAGGCTCATTATGATTATATGAGACCCATTGTGATTATATAAGGCCCATTGTGATTGTATGAGGCTCATTATGATTGTTTGCGACCCATTGAGATGGTATGAGGCCCATTATGATTGTATGAGACCCATTGTAATTGTATGAGACTCATTATGATTGTATGAGACCCATTGAGATGGTATGAGGCCTATTGTGATTATATGAGGCCCATTGTGATTGTATGAGACCCATTGTGATTGTATGAGGCTCATTGTGATTGTATGAGGCTCATTATGATTGTGTGAGACCCATTGAGATGGTATGAGGCCCATTGTGATTATATAAGGCCCATTGTGATTGTACAAGGCTCATTATGATTGTATGAGACCCAATTGTGATGTATGAGGCCCATTATATGTGTGAGGCCCATTATATGCATGAGGCCCCTGTATGTGTGAGGCCCATTATATGCGTAAGGCCCCTTGTATGTGTAAGGCCCAATTGTGATGTGTGAGGCCCACCATGTATGGGTGACTATATGCACACCACCCATTCACTTATGTAGGCCATGAGCCGTCTTATACAGGCCCACTATGTTGTATGTGATTATGATCATGCTTAATATACTTCATGATATATGCCCATATGCATCATCTGCATGCTTGTTATGAGGAGTGATTGAGCATAGCATGTGCCATTGGGCCAATTGTTTATGAGACTCCCTGAGAGAC
The DNA here is from genome assembly GCF_029962835.1 of Magnolia sinica. Lineage (NCBI taxonomy): Eukaryota > Viridiplantae > Streptophyta > Magnoliopsida > Magnoliales > Magnoliaceae > Magnolia > Magnolia sinica. Next base: position 39,034,972 of record NC_080574.1, read on the forward strand.
GAATTTGCCTCATATGAGTGCGCGGTACATGCAGGTTTCATGTATGACTGGATGGTATGACTTGTGCATCTCGCATTTTATGATATGACCACCATACGCCCTAGTGACATCAGGATCGTGGCCTCCACAGGTATATCGTAGATGGCCAAATGGGACACCAAAAATGTTTAGTTCTAGTATATGAGCACGTTAGATGTCCGTGGGTGAAAGTCCCTAAACCCCTGTGGCTAGGGGATGCTCCAATGTTGAGACCGAGTGGAACACATGAGCACCGAGTGCCGAATACTAAGAGGTCGTGCTTCCCACTGTGTCGTGGTCGGTTGGAAGGGGTGTGGCCTTATCTGCCTGAGTGAGGAGGCTGTAAGCTAGACTGAGTTTGACCAGCTCGTAAATGGGTCCACTACCGATGAGCTAGGCCTATATAGGTAGGCTGGCAGTGAGGTCTCTTTCACTCACTTGGTTGCGCGGCTAGGGAGGCGACGACCAATGTAGAGTGTACTAGACCCCGGTGATGATCTTAGAGATGTACAATACTGATATATGGACTTACTGAGTAAGAGTTGCATACTCATTCATTTATTCATTCATTATCCACTCGGGCTGGTGGTGCGCAACTAATTTGTTATATGTACTTTCGCAATGGTCAGGATTTTGGCTAGGGCGCGCGACCAACCTGAGATCGAGAGTTTACCACATTGAGTCTGGTTATCCAAATTTAGGTATGAGACTGGTTAGGATAAAAGTCCCTTGTGATGGACCCCATAGCCCGCGATATTACGTACTATAATCCTGACTTCACACTTTAGCTTGGTCATTCCTTTCGCACCACATATTACATTGCATCCCTAGTACATGGCATTTGGTTTACCACGACCCCGCATTGCATAGCCTTTCTACATTGCATACTCTGATATTATATGACTCATGGACTTATCAGTATCTCTGTTTACTCTGATATTGTATAACTCATGGACTTATCAGTATCTCTGCTTACTCTGATATTGTATGACTCATGGACTTGTCAGTATTTCTACTCACTCTGATATCGTATGATTCATGAACTTGCTAGTATTTCTCACATTGTATGATTTATGGACTTGTATTGTATACCTAGCACCTACGTTGCGCACACACGTATACTACCCTCTAAGTTTTCTATAAGCTTATGCACGATAGATGCATGCAGGTGACGTTAGGACGCAGTTGAGCTGAGGCAGGAGCGTGCGGCAGAGCTTCTAGAGTTTTGATACCTATCTTGTATTTTCATTTCCGCATTATACTCAAATGCTTTGATTATGGTGGATATGTGATGATTTTATTTTGTGACTTGGTTATGTTTAAAAAAAGTTTTTATATTGAAAATCTACCTTGTAAGATCCTAGGATTGAAATCTAGCATATAGGTGTTAGGAGCTAAGAATGGGGTACTACGGAGGCTGTCAGCGCCGAATTTGACGATCGAGAATTTTATGAGCCCGATTTTCGAGTTTGGGGCGTGACAGTGGATTTCTCTAAAAGGTCCGATCATGGGCCCCACAAAACACCACAGTGCAGTAAATTCCACAATCAGCGCGTCTAAGATTTCGGCTACGTAGAGCGTCTACGACCAAGATCTCGACCCTGATCAGGACCGTCCAAACCTCACAGATGAAGAATCTGAACCCCACCATGGAGGCAGAACTGATCGATAGGGGAGGCCGTGAACTTTCATGCTCATCTGATCATCGCTGCCAAGAAAACAAGGCCATCGCGCACACTGTTGTGCAGTTCGGTCCCGCTGCGAACTGCGGAAACAAGGTCGATTTTATAAACTGATCTGTTGGCCATGCACATATAAGTAGAAAAAATGTAAGATGTGAAGGGAGAGATCCAGACGTGGAGAAACACAAGGCGAGAGAGAGAGAGAGAGAGAGAGAGAGAGAGAGAGAGAGAGAGAGAGAGCATAAACAACAGCATTAGAGTTCTTTTTCTCCTTCTTTTTTCTTCTTAAGTTTTTCTTCTTTTAATGCTTGTTGAGAGATTGGTATCATCATGTCTATGATGAGCTAAACCTCTTAGCTAGGGCTAAGAGGCGAAGCCTGTAGTGTGATAGGAGATTTTTCTTTATGCCTTTTGATTTATGTTTAAACTGAACTGATTTTGATTCTAGTTTGATTATAAGGAATGCCTTTAGTTTTTAATGATTTGTTGTGACTTGAATTACAATGGATCTGCGATAGCTTTGGGTATATTTTTTTCATTATTGTGATTATGAAATTAGGAAGCCTTGTTCTTCACCATCGTCTCATGGGCATGGTTGGGTAATGGAACCCTTCCTAACATTCATAACTCCCTCAGACTGACTGTGGATTGGTTAAATTCTATTGTTTACTTTGTCTCATGAGCATAGTTTTGTGATGGAATCAATTCTAATCCTCATACCTCTCATCTGTTGAAAACTGGATCAAAGGAAGTTCAGATTTGATGTTTATGGTTATATCTTCCAACTGGATGAAGATGAGACTTTAAATCTGGTTGTATTCTTGAATCAAGCGTATATCTCCCTGATCTCTACAAGTGGATCCTTGGAAACCCTAGTTTCCCACCTTTGAATTTTACAAATTTTAGTTAATTAAATTCACAATTATTCTCTTAATTTTTCTTAGTTTAGATACATTTTCTTCTAGTTCTAGTTCGAGTTACTTTCAGATTACAAACAAGGTACAGTCCCTGTGGATTCAACCTTAGTCTTACCGAGATTATTATTACATCGCAACCCTATACTTGGGGTATGAACAGTTTGTAAATTGTTAAATATGGAGGAAGTGATGAAAGATGAAGAACAAGTATGTATGTTGCTGAATTTTCTTCCGGTGTCATATGAGTCATTTAAGGACACAATGTGCACCACGAATAAAACCCTGAATGTCGACACCGTTATCTCAGAACTTTAAGGGAAGGCTATGAGAAAACTTAATGTCGACATGGGGATATCTTCTGATGCACTGTTTACAAGGGGGAGGAATTATGAATAAGGTACAGGTTCTTCAAGTTATATATCTAAATCCAAGGGCAAGGGCAAAGGAAAAGTAAAGTGCTGGAACTGTGGGATGGGAGGACATGTGAAGAAGGATTGTATAAATCCTAAATCTAAGAGAGAAGATTATGAGGCTTCATACCGGGAGGCCAACGTTGCCACGTCGGATGGATCGAGTGGATGATGGTGATGCCTAGTCTGTGTCTACGATCAAACACTTTTATGATGATCGTAAGGGCGAGTGGATTCTATACACAAGGGTATCCTTTCACATGACTCCTCATTGGAGTTATTTCGCAAGCTACATAGAGTGCGATGGTGGATAGATGTTTATGGGCAATGGAATTGCTTGTAATGTTGTGGCTGTTGATACGGTGCGCATCAAGATATTTGATGGGGTGGAGCATACCTTGATTGATGTCAGACACGTTCCTGATTTGAAAAAGAAACTGATTTCTCTTAGTGTACTTGAGGCAATGGGTTACAAGTTCACATGTATTGATAGTTCTCTTAAAGTATCTAAGGGGACACGAGTTATTATGAAAGCGCAACGATTCGGTAATCTTTACAAGTTGATCAGGAGTACTTTAAAAGGTAGAGCTGCAGTTGCTGTAGCGGATTCCACCTTTGCACGGCAGGGCATGATGGCTGAGACGCGCAACAGAGATACAGAGCAGGTGGAGCAGCCGCCTGTGAGAAGAATCATGCCGCATAAATCGCAGGTTATCGGCAAAGTACATGGTCAACTCCAATATCACATATGCTTACGTTACAGATGAGAGGGATGGATCTTATATTCAGATGGCTCTAGGTGAGCTTGGTGCCGAGAAGTAGAAAGTAACTATGGGCGATGTGATGGTTTCGTTGTAACAGATCGACACATGAGAGCTAGTGGAGCTTCAAGTAGGCCAGGAAGCGGTTAGATGCAGGTGGATCTTCAAGAGGATACAACATAGATACATAGTGACTTTGGTAGCAAAGGGTTATGCTCAGAGAGAAGGGATCAACTTCTCAGAGATATTCGCACCGACAGTATAATAGGTGTCTATTAGATTCCTGATTGACGCTAGTTGGCCAATGTGATCTCGAGCTGGAAGGATGGATGTGGAGTTTGCACTTTTGTAAGGAAAATTGGAAGAGCAGATTTACATGAAGCAACCAGAGCGGTTCGAAGTTAAAGGGGTTAAGAAAAAGAGTTTGAAGGAGCTTATGGTATGACCTGTCGCCTAGGCAGTGATATAAAATTTGATTCCTTCATGGTGAGTCAGAAATTGTATGTTGATAACATGTAGATCGCTAATCATGACTTGTCTGAAATCAATGTACTAAAGACTCGGTTAAGTGGGATATTCAGGATGAAGGATCAAGGGGCTGCAAAGATTGTTATTGGCATTGAGACTGAAAGAGAAGCAGGTTTTGGTAATCATGTGTAGAATAACTTGTGTTGGTATTGATCAAGTATGTGATAGACCAGACAAAGCCGGAGAGGGTTCCCTACGCGTGTCTCCTCAAGTTTTCCTCAGGACATGTCCCAAAATAGATGAGGAAAAACAGGATATATCTCATGAGCCTTATTCGAATACGGTTGGTAGTGCATGCCTTGGTCTGTATTTGACCGGTTATTTCATAAGCTATTGGTGTTGTGAGCAAATACCCCGGCTAACAATATTGGGTAGCGGTGAGATGGTAAGAAGACTATATCTTTACTTTTGGGAAGACAAGAGCAAAGTTGGTATGATATGTGGATTCAGATTACGTAGGCAGTGTGAATTTCAGAAGGTCGACTTTAGGTTACTCGTTTGTACTAGCGGGTGGAGTAATTAGTTGGATGTCCATGTTATCCGACGGGTGCTTGTAGAAGGAGGTGTAACTCTGGAGAAAATTCACACCAGCATGAATCCAGAAGACATGATCACCAAGGTCGTTTCTGTAGAGAAGTTCAAGTTCCATGTGACTTCTCTAGTCTTGGCGATGGCGTAAAAGAAGGACAGAGTATGCATGAGAAGCGTTGAAAAGCTATGATGTGATGCAGAGATAAGAGAAGAAGTTAAGAAGCTATACGGTTAAAGATTGAAGATATAGTGGAGATTGTTGTAAAAACGAGTGTCTTAAATCTTGTAAATCTCAGGATGCTCGACTAGTCGAGGGACTGGCTCGACTAGTTAAAGGTCCCTTCGACTGGTTGAAGCCCGTTCGACTCAAAGTCCAGCAACAATGTTTCTGAAAATTCAGAGATCTTCGACCAGCCGAGGGATATGCTCGACCAGTCGAAGGTTATGCAGATGGTGCGCGGATTCTGCGTGGACTGCGTAAATTTGAGGCGGTTTCAGAGAGGTGCGTAAGTGGAGTTTCCTAAACTATAAATAGGGGTCCCTAGGGCATTTTTAAGTAATGTTAAGGCTTTCTAAAGGGGTTCCAAGGTTCCTAAAAGGGTTTTAGGGTTTCAAAGAGTGTAGCAAGGGTGAGATTCGAGGTTGTACGAATCGGGTAAGTCCTTTCTCTTTGTAATTTCTATTTTTATAGTGGAATTCTGTCGCTTTGTGCCGTGATTTTTTCCCGAAAGGGTTTTCTACGTTAAATCTTTGTGTTCTCTTGTAATTGCTTGGTGCTCTTAGATTACTATCATAGATCCATATCTGTGTGATTTCATAACACAAATCCCAACAGGTTGTCCATACACGAATGAGACAGATGCCATACTCGAACCCAACTTTAATCTTGATTTTAGATTCAACCAAAATTTGGTCCATCAAATTAACCTTAGTTTGGGTTGGTGACTACAAATTTGTCTATTATATCAAGATTAGTCTACAAATATTGATAACATTATTTAGTTGTGCTCTTGTGCTTATGTATCATCAATAAGTGGAATGAAGATCTAATCATTATTTACACGCTAATTAAAGACTAAAGCATGGATTAATTCATCATATAGGTCATTAGGCCTAAAATTCTTATCTTAGTCAAAGGTCATGAAAAAGATTATGGGCATCATGCCCATCTGGACATTAAGATTCCATGGTTCAATAAAGTGCGTAGACAATTAAAGTATAATGACGTAATTGACTTAGTTACCATTCTCTTTGTTTGTGGTCATTGAGAATATCCATTATGAGTAATAGATTAGGTGGAATCGTAATTTATAGGGATTAGTGGATAAATTTAATTGTGTTCTATAAAAGTGGCCATAACAAAAAGTGCTCATAAGTTCTTGAAAACAAAGGGAATGACATATACGTTGTGCATGAATGATCAGTAAAGTGATGTTTATTTTTAAACATGCAATATTTGACCCAAAGGAGTTTGCAGTCTAGTTGTGAGTAAAACGAGGTTGGGTGGATAGTGTAAAAGATATACGATCAAATCTTGTCGCCATGGTGTTAGGTTGTTTGGACTTGTGTTGTTGGCATTCACCAAGCCTTATTATGTGAGAACTATTCAGGTGTTGCAATCTCGACCTGAAGAAAGGGATCGAATGATGCACCAAGTTTTACACCTAGGCTTAATGTTTAGGCTCATCATCTTGAATGATCTAGTTGACCACCCTATCAATCAGATAAATTATCATGATAAAGCTTTTCATTCATGCTTAAGTTGAATAAGATTTTTTCTAATGTAAGATATTGCATATTCCTATCACATATATGAATATTGGATCAATCACTTACTGGAAAACATTCATTAGCTTACTAGCTCTAACTTTTTAAATTAGATGAGGCTTTATGAATCACCATTGAATATATGAATTTAGACTTAGTTTTAAGAAAGGACTAACTTCCTAAGCCAACTAATTCAAGCCCAACTGCTAAGATAGCTAAGCATGAAAAATGGGAGCATGTAAATAGGTTAAGTTTAAAGATTATTAAATGTTCATTTCTATATTTTTTTTATGGGCAAGATTTCCTAGCTAACATTAGAAAAAGATTTGTCAAATCTAATCTGGCAGTTAGATATATTTGGTGACTTGGTAGTATATTATATGCTTTGTCCTCTTTCACATAACTTTAACATATTCAATGTTAGTTATAACAGACAAAAAGCAAAAAAGAAAAGCAGATATTGACAGAGTTGATGGCACAGTGTGTGCAAGAATTAAAAAAGAGTCCGGATCCTCTGTTATCAGGTCAACAGAGAATTCCTGATACCCTAATTCTCATTGGTCCACGTCAACACTCACTAAAAAAATAAAAAAAATAAAAAACAGCTTCGAGCGCCAAACCATTAGGGTAACAGGAATTCTCTGTTGACCGCATAACAGAGGATCCCGACTCATTAAAAAAGCCATCTGAGATCGACTTAAGGGTGCTAATATAAGTACCCTTCTCAAGAGAATAACTCCAAAAAAAGAAGAAAAAGAGACCCCAAAATAAAGATAAGTAAAAGGTAGAGGATGGTGACTCGAAGTCAAATCATGAAAATCAAAATAATTTAACTTGTTACTTTTGTGAGAAGAAGACTCGCTTAAAGAAGTAATGCCATGGATATAAACAATAACTTCAAAAATTTAAAAATAAGGATAAAAATTATTTTCTATAACAAATTAAATTCAATTAATACACATAAATATTCACGGAGGCTCATTTCAAAACCATTATTCTTATTTTAAATTTCATCCAGATGTATCTAAGGAGTCAAAGACCTGCTGATGCAAAATGTTATATAATCATAAGGGTGTGTGTGATTTTCAGTGGCCATGTAAATACCCATGAAATGAGTAATTGTTACCATTTCACCCATTTGAAAATCCTTTGAAAAATACACGGTACTTTTTTCCTCAAAACTGGTTTAAAATTTTTATTTAAAATTTTGGACCCCAGAGTGATGCATATGATAAATTTATTCCGTTCAGTCCTTTTAGCACAATATTTTAAGGTATGAGCTGAAAAATAAGGCAGATTGAACACTCAAATGGCCCACACCAAAAGAAATAGTGAACCTGAGAGGTTTTTAATGATAAGTATTTGATTCCCTTTTTCTAGTGGCGTGGTCCACTTGAGCATTCGATATACCTCGTTTTTTAGCTCATGCCATAAGTTCATCGGTCATAATAGATTAATGGTGTGGATAAGCGATATGCATCATGGTGAGACCCACAAATATATTATGGGTTCTCAATTTTCATGTTAAAAATGCATGTCATCAAATCAAATATTGAAGAAAGTGAGGTAAACACAGGGAAAAATAATTATTAAATTTTTTTTACAATATTCCCCTCTGAATTGAAATAAAGTCAAGAAGTCATACTAAATAGTTTAGTTTTCTTTTAAAACAAGTTACATCACACAGTACATCATGAACATTGTGTGATCCAGTGAAACGCACCCCCTTCATGCTCTAGAAACACTAATCCTCATTAATATTTGATTCAAAACAATAAAAAGAAAGTTTTAAAATGTAAATATTATTATATAATTTTAATATTATTAAAATAAGATTTTAAATATCTACAAAGTAAACCGCTATGGAGATTAAAGATATCACCGGCAAGGGAAACAGGCCAGCCAATGGCTGATGGTAGGTGCTCTGTGGGCCCCACCATGATGTATGTGTTTCATCCATGCTGTCCATATATTTTTCTAGATCATTTTGTGATATGAGACCAAAAATGATGTATATCCCAATCTCAAGTGGACCACATTACAGGACACCATGTTGAATGAGCGTTGACCATTAAAAACTTTTTTAGGCCATAAAAGTTTTGGATCAAGATGATCTTTGTTTTTTCCCTTAGTCTGGGTCTATATGACCTAATCAACATATTGGATGTCAAATAAACAGTACATTAGGCCTTAGGAGGATTTTAATGATGGATATCCAATCACTATTGTTTTCATGTAGTGTGGTCCACCTGAGATTTATTTTCCTCTCATTTTTTTGGATCTAGCCAAAAATGATTTGTAAAAATGAATGAAACACATACATCATGTTGGGGCCCACAGAGCACCGATCATCAGCCGGCTGGTGGTACTTGCTTGCTTTCATGCTTACCTCAGGACATGTCTGGTCAATTTCGACGGGACCTTTTATGACCAGGTGCAGCCCATTATTGTGTGCTTCTTTGTTTTTTTCAACGCCTGAGGTTTTATTTATTATTACTAGATTGATGGGACTGAGCCAGGTTCTAGGTTTTTTAGCCATCCTTGTCGATATCATATGTGCGCGTTTTATGGTATGGAGAGAGCCGGTGGACCCGGAATATGCTAGACCCATCTCCACAGTACACGTGGCATGGTGGTGTGGTGAATCGTGACCGTTTATCTTTTAGAGTGTAATCCGGGTGGCACATGGTTCAAGATCCACTTAGGTCCGATGATGTTGATATTTGATCAGTGGCGCTAGAAGAGGCCCACGAGAAGCAAAAAAGGTTAGGAGTCAAAAGTAAGTGTGGAAAAGCTAAGAAAGGCTATGCTAGGATTTCTTGATGAGATTGGTTTTTTAAATATTGTCCATCAATGGCAGTGGTCACGAAATGGATGCTCGTGATCAACTGACTATCTGCCCATCATCTGGGGTTGCAATCCTTTTTTAGTCTTTTGGACACGGGACACCAAAGGCAGCCAATATAAGGAAGGTGTGTCTTACTTTGTCCTTCAAAGCTTTTAGTAAACGAATTGCGTCCTGCCCCTGTCTGGATTGACTCGGTCAGGCAGGGGATCTGTGGGGCCCTCTGTGGTTTATGGATTTTATCCACGCCGTCCATCCTTTTTCCAGATCATTTTATGGTATGAATCAAGAAATGTGGCAGATAAAAGGGTCAAGTGGACGACATAATGGTGATTAAACGCCCACCGTTAAAAACTTATTGGGAGCCGTAGAAGTTTTGATAAGCTGATATTTGTATTTTTCCATTCATCCATATCCATGTGACCTTATGAACAGGTTGGATGGAAAATAAACATCGTGATGGCCCCAGGAAGGTTTCCACGGTGGGCATCATTATTACCTATGCTTCCTGTGGTGTGGTCCACTTGAGCCTTGGATCTTCCTCATTTTTTGACCCATAGGATAAAATAATCTTAAATAATAGATGGACAGCGTGGATAAAATAAATACAACACGGTGAGCCCCACATGTCCCCCCGGTGGGGGGGGGGGGGCATCATGCAATCTGTTTCCCAATAATTCATGCTCGATCGGTACTTGTAAGTTACTGAATATGCTAGTCGTGTACGAGGATCGTTAAATAGTGCTGTACAGGTAGTGTGCACGTACAGGAATCCAAATCGTCAAATAGTTACTGAAGATGCTCGATCGGTACCTGTAAGTTACTAAAGGCAAGCACTCAGTGCTGTACAGGTAGTGTGCACGTACAGGAATCCAAATCGTCAGATAGTTAGTGGGGGGTGCTCCGCTCTATCGGGCATACGTGGGCCAATGTGATGTGCGTCCCATCCAATCCTTCCATCAGATGTGCATCTTACGTGCAGGGTTCAAACGCCAGGTTGATCTATGAATCAGGTGGCCACACCACAAGAAATAAGTTGAGAAGGGACGCCCACCTTCCATTTTGGTGGGGCCCACCATGTTGTTTATTGAAATCCGGGCCATTTAGGCTCTTCATCTGGCATATGGACGGGTGTACAAAAACCGAGCTAGCTCGGTTAGCTAGCTTGACTCGACTTGCAAAAGCCCGATTCGACTTGGTTTGAAGTTGAACTTGAGCCCAGTTGAGCTGATTTTTTTAACTCGAAAATAAGTTCGAGCCAAGTTCAAATTAGCCCTAGCTCGACTTAATTCGGGTTGAACCTAACTCGTATCAAACTTGGATCAAGCCAGTTCATTGACTCGATTACCTTGATATTGATGTTGCTCACCAAGTGTCTAATGAAATGGCTCAACAAAGTGTGACCAGTGGCAAGGAAAGTATGTAAATGAAATAAATACTATTTTTTTTTTTTTTTGATTTTTATGTTGCTTAGAAGGTGTTTGATACAATATTTATAAATCTGATATTCTATGTGTTTTTTAAAATGTTACATCAACGAGCTCTACTTGATCTTGGCTTTAACTTGGCTTGAACTGCCACGGCTGCTGACCGAACCGTGCCCAACTAGCCCGTCAGGCTCGAAGGCCAAGCCGAGCCGAATTCAAGCTGGAGTACATATGGATAAAGACAGACCAAAATCCATGCTGGTTTGCTTGCCCTGATTGTAGGTTGATTGCAGGGGTAACATCACGTCAAGCAGGACAGGTTGGATTTTCTGCCTACGGTTGGATGTTTTGCTTACATCACGTGGGCTCCACATCTACCCGGTGACTTCCTAGGCATACTGTAGTGCCGGTGCCATACCAGAGCATACTCCATATTTAAATGAGATAGGAATACGCTACAATGCACCCTATCTCTGTGGTGTATACATAAACTCCACTCCGTTCATCACGAGAGAAGCATCATTTAGACCGTACATGCAAAAGATAATTCGGATTGAAAAGTCACGTGGACCACACCAATGGGAAAAATATATCATTGCTTCCAAAACCACTGAGTTCACACTATGTGCGCCGCATGAGTTTTGTATTAGGCTTTTGTTTGTTTCTTCTCTTAGTTCTGGTGAGTTATACCTGATTAACGGATTTGATGAAAGATAGATACTATGGTGGCCCAAGACACAAATTGAAGGTTGGTATCCCATCTCTATTGTTCCATATGGTGTGGCCCATGTGAGTTGTGGGCCTAGATGATTTTTTTTCCCTAAGGCCCAACAAGGAGGACAGAACAATATAGATGGAGTGGATTTTACCTGAAACGGTGGTCCGAAGGACTTGATATTTTACAAACCGCCTAATCAGATACTTTGGAGGGAAGCGGATTGCCGATTGACTAAGTACGCTTAGTGCTTGTAGGCCATCATCATTTATGTATTTTATTCACTCCGTCCATCCATTTTACCTGATAATTGTAAGGGTTGAGCCTGGAAATGAAGCATATCCAAAGATTAAGTGGACCACACCACAGGATAATTGAACATCTACCATTAAAAAATTCTAGGGGGCTACAGAAGTTTTGAATCAAGCTGATATTTGTTTTTTTTTAAATTCATCCATCTCTGTGATCTCATGAATATGTTGGATGACAAATAAACATAATTGTGGGCCCTAGGGAGATTTGAACAGTGGAAATCATTCTTCCAACTGTTTCCCGGGGTATGGTCCATGCGCACTTTGGATATGCTTCAATTTTGGGTCAACCCCTAATATAAGCTGGAAACATAGATGGATGGTGTGGATATCCCATAACCTAAAAGGGACCCATCAAATAGATGATGTTGATGTTTGACAAACATCATGGTACGGCCCATACGGCCCACACAACTCTACCTCATGGGAAGTTCCGTGAGGTCGCCCTCGTATTACCATTTCCCACATACACACGTGTGTGGGGGAATGGTTCTATGTGGTTGACCTCATAGGAAGTTCTGTGTAGGCCCCATGTGATGCGTGTCGAACATCTACCCCATTAGTCAGATGCACCATTCCATGGTGGGCTTTGGGCTTAAAAATCAAGTCAATCCATGACTTGTGTGGACCACACCATATACAAAAGTTGAGAGGGGTTACCCTCCCATTAAAACATTCATAATCATTTGTTGGGCCCACCGAGATGTGGTTCACAAATCTAGCCCATCCATTATGTGTCCCACTTGGATGAGGGGTCAGACTAAGTTTCAGACACATCCAAAATTTGGGTTGGCTCCACTAAGTGCTTTTATATGTTTTAGGCATGTCTTCACATAATTTTAGATGGTATGGCTCACTTGAGTTTTGTATACTGCTAATTTTTGGGATATCTCCTAATTTAAAGGGGACCCATCAATGCATGGTGTTATATATATATATATATGAGGAAATGGTTCTCTGCGGTCAAGCTCATGGGAACTTGGGTCCTTACTCTCACTCGGGTGGTAGACTCTCAGGAGTTTCAATACCCGGTCGAGGGTTTGGGTACCCATAGGTGGTGAAATTCCACTAGCGTGAGTGCGTGGGGTGTGTGTGAGTGTGTAAAATATATATATATATTTTTTTTTAAAGAGCTCATGGGAACTTCCCATGAGGTCGAGCTGTGTGGGCCCCACCGTGATGAGTGCTGAAAATCTATCCCATCAGTTAGATACAACATTCCATGGTGGGCCTCATGCTTAAAAATAAAGTCAATCCATGACTTGTGTGGGCCACACTACTTACAAAAGTTAAGAGGGGTTATCCTCTCATTAAAACATTCATAATCATTTGTTGGGCCCACTGAGGTGTGGTTCACAAATCCATCCCATCTATTATATGTGTCCCACTTGGACGAGGGGTTAGACTAAGTTTCAGACGCATCCAAATTTTAGGTGGGCCCCACCAAGTGCTTTTATATGTTTTAGACATATCTTCACATTATTTTAGGTGGTATGGCCCACTTGAGTTCCTTGTATAGCTGATTTTTGAGATATCCCATCATTTAAAGGGGACCCATCAAATTCACAGTGTTGATGTTTTGTGTAGAACCATTTCCCATATATATGTGTGTGTGTGTGTGTGCGCGCGCGCACGTGTGCGTGTGCATGTGCGTGTGTGTGTGTGTGGGAACCCCACTTTGATGCGTGCCGAACATCAACACCATGAATTTGATAGGTCCCCTTTAGGGTATGAGATATCCCAAAAATCAACCGTACACAGAATTAAGGTGGCCATACCATCTAAAACCATGTGAAGATATGTCTAAAATATATATAAAAGCACTTAGTGGGGCCCACTTGAGTTTTGGATGTTGCTGAAACCTGGTCCAACCCTCATCCAAGTGGGACACGCATAGTGGATGGACTGGATTTGTGAACCACATCTCGGTGGGCCCAATAAATGATTATGAATGTTTTAATGGGAGGGTAACCCCTCTCAACTATTGTATGCGGTGTGGCCCACCTAAGTTATGGATTGAATTGATTTTTATGCACGTGTCCCACCATGGAATGGTGCATCTAACTGATGGAGAAGATGCTAGACACACATCATGGTGGGGCCCACACAGCTTGACCTCATGGGAACTTCCCACGAGGTTGACCACATAGAACCATTTCCCGTACACACACGCACATGTGTGTGTGTGTGTGTGTGTGTGTATAAAGGTACTATTCACTCGATCGTATTATACCTTCCATAAGGTTGAGTGTTGGCAACACGTTATTCGTCGTATGGTAAAAAAATTTTGAAACCTTAATAAGACTGTCAAAACCTTACTAGGCCCACTATGATGTTTATCTTAGATCCAACCTATTCGTAAGTTAAGAAATATATGAAAGAAGGGAAAACACAAATTTCAGCTTGATCAAAAACTTTTGTGGTCTTTAGAAATTTTTAATGGTGGGCGTCACACTATCCACTATTTTCTGTGGTGGGTACATTCCATAAATGGCTTTGGCTCATTCTCTGTCTCATGCCTTAAATTGATATCTCCAACTGAATGGACAGTATAGATATAACACATACAATTATGGTGGGTCCTAGATAACTTGGTGACATAACCTATCTGTAGAATCCGCGTCTAGCTAGCGTTATAGTCCACTACGACTTTTAATAGGACGACGCGTATTGCGTAATACCACGCTCGGACAGTAAACCCCTGCCTGGATGGTAATCCATATGGGTAGGGTTTTGTGGGACCCACCAAGATGTGAGTGTTTTATCCACGCTGTTAAAAGATTTTCTCAGATTGTTTTAATTTATTATCCTAAAAATGAGGCAAGTCCACAGCTCTAATGGACCACGACAAAGGAGGCCGCACTAATAATGACACTCACCTTTGAAACCTTTCTAAGTGCCAGCGTTATGTTTTTTTACCATCCAACATATTCATAAGGTCATGTAGACATGGGTGAAGTGAAAACATAAATATCAACTTGATCCAACACTTCTCAAGCTCGCAAGAAGTTTTTAATGGTAGACGTTCAATCCCCACCTTATGGTCCACTTAAGCCTTGGACCTGCTTCATTTTTTTATTCATATTTTAAAATGATTTAAGAAAATCGTTGAACGGCGTGAATAAAATAATTACATCACGTTGGGCCCCATAGAGCCCTGCCCAGCGGGGGTAAGACGCAATCCACGTTCTTTTTAATATTGAAGGGATGTACGCGGATTAGATACTTACAGGTTGAGTAGCGAGTTGGCTACTGAAGTTACGTCACCAAGTTTTGTGGGCCCCACTATGATATATGTGTTGTATCCACACTGTCCATCCATTTTGAGATATTATTTTAGGGCATGAGTCATTCCCACAGTTGAAACTATCCCAACGCCCACCATAATGTTTATTAATTGAAATCCAACCCGTTTAAAAGTTAAAAAAGACATGAAATAAGAGAAAATACAAATATCAGCTTGATCTAAGACTTTTGCGGCCTTTAGAAGTTTTTAATGGTGGGCGTCACTATCCTCACTGATATCTGTGTTGGGCCCACTGGATCTCTAGATTTAACTCATTCTTTGCATATTGCCCTAAAACGATATCTCCAAATGCATGGAAGGTGTGGATATAAAATATACATCATGGTGGGGCCCACTTGGTGATGTAACTTCGGTAGCCGGTCTAGCTACTCAACCTGACAGTATCTAATCCAACTCAACCCGTCAGTATCTAATCCGCTCACGAAG
Source organism: Magnolia sinica (assembly GCF_029962835.1). NCBI lineage: Eukaryota > Viridiplantae > Streptophyta > Magnoliopsida > Magnoliales > Magnoliaceae > Magnolia > Magnolia sinica. The sequence continues at coordinate 39,050,617 of NC_080574.1, forward strand.
TGGGGGGAAACAACGTGAATTGAACTTCTATCCCCGAAATTCTGGGGGTGGTCCGGGTTGCACAGTGTTGTGTTTGCGAGAAATCTTCACCGTACATCAGTTTTCAGATATCATTTTAGAAATCTATAACCTGTCCATCAGTTATATATATATATATATATACACATTGTTCTATGCGGCCAAGTACACCGAGATATAATAAAATGGCAATATTAAGATCAAGCGTGACAGTTGTGGACTAATGACAGATAATTGACCAAAGATTAATATCATTTTTGATGTGATTGCATTGATGGGAGACCTAATCGAATGTATTAACTCGGCCTTCCACGTTATTGTCACGGAAATGATGGATGCCGATTGCATACTGTCCCTGCCATTGCCCCCACGTCGCTACTAGTTGATGCTCTGTGGGCCCCACCATGATGTTTGTGCTTTATCCCTTCCGTCCATCCAATTTTCAGATTATTTTAGGACATGAATCTAAAAATGAGGTGGATCCAATCTGAAGTGGCCCACAACAAAGGAACAGTGGTGATTGAACGCCCACCGTTAAAAACCTCTTGGAGCCTACAAAAGTTTTGGATCAAGCTGGTATTTGTGTTTTATATTCATCCAGGTTTGTATGAAAGTATCAACAGGTTGGATGGAAAATAAACATTACAGTGGGCCCCAGGAAGTTTTCAATGGTGAGCCTTCAATCACCATTGTTTTCCTGTGGTGTGGCTCACCTGAGATTTAGATCTCCCTCCTTTTTGGGCATGTGCCCTTAAATGAGCTGGAAAAATGGATGGACGGTGTGGATAAAATATATACATCATGATGGGCCAACAAAGCACCGACCTGGAAGGCTCAGTATGCAAGCCGGGTCCTGAAACGATGAATCCGTTACATCATCCCAAGCGAGTCCCACCGCAAGTCCTTTGGACTAGTTCTCTGCTCTTACATGCACTTATTTTAGGTAGGCCCCCACCCATCTGGCACGTCCGTCCAAGCTACTTCGTATGGATGGGATTGGAATCCTATGCAGCACCTGTTAATATACAGCGTGTAAAACAACTAAGCTTTGGGGAAGCGGCCATGTGCATGTAAAATCCAATCCGTCCATCGTTTTCTATCTTTGATCCTAAGCTGTGGAGCTTAATAGCTACCAGATCCATCACTCAGGTGGGCCACAACACGTGCATCATTCATCAATCCTCTAGTGTAAGTCATGAGGATGAAGAGATGATTAAAAAAGAGCATGATCCAAAAGTCGTGAGGCAAGCTGCATCACCTGGAAATTTGAGGTTTTGGTAGCAATATTACAATATTATTCCCATTGATGTAGCCCTTAGGAGTTATTGTATGGGCTGATCTTTTCCAGGTACGGTCTACCTTAAAACAAGGTTTTGCCCTGATGAACGGAGTATGGGTGTGGAAACGGTACAGGAATGTCGACCTTCCTTTGTGGGCTCCACCGTGACGTGTGACGGACATCCCATCAAACACATGCACCATTCCATGGTGAGCCATGAGAATAAAAATCAGGCCAATCTATGAATTATGTAGGCTACACCGCATACAACGGTTGATAGGGATGCTTGTCCATTGAAATCTTCCCATTTGAGATGTGGTTTAGACATCCAATTCATCTACTGTGTGTATCCCACTTGGATGAGAGGTCTCAGCAAATTTTAGGAAATTCCAAACTCAGGTGGGCCCAACCAACTGTTTTTAGATATTTTAGGCATGATTTCTTATGATTTTTGATAATGTGGCCCACCTGAATTCCTTATATGGCCCATAACCCTGAGAGGACCTACTAAATGCACGGCGTGGATGTCCATCACAAATCATGATCGGGCATATATACTGAGTTCGACCTCATAGTGGCCCACATAGCTGGGTGTTTTAAGGCTTCAATGGAGCATTGACTGTGTTATGTATGAGTCTTATATCCACACCGTCCATACCATAGGAAACAATGGTGATTGACCATTAAAAACTTTTCGTGCAATAAAAAGCTGATATTTGTGTGATCCTTTCATCCAGTTGTTGTGACCTTATCAACAGGTTGGATGGGAAATAAACATTCCGGTGGCCCCTGAGAATTCTTTTTTGTCAACAGGTTCGATGGAAAATAAACATTCGGGTGGCCCCTAAGAAGTTTTTAGTTGTGGCCGTTGAATCACCACTGTTTTCTGTGGCGTGGTCTGTTTGAGATTTGGATCTGCTGCATTTTTTGGGCTCATATCTGAAATTGATCTGGCGTAACGGATGAGCGGTGTGGATATAAGACACATACATCACAGTGGGCCCACATCGATGGGTCAGGGGATGGATGGAAGCCGCGTTCGTTGCGGAGTATTCCGGTCCGTGTGAGCGCATGTCAGCCGGAGTCTTTCTCGAGCTATTGACTGTGACACGCACCTGTTTGTGTGATGAGATCACTGTTAGCAAAACTCCTTTTCAAACTCGTTATTATTAAAAGGAGATTTTAAAAAAAAACTAAAAAAAAAACTACCTAATTAATGTAGAATTTACATCCCAGTACCTTATTAAAAAATATTTTCAATAAGCTACCTCGTCGATCTAAGTAACTATCATCGTTCTACCTTCCCCTGTGGAGGTTTGGGTCAGCAGCTTTGGTGGGTCCCACTACGATGTTTATGTGAAATTCACCCTAACCACTAGGTGTGTCACCACATATTTTCTGAACCGTTGAACCAAAAGGGCCACTTCTTCATCTTCATTTTCCCTTTCACTTTCATTGTCCTTATTTGTAGTGATGTGTTTTGAAGTTTTGAGGGCATTATTTTTCGATTTGGGAACAGGTTTAAAGTGTAGTTCAAATGTTTGTAAGGAACTTCTTCTACTTTCATTTCATCCACATTTCTACACTCTTCGATAGTTGTTACTTTAGAGTTGAATCGTTCCAATAGGGATCTTAGTATTTTTCTACAAAATTTTGACACCGGAACCTTCTCTCCCAGTCCACCCATGGAATTACAGATGGTATTCAGTTTCGTAAAGAATTTCATGAAAGTCTCATGTTCCTCCATTCTAAGATGTTCAAATTGTGATGTTAGGAGCTGCAGCTTAGATCTTTTCACTGTGCTAGGTTCCCTCATGGGTTGTTTCCAACAAATCCCATGCTTGTTTTAATGTGCCGCATATACTAATTTGATTAAATACTTCTTGAGACACAACACAGTAAATAACATTTATTGCTTTAGCTTCAGCCGTTTGCTTTTCTTTATCAAATGCAGTCCACATTTCTTTGAATTTTGGTTTAGAGATAGTTCTGTCATTTTCAAGTACCACTTAATCAGTTGGGGGCACATATCCGTTCTCAACAATGTCTCAAACATCATGATCCAAAGATCTCGGGAAGTAATGCATCCTAGCCTTCTAATAAGCATAATTTGATCCATTAAATACAGGAGGTCTAGTTACAGATGAGCCCTCTCCTTTAGCCATAATTCCAACTTCAGTTAAGATCACTCTCTAGGTGGTTAAGCCCTTAAGAGAGACCCGCTCTGATACCAATTGAAATTGCGGTAATGACCGCTCTAGTAGATGTAGGAATAGGTCAAAGTGTCCTAGAGGGGGGTGAATATGACTTTATAAAATATTATAATAATTTAAAATTCTATTACCATTTATCTTGATCTAATATAACAATTTATCAAGATATTTTCAACTTAACTTTAATGACTTCCAAGCCAAATAGAGGATCCAATCATAAGACTATTCAATATCTAAACAGTATATAAATCTAGTCTATGATGGATGCACTGAGTGACTATGTGTGAGATGTGATACTTATCAGTTCAATATAATCATGCATTATGTGATCATTCAATGTAAACACAATAAGACAATATGTAAATAACAATCTCAAACACAGTCGTTTTATAGTAATTCGGCTATATGCCTACTCCACTCTCGGCGGACGCACTCAACCCTTGAGTGTACCGAATTTCACTAACAGAGGTTTCAAATCAGGTTTACCTTAAACCAGTACAACCTACACAAGGCTGACTCTATGACCTACACAAAGTACTTAACATGTCTCTACGAGATACAAGTTTATGCCCCACACAGGAGCAAGGGTTAATACACAACACCTAGGTTTTATGCCCTATACAAGAGTAAAGGATCCACATAAGGAACATAGGGTTTTAGGCTACACAGGCCAAAGATCCACACAAAGACCCTAGAGTTTATGCCCTACAAAAGAGCAAAGGTCAACACACAGCACCTAAGTTTTATGCCCTACACAAGAAAAAATGATCCACACAAGGAACCTAACTTTTAGGCCGCACAAGCCAAGGACCTACATTAAGGACTTAAGTTTATGCCCTACACAAGATCAAGGGTCAACACACAGCAACCACTCGTACTCTTCTATCGGAGGCCTCCTATGAGGACTTGAAAGGGGTGAGAATCACCTGTGACCTAATCCTACACTAAGGAATGATCAACATGGTCTCTAGACTCTAATGACTTACAGATAAGTAGATGAGCCCTATTAAGCACATCGATGAAGATCTCTTCCTTTGATGATGAAGAATCTTCAGCTCTCTTGATCCGCAACATTGATGATACTCCAATGTATGGTGACGGGTTGGGTCAAGGTTATGTTGGTAATTACTCTATTAAATGATAATCATTGAAGAGACAGTAATTTCAAGATCTTACGCATTCAAGGGATCCCAGCTTAATGAATTACCATTAAGGTGGTAGCTAGAAGATCCTTGAATGCAGAAGTTCATTCACCAATCCACTCTATTGAATGTCAATGAAGAGAGTGGATTGAGGAATGAACTCCCATAAGAAAAAAGCTTAGGATAGATGATATGTAGTTACTCTATCAAAGCACTCTCTCTCTTTCTCAATAAAGCAACCAATAGCAAGCTCTCCTTAAATAGGTAAAGAGATCCAACTGTAATAAAACAGTCAGTTTTTGACAGAGTTTGATATCATCGAGCCATCTTCGATATCACGTATACTTTCGAAGACATCGAGTGACAGATCGATGATATGAACTTTACTGCTAATTATAGCTGAATCTCTTATACATAGCTCGATCATATCGAACATGTTTTGATGTCATCAGATTTCGAACTCCGATTTCATCGAACCACCGTTCGATTCCTCGACCATGAAAAACATGAGAGCAAGCTAAGTATGAGACACTTGGCTTCGATATTATAGATCCTCCCATGATGTCATCGGATTTCAAATGTCGATGATATCGATATCTAGTTCGATTCATCGATCTTTTATAGAAGATTTTCCTATAATCTTGTTGGACATTTCATTGTTCGATTTCGATGATATCGATCTAGTTTAGATATGATCGATATTTGAATATCGATATTATCAAGGAAGTCTCAATTCCTCGAACATTTAAAGAGGATTTTCATAAAAGCTTACTGGACTAGTTTGGTTTGAATTCGATAACATCGAAGATCCATCGATATCATCAGAGTTTGAGTTTCGAGGATAATCGAGGCTCTCTTCGAGTCAGCGTTAAATGTATGATTTACATTAGTATCTTGCTGGACATAAAAAGACTAGAATTCGATTATATCGAGCTATCTCGATGTTCTCGGAATTTGAATGTCGATGATATCGATTCTTCCATCGATTCATCAAGAATTTTGTCCAGAGATCAAGTTGGTTGCTGAACACAAGAGGTCTTTAATTCGATGATATCGAGTGCATTCCAATGACATCGATATCAGGTGTCTGATCACATCGATGGATCTCGATATATCGACAAAAGATGAAAACTTAGAGATTTTCCTGATTTGCAAAATAGTTTTCATACTTTAAACCCCATGTTGTTCTATCCACTTTTAAGGGTTTTATATACCAGGGTGTTTTGGGACATGGGATGTGAGGCTAAGTTTACCTTTGACGAGTTTGGAGCACACATGCAATTGAGGCTAAGTTTACCTTTGACGAGTTCGGAGCACACATCTAGTTGAGGCAGACGCTTAAATGATCTTCCTATGGGGCTCACTTGACTTGCCGACTCAACTCTCACACTAATTGACAAACCAGGGCACTTTCATAATGAAATCCCTTATTTCTGATTTCTGAATCAAATTCCTAACTGCTTGATTTAGGAATCGAAATCCCTAACTGATTTCAAGATTCCCAATTCCATATGTGGGAATTCTAAAATCCCTAATTTTCTATATTGATCCTCCATACTTGATGCATGGTATCTCTAATACCAATTGTAAGACTTTTTGTGGAATTGCAAAAGGACCTTGTTGTGCATCGAGTATGAAGATCAGATGAATGAAATAACGTACCTGGTTGGAATGCCATTGTTGTAGGCTTGATGGCGCAGTCTTTTTCTCCTTACACCCTTAGAGAAGCTCTGATTGAATTCTTGCTTGTAGAACTGTACATGAGTCGAGCTTGGCACAACTCGAATCGACTCGGCCACTAGCTAACCCCAGCTCGAACTCGGCTCACCTCGAACCTCGAGCTTGACTGGCCAGCTCAGCTCAGTTCGGTTAGTAGCTCAGGCCAGTTTGAGCCGAGTTCGAACCTGTGTGGCATTTTCTCAAACACATGGAGTGCATCTTCAATTTCTCATGGTATATAAAACATCAGTAGCAGTTTGCAGGTATGTAACGCCCTGAAATTCGGGGGTCGAGCATAACTCAACTCCCGAGTTTCAAAACATCACTTATGCAACATATTGAATGACGGATGTATGTTGTCTGTATAAGTGCATAAAACATGGAATAGATTAAGCCAAACTGCAAATATAATTCACGGATAAGTGAAGAACACAAGCGGAAGACTTAAAGAAATATATGTGTACATGTGCAATTCCCTGAAATATATATACATACCAGGTCGTATTACAAGTGTTGCTATCAAAATTACAAGACATTAAATGACATCATCTAATCCCAAAAGAAATCCCAGAGTCCCACGCATCAGAACAAGGCTCACTAGAACCCGCCTGAAAACTGCATAAAAGAGAATGCAGCCTCATCATCCTCATTCTCCTGCTCTGCCTCAGAGGTAGCATCAACATCTGCAACTAAGACAGAGTCTGGTGGGTGTTTAAACACCGCCCCAGAACGAGAGGATGAGTGATCAACTCAGTGGAACAATAAAGCAAAGGTTAACATGTTATCAATTCAATCAAGCAGTAATGATAAAGCAGAACAATCAAACATGTCCTAAGTACTCTTATTAGTGCAAGGATGTATGCAGAATGATGCGTGCCCTCACGCGTACACCCTCAGTGTCTTCATCTTACGTTACGCATGACATCGCCTCAAAGTGCGCTACCTCTTCCAGGCACATGCAAATGCGGTGCATGAACATGATTATCAAGTTATTATTAGTCCTTTTCATACAACAGGATTGAGAAGCTAAGGTACCTTCTTCATATCACCATCCAAACAGTGATCCATTCTAGGGTCATCAGTCCTAGATCATCTCATACGATCATATAGTTTTAGGTCGTTGCAAAGGGCTCGTCACCTCAATGCGGTATCCAGATATGCTCGAGGTCACTACAAAGGGCTCGTCACCAATCAATGTAGGCCGACAGCATGAATGTAGTGTCTCATACCACCATAATCGGCTCACGAGTTTGGTTGCTCATTGGTCACTACGAGGAGGCTCGTCACCCCAGCGTAGGCCGACAGCTCGACCACGGTGTCCCATACCACCATATCCGGCTCATGAGTCTTAGCGGATCAAGGTACAACGGTTAACAGGACTTGCACTGGTAAGTTTGGTACCTTAGATTCAAACAATAGCGTCCATACATGGTGAACATACATCGGACAATCGGGTTACTTGACGAGCTCGATTAGCACGAGAGCACGTTGGGTTGAACGACATAGAGTGCGCAAACACTTCGTGTGGCCAAACCACTGCTGACAACTCTAATACGACTCGGGTTCGTCAAATCGTGTCCTATGTGGCGAAAGCAACCTCAGCCACGAACTCAAGGCCGATTACCGATTTTCTAGACTATTTCCTAGCCCCAAACACATTCCACTACAGCAGATATTGATGTCAACAATTTAGAATAGTAATGGAACAACAACTCAAATCATGTAGTATATAAGCATTTGAAAAATGTCAACTTAACATGGATTTAAACATAAGTAATACTTGAACTTAAACAACAAGGAATATGACTTGCATGTGGTAAATCATACACATCACTAGGAGTGTTGAGAATCGCTTCTCAACGCCCGCAATTAAGTTAATATGTTGCACTTTAGATCATTCAGACATTTCTACAAACACTTAGAATACATAACACAACATACATGACATATGTTGAAATACACACATTTGGACAATTCCTTTTACCAAGGAGTTGTTGCACATACAATTAGCACAAGTACACGACAAATAATCATGACAAACACAGGTTCATATTTTATAAGTATACGGTACTTCCTACATATACATATAATACACAAATCGCAATATATCACATGCATATCAGGAACGCAAAATAAACATAGCATTTGGCATGTGAAATCTCATCCATAACAAGAATAAACCATTCACTGGCATTGAAAGCCTTGAAAACCATAACCTATATGATTAAAGTCCACACCTTAAACCAGAAATAGAACACCGAACTGATTCAGACGATATGTCTTCGTCAACGGCGACAAGATAACCTAAAGCAAGAATAGAAATGAGCTACAACAGCACATAAACCATTCTAAGCTCTAATACAGGTTAGGGTTAGGTTAACTTACCCAAGGATGAACTCAGAATCACCGGAAGAACGATTCAAAAGTGATGGTTTAAGGATGAAGAAGAACAGGAAAGAATCTAAGATGATTCACCAACTTCTCTCTCACTCTCTCTCTTTTCCTCTCTCTTTCTTAGCCAGGGTTAGGAAATTCGTATAGAAAAGAGAGTTAGGGTTTTAAGGTCTATATATAAGCCTAACATTGATGAAAATAACCCCAGGGCCAAGGTATACTTAGGTTATAATCAAAACAGGCCTCTCTCGATCCAACGGAGCACTTTCGGTGGGCCTTTTTCCACGAGAGGTCGGACTTAAGCTCACTGACCATGGATCTTGGTCAGGCTGAGTTTTCGTACCGATCGGATCTTCAGATCAGCCGTGGCGGATCACACAAAATACAACGGTCACCGAATCTCGATCAGGACCACAAGCACTATGACCTACCTGAGCCATCTTCACTGATCCGAGGGTGAAATTGGGTCAGAATCCAACGTTCAGATTGCTTAAAATCGTCGCGCAAGCGACATGACTCAGATTTCATAAAATCATATTAATTTCTCACCGTTCTCACACTCTTCACTCCGGACTCAATCAAATTGACCCAGAACATCATCTGGACTTGATTTTTGAAGTGATGGCCAAGTCCAACATGGTGACCAATACAGCTTAAGATTATCGCTATCGGACTTTCGACGCGCGGTCCAGGTCCGATCCAAAGCTTTCAAAAATTCTCAAGAGCAACTGGATTTAGCGATGAATCCCAGATTTCAGAGTAACCTAGCGCTAATGATTCTACAGGTTTTGAGTCATGCAGATCAAATTTAAAGTGATTGATGCTAATTTCATAAGCAATCGAGTTTAGCGCTAATAACCCAGAAATAACTTCTAAGGAAAAAATAGAGGTAGTACTCGGGTCTTGGCACAAAATTTTTCGGGTCATTACAAGGTATTTCATCAAACACTTAGTAAGTAACATCAAAATAAAGATACAAGTGTATTTGTTTCATATCCATACCTTCCTTACCACAGCCGACACTTTCTTGAGTCATTTCATCAAACACTTGGTGAGCAACATCAATATGAAAATAACCGAGTCACTGAACTGGTTCGATCCGAGTTCGATTCGAGTTGGGGTTCGATTCGAGTCTAGTCGAGCTTGGGCAAGCTCGAACTTGACTCGAAATTTTTATAAGCTCAAAAAATCAGCTTGACTTGACTCGAACTCAGTTTCAAACCGAGTCGAACCAAGCCTTTTCAAGTCGAGTCGAGTGAGCTAACCGAGCTAACTTGGTTCGTGTACATCTCTACTTGCTTCTGTCAATGTGTTGGATTAGAGACCCAGCCCTGTTCTTATAGTTATAGAGGGCAAAAGAGTTTGAAACTCATCAAAACTCCTCTCTCTATGGCTCCACACGAAATAGGTAATCTCAGTCCCACTTGGATATTGTTTATATATTACAATTCTAGTATCCTACCCCTTACATGAATTTTTTAGATGCATCACAACTTAGCGGGGTCCACTAGTGCACCTGATCACATTATCCAACCCTTAGGACAATCCGGACCGTTGATCAATAATGCCTACCTTATAGGATTCTTACACGGTTATATATGTGTGTGATCTAGTTTGAAGTAAAGTTGTCTCACATCGAAAGAGAAGTAAAGTTGAAGACTCCGGATCCTCTGTTTGCCAAAAGCATGACTTTTCGCATTCCTTGTTATTGGTCCATGCCAATTAGCAATGATGGTGTGTAATGATATCGTCCAATTAAATTGTAACAACCACAGTTTTCCTGGTTGATGCAAACAGAGGATCCGTATTCAAAGTTGAAATATTGTTTATATTGGATCATTCCTATATAGTTATTGCTTAAAATTTCATGAAATAGATGGTGGCCTAATGAGGTGTGAAGCACTGAGCACGCAAACGCACGCACACGTGGGCAGTGCCCTGTAAGGCTGCTTGGGCGCATTATAGTACGTTATTAATTAGCACAGTTGGCAGTGGGCACGTACATCGGTACCTGTTGTGGTATGGCCAAATTAGGCTATTGGGCCTCCGTTATATGACCAAACTGTTTTATAAATGGACTTATCTATTTAGTCTTAAGTCTATTAAGGTAGATGCACGCGGTCATCAGTTTCTAAGATCACCTGACTAAAGCCTATAAAGGTCTCTTAACCGGACGCGGATTGCGTCCTACCCCGCCCGTCTCTAGCCCCGAACGGACAGTTCTGTGGGCGGGTCCACCATGATGTATCTGTTTATCTAAGCCGTCCATCCCTTTTTTCAGATCATTTTAAGGCATAAACACGAAAATGAGTTAGATCCAACGCTCAAGTGGACCACACCAAATAATAAGCTTAGTTGATGCACAAACCATTAAATGTCAATTGCATTAAATGCAAGAGTAATCTTTGGTGTGGTCCACTTGAGCGTTGAATCTGACTCACTTTTGTGCTAATGACTTAAAATCATATGAGAAAAGAAATGGACGGCTTGGATAGGGCCCACCCACAGAACTAGCCGTTCGGGGCCTGAGACGGGCGGAGGTAGGACGCAATCCGCGTCCCTCTTAACCTAGCTAGAAGTATTTAGCAACCGGGCGCGGATTGGCTACTGACAAGCTGAGTAGCGAGACTGCTACTGAAGTGACGTCACCAAGTTCTGTGGGCCCCGCCATGATATCTGTTTTGTATCCACGCCGTCCATCCATCTGGAGAGATCATTTTAGAATAAGATCCAAAGAACGAGTCACATCGAAAGCTCCATTGGATCCCACCAGAGAAAACTGTGAGGAGAGTGACACCACCGTTAAAAACTTCTAAAGCCCACAAAAGTTTTATATCAAGCTGATATTTATGTTTTCCCTTCATTAATGTCTTTGTTAACTTTTGAACAGGTTAGATTTGGAGAAAACATCGTTGTGGGCCTTAGGAAGTTTTCGAGGGTAGGCATCAATCTTCCTGCGGTTTTCTTTGGTGGGGTCCACTAAAGCTTTGGATCTGCTTCGTTCTCTATGTCATGTCTTAAAATAATATATTCAAATGGATGGACGTTGTGGATACAACACATATATCATAGTGGGGTCCACAGAACTTGGTGACGTCACTTCAGTAGCGAGTCTCCTACTCAACCTGTCAGTATCTAATCGGCGTCCTTAGCAACGACTTCATTGAAATTATGCATTTATTAATTATGGAATTAATTTTCTTCGAACAAATGGAGAGAGATGCTTGAACCGCTTCAACTTATATTTCCATCTTTTCTACTTATTTTGGGCATTTAAAACTAAGGTAAAATATCCTGTCTTCCTCGATAGTACCAGATCAGTAGAAGACTAAATCGAGCTAGACTTAATTGAATTCCACAGTGGTGTGGTCAAATCCCTTTCACAATTGAGAAGTTTTGACTATTTTTCAGAAGTATACAATGATATGCGTCTTTAAGCTGTTTTAAATGTTCTTTTATTTACTACATGGTTGTGGTACAATGCCCAACGCCTCGTCATATGCTTATGTGAAAGTTTAAACTATGATTTTAAAATTTTGCTTCATGTGTCTCCACCTTATTGGTTAGCTTGGTAGAGATGCTATGGCATTTGCGAGTGATCCAAAGTTGGATCTATTAGTTGTGTTACCCTATAAAACCTTACCAGAACAAAATAAATAAATCATTGCTTCTTGAGAACGCAGTGAAAAATGGGTTATTACTACATGACCTAATGTCACATGGTAGGCCCTGCCAATCATATAAGAGGTCTCTGTTGAGGAAATGATGGTTTTACCCTTTTGATTATATCATGTAACAAAGGTATCTAGTATTTGTTTACAATTGATAGGTGCCAAACCTATCTCCCTTTAATCTATCCTGGTGACATCACCACGCTTTCATCTTGATGAATCGATACACACGGCCTTTATCTTTTATTTATTATTATTATTATTATTATTATTTTGTCAGGCCTGTACTTCTATTCATATTTAAGTGTGAATGCTTTTTTTTTTTTTTTTTTTTTTTTTTTTCATTTTTTTGAAGAAAGGTCTTTACCTAGTAATATTTGTATGGAAAATAAAAAATAAAAAAATGCATTGTTTTAACCCCATGGAAAATGGGTTATTCCTTGGCCAGTGTCACATAGTGGCCCTACAAAACATGTTGGAGGCTCCATTGATGAAATGATGTTTTCCCCTTTTTTTAAATTACATTATAGGCGCACCATGTGACATGCATTGTATAAATATTTTAAGTTGTTACACACTTAACAAACATCGAACCGGTGTCCCTTTCCTCCCCTACAACCTATACGCATGGAGATTTTTTATTTTTATTTTTCTTATACACGTGCTTTTATTCATATTTAAGTGTGAATGCTTTACCTAGTAAAACCTAACTATTAAAAAACCCAGGAAAAGGAAGAATCATCGCTCCATGTGAACCCAATAGCAAATGGGCTATTCCTTGGTTCAGTGTCACATCGTGGGCCCCACAAATCATGTCGGAAGCTTCCATTTAAATGATGATTTTACCCTTTTTATTATTTTACAGGCCCACCATGTGGTATATTTTTATTGTTGGACATTTGATAAAATATCAAATCAAACCCCTCTCCCTTCAGTCAAGCTAGGGCGACGTTACATCATTTCGTCTTGACCAATTTAGGCAAAGATTGTCTCGATGCTACCTTCCTAGCTAAGGAAATTGAAAATGTCTAGAAAACCATAGGTTAAACGTGTTATGTCGTGCATGAAGTCATTAAAGGGAATAAACATTCACTGATTTCTCTCATGTAGGGTTATACAGGAAATGCAAAAGGTGGGCCCCAGGAATTGGGCCAATCCAGTCATGATGAGGTGGACGCGCATTAGCTACTGACGGGTTGAGCAGTGAATTTGGCTACTGAAGTGACATCATCAAGTTACGTGGCCCCACTATGATATATGTGTTGTATTTACACCGTCCATCCATTTAGAAAGATCAATTTAGGAGATGAGTTAAAGAATGAGGCAGATTCAAAGTTCAAATGGGTCCTACCATAAAAAACAGTGGGGACTGTGACAACCACCATTGATACCTTCTTATGGCCCACCATGATTTTTATTTGAGATCTAACTTGCTCATTAGTTAATAAAGACATGGATGAATAGAAAACACATATATTAGCTTAATCGAAAACTTCTATAGCTCCTAATAATTTTTTTATGGTAGGTGTTCAATCCCCACTTGTTTTTTTTTTAAAAAAAAAAAAAAAAACTTTTTCTGGTGTGGTCCATTTGAGGTTTGGATCTGCCTCTGGTTTTTTGGCTCATGCATTAAAATGATCTCTCCAAATGGATGAACAGTATGGATGTAATACATACATCATGGTGGGACCCACAGAACTTAGTGACGTCACTCCACTAACGAGATTCGGTACCAGTAGCTAATCCCGGTCCTGATGACGTGGGATTTACCAGTGCATTGAATAGAAAACCAGATATCTGTTGATTTCAATGTTGTATCCGATCTTGTGAGTTGGACCATCCAGCTTTTCACACCAGACGATGGTTATGGTGTGGGCCCCAACTTGAACAGCACATATATTCTGCACGAGTTACGCATGGGCGGGAAAGAAAGCATTGTGCACTGACGGACAGCCTCGGAGTCTACGTTACGCATGTGGCTCACCTAACAAGTGAATCTGTCCCATTATTTTATTTCAAAGGTCTTGGGAAAAAACGAGAAAAATTAAAAATACACATCGATTGTGCATCCTCCAAAGCCCTGTGGACCCATCTCACTACAATTTAGCGTCTAGCTGCCCCTATTGAGAATTAGGGATTTTCAATGCCACACATGTGCCAGAATTTCATCCGCGTAATATCCAGGCCATTCATCAGGTGGGGCCGACAGTAAACATGTCTGGTATGAACATGCGTCTGGTCTGATCATAAGTATATGTTGAATTTGGACGGTTGATTATTCTTCTCTTCAAAGCACTCATTTTTTCTCATACAGGTGTGACACTCCTTTTGTGTTAACTTTCTTGGGTCGGCTCTGGTGCTTGGTCATGTCCGTGGTGGGTCCCACGTGATGAATTGTTCAGATCTATCGTATGGATGCCACAATGGCACGTGTGCCACTAACATCTCCTTCAATCATAGTGGCGCATATATCGCTGGATTTCATATATGTGGCACATGATTCATGTATTTGGAAGGGTACTATTGGAGATAAGAACCCAATATCTTTCTTTCCATAATTTGTATAAGTAAAGACCGTGATCTGTTGATCCAGACCGTTCATCTGATGAGTCCTGTCGATAGACTGAATCCGTAAAAAAAAATTAAAATAAAATAAAATAATTAAAAAAATTAATAATATATATATATATATATATAAGGAAAACTGTTGAATGGACAATTCTAAAACTTCGGTTGGTAGCCTGAAATAGGCGGCCAAGAAAATCAAGAAATGACCATCATTCAACTGGAAATTGGTCTGGATCACCCCAACCATGGGCCCACTTTTATCAAAGTGAAAGACCTAGGGTACCATGTGCCACATTGAAAGATCACAGCATCCAATCTTTCAATTTTTCGCCCTTTGAATATGGACCGTTGTTATATTTACATCTTAACTGTTCCATCGACAGAGAACCGATCAAAAGGTTAGGATCGATGGAACATGAAAAATTCAATGGAATGCTTATCCAAGGAATGTCCCATCATATCAATGATGTGGATCATAGGACTAAGTTGTACAAACCCAAGGATTTGAGGGCACAGTGGTTTCATATTTAGTAGTCCGGTCTTAACCGTCTATTTGCAGGCAAGAGATGAAAAGGTAATAATTATATTACCTCATAGAGATCTTTTGGGTAATGATCTATCCATGTAGGGGGCAACAGAACAATGGTATGGATTACGTAAGAATGGCTCCCACTTCTTATAACTGAAAGCAAGAGTAGATTTGTGTATTCTCCGTTGAGGACCACAAACCCACAGTGCGATTCCTACTCTAGAGAGTAACAGACTTTGTGTTGATATATACATTTGCTGTGATAAGTCGGCTAATTTTTCACAATCTTTTAGATTTAAGATATTTTAATTTCCTTCCACTTCATGAGTTACCATATGCGAAAGAAGAGAGTTTTCATATGGGAAACTAAAGCGATGTTAAACACACACGTTGTGAGAATGAGACATACGGGAGGATGATTGATAGATACCTCCATACGTCCGTACGGTCTCCGTTAGGGGCGTGCTCGTGTAGGACGCGGATTCCCTGGTGACAAGTTCAGGTAGCACGTAGCTAAGGACGGTGCTATACATGTGGCCCTACCTTGATGTAGGTGTTTACCTTCCATTCTTTATTGTCATTTTAGGTAGAGTTGGGCGTGGGATGCCTGGACTCGGCGTACTCAACTTGTCCAACCCATCCTACTTGTTTAGATCCAACTCAACCAAATCTGATGGGTGAGTCGATTTGAATTAAGTTGAATTCGTCCAAT
The DNA here is from genome assembly GCF_029962835.1 of Magnolia sinica. NCBI lineage: Eukaryota > Viridiplantae > Streptophyta > Magnoliopsida > Magnoliales > Magnoliaceae > Magnolia > Magnolia sinica. The sequence continues at coordinate 39,066,862 of NC_080574.1, forward strand.
CCAAACTCAAACCAAATCGAGTTCATATCACTCGGTAGTTTAACTTGACTCAACCCGAAATTCAGCTCAGTATCGACTCAACTCTCTCTCTCTCTCTCTCTCTCTCTATATATATATATATATATATATGAATTATTGTGTCCATGATGGAGAGGCTACAATTCTGATTATCGGTTTGGAGTTGTGATTTTAGCTCATGAATACCCACTGCACTCAACTTAACTCGGCACCTGTGATCGAGTTGGACTCAGTCCGAATTAGTGCAGGCCAAACCCGAATAGATCAGTCCTAACTTGATCTGACTCGACTTGATGCCTACCTCTAATTTTAGGACATAAGCCCAAGAATGAGTTAGATCCAAATCTCACGTGGACTATACCACAAAAAATAGTGATGATTTAATGCATTTCGTTAGATCCACTGTGATGTTTATTTGCCATCCAACCTGTTGATTAAGTCACAAAGACCTAGATGCAGGAAAGCATAGCTATTGATTTGACTCCATATCTCAACAGAGAATGACACCAGGGAGAGTGCCAATGGGGTGTGTGTGGGTATATGAATCTATGTGAGGGGGTGTGGGTGTGTTTGGAAAAAAGAGGAAAGCACACGTATCAACTTTTAATGGTGGACATTCAATCACCACTGTTTTCTTGTGGTGTAGTCCACTTGAGATTTGGCTTAGTCTCATTTTTTGGGCTCATATTCTAAAATGATCTAGGGCATATTTCAACATTGAGATGAGGGATTGAGTGCCCATGTGCTGTGAGTGAGTGTATGAGTGTGTGAACATTTATTGGATTGTTAGATATAAATAAATAAATAAATAAAACTATTCCATCACAATGGGATTGTGACTTGGCTGTAGAGGGTTCCATCTAACCTTGGGTATCATAAAAGCCCTATTATTATTATTATTATTATTATTATTTTGAGCATTGCCAAGCCCACATGCATGTTAGAAAAAGCGCATGCAGATGTAACATATGTGCGAATATGAAACCATAAGTCCGATGTCCAATCCATCAATCAAAACAGTACCATTATATTGATGTCAGTTGATCAATCTGCTAGGTGGTTAATTTTCAGTTTGCAAAAAAAATGCATGGCTTAAAATACTAAGATGAGGTTTTTTCTAATCCATCCACACATGTTCCAATATAGAGGCCCTTAATGAACTGATCGTGTGACCATAAGCCTACTATGATAAGCACCACTAGATGGACGAATGTGATTGATCCTTCATCTCTCCGACAGTGTCATCAACTAGTTTTCACATCACTTGGAACAATGAGTCAACGCATGTTTTAATGGGTGGACCCACAATAAGTGCATTATTGGGATGCTGCTCCTATAATTACCAGCTAAAAACGACACCGAGGCCATGTGGACGGACCAAATTATTTGGTGGTCCCTTCGTAAAGTTATTTTGGATTGACATGGTCACGCCACTTGCCAGGGGATTCATTCCAACGGAGGACGCGGATTTCCTGTGAAAGCCTTCCGTATGAAGTTCTCTCGCAAGAATGCTGGGTGGGGCCCACTGCTATGTATGTGAGAAATTCATTCCGTCTATCCGTTTTGCGAACTCATTTTAGGACGGGAGAACAAAAAACAAAAGTGAAGTGGGTCACACGAGAAGGAAAATTGAGGAAAGAAATTCCAACAGTTGAAACCTTCCTGGGCTCCACCTTGATGTTTATATGCTGTCCAGACCGTTTATAAGATCATTCCAAATAAGATGAAGTGAAAAACACCAAAAATATAGCCTGATACATAACTTTTATGGCCATAAGAATGCTTCAACAGTGCTAACTGAATTCCCAATATTTCCTCTTGTGTGGGCCACTTAAGTGTTGTATACACCTATGTTTTGGTTACACACCCTAAACTGAGATCTCAAAACGGATGTACCGGGTGGATTTCACAAAAAAACATCTCTGTGGGCCCCACCCAGCATCTTTGCATAGTAATCTGCGTAGTCCAACGGACCCACTTTCTTTTGTCGGGTATGACCCACGTTCCACGATCTCGCAACTCGCATTCACGCTTCCCAAATCACGGCCCTTTTTTTGGGTTTTCTAAATAACAACGGACGACTTTCGTTGATGGGTCACAAGAGACTATAGACAATGTTGCACCAGTCTCATCGAGAATGCAATGCCAGATGGGCCCCACATGCAGAGAGATATTTCGATGACTAGATCACCGTCCTTATTTTGTCTATTATCGTTGATGAACCACGGTAAAAGAAAATCACGACGCATATATGATCTCAACCGTTAATTTGTGGAGTTGAAACTGGACGAGTAACTGTTTTTGCTTTTATAATTGACGGTGGGGATCACATGGTCCTTGATAGTGTCTTGAAGAACTAATCTTATCGTTGGCTCTCAACCTATATGCATCGCGCCAAATTGCTGGGATGTGTACAGATCATCTTCTAGCTGTACGGTGGATAATCTACTGTCCAATGGATCATCCTGATCATGCACATTCGTGGATGGGCGTAGATGGTTGGGAAAACAGATGTTAACCGTCCATATTTAACTCTCATCTATTCAACATTTAGATTTTCGACCAACGGTCAATCATTGCTGATGCATAGAAGATAGACAATAGTAAGTTGAACTACCAATAGAGTCTGGTTTCTCATACTCACCAACCAAGGGAACATGTAATTTTGTGATCTCGAGGGCTACAAAGCTAATTAGAATTTCGTTCTAATTAGCTTTGTAGCCCTCGAGATCACCAAAAAAAAAAAAGGCGATGCAGATTACGGCAGTCTTTACCCATGCGCCCATCTATTCCACACGTGGCATTAAACCTATGTGAATCTAGACCGTTTAGATCACGAGATTCACTCTAGATGTAGCATTTCTCAAGCATTATAGCAATGGGATCATCCTAGCCAAGCATACGGTGGACAAAGGATGGTTGGAAAGGAAAAATGGTTCTACACTAGAAGCTCGTCGAGGCAGCTTGAATGGTTAAGATTATCCAACGAGTGAGATGTTTAGGCAATGGGCTGCTAAATAAATTGCAAGGGATTCCATGGTCTTTTGTTGGCAACAAATCTAAAATATTTAAGTGTTCTGAATGCGTACCTTAATTAGTTACAGTGCTGTCACTTGAGGATCATGGAAAAAATGGATTGCATGTCAGTTTTCTGCTTCCTTTGCACCTAGAGGTGTACACGAGTCCAACTGATCAGTCAAGCTTGGCATAGCTCGACTCGGCTTGGCCACAGCCTAACCACAGCTCGAACTCAGCTTGGCTCGGTCCTCGAGCCTGACTGGCCAGCTTAGATCGATTGGTTCGGTCAGCAGCTCAGGCGAGTTCGAGCCAAGATCAAGCCGAGTTCACTTGTGTAGCATTTTCACAAATACATGGACTGCACTTTCAAATTCCCATTGTATGTAAAACACCAGTAATAGTTTTACATGTATTTCATCAAACACCTTGTAGGCAATATCAAAATCAAGAAAAAAAAAAAAGTATTTGTTTGACGAAACATACCTTCCTTGACACCGGCTGACACTTGATTGAGTCATTTCATCAAACACTTGGTGAGCAACATCAATATCAAAGTAACCAAGTCATCGAACTGGTTTGATCCGAGTTCGATTCGAGTTGGATTCGATCCAAGTCGAGTTGAGCTCGGACAAGCTTGAACTCGGTTCGAAATTTTTTCGAGCTAAAAAAATCAGCTCGACTCTACTCGAACCGAGTCGAGTCGAGCTTTTTTGAGTCCAGTCGAGTGAGCTAACCGAGCTAACTCGGTTCGTGTACAACCCTATTTACACCTATGTCTGTACACTCTCTAATGAGAAAAGAAATGTGTGTTAGAATGTATGGAATTAGGAATCGAATGCACCTTAAATAAATTAGAGTAGATGTACGAATTACCCACCCGTCATAAGATTTTTCCACTTACCTACGTCTCTTCAATCCCGTTCTTAAAAGAGAAGTTATCTTCCAATACAACTCTATCTAGAGTTACCAGTAGTACTTCATGCTCATAAAATCGTATACATCCGTTAACAACATGAGTCCCATGCTAATATTCATGTGATTAATCCAAATTGATCATTACAATGCCCAATGGAATTATGCCATATATGGCCTATAATTCTAATATTCTCCCACTTCGGATATTCATAACATTCTTTAATATGTAATGTATTATATGACACTTCCTTAATGAGTTCAAGACTTTAGTGGACATTTTAATGGATCCCGTAAAGTACTCTGAATTATCTGATCCATTAGAACGACCAACACTAGACATCGATGATCATCACCTCGTTTGTCAAGGTGGGACTATGTGTGATAACAAATGCCAATATTTCCCATGACATGGATACCGAAAAATATGAATGTTAAATATGAAAATCTCATGCCGGGTGTAACCCACATGCAGACTTCTAAGTAGTCCAATCATCTTTATCAAGAGATGCCTTAACCTCAATTATAGCCATATCTTACTATTCATTTCACCTTATGTATGCACAATGAGTATACCTTAATGAACAGAAATCAAAACTTGAATAGTCAATTAAACCTTAAATTTCTAGGATGCGTACACCACCTAGATATTTCTACTCCCACTGACCTTGAACATCCTATGATGTAATTATTAGCTAGGATTTATAAAAATTTAATGATTATATATCCACTTTCTTTCAAGGAACCTTAGTGTGCAATCTTTTGTCCCTACTTTAAAAATGCAATACCACAATGTCTAACACCTGAATCCGTGATAGGTGTTAAAATTTTATTCCAATGCATGGTGCCATAAGTGCTTGCATTGCATCTTATCGACAAACAACATTCACCCCACGAAACAAAACCTGAAATTAGATCTCCCTCTGATGAGGTACTCAGTGTAGTCCAAATTTATTCATCTTATTAATTTCACCTGACTGGTGTTACTATACATGAGCTCAATATCTTTATCACCTCTCTTTATTCACCTAATTTATGGATTCAGTATACCTACAATTTCTCACATAATAAGGACCATCAAGGTGTCTGTAAGGCCAAGTGTAGGCCTTAAATGATTATAACACTAAAGACCGACTCCCACTGTTTCCTCACTAATCAAGTGATTAAAGGGCATATTTAGTTTTGAGAGATAATCTCATTTGCGTATATTAGGATTCTCTGGAATTTGAGACAGATGTCTCTTATCCTTTTCAGGTCAAAATTTTCTCATGGGTTTCTAACTCAATGTCTCGAATGTCATTATAGGTACATTAATCTCAAAATGATAACACTCTATATCAAGACTAGAAATATTTGTGCACATTACTTTTAAGGATTGAACATATTTATAACTATCACTTTTATTCTGGTCTATAAACAAAGTTTCCTTCGTTCACTTCCACATTCCATACGATTAAAGATCGAGACCTTAAGCCATCATTTGAATTTAAAAGAAAATAAAATGAATTATTTTATTTCAAACAAATATATTATAAAATAAATGCAAAAGGATTTTAAAATTTAAATGCAAACTAGTTTATACATTGAAAAGAAATACAAAATCTTTAACCTCAATTTTTCTATTTGAAAGCCACCCATTTATTATGTAGCGTTCCACATCACTGGGTCTTAAGCTCTTGAGGTGTCACGGCACGAGATACAAGATGTGAGTGTACGGCTTAGAATTGATCTTAGAATTGATCCATATCATGACTAATATGTATGAATTAAAACCTCATAAACTATCAGACAAGAATCTTTACGTTTACTTTTGTTCTTATTTTTCTTGAGTTAAGCTTTATACTCATGACACTGTTTCTTTAAGTGACCCTCCTGATCGCACGCAAAAGTAGAAGGGAGTAACCATTTAGTTTTATTTTTATTATTATACACCATCACTTGCCATATTCCTTTTACTCCTACTCTTATTCTTATAACTGGTTTTTTTTTCTCTTTGGGTTATTGCCATGAAAGGACTACGCGAGATAAGTACTCTCCATTTGTTCCCGCCTAAGTCTCTCTTCCCGTTGCATACGATGCAATATCAACTTAGTCAATGTCCATTTTTCTTTCTAATTGTTAAACCGACATTGAAAGTGTTGAATGTAAAAAGAAGAGAAATCAATACTAAGTAGACCACTGGGTTTTCTGAAATGTTTAACTGGAGTGCTCTTAACTTAGCCACGAGGTCGGCCATCTTTATAACGTGCTCCCTAATTCCATCGCCATTATATTTCAAATTTATGAGTTTAATAAGAATCGTTGTAGTCTCTGTTTTATTGGATTTGGTAAACCTCTTTTTGATTTCTTCGATGAATTTTTTCGTATTCTCTTTCTTAGGTATACCCCCATGAAAAGACTTAGAAAGGAAATTTCTAACTATTTTTATACTTATTATGTTATTATACAAATTATTTTACTACAATCTTATTACATTGAAAAAATTCTTAAATGGTTCAATACGTATAAATGTACACTAACTTCTATTGAGGACTTGTTTGTATTAGCAACTAACAAGGTAATGTAAAGAAAATGTCTAATGATTAAAAACTACTTGTATCTTGAGAATATATGAATTTGATTGTCGATCTCCTATGTTTGGTTTATCAATAATAATATCATAATAATATCATTTTTATATTACTTTATTATCAAATCATCACCAAAATATACCAATGTCGTTATTTAGATTCTAATGCTATGAAAAATTACAATGATTACAAATTTTTTTTACCTATCTTCTGTCACCTGAATATATTTGTGTTTAAACACAATGATTTCCATGTTTAGTTTGGAGGTGATAAAATCGAAATGAGTGACACTTTTTCTTTCGATTAGCAGTGTAAGTGGTGAAACAAACATACTCTAAGGTCAACTTAGTAGGAAATACATGGAGAAGCATATCTCATCTCGAATAAGGTCATAACTGAGTTTTAAACTTGATAATGGAGTCAGAGTTCATGACCTTGACATTAATAGGAGAAGAGATAAATTAGCTACAGAACATATTGGCAGAGCCATATATGAAGTAAATTAATGCCCATTATTCAAATACATTTTGACAACAATGTTACTTTGCATAAAGTATATTACGAGTCATATAATGAAAGTTTAAGATAGTTGCAACTTAAATATAGCTATGTAAGGGAAATTATCAAGAGTAAAAAAATTTTAATCCAATATGTGAAGTCAAATGAGAACTTGGCTAACCTATTAACCAAAAGCCTTAGTAAAAATCTAATATTTAATGCATTAAAGGGAATAAGATTAAAACTCCTTTATAATTAATCACCTATATTAGAAATCCAATTTATTGATTGAAAGTTTAGGTTTAATCGGACAAACAATTTATGTGAGTGATTGTTAACATGTAATAGCATTATCTACTTTAAAAACTATTCTGTATACTTTTTATCCTTTCCATAATGTATATAGTGCTAAAAATGTTTGTAATGAATGAATGTTGATATTTTTTCTCTTCATGAACCTATGAACATTAAATTTAGATGATTAAGTTATTGAATAATCTTTGATTGATTCATCTATTTGAGTATGAAAGTTTATCTTTTCTTACGAGATAAGGGCTACATCTCTATGGAACTTCTCAGTGAAATAGGAGAAGACACATGACCAAATAATATGCCAAGTGGTTACAATGATACTATCTTTAAAGCAATGTTTGCGCCCGATTGGTGCTTAAACCAGTTTACAAGAAGGTTACAAGAAATTTGCCTCTAAGATATAATAAATTACAAATTTTAAACCGAAAAAATATGAGCTTCAACTTATAAAATAAGGGTAACCTGAACTTTTGTAGCGCGTGCCCCTAACTTTTTTTAATTTTTTTTTTTTTTAAATTTGCAGTTTATACTCTATCTGTCTTTTTGGCTATTTGTAATTTACACCCTGAAATTTATGCGACTTTAAAAAACAGTTCAAATAAGCGAATGGTGGAGAAGATGGAGAGAAGAAATTGATGGAGTTCTTATATTTTAGAATGACAAAGAGATGGGTTATTTATAGAGTGATATGGAACACTTTGACTCCCTTTTCATGAAAAAACATGTACAACCGATGTGGAATGGCATCGTTCCAGTACCCTTTTTTTATTTTTTATTTTTTTAAAATCTATAAAAATATATCACAACTATTTATAAGAGTCATTAACAATCACAACCAATAAATACTAAGAAATCACCAAAAGACATCCTTTAATTGTTTTTTTTAAATTATTTTTATTTTTATTTTTTATTTTTTATTTTTATTTTTAACTTAACACATTTATCGAAGGATAGAGGGTGCCATGATTCCAATAAAGGAAATACATTTTTATTAGAATGAATTAAAAATAATCCCTTATAAGATATAGTGTCTCTCTCTACCAAAATACCTCACTTGGTGGGGTGGCTTAGAAGAAAAATAAAATAACTGACCATTTGTTTGAACACATACAACAAAGTCAAAAGGAGAGAGAGAGAGAGAGAGAGAGAGAGAGAGATTTCTCTATCTTTCAATAATTTGAGAGAGAGAGAGAGAGATTTCTCTATCTTTCAATAATTTGATACTTCATAGCCCACAATTGCAATATCGTGTAGCTTTGAATGATGTAAATAAAACAAGTGTATTTTAAGCTTATAAAGAAGGGAAATGCGATTTTGTAACAAGTAGAAGTTTAATTTGGAAATAATTGATATTAGAATCCAATCAAACATATTAAAAAGCGTGGACATGCTATTCAAAAGTAAATGTTAGAAATATTAAGCCGAGCTCCCCTCTTCGCAACGAATAGGTAACTTAACCATTTGGTACCTGATATGTACATCGGGCCATGGTTTGTTTATCGGGACCCATGATCTAATGTCTCCCATCATAGGTGAACCATGACAAAAAATCTCTTCGTTTAGACTTTTCTAACTTTTCCATCGTTGGCATGTAAAAATAAAAATTAAAAAAAAACAGAAGCACGAACAGTACAAAAATTTTGAGGGCTCGTATCTTTCAATTGGGAGATGCTTTGGTCATGATTCATCCATGAAGGGTGACATCATATATATTGACGGTTCTGATCCGTGGCCCCACATGCACATATTGGGTACCAAATAGGGAAGCTACTTATTCGTTATGAATAGTAACTCAGCTTTACGAAATGTTATGAATTAAAAAAAAAAGTTAAAAATTTTAGTGGTCCACCTAAAAACACGGAGGAGTCTAAGAAAGGGGAAGTGAAAAAATTGCCGGTTGAAGAAACGTGGTGTGTGTCTCTCCTCACTTATGTATGCAAGGACACGTCATTGATCTTTGTCGTTCTCTCTTAATTAGAGACGAAATATAGGATCCTGCTCATCACCAAATCCTACCCACTGGATTCCAAACTTGTGAGGTAGTGGTCCAGTAATTAGTGATCCAAACCGTTGATTTGATGGGATACATCTGTTTGGGCCACCCTCAAAGATAATCTTGATGGGAAGGTCCTAACCGTTGAAAAAGTGGCCCACGGAAAAGCAGCTAAGCAGCTGGACCAAATTCGAGGGAACTCAATGATCAATTGTTTGAAATATCCCAATACGGGAAATTTTTTTTTTGGGTATAATCCATCCAGTGAGGCCCATCACATAGACGATTCAGATCAATGAAATATATCCTCGCATATGTGGAATCATGTGCATCAGTGGACGGTCTACAATTCCTCCTTGATTAAATTGATTGCACTGCAATTTAATTCAATTGTGCATCCAAACACAGCTTTAAAATTGAGAATCTAATTTCCACCGAATGACCGAAGTGGCCAAGATGTCATACCAAACAACAAAGCTACCCTCCAAAATCATTCCACGCGCCATCATGTTATCTCATTAAATGCGGTGAGGGCCTGTTGTATATATCTACTTTACCATTTGTTATTCGGTGTGGTCCACTTAAGCGTTGGATCTGTATAATTTTTGGATTAGTAACTTAAAATGATCTGAGAAAACGGATGGACAGCGTGGATAAACAGATAAATCACGGTGAGATCCCACACAAACTCTACGGCCGGGGTACGACGCAATCCGCTTCCACCAACCAAATCTCCCCAGGACTGCAAGTCTGCAATCGCCATCAACAATTATTTTTCGCAATGTGTAAAAGACCCAAGTCTGCTGGCTCACCGCGTTGTATATGTAAATCACTAAAGTCTGTGGGGCCCACCCCATTGTATGTGTAAAATCGACTTTGTCTATCAGCTTCTCTGCTCGATGTTAGGCTCTAACTCCAAGCATCAGCTGTATCCACAGCTCAGATTAGCCAAACAACACAGAACAATGGAGATGGTATGCCAACCATAGGTCTGTATTATGGGTCACCATGGTGTGTATCTTTCATCAAATCCGTTAATCAAGTTTAACTATCTAAGATGGTTCTCATTTGATGGACGGAGTAGATTTTACAAATACAATGTGGTGGAATCCACAAAGCTTGGGTGGTTTACTCCCTGTGTAAAACAAGATGTTGTAGACGGTTTCGGTCCGTCCTGTGACATGTATATAAATCGAGCGACCTGAATTTCAAAATGCAGTGGCATTTTTGATATATGACTTCACCTTTCTTCCAACACGTACCTACGCGGCATATGTGCTGGGATCCTGTTTGTCTCTATGGTGGGCCTACCGTTATGAAGATCAAGCAACAATCCACATTCAACTTACATGAGTAGCACATACACCTGTCAGATCAGTCCGGTCATCAGGTGGGCCACCCTTATTTTCGGCCCAACACACGTCTGCAGGAGGTCCCATCTGCTGCACTGTGAGGATCTGGTTGGATGAGGACAGGCTTTAACACTGAAGAGGGAAAAGGACACCTGACCAACTCAGCAAGCCAGCCTGCAGGGGATTCTTATTTCTCAACAGGAGAATTATATGATACTCAGCAGCACATGAGGCTTGATAATCAGGCACTAAGAACTTCTGCACCTGACACACATTAACTTGAATTAAAAGGAAATATCTTACTACTTCGTAAGAGTCTGATGGATGACATACAGGCAGCTCTGAGAACTTGCATAAGTGGAATAAAAATAATTTAAACTATAACTGTCTAAATTATAGATAACATCCTAAATGTATCAAGAAAATAAATTACTTCTATTTATCTATATCACTTATTAAATTTTCGAACATATAGTGGACCGTTAAAAACAAAATATTTAATGGCCTTATTTTCAAAAGTAAGTATCTAAGAATCAGAGGTTAGAATCGTTCAACCAAACTGTTTTCTAGAAGGTAACTTATATACAGCGGGTTCTACAATTTAGGTGTTATTTGATGAACTGAAAAAAAAAAAAAAAAAAAAAAAAAAAAAAAATTTATGGAAAATTAATTCAAGTGCCTAAAATTTAAAGTGTTGAATAATATTTTTGAAATATTTTAATTAAAAGTGAAAATAAGTTTTAGTGTAATACTAGTTTCAGTTTTCAGCTGTCGGCTGTAACTGAAGGAAGGGAAGCTGGAAAAGAAAAATTATAATTTCAATGAAAAATTAATTTAAGCACCCAAAAAGTCAGGTTTAATAAATGATTCGAATTAGTGAAAATTACTAAAAATATCAAATTTCAATAATAATTTTTGAAAATAAGTTTTATCAAATGGCCTCTTAATTAATTGTCATATTCCACAATCCATTTTCAAGTGCTTGTGTACCAAGCATTATATGCAGCTAGAGTATCATATAGGTCCCCACATTAACCTAATTAAATTGTGTAACCCAATCCTTTCTAGAGTTGTACACAATTCCAATCGAGCTTGGCACAGCTCGACTTGGCTCGGCCACTAGCTAACCACTCGGCTTGATGCTCGAGCCTGACTGGCCAGCTCAGCTCAATTCAGTCAGCACATCAGGTAAGTTCGAGCCGAGTTTGAGCTAATGCGGCATTTTATCAAACACATGGAGTGCACCTTTAATTTCTCATGGTATGTAAAACAACAGCACCATGTATTTCATTAAATACTCATAGGCAACATCGAAATAAAGATACATGGGTATTTGTTTCATATCCATACCTTCCTCGCCACCACCCAAAACTTTGTTGAGTCATTTCATCAAACACTTGGTGAGCAACATCCATATCAAAATAACCGAGTCACTGAACTAGTTCGATCCAAGTTCAATTCAAGTTGGGGTTTGATCCAAGTTGAGTCGAGCTCGGGCAAGCTCGAACTCGGCTAGAAATTTTTTTGAGCTCAAAAACTCAACTCGACTCGGATCGAACTCAATTTTGAACCAAGTTGAATCGAGCTTTTTCGAGTTGAGTTGAGCAAGCTAACCGAGCTAACTTGGTTCATGTACAACTCCAACTCCACAAATCTCTAAATATATCCATCCAACAAGAATGATTTTATCATGCCTTTCCAACCAAGGGTGTCTGAGTGTAAGGGACTATTTCACTAGATTGTTTGTTATTTGTCTAATACTTTTCTTTAACAAGTATATATGGCTGTTTTACGCTTTGGACACATTAGCATGTGTGGCATGTGTCACACTTTGAAGTTAATAAAAGTATATGTGCCACATAAGAATTATTTGAAGATGCATAATAGTACATATTATTCTTTTGAATATACATAGTGACACATTTGGTATACATACACATGGGGTCAAAGTTGAGTGTTGTCAACTATGATACATTTAATAGTGCACCTTGTGTTATACTATTTTGTTTATTTTTATTTATTTATTTATTTTTTTTACCATTTTTAAGGTATCCTTGAAAATCTTTAGTGTCAATCTTTATTTGATTTACTTAGAGTGTTTTTTAAAATTATTTTTTTAATTTTTTTTTTTACACAATTATAACTGATAGGGAGTAGTTAGGAGGTATTCAAAAGCTAACCAAGTGGTCAAGAGGCATCCAAAAGTAGACAGAGCGGCCAAGAAGTGTCCAGATGAAAAACAAGTGGCCAGGAGGCGTAAAGAAGCGGAATGAGCGGCCGAGAGGCATGCAAAAGTAGAAAGAGCAGCCAAGAGGCATCCAAAAATGGAAGGAGCGGCCGGGACACATATAGAAGAGGAATAAACGACCAAGAAACAAAACAAAGCATCACCGAGAGAAGAGAAACCCTAAAAAAGAAAAAAGAATAAAAAACACATAATAAAAATGGGGCTCTAGAGAAAGACTACCACATTAGTTAAGTATATTTAGCTAAGCAAAAATAGTAATTCACATCATACAAAACATTCAAGAAGTCTTATTTAAATTTATGAATGCATGCACATGCTCACATACCTGGGGATGCTCATCTAACTAGCAAAAAGTCACCTAAAGAGGACTAGCTACTGGGAAAAGACCATGCAATGCGGATACCCAGGGAGAACTAGTCTCTCGAAAAAGTATTCTAAGGTATGCTCATGGAAAATTAGACACCCGAAAAAGTCCATGCAACGAGGACACTTAAGGAGAACTAGTCTCCTGGAAAAGTATTCTAAGATATGCCTAAGGAGAACTCGACACTTGGAAAAGTCCGTATGCCATGAATGCTCGGCCCAGATGCAACTAACTTAACCCACAACTTGGCCCAGATGTATTAATTTTACTCTCTTTTCTATTAATCACCCTTTCTGTAGTAATAGACAAGATGTAATTCAAAAAAATGCTCAAAATAAATACGCAGATGATGATCAATAATTTATAATTAAAGTAAAAAAATAAAAAATGAAATTTCAAAATGGAATGGGGTTACTTACATCTTGTGATTTATCCACCTAAATTAGAGATTTGTCCTCGATTCACTTTAATACCACTGAATGGTGGCCCAGATGGGTGGGCTCATAGGATCTAATGGTCTACACGATCTTGGGACCTTCGGAAAAGTCGAGGATAAATGGTATACATTTGGTGGTCCGCCTAACCACTATAAGATTAGAGAGGTCTAATCATCCCATCAGAAAAATTTAGATTTAAAAAATAAAGGAAAAAATATTTTTCCTTAGTTTGAACCTTTCAGTTTTTCCTTTGTTAGGTTTAGTCCCACATTGAAAAGTAGTTGAAAATTAAGCATTTATATTAGAGTCCTTAACTAATCCTTTGTAATGGAAAACAAAGGAATGCCTTGGGTATAACCTTGCACGCACACCCATGCAGGCCACGGTTGTGGTTGTAGAGCGGTGTAGTGTAGTGTTGTGTGGTGTCTTTGATCGGATACCTTTTGTTTTCCCTGCATGGATAATGTCCTGGTCATGCATGCACATGTGGATAGAAAGTCATCATATATACTGACATAATATTTAATGTGCCAACATGCAATTATTTACCGATGAATACCTAGCTTTTCTTTATAAAAGATTTTCTTATCTATTGAAAAAATCATCTAAACATCTCTCATCTCTGATTTTTCCTCTTGGTTCTTTCTGAAACTTCTCTTTGGGAAAATATGTACGAGTATTCTTGGATTTGCGTAGATGAGATTGTGAGTGCACTTGATCGAATTCATTCATTTTGGAGGAGAGCTGTTGTATCCAGGGAGCAGACTTATTGGAACCCAATACATGAAAGATATTCCCATGTGGGCAAATCTATCTTTAAGACACCGACTGTAATGTTCCTCAACTCTTTAGATTCTTATTTTAGTATTTCTGATTTTGATATTTTGGATTTTTTTACTATATCTCTATATTTTAAAACTAACAATTTAAAGACAAATTAATTTCCATCTAAAAAATCTTGACACTATGGCAATTGTTTTTTAGGTTCTTAGAATTGAAATTTTTCATGGGAAGAACTTCAGGAGATGACAACAGAAAATGGAGTTTTATCTCACTACCCTAAAGCTGATTTACGTTATTAAATATTATATCACATTCATGTGGGACTAATATTATATGCGGAATAAGCCCAAGGACCTGTCTGTGCATAGAAGATGGTGATCAATGGTGGAGGAATAGAACATACCTATTTGAGAGGTCATAGCTGAGAATAGAAAATCAGATCTTCCTCTCCTTACACCTGTATTCAGATAATTCGATGGGAGTTGTTATGCCTTAAACTCGAAAACTGGGCCCACAGGATCCCCGATCGCCGAATCCGGTGCCGACAGCATCCGTAGTACCCCATTCTCAGCTCTAGGCGCAATACGCCAGATTCCAATCTTGGGATCCTACAAGGAGGATTTTCCAATGTACGTTTATCTCGTAAGAAGCATAACCACAAGTTTACCCAAATCACAAAGGCAACATCATCATCACATATCCACTAATATAAACAATTGAATACAGTACTGAAAGGGAAATACATATATCGAAAATCAAAGCTCCAGAAGACAGCTGCATGCTCCAAGCTCAACGCTGCTGCGACCTAACGTCACCTGCATGCATTTATCGTGTATAAGCTTATAGAAAGATTAGAAGGTGGTGAACGTGTGCGCACAAGGTAAGTACCAAGTATGCAATATCAGAACAATGCGGAAACATGCTAGTAAGTCCATAAATATCATCAGCCTTATCCAGGCTATGCGATGCAAAAATATAATAAGCCAATGACATATCTAGGCCATGGAATGCAGAATCATAGTAACCAAAATGTCATATACTGAGGGTGCAATGCAATATGCAATGCAAATGAATGACGAAGCTGGAGTGTATAGTCGGGATGATAAAACGTGGTATCACAAGCTGTGGGGTTCATCATAAGGGATTTCTATCCAAACCAGTCTCATACCTAAATTTGGATAAATAGACTCAATGTGGTAAACTCCTGATCACAGGTTGGTTGCGCGCCCTAACCAAAATCCTGACCATTGTGAAAGTACATATAATGATTTGGTTACGCACTACTAGCCCGAATGGATAGTGAATGAATGAATGAATGAATGCATTAAATGCTGAGTATGCAACTCCTGCTCAGTAAATCTACATATCAGTACTGTATATCTTTGGAATCATCACCGAGTTTTAGTATACTCTACACCAGATCGCCACCTACTTGATGCACAACCATACAAGTGGAAGAGACCTCACTATTCGTCTGGCCAATAGTCGCCAATATCTACCCAGCACATCAATAGCGGATCCATTTACAAGTTGGTCAAACTCAGCCTAGTTATGCTCCCTTTCCTCGGGTGGGTAAGGCCACACCCCCTTCTAACTGACCACGATCAGTTGGAGCACCACCTACTAATATTTGGCATCCAGGCGCTCTTATTTTTCACCCGGTCTCGATATTGGAGCATCCTCTGGTACCAAGGGGGTTTAGAGACTTTGACTTAGGGACATCTATAGCACCCCATGCAGAAAAAAATTTTCAGTGTCCCATCTGGCCATCCGGGATATGCTTGTGGAGGCTACGACCCTGATATCACTAGGGTGTATAACACACAATGTAAGATACATAAGTCACACAATTCAGTCATACATCAATCCTATGCATACCGTGCGCTCATGTGGGACAACTATGCTTATCAGGGAGTCCCATAACAACCTGCTCAATATTATATGCAATGGTCAACCACGTCTCATATCAAGCATGCAGATGATGCGCATGGGTATGTATCATGATGTTATGCTATCACATACTCATAATCGGCATTAATAATCGGCCTATATTCAAGGCGGGGTCCATAGATGAACTTCAAGATTAAAACAATCCTACTAGCAACCAATGGGGGTCCATTATTATGGGTTATCCCAATATGAATAGATGGGTCATGCACACATATCAATGGTGCCTAATGATCAGGGTCAACCCACTTAGAGAAAGATGTGAATGGGCTTAACAAGACCTAAGAGAAGGTCACAATGTGGACATTTAATCATCATTGCCCATCAAT
The DNA here is from genome assembly GCF_029962835.1 of Magnolia sinica. Lineage (NCBI taxonomy): Eukaryota > Viridiplantae > Streptophyta > Magnoliopsida > Magnoliales > Magnoliaceae > Magnolia > Magnolia sinica. Next base: position 39,083,643 of record NC_080574.1, read on the forward strand.
GTGGACATTTAACCAACATTGCTCCTAAGGAGTGGCCCACATAGAGCCTAACGTATAGTGGGCCCATGGCCTCACACAAAGACCTCCTACATGACATAATGGGCTACATACAATCTCAATGGGCCTTACACAAGGGTCTCATACATCGAGTGGGCCGCATCACATGGGCCTCATATACATTAAGTGGGCCACATCGTATGGGCCTAATATATCACATCAGGCCTCATCATATGGGCTCATATACATCACTATGGGCCGCATCACATGGGCTTCATATACAACACATTGGGTCTCATCATATGGGCCTCATATACAATACATCGTGCCTCACTCATGGGCCACATATACATCACAATGGGCCATATCACATGGGCCATAAATATATCACATTAAGGTGGGCCCTACACATTTCAAATGGGACACAAATACATCACATTGGGCCTCATCGATGGGCCATAAATATATCACATTAAGGTGGGCGTTGTACATTCCAAATGGGCTACAAATACATCACATTGGGCCTCATCAAATGGGCCACAAATACATCACATTGGGCCTCATAAATGGGCTATAAATACATCACATTAAGGTGGGCCTTGCACATTCCAAATGGGCTACAAATACATCACATTGGGCCTCATCAAATGGGCCACAAATACATTACATTGGGCCTCATCAATGGGTCATAAATACATCACATTAAGGTGGGCCTTACACATTCCAAATGGGCCATAAATACATCACATTGGGCCTTATCAAATGGGCCACAAATACATCACATTGGGCCTCATCAATGGGCCATAAATACATCACATTGGGCCTTACACATGGGCCTCATATACATCACAATGGGCCGCATTACATGGGCTTAAGGGGTAGCCCATGATCCAGAAAATGGATGAATGGTTCGTACATAACACATACATCATGGTAGGCCTCATGTCCACGGACGACATGAATATACAGTGCATACATTGAGGTGGGTCCCACCATCTAGAGTGCTGGATGGTGTGGATAAGACCCACACATCCTCATTGCACTGTCCAGAGATGGACATGTGGATCAACGCATACATCATGGTCAGGCCAATATAACTTGCTGACTTCAATACAACAGCAATAGCTGCTGGGACCCACCGTGCAAGGTCTGGACGGTGTGGATCCAGCACACATCAAGGTGAGTTTCCACAGTTGGACGGCGTGGAGGATACAATACATATACACGGTGGGTTTCACACACATGGCCCACCAGAGATTTGAATCTGCCTCACGTCCAGATGGATGGTGAGGGAAAACACTTACATCTTGAGGAGTCCCACTGTCCACATGGACAGTGAGAATGAAACACATGCATCGTAGTGAGCTCATTAGATGGACGACGCAAATAAAACATATAAATCATGTGGGTCCCATCGTCCAGGGATTGGATGGTGCCGATACACCACATATATATCACGGTGGCCCCTGGGAGGATGGTGTGTCTACAGCACACCTCTTATGTGGTCCACATGCTGGACGAACGGTCTGGATGAACACATACCCCACGATGGTTCCCACCATCCTTACAGCTGGATGGTGTGAATTCCACATGTGTGGCAGATGCGTCCGGTAAGATGGACGATGTGGGTATAAAACATATACATAACGGTGGGTCCCACCATCCCTGCTGGATGGTGTGGATACCACACGTGCCAGGTAGGTATAAGACCCATATCCTAGCCCGTACCGTTCCGTAAGCTTTCACGGTCCACCCGGTTGAATTTCGGCAACCTGCGATCTGTTATCGGCGTTTGTGTGCGATCTTGAGTCGTGTCTCGTATATACGACCGTGCTGTCGCTACGACTCAAAACTTGTACCTTTACGACCGTGCTGTCGCTACGATTCTGATGCCACATCTCGCGCGCTGAGGCGATACCCGAGCCAGGAGATATGAGCTCGCGTTCAGTTCGAGGAAAACACCGCATAAGAAAATCTCTACTAAATGTCAAATCAATCCCATCAATCAATCAAAGTACACAACCCATCAAGTTAAGTACCCTATCCCATCCCTAAGTACATAACACCATCCCTAAAATCAACCTTTCCATCTCATCTCTTACGCACCCATCACTCACCCATCACCTATCCCTTACATCACCTCTCTCTCTCTCTCTCTCTCTCTCTCTCTCTCTCTCTCTCTCTTATCTCTCTCATTCTCCCAAGCAACCTAAACACCCAATGTCCATGGCTTCCATGGAAAAGCTACGTGTGGCCCACCTCCCTACCACCCAATCCCACCATCCAAAGATCATCCCCACCGTTGAAATCATTCCTTAGGAGCTCTATCATGCATTAGCAGAAGGAAGGGGAGATCAAAGGTGGGTGTTCATCCATTGATTTATTATTATTATTTTTATGGCCCACTTGTGGTGGGTACCCATCTTGATGTATGCATTATTTTGAGGGGCCCATGGTGGCGGCGTCCCTCCTATTTCTACCGATCTCTCTCTCCTTTTATCCATCTCTCTCTCTCTCTCTCTCTCTCTCTCTCTCTCTCTCTCTCTCTCTCTCTTTCTCTTTTGGTGTTGGAATGTGGCCCACCTGATCTAGACCGTCCATGTGTTGGGCCTCACCCCGCTGCATGTCCATTTGGACGGGCTTGGATGAACTGAAGTCACAAATATCAGCTTGATGTTCCAAGTTGATGGGCCACACTCACGTGGACCCACCTTGATGTAGTGTGTCCACGCCATCAAACCAATGAGGCAAATTCAAATCTCAGGCATCTCAGGCGGAGTACACCATTGGACAGCATGCTGTCCAGCGTTGTTCTCTAATGTCGTGGGGCCCACTGCAGGGACCCATCCTGCATGTGTGATGCTCACATCGTCCATGATGTTCAGTCCACATTGTAACATGTGGGACCCACCAGACGAACGAACGAGAGCTCGCATGGATAAGGATTGGCTACTAACTGGTTGTCAAAAGTGATGTCACCAAGTTCTGTGGGGCTTGCGTGATGATGTGGGCCATCTGATACCCATCCAGACCGTCCGAGTCACGTGGAACCCACCTGTTTTGCATCAGGGTCATCCATATGTGGACGCAAGGCCTTCTATGATGCATTTTATCCACGCTATTCTGCAGCCGTGGGACCCACCTATGATGTAAATCCAAATCGTCCAGGAGACGGTGGGTCCCTGCAGCATGTAGTTGCGTTGGCGTCAATAGGTTCTGCAGCTCCACCTTGAGGTATGAGTATATCCATACCGTCCATCCATTTTTTCCTAAACATGGGGCCACTTGGACAAGGCACCATCCAGACCGTTCGTCAAATGGACGTCCAGGCCTGGACAGTGGGCCTGCAGCCCTCCTAGCCGTTGGATTGACGCTGCAAGTCATGCAGGTCTATCATGAGGTATGTGTTTGTTATGCACCCGTCCATCTGTTAGGGTGTGGCCCACCCCACATGTGTGGGTGGGACCCACCTTAATGCATGTATTTTTAATCCCCACCGTCAGAGATGTCTGGACGGTGCAGTGGCTCTGGACGGTGCAGTGGAAATCCCACCGTGATGTGTGCTAATGCACACCGTCCATTTGTGGAGCCTCACACGTGATGTAAGTGTTTTATCTATCCTGTCTAGCAGCGAGGGCCCCACACATGTGGAAACCACGTGATGCATGTGATGTGGCATGTGGACCCCATCTTAACCATTGTTCAATGTCCAGGCCCGTCCGTCCAGGGCCTGGACGTTGGCAGATTTAATAATAATAATAATAATAATAATAATAATAATAATGATATTATTATTATTATTATTATTATTATTATATGTGGTGGGCCCCCACCTGGGAGACAACCTGATGTGAAGCAGATTGGCTGGTGTACATTACATTAGTTATAAATTTGTTGTATTTGTCGGCAATTTCTGGTGGGCCACACCTTGATGTATGTGGTGTATTTGCCCCGTCCAGCAGATCTGGACAGTGGGCCACACTTTGATGTATTTATTATATCCAAATCGTCCAAGGGGGTGGGGCCCACCCTCGTATGTGTGTTTTATCCAAGCCGTTCACCTGTTTTGCCGACATGGGACCATCCATGATGTATCTATTTCATCCACACCATCCAGATTGTGCTGGACGGTGCTGGACAATGTTTAGATAGTGCTGATTTACATAGATAATGTTTGGGTGGTGCTAATTTACTTGGGAAATGTTTGGACGGTGCTGATCACATTAGTGAACCATGTACCCCTATAATAGTTTACAGTGATACACATGATACCCCTAAAACTATTGAAATGAATTTTAGAGTAATCCAAGCCCACTTGAGGCCCATTGGTGCAGCCTATTTATTAGGCCCATCATGATGTATTTTTGGCCCATGTGCGGGGCCCACCTATTTGTATTTTGGCCCATGTGACAGGGCCTACTTACCTTGTATTTTAAGGCTCATATGATGGGGCCCACCTGCTTGAATCTGAGGCCCATGGGAAAGGCACATTATGATGTATTCGTGGCTAAAGGGCAAGGCCCATTGTGATAGGTATTAGGCCCATGATGTGTGGCCCTCTTGATGTATTCGAGGCCCTGGTACGTGGCCTATTTGACGTATATGAGACCCATGTATAGGGCCCGCATGATGCATATTTGAGGCCCATGTGCAGGGCCCAGTTGTCATGTGTATGAGACCCATTAATGTGGTCCACTTGATGTATTTGAGGCCCATGGGTCGTAGTCCATTATGATGTATTTGAGGACTCGTGGCCCATGGTGATGTATATTAGGCCCATTGTGATGTATATATGACCATTGTATGAGGCTGTGGGCCCACTGTATGTTTGGCCCTATTTGGGCCACTCTTTGGGAGCAATGTTGGTTGAATATCCACATTGATGGGCAATGATGGTTAAATGTCCACATTGTGACCTTCCTTTAGGCCAATTGTATAGGCCAATTCCGATTGTCGAGGCCGAGTATCGATGCCGATTATCATGACCAATTGCCGATTCTGATTGACGTGATCGATTTGTCGATTCTGATTATCGATCGATTCCGATTATTGTGGCAGATTATCGATCAGCGATCGAGGCCGATTATCATAACCGATTGCCAATTCAGATTGACATGATCGATTTGCCGATTCAGATTATTGATTGATTCTGATTGTCGTGGCCAATTGCCGATTAGCGATCAAGGCCGATTATCATGATCGATTACCGATTCCGATTAACGTGACCAATTTGCCGATTCTGATTGTCGATCAATTTCGATTGTTGTAGCCGATTGCCGATTTCGATTGATGTGACCGATTTGCCGATTCTGATTATCGATAGATTTTGATTATCATGACCGATTGCCGATTGTGATTGACGTGACCGACTTGCCGATTATGATTATTGGTCGATTTCGATTGTCGTGACCAATTGCCGATTCTGATTATTAAGGCTAATTCCGATTGTCGATTATCGAGGACAATTGTTGAGGATATGCCGATTCCGATTGTCGAAGCCTAATGTGATGTATATGTGGTTCGTATTTGAGGCCCATTGTGATGTGTATTCAGCCCGTGTTTGAGGCCCAATGCGATGTATATTAGGCCTATGTAATGTGGCCCATTGTGGTGAATTTGAGGGTCCCATTGTGGTGAATTTGAGGGTCAGGCGATAGAGCCCATTGTGATGTATCTTAGACCCATGTGAGAGGCCCATTGTGATATCTTGAGTAAGGCACATGGTGTTGTATATGTTAGCCATGGGTCCACTATATATTAAGATCTATGTGGGCCATTCATTGGGAGTAATGTTGGTTAAATGTCCACATTGTCGAGGTCGATTGTCGATGCCGGTTATTGATCGCAATTGTGAGTATATGACAGCATAGCATCATGATATATGCCCATATACATCATCTGCATGTTTGTTATGAGATGTGGTTGATTGTTGCATATGTCATTGAGCATGTTGTTATGAGACTCCCTGATAGGCGGAGGTTATCTCACATGAGCGCACGGTATGCCCAAGATTGATGCATGACTGGATTATATGACTTATGCATCATACATTATGATTACTGTATGCCCTAGTGATATCAGGGCCGTAGCCTCCACAGGTATATCGTGGATGGCCAGACGGGACACCAAAAATTTGTTCTAGCATCGGGCTGCCATAAATGGCCCTAAGTGAAAATTCCTAAACCCTCTTGGTACCAAAAGATGCCCCAATGTCGAGACCGAGTGGATACATGAGCGCCCGAGTGCTGAATACTAGGAGGTCGTGTCTCCCACCATGTCATGGTCAGTTGGGAGAGAGTGTGGCCTTACTCGCCCGAGGGCAAACTATTGGCCAGGCGGATAATGAGGTTTCTTACGCTCACTTGGACTGTGCTGCTGGGAGAGGAACAGTGCCATTTGGAGTGTACTAAACCCCGGTGATGATCCCAGAGATGAACAATACTGATATGTGGACTTATTGAGCAGGAGTTGCATACTCATTCATTCATTCATTCACTATCCACTCGGGTTGGTGGTGCGCAACTATTTATTACGTGTACCTTCGCAATGGCTAGGATTTCGGTTGGGGCGTGCGACTAACTTGAGATTAGGAGTTTACCACATTGAGTCTGACTATCCAAATTTAGGTATGTGACTGGTTTGGATAGAAGTCCCTTGTGATGGACCCCATATCCTGCGATACTATGTGTTGTCATCCCGACTTCACACTCCAGCATGGTCATTCCATTCGCACCTCATATTGCATTACATCCACGGCATATGTCATTTTGGGTTATCTGTGTTTCTGCATTTATATGGTTTGGATACAGCATCTGATATTTGACTCTTTATGACTCTTCATTTGTATAGTTGATCTGTATCACGTATTCTGATATTGTTCCTCATTTGTATAGTTGATCTGTATTACATATTCTGATGTTATTTGACTCATGGACTTGTCAGTAGTTTCACTTACTCTAATAACATATGATTCATGATCTTGCACCTATTTTGACATTGTATGATTATGATATTGCGTTGAATACTTGACACTTACCTTGTGCACACACTTACAGCACCCTCTAAGCTAATTATAAGCTTATGCATGATAGATGCGTGCATGTGATGTTAGGTAACAGCTGCGTGGAGCTTAGAGTATGTAGCTGACTTCTGTAATTTTTACATATATATTTTCCTTTCAACATTGTATTCAAATGTTTATATTAGTGGATATGTGATGATGATGTTGCCTTTGTGATTTGGGTATACTTGTGGTTATGCCTATTAAGAGTTAAATGTACATTGGAAAAAAAATTCTCCTTTTAGGATCCCAGGATCGGAATCTGGTGTATGGATGTTAAGAGCCGAGAATGGGATACTACGCAGGCTATCGGCACTGGATTCGGTGATCGTAATTCCTGTGAATCCGATTTTCGGGTTTAGGGCGTGACAGTAAGTGCATCCAGCATCGTCCTTTTCTGGATGGTGCGGATGAAATAGATACATCATGGTGGGTCCCAAGTGTGGCCCACTAGCCTAGATAAAAGCTGATATTTGTGTTTTCTCATCGTCCAGGCCCGTTAGATGGCTTGGATAAAACATATATCAGGGTGGGCGACCCTGCAGCTGTTGGACAGTGTCTAGCAGCGTCCCATGGGTGGTCCAGCTGACCGCTGACCATATGATGGATGGCCTGGAATCATACATACATACATGTGGGGTCCACGCGGGTAGCCCACTAAGCTTAGAATCAAGCTGATCTTTGCATTTTCCCCTTCATTTGGGCCTGCCCAAAATGGGTAGCAGGTGGACAGCAAGGTGGCTGCCATTGATGGATAGTGTGGATCTACTCCATTCTCCAAGGTGGGCCACAATAGGAAAAAAATAGAGAGAGAGAGAGAGAAATAGAGAGACGTGTGAAGGGGAGGGACTCCGCCACTATGGGCCCTCCCTACACTCAATACAATGCATACATTTAGTGGGTCCCACCATAAGTGGGCCCACAAATAGAAATCAATGGAGGAAATCCCAAGATCACCCACCGATTGCCTTCTTCTTTAGCTCCTTGGACTCCTTAGCTCTTAGGTTTTTCCTTTGATGGAGCTTGATGAAGATTGAAGGGTGGAGATTGAAGATCAGGGGGTGGGAAGTGGGACACACCTAGCTTCTCCTTGGGAAGCTTAGACGTTTTCTCCTTGGGAATTGCTTGGAATGGAGTGAGAAAATGAGAGAGAGAGAGGGTAGTGTGTATGACATGGGAAGCATGAGTCTCATTGACTTTTAGGATGAGATGAATGAGCTAATTGGTAGGAGAGGTATGGGTGAGTGATGGGTTGTACTTTGATTGATTGATGTGAAAGGTGGTAGAGATTTTCTTAGAATTCGTGACGCGTGGCGTTTCTTTGAAATATGCGCAGGCTCACATCTCCTGGCCTAGGTATTGCACGACGCGCGAGACTGTAAGTGCTATGGTTTTATGCTCCTTTGGTTGTCAAATTTTGTGGTACCAAAACATCAATCTATGTCTTGTGTAGCTCATTAGTTTATATGATTAAGACATTACATTACCTCTCTAAACACTTTGCTTCAAGTCAAGAACGAAGAACTACTTCAAACTATTTCAAGAAATGCAAGTACAAGCTACAACGAAAGAAGTGATCTTGTTCAAGACCCGAGTCAAGTGTAATTCAAGCTACAAGAAGTACAACTCAAGATTAAGTGTAATTCAAGCTCTAGAAGATCTCTAGCTCAATGTTACATTAAGGAGAGAGATCTCAACCTTCACAATTTTCCAAGGTCAAATATCATCTGAAGAAATGAAGTCTCAATGTTCATACCTCACTTTTAAGATATGATTGACCTTAGATTGACCTTAGGGTAGGTCATTTTGTATACATAATTCAAATTGAATTACTTTACATGTATTTGGACTGTTCAAAGACTAGTCCTAAACTTTGTTCGACTAGTCTTAGTTCTGGCTCGACCGGTCCAAGAAATTCCAAGACCAGTCCTAAGTTGTTGCAAATTTTTGAAATTTTTTGTTAAGCTACGACCAGTCCTGGACTCTGTTCGACTGGTCGTGTGAACAGTGCACGACTCGTCCTACGACCAGTCCTAGATCTATGACTCAAATTCCAGCAACTGTTCCTGGTTTCTCACGACCAGTCGTAGGATGCTCACGACCAGTCGTGGAGGACTCATGACTGGTCGTGGACACCCTACGACCAGTCGTGAAATGATTTTATCCGATCGCGCTTAAAATTTTAAAAATCTATTTAGTCTACGACCAGTCGTAGTGTCCTCAGGACCAGTCACAGATGAGATTTCTACAACTATAAATAGAACACGAATTTCAGAGTTTCATATCGAATTTTCAAGTAAAATCAAGGCATCACTCTGAGATAAGTTTGTGTTCATTTTTAAGCTACATTGTGCATATTTAATATTCTCTTTTGTTAGATTTATTAATTTGATTTTGTTTCTATATTCCAATCTGAATTGAAAAGAGAAATTGTTGTAGTCCTTCTTGGAATCAAAATCAAATATAGCTAGCCCAACTGGTTTAATTTAAAATTAATTAGAACTTAGAACCATTTCAAAGTGAGTATTGGACATTGAACTTCCACATTAGAACTTCTACTCCGATTGGTTCTTCTGGACTGCTACAAATGGAGAAATCCAGGTATTTTACTATATTGTAAATTTTCTTCATTTTGGTTTTTTTTTTTAAGATTAAGCCAAAAAAATCTCAATCTAGTGGTTATTTGAGGAGAGCCAGTGGGGTTTTTGAATTGTGTAAGCCCATTGAAAGACACAATTATGAAGGTTTTAGGTGAACCTATGAAACCTATTTTCATAGTGAACGCTGATATCACCTGTGTGAGGATATTAGGAGTGGAGTAGCAATCTGTGTGGCTGTTGTTTAACAGTTGGTGAACATACAGGCGAACCACTATAATTCTTTGTGTATTGTGATTTGAATGTTTGCTTAATTTTTATATTATTTATTATTCAAAATTGTGGGATGTTTGTGTGAATGTGAATGTTGTAATATTTACATTTCAAGCACTATGGAGAATGTTGTAATAGTTTAAATTTCAATTCTTACTATTTCCTTTCTATTCCTTTACAGTTTTAGCTTTTAATTCTCTAATTGTTCTAGTAAGGTTGTCCTGCCATAAACCCTTAGTTTTTATGGTGAAAGGTTGTCCTTAGAATAACTATATTTTGTGATTGCTTTATATTCTGTATTGTGAATTATTATCTTTCCTTTTCTTGGCTATCTTATTATTTAATTCCGCTGTTACTATTTTAAATTTGGCATAGTCCTATTCACCTCCCCTCTAGGACATATAGCTAGGCCTTTTCAAGTGGTATCAAAGCCTAATAGCTCATTCTAATTCTTTATATTTGGATTTATTTCCTGAGCTAATCCATCTAAGTTATTGATAAGATGTCAAATTTTGATAGCCTCTCAGTCACTAGGCCTCCACCATTTTGATGGCTCCAATTATCTCTATTGGAAAGCCAGGATGAGGATTTTCCTTAAATCTATGGATGAGAGTGTGTTGCAAGCCACGGTGATTAAATGGAACCCCCCTACCACTGAAGTGACTGGTATCGATGGTTCAAAATCAATAAAAGTTTCACCATATTTCACTTGGACCACAGTTCAGAAAAGTGAAAGTAATGCTAATGCAAAAGCACTAAATGCAATCACTTGTGCAGTATCACCGGATGAGTTTAAAAGAATTATATCCTGTGATACTGCAAAGTAAGCTTGGGATATTTTAGAAATGACACATGAGGGTACTTCAATTGTCAAGAAATCTAAAGTCCAACTCCTCACAACCAAATTTGAGAAAATTCATATGGAAGAAAATGAAATGTTTATGGACTTTTATACAAGATTAAATGACATTATAAACTCTATGTGGGGTCTTAGTGATAAAATCCCCGAAAGTAAAGTGTGTGCAAAGATACTACGCTCACTTCCTGAACGGTTCAATTCTAAGGTAACTGCGATTCAGGAACTTCGTGATACGGACAATATGAGGGTAGAAGAAGTAGTTGGTTCTTTACAAACCTATGAGTTAAACTTTAAAGCTCCTAAAGGTAAATCTATCGCTCTTAAATCTTCTAAATGTATTTCTCAAGAAAATTCTGATTTAGAAAATTCTGAAGATGATATGAATCTTTTAGCGAAAAAGTTTTACAAGATTTTCAAAAGTAAAAAGAGGGTTGACTTTCAAAAATCAAATGATAAGAAAAGATCTAAAACCAGAACTTGGAAATCTCTAAAAGATAGTCAATGTTACAATTGCCAAGAATATGGGCATTTAGTAAACAAGTGTCCTAAAAAGGACAAAACCAAAAAGAAGAGTTTGTTGGCTACTAGGGATGAATCCTCTAATTCTGAAGTCTCTTCTAAATCAGAAGATTCTGAAATCGAGTCGGGCAGTGAAGTTAAAACCCTTATGACTCTAGCCAAATTCACTTTTCAGATAACGATGATTTAACAAGTGAAGAAAATCTGAACAATGATTGTGAAAATGAAGAAGATCTTCAAGATGCTTACAATGCTCTATACAAGGAAAGTTGTAAAATTGCCGTAAAACTAAAACTTCAAAAAGAAAAGTTTTTAAAACTTAGAGAAAATTTTGAATCACTTGTTTTAAAAAAATCCTATATTTCAGATTGTTTTGAAAAATCAAAATATGATTTAGATTTCAAAACTTCCTTAATTGAAAATCTAAAATCTAAAAATGAAAAACTAAAACTTAAAGTCTCTTCTCTTTTGAGTTTAAAGGATACATGGAGATATGCCCAAGGTGATCTAAAGTTAGAAAAACTTTTGTCTGGATCAAGAAAATGTAGCGACCGATCTGGTTTGGGCTACGATAAAAATGTTTCTCCTAAACAAAAGAATACTTTTCCTAAGTTTGTGAAAGGAGAATTTTCAAATTCAAAAGGAAATATTTCAAATCAAAAGTTTTCTAAAAATGTTAAAACTTTTCAATCATTCAAACCTAAAAGTAATTATATCAACTACAAAAATCAGAATCAAAACCCTTTGGCTAAAAAGATAGTTGATTTGCTTAAGGAGTTCTTAAAATCTAACTCAGTGGGTCATTCCTACAACTATTACAAATACAAGAAGACCAACTATAATCTTAAACCCAAAACAGTTATGAAATGGGTTCCTAAGGTTACTTGCTTGGTTGCCCACATGGCTTTCAAAGCTTCAAGCCATTCAAAGTGGTACTTAGACAGTGGATGTTCAAGGCATATGACTGGTGAAAAAGGTCTATTCACCGATCTTAAAGACATGTTTGATGGTTCAGTCACATTCGATGATGGTAGCAACGGCAGGATTATTGGCCAAGGTACAGTTCAACTTTCTAACCTCTCCTTATTTGAGAATGTTTTGTATGTTGAAGGGATAAAACATAACTTGTTAAACATTTCTCAAATATGCGATAAAAACATAGTGTTAAATTTTTTAACCTAGGGTGTGAAATTTTAAACAAAAATAGTTTAGTAATATTAACTGATCGTAGAACGTCTGAAAACTGCGACATCATAAGTGATTCTAGCTCATCTAATCAATTGTGTTAAATGGTCCATACCGATGAGACTGAATTATGGCATAAACGCCTTGGACATGTACAATACCATAATCTATATAGATTGAGCAAAAGAGAACTAATAAAAGGTCTACCTAAAATATAGAAAGTAGACAAAATATATGGCGAATGCCAGATTGGCAAACAAACTAGGAGTGCTCATAAAAAGGTGAACTCCATTGTCACATCAAAACCACTCGAGCTTCTCCATATGGATCTAATAGGACCAACCAGGATGGAGAGTCGAGGTGGCAAAAAATACATACTGGTGATCGTGGATGATTATACCAGATTCACTTAGGTAGCTTTCTTAAGGGATAAATCAGAAACCCTTGATGAAGTAAAAAGGATTCTCAAACAAATCCAAACTGAAAAGGGTTCTTATGCTAATAAGATCCATAGTGATCATGGATCTGAATTTGAGAATAACAGTTTTGAGAAGTTCTGTAGCGATTAGGGGATATTATATGAATTCTCGGCACCTAAAACTCCACAACAAAATGGAATTGTAGAAAGAAAAAATAAAGTGCTTCAAGAAATGGCTAATGTAATGTTGAATAGTATAAAGCTATCTAAAAATCTTTGGGCTGAAGTCATAAATACTACATGCTACATAATCAACCAGGTCTATACAAGAAAGTCAAATTGTAAGATAGCTTATGAGATGTGGTTCCATAAGAAGCCTACTATCAAATACTTTCGAGTTTTTGGCAGCAAGTGCTATATTTCACGTGACCATGAAAATTTGGAAAAGTTTGACATTAAAAGTGATGAAGGGATCTTTTTAGGTTATTCTTTAAACAGTCACGCATATCGTGTACTGAACAAAAGGACCAGTGTTATTTAGGAATCTATTAATGTAGTCATAGACATTCACTTCAATATACCTCCCCCAAGTTTAGATAATGATGAAGTTCATTTAATTGACAAACCAGATACTTCATCAAGTCAAAACAATTCTGAATTGAGTACTATTAAAGATCATTTAACCAATCAGATTCTTGGAAACCCTCTCACTAGTGTGTGCACTCGTAAACAACTTGAAGACATATGTAACTACGTATGCTTTACATCCCAGATAGAGTCGGCAAACGTAAAAGAAGCTCTTACTGATGAAAACTGGATAGTTGTAATGCAAGAAGAGCTTAACCAATTTGTGAGAAATGAGGTTTGGTATCTTGTTCCTAAACCTAAAGATAAACATATTATTGGAATTAAGTGAATTTTTAAAAATAAGTCTAATGAACTTGGTAATATTATTCGAAACAAGGCTAGACTGGTTGTACAAGAGTACACTCAAATTAAAGACATTTATTATGATGAAACCTTTGCCCCAGTAGCTCGTTTTGAATCAATCAGACTATTCATATCCATTGCTTGCTTTAGAAAATTTAAAATTTATCAAATGGATGTAAAAAGTGCCTTCTTAAATGGTTATCTACATGAAGAAGTATATGTTGAACAACCAATGAGTTTTGAAGACCCTAAGAACACTGATCATGTCTATCACCTTAAAAAGGCTCTCTACGGTTTAAAACAAGCTCCCAGGGCATGGTATGAGAAGTTGACTAAGTTTTTACTAAGTCGTAATCTTCAAATGGGGAGTGTAGATAAGACTCTTTTTGTTAAGAAACTTAATGATCTCATCTTAATAGTACAGATCTACGTTGATGATATTATATATGAATCTACCTATTCTAACATGACTATTGAGTTTGTAGATTTAATGAAATATATGTTCAAAATGAGCATGGTTGGAGAATTAAATTATTTCCTAGGATTACAAGTAAAATAACAACCTGATGGTATTCTCTAACCAAATATACTTTGAACTTGATTAAAAAGTTTGGATATGAGAATCGTAAGAATTTTGATACTCCTATGATTACAACTTTAAGACTCTCAATGGACTCTACAGGTAAAAATGTTGATCCTAAATTATATCGTAGTATGATTGGGAGTTTACTTTATTTAACCGCTAGTAGACCTGATATTACTTTTAGTGTTGGTATTTGCACTAGATATCAGTCTGACCTTAAATAGTCACATCTAACTGCTGTTAAGTGGATAATGCGATATGTTGCAAGTACTGCTAAATTGGGTCTCTGGTATCCATATGATACTAGTGTTCAATTGGCTGGGTACTCAGATGTTGATTGGGCTGGTAATATTGATGACAGGAAATCAACCAATGGTGGTTGTTTTATATTGGAAATTATTTGGTTTCTTGGTTTAGCAAGAAACAAAGTTCTATGTTGCTCTCAACTACTGAAGCTGAATACATCGCAACTAGAAATGCATGTACTCAGCTTGTATGGATGAAACGTATGTTAAGCGATTATGGAATTGCACAGGAATTAATGATATTATATTGTGATAATTTCAGTGCTATAAATATTTTGAAAAATTCAATCCAGCATTCACGTACCAAGAACATTGACATTTGGTATCATTATATTCGTGAATTAGTGGAAGAAAAAATAATATCTTTGAAATACATTCCAACTGAGACTCAACTTGCTGACATTTTCACTAAACCGCTCGACAAAAACAGGTTTAATAAATTAAAATTTAATCTTGGTATGTGCATTCAAAATTGATTATTCATGCATGTATGTATCATAGTGTATATATATTTGATAATTTATGTGTTTAAATTTTAATTTTCATGAAAAATGCATGTTTTTGTTTGTACATGACCAGTTGTGGATGTGCTCAATCAGTCATGGTACGATCAGTCGAGGACAGCTCAAGACCAGTCGTGAAGGGCGCTCGTCATTTTAAAATTGGAGAAAAACGTTTTCTTCTTCATTTCTTCTTCTCCAACGGGTGTGGCACGACTAGTCGTACCCAACTGCTTTATTCTTCAAGGTAAGTACATCATTTCAATTTTCCTTGTAGATTTATGCTCTAATCACTTCATTTTCTTCCTTGGAGTAGTTGATTTCAAGTTTTCTTGAAGATTTTGGAGTTTTCTACACCCAAATCTGATATTTGTAAACCCACTTTATCCTATTTGCATCTTCTTGATTCTTTGAGTTTTTTCATGCAAATGGATGCTAGAGAAAAAAAGAAAACTTCCCGTGGTCCATCATCTTCTAGATCAACTCCTATCACTCGGCATCATCTTCAGTCACCCGAAGATGATCCTTCGCATGTGTGGGATTTGCATATGCGCAATGTCATTGTTGAACGTCCTGTTGATCTTGACCACATTGCTCCTTTTGGTATCCTTCCTTTGCTCCAATCTATAGGATGGGCTTGGGGTGGGCCTACATACCAATCTATTGCTCAGGCCATGTTTGCATGTATCTCTGAATTTTCATCTGAGAATTTAACATTTAAAATTGATGTCAGAGAAGGTCCATTTGATGTAGACCGCCATCTGATATCTGGCCTTATAGACATACCTGTCAATGATGAGGGTATTCTTATTCATACTTTAGCTAAAAAACCATCAGAATCGACAAAATGCATGCTCACTAGAGACTTATATAATATGAATATGTAATGGACTCATAAAGGGAATGCGCTCCCCTCAAAGTATTTGTTACCCAGATACAGAGTTCTCCACAGAATTTTTATTTCAAATCTGTATCCTCGATTAGGTAACAAAACTGAACTGACTTCGTTTATGGTTCGGGTTTTACATTCTATTATCTCTGGTACTAAAGTTTGTCTTCCTTCATTGATATGTCATTCCGTCATTCAGTTTCATCTCCATCCAGGTCATAGTAATATTTTATTTGCCTATCTTATGACTGTGTTAGCTAATCACATGTTAGTTGTTATGCCGGTTGGAGAGGCTCTTATCCATCATCTTATTTTTAACAATTCGAATATTAACAAGATGAAGTTGGAATGTTAGTGTTAGAGGAGCTGAAGCAGGGAATGAAGATGGAGCTGGCGATCTTCCTGATGATATTAATATGGATGATATCTTTGATAAACTTGAATCTGATTCTACTAATGATCCTGACTATGAGCCATTTAATTTTGATGCTTGTCTTCGTGCACTTGAGGAGAAGGTTGAGAACATGAATGTTGCCCGTGATTTATGATTTAAATATATGCGCAAGTATCTTAGGCGCATAAACAAGGGCCTTTATCAACTTGATCCTACCATACTTGCTCCTTTATCTGGATCTGATTAAGTGTTTTATCCTTTGATCTGTATTAACTCTAATACTATTTTACCTTTGTTGGTATCTGAACTTTGATTTTACTTCAGTTTGGTTGACTGACTTTTGTTTGTGGAATTTAAACTGGTTAATGGTTTGTGGACTTTAATTTGCTTAAATCTTGACTAGTTAATCCTTTTCTTACTCCTGTTTATTATCCTTTTCCATTTCTTTTTTTGCTTGCTTTGTCATCTTGTGACAAAAAGGGAGAGAAGATTTCAAGTAGTTTGGATTGATTAGAATGGATAATGGATATTGATTGAAGGGTAGTAATATTAATGTTTACGATATATATGTGTGTGCTAATCAGGGGGAGTAAATAAGTAAGGAAGAATTTGTACTAGTTAATGACAACTGGTGCATGATTCTTTAACCAGGCCGTAACTGGTTCTCTTATATATGTCTGGTGCATGATTGACTGGTGCATGATTCTTTATTGAGCATGTTGTGCTTCTCTTATTTTTTTGTTGGAGAGTGTTTTGTCACAAATTGATAAAAGGGGAGATTATAAGTGCTATGGTTTTTTGCTCCTTTGGTTGTCAAATTTTGTTGTGCCAAAACATCAATCTATGTCTTGTGTAGCTCATTGGTTTATATGATCAAGACGTTGCATCACCTCTCTAAACACTTTGTTTCAAGTCAAGAACAAAGAACTACTTCAAACCATTTCAAGAAATGCAAGTACAAGCTATAACGAAAGAAGTAATCTTGTTCAAGACCCAAGTCAAGTGTAATTCAAGCTCTAGAAGATCTCAAGCTTCACAATCTTCAAAGGTCAACTATCATCTGAAGAAATGAAGTTTCAATGTTCATACCTCACTTTTAATGTATGATTGACCTTAGATTGACCTTAGGGTAGGTCATTTTGTATACATAATTCAAATTGAATTACTTTACATATATTTGGACTATTCTAAGACTAGTCCTGAATTCTATTCGACTAGTCCTAGCTCTGGCTCGACCAGTCCTAAGTTGTAAATTTTTAGAATTTTTTGGTTGAGCTACGACCAGTCCTGGAATTTGTTCAACCAGTCATGTGAACAATGCACGACTCGTCTTACGACCAGTCCTGGACCTACGACTCAAATTCCAGCAATTGTTCTTGGTTCCTCATGACCAGTCGTAGGATGCTCACGACCAGTCGTGGAAGGCTCACGACCGGTCGTGGACACCCTACGACCAGTCGTGAAACGATTTTATCCGATCGCGCTTAAAATTTTAAAAATCTATTTAGTCTATGACCAGTCGTAGTGTCCTCAGGACCAGTCATAGATGAGATTTCTGCAACTATAAATAGAACACGAATATCAGAGTTTCATATCAAATTTTCAAGTAAAATCAAGGCATTACTCTGAGATAAGTTTGTGTTCATTTTTAAGCTACATTGTACATATTTAATATTCTCTTTTGTTAGCTTTATTAATTTGATTTTGTTTCTATATTCCAATCTGAATTGAAAAGAGAAATTGTTGTGTTCCTTCTTCTTGGAATCAAAATCAAATATAGCTAGCCCAACTGATTTAATTTAAAATCAATTAGAACCTAGAACCATTTCAAAGTGAGTATTGGACATTGAACTTCCACATTAGAACTTCTACTTCGATTGGTTTTTCTGAGCTGCTACAAAAGGAGAAATCCAGGTATTTTACTATATTGTAAATTTTCTTTATTTTGATTTTTTTTTTTGATATTAAGCCAGAAAAATCTTAATCTAGTGTTATCTGAGGAGAGCCAGGAAAACTTAGAAGTGGGGTTTTTGAATTATGTAAGCCCATTGAAAGACACAATTATGAAGGTTTTAGGTGAACCTGTGAAACCTATTTTCATAGTAAACGCTGATATCCCCTGTGTGAGGATATTAGGAGTGGAGTAGCAATCTGTGTGGCTATTGTTTAACAGTTGGTGAATACACATGCAAACTACTATAATTCTTTGTGTATTGTGGTTTGAATGTTTACTTAATTTCTATATCATTTATCATTCAAAATTGTGGGATGTATGTGTGAATGTGAATATTATAATATTTACATTTCAAGCACTATGGAGAATGTTGTAATAGTTTAGATTTCAATTCTTGCTATTTCCTTTCTGTTCCTTTACAGTTTTAGCTTTTAATTATCTAATTGTTCTAGTAAGGTTGTGCTGCTATAAACTCGTGGTTTTTATGGTGAAAGGTTGTCCTTAGAACAACTAGATTTTGTGATTGCTTTACATTCTGTATTGTGAATTATTATCTCTCCTTTTCTTGACTATCTTTTATTTAATTCCGCTGTTATTATTTTAAATTTGGCATAGTCCTATTCACCCCCCCTCTAGGACATATAGCTAGGCCTTTTCAAAGACATGGCATTGGAACCGTGACGACGGTGCGGTCGTAAGAGTACAACACTCGGGTTAAGTTAACTTAGATCTACGGGATGCGACTTAGGGTTACACGCAAATGCCGACTATAGGTCGCGGGTTGCCGAAATTCGACAGGGAGGATCACAGAAGTCTAAGGAATTGTATGGTCTAGAATATGGGCTTTAAAGGACTAGCTTTTTAACTTATGTGTAGGATTGGGGACCCAGCCATATTATATATTTGCTTGGGAAAGAGAGTTTGAAAACCATCACAACTCTCTCCCCACAACTCCACACCTATTCAATCCTAGTTGTATACAAACACCTATGCATATCACAGCGATAGCATTCTAGCCCCTTATAAACACTTGTGCAGATACACTGCGTAGGTTACACTGAAGTGGGGCCCACTGGTTTACCCATTTACACCGTCCAGCCTTTAGGTTAATCCAGACCGTTGATCAATAAGGCCCACCTTATAAAGTTCTTACATTCTCTCACTTGGGTCACATTGAACAATGTCAATGATTAACATGTATAAATACTTTTGAAAATAAGTTTTGATTTTAAGAAAACATCCAAATGGTTTACCAATGAAGTTGTTAGATAATATGGGTAGTGCTATTCAATCTGGTCTATCAAGACTATAAGTATCAAATCGCGGTAGTCATCATAACATCTAATTTAAGCGAAGTCAGGCTAAGGGTGGTCACAATTACTATCAATCTTAATGACATAGATTAGGACCTAGGAAATGTGGTATTAGGACTACACACTTAGTGTTATAATGTGTGTCTATCCTTAAGAGGTCCTTAAGCCTTCAAATGTCTCTAACGAGACATTACTGTAATTCTACTTACTTAAAATTTTACACATATATATATAGAGAGAAGTATAAATAAATATCTATATCAAAATCATCAAACTATGAAAATCAAAATACGCTCACTCCCACTAACTGAAAACATCTGCGGGATCAATGACACCCATAAATGTTACGTGCTCCTAAAATGGCGTGATAGGGAGCCTTTTAGTGAGCGGGTCTGCAATTATCTGTTTAGTGTCGATGAACTCCACAAACACCTGATGATTTTGAACTCTTTCCTTTACAACAAGATACTTGATGTCGATATGCTTTAACCTTGATGAATGCTTGTTGTTACTAGAGAAGGAGATTGTAGCTAAATTATCATAAAATATTCATAATGGTTTTGAGATATGCTTCAGTACCCACAAACAAAACTGTTTCACACTTTTTTAAGACACAACTCCTTCAACCATCATAAAGATGTATCCTGAGGTGGACTTCTAAGTGTCAACGCAACCTGTAAAATTTGAATTTGAATATCCAATTAATTCCAATTGATCAAATCTTTTATATGTGAGTTTGAAGTCCTTCGTTCTCTGTAAGTACCACAACGTTTTCTATACAGTTATCTAATGTTGCATTCCTGGATTAGATAGGTATCTCCCCAACATTTCAATGATAAAAGCAATATCTGATCGTGTACATACTTGAGCATGTATTATGCTCCCTACTACTGATGCATAAGGAAATTCCTTCATTCAATTCTTTTCTAAATTATTCTTTGGACACTAAAATAGGCTAAATTTGTCGCCCTTTATAATGGGCAACTATCCGAAAGCACAATTTTGCATGCCATATCTTTCGAGTACCCTAGTAATATAGGCCCTCTGTGACAGGCTGAACAGTCCATGAGATCTGTCTTGACGAATCTCATTGTCGATGATGTAAGAAGCTTCACCAAGGTCTTTCATTTCAAATATTTGAGATAAGAATTTCTTAGTGTCGCTCAACATCCTGATATCACTTATAGCTAACAGAATGTCATCAACATATAAAATCATCATAATGAACTTACTCTCACTGATTTTAATGTAGTTACATTCATCTGTAATATTTTTTTAAAAATCATATGAGGAAATTACTTTATAAAACTTTAGGTACCACTGACGTGATGCCTGTTTCAACTCATAGATGAATTTCTTCAGTTTACAAATTAAATGTTCTGAGCCATGGGCTACAAAACCTTCAGGTTGTAACATGTATACATTCTCATGTAGATCCCCATTGATAAATATTGTCTTTACATTCATCTAATGTAATTCTAAGTTCATATGAGCCACTAGAGTCATTATAATTCTGAATGAGTCTTTCTTAGATACTGGTGAGAAAGTCTCCTTAAAGTCAATGCCCTCATACTGGTTGAAACCCTTGGCAACAAGTCTGGCTTTATATCTTTCGACATTACCTTTAGAGTCTCAATTAATTTTAAATATCTATTTACAATCAATTAGCCTTATTCCAGTGGGTAATTCAACAAGATCTCATACTATATTGTCCCTCCTGGATTTTAACTTATCTTTCATGACATCAAACCAATGAGAAAAATTAACACTTTGTTTGACTTGTGTAAAGGATTTAGGATCCTTCTTTACCCCATGTCAAAATCGTGCTCATGTGAGTATACGATGTAATCATCTCAATTTATAGGCCTTCTCTCTCTTTCAGATTTCTCAATATTCAGCTTGTTGGGTGTGATTTTGATTTTTATTTTTCTTATCAGTGGTTTGTATATGAGGTTCTACGTAGTGTTCTGCAGTGATTGCAAGATCGACTACGTCATTAACATTCATGTGATCTTGAGTAACTATGGTTGGAGTTACAATCATTTGTTCCTCAAATACAAAATTTTTAATATTCGTGCTCCCACTATTTTTAATATCCTCAAATCTGGCATTCCCAGTCTCAACAATCCTGATAGAGTGGGAAGGAAGGTAGAATTGATGGCCTTTTGATCTTTTTGGATATCTAATGAAGAAACAACTTACAGTTCTATGATCAAGCTTCTTTTCATGCGGGTTATAGATTTTGGCATCAACAGTACAACCCTAAACACACAGATATCGGAGACTTGGTTTTTTCCCATTCCACAACTCAAAAGGAATTTTGCTTACTACTTTGCTGGAGACCCTGTTAAGTATATGAACTTTAGTTTTGATCGCATCACCCCATATGGATTATGGTAATGTCGAATTGCTAATCATACTTCGCACCATATCTATAAGGGTGCGATTACACTTTTCAGCTACACTATTCTGCTCTGGAGTACCAGGCATAGTGTACTCGGAGATAATGCCATAATCCTTTAGGTATCTAGCGAATGACCATGGATTGCATCCTGATTCATCATATTTACCATAGTATTCACCACCATGATCAGATGTGACAACTTTAATCCTTTTATCGAGTTGATTTTCAATTTCGGCCTTATAGATTTTAAAAGCATCCAGGGCATCTGATTTCTCACTGATAAAGTAGAGGTACCCGAAACGAGAGTAGTCATATATAAAGGTAATAAAATATTTGTCTCTACTCCACGAAGCCATAGGGAATGGTCCACAAATGTCCGCATGTATCACCTCTAAGAGACCTACACTCTTGGTTACACCTTTCTTTCTAGTTCTGGTCTGCTTTCCTTTTATGCAATCAATGTATACTTTATAGTCGAAGAAGTCTAGAAAATGCAGAATTTCTTCTCGCACAAGCATGTCTAATCTTTCACGAGATATATGACATAGTTGCCTGTGCCACAACATGGAAGAATTTTCATAGTTTAACCTTCGCTTGGATCCTTTGTTTTCATGCAAGGCATTAATATTATATACTTCTAAGGCAATCAAGTCTAACTGGTATAAGTTGTTCAATATAGAATTTGTGCCAACTTTAATTGAATTAAAGTAAATACTAAAACTTTTATTTCCAAATTGAAATGAATATCCCAACTTATCCAAACAGAAAATTGAAATTAAATTAAGCATTATACAAGGTACACAAAATGTATCTACTAAATCTAAAAAATAACATACTCTAACTTAAGCCTATAGACTCCAATTACCTACACATTTACCTTGACACCATTTTCTACGTATATTGAGTGATCTACATTAGTTGATGGCCTGGACTATAGTAATTCCTGTATGCAAGTGCATATGTGAATAGTAGTTCCCGAATCTATCCACCAAGAATCCACCGACACATTGGTTAGATTAGATTCAAAACAGACAAGAATAGAATGATTACCTTTCTTTATGAGCAATTTCTTATACTTTTCATAGTCTTTCTTTAGATGACCCGTCTTTTTACAAAAGAAGCATAGATTGCCTTTGGCCCATTTACATTTTGATCCATTTCCAGATTGATTTCCATTGTTACTAGAGAATCTATTATTAGAACATTGGTTCCTTTTCCTTTTCCCCTTCTTCTTATACACATGTCCTTATCTTTGTCCTGAGGTTACCATGTTTACGTTTTGTACTGTACCTGACTGTCTAATCCTATCCACCTCTTGAACGCACTGAGTAATCAGTTCGTCCGATGTCCAACTGTCCCTTAGAGTGTTATAGTTCACATGGAACGTACCGTATTGAGGGGGTAGGTTGTTCATGACCAAATGAACTAATTAATTATCAGTAAGGACAAGACCTAGAGAGTGGATCTTAGAAACAACCTCGATCTACTCTACAATGTATTCACGGATATTTCCTTTTCTGTTGTAGGATGAGCAGGTTAATTTGTTCAAAAGAAAACCCACTTTACCTTTATCCAATTTCTTGAATCGTTTTCCTATTTCGGTAAGGAAAGCTTTTGCCTTATCTGCTTTAGGCATGGCACCTTTCATGGATTCAGAGATCGAATACTTTATGACTATTAGGCATGTGTCCTTCGATCTAAATCATGCCTCATAACGATTAATCTCTGCTTCAAAGGCATCCTCAGATGATACAGAGGGTTCAAGTTTTATCAGGGCAAGGTCTAATTGCAAGCAACCCATAACAACTTCAATGGATTCCTTCCACTGAGCATAATTAGATCCATCAGGGTAGAAATATGATCTGTATGAGTTAAAATCCTGACTGAAATGGAAGAAATATGTACTCGCATTAGTGTATTATTTCATAAAGAAAATTCATGAATATAAACAAATATTAGACAAAGATAATCAATTCAGTTGCTAAGGGAGGCATCAACTGAATTATCCAGGGTGAAGATGGGCCCAACCATCACATCCTGATGAGAATTTGTTACATCATCACCATTCCTCTTGTGGGAGGTAATGATAACATGTCAGTGATCCTCCCGAACATGAAGCTAAGTGATGTCAGTTATATAAATCTGAGACACTCAACACCTGTGGGTGAGATGAGTCTTTTAACCTTACATCACCACCATCATTTACTTCACCCGTTCATGTCTCGACCAAATAATGATCGTTTGTGTTTTCATCACCATCTGCATGAAACATGAATGCAACCACGTGCAATCCTCTTTATCCCAATTTCACAAGTCAGTATCAGTAAAAAATTTATTGATTAAGGTGACTATGGTGACTAACACAGTCGAATCCAATTCTACAAATATAGACTTAGGATCGTGATTATAATCTTGTCCCCAACGGATGATATCCAGATTAGCCTGATACGGCCCACAAGTTGGTTGGTACTGACCTTTTGGAAAATAAAGTAACCTTAAAGTGAAACATACGAATAGGTTTCACACTATATTCCAATAGTCTATATCAACACTCAATGATGGGTGATGGGCTAATAATAAGGCTGAACCATTACTCTTATGTGATCAGTACATGTTCAAATGAGCATAACTAAATCGAGCTCCTGACATTCTCATGATAGATTGATAGTATGGAACTACATAATTTGGTGGATAGACCCACACATGGGTTTCCATAAGATCAACAGATTAGCCTAAAACTTAATATTCATTAGATGAAGGGTCACTATGTATATCATCTACCTAGAAAATGAGATGGGATATATGCCCATACCTACAACAAATAGATTGTCCAGATCAACGCTTAAATGTGGAATAAAATCCAACGGTTCAAAAAAAAGGATCAATGAGCTGAAATAATAGGCTAGGGCCCACTATCATAAACGTGGAGTCCTTAGCAGGTCCTAAAATCGGACCTGAAAGCCATCAATCGGGTCCGCTAACCCGATAACTGATGCAAAAGGGCTGCATGCCCTAGCCTCTATCATGAATTCCCATTCTAAAAAAAAAAAAAAATACTTGCCTCTGTCTCCTTCCTTAAGGTCAGACGACCGTCTTCCATCTCAAGATCGAATGAAGTTCTCTCCAAGCACGACAATGGTTGCCGCTGCTGGAGGACATGACTGTCAGCGATGAGAGGTGGATAAGGTGGGTTGGATTGTGATTCCACACTTCGTTCAGCCATAGATAGAAGATGGTTGAGGTAGGAAGATTGAGCATTCATGGCTACCTCCATGGAACACACAGGTGAGGGTATGAAAACCCTAATGAGAAGATATTAGGAGTCCGATCCGAAATCCCCACTCTGGGAAATAAAATCCCTGATTCCAAATCGAATCCCTAATCTAGTCAATTTGGAATTAAAATCCCTAATTTATACTGGATTTGGGGTTATTGATCTGAAGCCTCCAATTTTGGATTTTGGATTCGAAGGACTGAAATTCCCAATCTAGGATTAGGATTCGAAATCACAAATAGTTGGTTTTGGATTTTTGTAATTCTTGATTTGGGGATTCAAATCCCTAATGCCCTGATGTGGTATTCGAATCTAAAATCCCAACACTGATATGGGTTCCGAAATCCCCAATCGATCTGGATTTGGGGTCTACAGATTTGAAATTTCCCAATCTTATTAGGGATTCCAAATCCCTAATCTCTGTTTTGAGTTTCAAAATCTCCAATTACACATGGGTTTTTAATATGGAAAGCCTTAATTCGGATATGGGACTCGAATTGGAAATCCATAATTCGGATATGGAACTCGAATTGGAAATCCCTAATCACTTTGCTGGATTTTGGGATTCAAAAATCCCTAATTAGTGATTTGGGATTTTGAAAACCCTAATTAATTTCTGGATTAGGAGATTTGAAGTCCCTAATTAAATTTCTGGATTTGGGGATTTGAATTCAAAATCCCTAATATTAGATGTGGGAATGAAAATCCCTAATCTGATTCGAAATTTGAAATCCCAATTTGCCTGATTTGGGAAATTGAAATTCTGATCTTGAATTTGAATCTCTAATGGCTAAATTTGATCAACCACACCTATGCACAGTGGCTCTGATACCAACTGTGGGACTAATATTATATGCGGAATAAGCCCAAGGACCTGACTGTGCATAGAAGATGGTGATCAATGGTGGAGGGATAGAACATACCTGTTTGAGAGGCCATAGTTGAGAATATAAAACTAGATCTTCCTCTTCTTACACCCGTATTCAGATAATTCGATGGGACTAGCTTTCTGACTTTTGTGTGGGATCGGGGAGCCAACTATATTATATAGTTACTGGGGAAAGAGAGTTTGAAACCCATCACAACTCCCTCCCCACGGCTGCACACCTATTCAATCCTAGTTGTATACAAACAGCTGTGTGTATCACAGTTATAGCATTCCAGCCCCTTACGCACGGGTCACACTGAAGTGGGGTCCACTGTTTACCCATTTACATAGTCCAACCTTTAGGATTATCCAGATTGTTGATCAATAAGGCCCACCTAATAGAGTTCTTACAATTCCTTGAAGCAAATGAACTAATGGCATCCTTTAATCAATGGAAATAGAAAAACGATGACCATTTGTGCTGAAATTACATTTTTAATGCTATCACAAATAAAAATTATGATATATTGTCATCTCTCCACTGTTAAAGATCCATGTGATCATATTGAAAATAAATTCAAAACAAATGATACTGGAATGAAGAAATATGTACTCGTTTGTTAGAATGATTTTAAAATGTTTGATGATAAGTCTATAGTAGATCAGGTGCATGATTTATAGAAGATGGTTAATAAAATATCATCTGAAGGTATGGTGATTGATGGGGTTTTTCAAGTTAATTTAATAATTGAGAAACTTCGACCATCTTAGATGGAGTATAAACATTCTCTGAAACATACAAGAAATAACATGAGCTTAGATGATCTTATCTTTCATATACGGATTGAAGAGGAAGCAAGGAACCATGATAAACATTATCTGAAATTACAATCTATAACTAAGACCCACCTTTTTTAGAATAACCGAAAAGGTCAAGATAACTGAAGGTCTGGACCACCAAAGAAAAAGCTTCCACATGGCCAAATGAACAAGAAAATAAACTAGAATAATAAGAATAATGAAGGATTTTATGTGTGTGGGAAAAATGAACACTTTTCTAAGGAATGTAGATTCCACAAAAATGATAAGAAGGAGAAAGACCATGTACATGTTGCTGAGGAGTTTATAAGGGTCATCACCTAAGCACTCATTGCTTGTAACTCAAATGAGTGGTGGATTGACGCAGGTGCCACCAAGCATCTTTGCTATGACCGATGTGTTTCTCCTCCTACGAGAATGTAGAAGTTGCGATGGAAATTTTTATGAAAAATTCTCCAAGAAAAAGGTCATTGGCAAGGGTAAGGTGAGCCAAAAGCTTACTTATTGAAAGGTGTTGACTCTTTTGGATGTGCTACATATACCAGACCTTTAAAAAAAAAATCTTATCTCTGGTTCTACACTTGACAAGAATAGGTTTAAGTTAGTTTTTTTAATTTGAAAAAAAAATTATTTCCAAAAATGATACATTTATTGGGAAAGGTTTTGCAACTGAATGCTTATTCAAACTGAGTATTATGAATGATAATGGTGTGAGTTCCTCTACTTACTTAATTGAGTCTCTTAATCTGTGGCATGTTAGACTAAGACATACAAATTATTATTCTCTTGAAAGCATGATTTTTATAGGGCTTAATCTTGTTATATAGAAAGGAAAAAATTAAAACAAATGTGAAATATGTGTATAATCCAAACTTTAAAAAGTTATTTAAAAAGGTTAAAATGAACAATCAAGTTCTAAATTTGATTTACAGTGATATACATGGCTTGAAAAATATTGTAACTCGTGAATGAAAGAAATATTTTTATCAGCTTCAAATACAATTACTCCAGACATACAAATGTATATCTAATCAGGAGTAAAGATGAAGCAATTATATTCGTAGTCTTTGTGAATACGGTGAAAATCAATTAAAACCCAAGGTAAAGGTACTTAGATCTAATCGAGGTAAAGAATATCTTTATCACGACTTCGCATCATATTGTAAATCAAAATAAATTACACATGAGTTAATTGCCCCATATTCATCTCAGCAAAATAGAATTGCTCAAAGAAAAAATAAAACTCTAATAAACATGATAAATACTTTGCTTTCTAATTTTGGTTTGACCTTTAATATGTGGGGAGAATCCCTTCTTACTGCATGTCATATTCTAAATCATGTACCTTATAAATATTCTAATAAGACTTGTTATGAAATGTGAAAAAATAAAACATTAAATTCGAGGTATCTTAAAGTGTGGGGGTTCCTAACCAAGATAAGGCTACCTTTACCTAAGAAAATAAAATTAGGAAATAAAACACTTGATTGTGAATTCATAGACTATGTACGAAATAGCAAGGCTTATAGATTCTTAATTTTGATATCTCATAATCATATTGATGCCAATTCTATAATTGAATCTTTAGATTTCGATTTCTTTGAAAATATATTTTCAACTAAATCTAAGATTACTTCTTCCATGGAAATATTACAGACTCAGTTGTAAAGATTGATGTAGAGAATAGCATAATAGAAGAGCACTTGGAATGTAGAAGAAGTAAGGGAGCCAGAGTTGAGACTAGTTTCAGACCCGACTTTAACACATTTCTTGTATAGGATGATCTATCCTCATATGTCGATGCCGTGAACTCTCCTAATACAGCCTTTTGGAAGGAAGTCATTAATATTGAAATGGACTCCATACTGCATGATAACACTTTGGAATTAGTAAACTTATCTCCATGTACCAAATCCATAGGTTGCAAATGAGGTTTTAAGACGAAGCTTAAACCTGATGGGTTTATTAAGAAATTTAAGGCTATGCTTGTGGCTAAAGGGTACAAGCAAAATAAAGGTATTGACTTCTTTGACATGTATTCATTGATCACCAAGATCACCTTCATATGAGTATTGATAGTTATTGGTTTCATCCAGAATCTTATGATCCACCAAATTAATGTGAAAATCACTTTTCTGATTGGAGAACTAGAAGAAATTTATATGGAGTTTATGATAAAATATCATGAGAATAAAGTATGAAAATTAATTAAATCTCTTTATGAGTTCAAGGAAACTCCAAAGAAATGACATTGAAAATATGACAAAGTATTATTGACAAACAATTTTTAAATTAATGAGTCAGATAAATGTGTATAAAATTACTTGTTTAAAAAGGTATGCATTATCATATGTTTATACATGGATGACATGTTAAATTTTGGTTATAACATTGATGTGGTGAATGAAACAAGGTCTTTCCTTAGTTCATAATTTGACATGAAAAACTTGAAAAAAGTGGATGTGATTCTTGGGATTAAAATTATGAAAGATTTCAACATAATCACTTTATCTCAATTGCACTATGTAAAGAAAATCATTTGAAAATATAATCTTCTAGATTGTACATCTGCAAGCACTCCCTTTAATACTCATGTAAATTTGTGTAAAAATGAGGGTGATAGTATTTCATAACTTGAGTACTCTAGTGTCATTAGGCATTTAATGTATTTAATGAACTGTACTAGACCTGATATTGCATATGCAATTGGTAAGTTGAGTAGATATATCAATAATCCTAGAGAAGATTATTAGAATATTGTAAATAGATTACTAAGATATTTGGAAAAGACTTGTAACTATAATCTTAGGCATACCAGATATATGGCTATAATATAAAGGTATAGTGATGTAAATTGGATATCAAATTTAATGTAATATAAGTCCACTAGTGGCTATGTATTTACTCTTAGAGGAGTTGTAGTATCTTGAAAGTCTAAGAAATAGAATTGTATTTCTTGATCTACGACAGAGTCCAAGTTCATTACTCGTACAATTGTCGATGAAAAGACTGAATTGTTGAAAAATGTGTTTTCAGATGTACCCATGTGGGGTAAACCAATGACAATAATTGTGTTGGATTGTGATATCTAAGTTGCGATAGTTAAGGCAAACAATAAGACCTATAATAGGAAGTCTAGACATCTACGTCTAAGATATAACTTGGTCAAGCAATTAATTCGAGATATGATAATTCCAACTGAGTTTGTAAGGTCTAAAGAGAATCTATCTGATCCATTAATTAAAGCGTTAGTTAGAGAGTTAGTGATAAGTACATTAAGGAGAATGAGGTTGAATCCCACTTAGATTAATCATTGACAATGAAAACCCAACCTTTATAACTAGTGATCCCAAGAGTTAGGTTCAATGGGTAACAAGAAATTACCTTGCGTGATTTGGTAAGGCACTGTATATGAAAATCGAGAACCTAATTTCTATGGTGTAGCATTGATGAAAGTTGGATTATTTCCTTAATAAGTTTCATAGCTGTGATATAGTGGGTGTCTAGCTTTAGCTACATCCCTAATAGACTCACTTGTATGAGTGTGGAAGTGGGGCCACTTCCTATGAGAATTTGAACATTCCTTAAAGCACTCATGAAACTTGGATAAAGCATGTAATCGTAATGTGTTAGCATAAGAAATTCAAGTTGCTCTGAAATGTTGTACGTGCGATGTGTTTGGATCGTTACTATAGGAGGTTAGTTCAAAACTCTATGTTACTCATCCTAACAAATTAGACATATTTACACCATGTAAGGTTTAAATCTTTATGATACCGTTGTTGATGCATTTTGTTTCACTTATTTGCCTAATTGGTTTTTTATTTGTTTATCTTTAACATTTTTATAATGTTTTATATTATGGGGTAGAAAAATTAGATTTAAAAAATAAAGACAAAATATTTTTTTCCTTGATTTGAACTTTTTAGTTTTTTCTTTGTTGGGTTGTCTCATATTGAAAAGTAGTTAAAATAATTAAGCATTTATATTAAAATCCTTAACTAATCCTTTTTAGTAGAAAACAATGGTATGCCTTGGGTGAAATATTGCACGCGCGGGCCACGGTTGCTATTGTGGCACAGCGAGGCATTGTATAGCATAGTGCGATGTAGTATAGTGTGGTGCGGTGTGTCTTAGATCAAATCCTGGGATGCTACAAGGAGGATTTTTAACTTCGGTTTGATTCGTAATAAGCATAACCAAAGGCATAACCCACAAACAAAGAACAAAAACTCCATCACATTTCCACTATAATCAAAAACATTACTGTGACAATGAGGAGAAGGGAAATACAATGAAGAGAGACCAAAACTCCAAAAGAAGATCAGCCACTCATCCAAGCCTCGGCGCTGCTGCGATCCAACGTCACCTGCAGCAACAGTCGTGCATAAGCTTATAGAAAGCTTAGAGGGTGGTGAAAGTGTATGCTCAAGGTGATAATGTAGTTATGCAATATCAGAGTAATGCGGAACATGCTGATGAATGCTAAGAATCCCATTAGCCGTACCAAGGCCATGCGGTGCAAAGAATGATGTCGGCCATACCAAGGCCATGCAAAATGCAAGTCAAGCATACAAATCCTCATCTAAGTCCACATGTCAATACGGCTCAAATCGGGATATCACCGGGTCTAGTACGCTCCAAGCCAGACCGCCCCCATCGCGCGCAATAAGGTGAGTGGAAAAGACCTCACTATCCGCCGCCAATATCGGGCTCGGCTAGTCAATAGCGGACCCATTCCTCGAGCCGGTCGAACTCAGTCTAGCTTGCCCCCTACTCTCGGCGGGTAAGGCCGCACCCCCCTACCAACCGACCACGACACGTGGGAGACGTAACTGTCTGGTAATCGGCACCCAGCGCTCATGCACCCACTCTGCCTAGACGTTGGAGCAACCTCCTCGGTACCATAAGGGTTTAGGGACTTTCACCCAGTGGATATCTATCGCACCCCATGTAGAACAGTATTTCCGGTATCCAATCCTGCCAACCACGATACGTCTGTGGAGGCTACGGCCCTGATGTCGCTAGGGCGTACAGTAACTATACCACACAATGCGAATGCATGAATCACACTATTCAATCATGCAGCAATTCCTGCGCGTATCGTGCGCTCATGTAGGGCAACACCCCCTGTACGGGAGCCCCTAAACAATCTGCCCGAAGGCTATGCTATGATCAGTCATTTCTCATATCAAGCATACGTATGATGCATATGATCATGAATCATGGAATTAAATATGTCATATGGGGTGGATGATGCTCATAATGAAGACGGGCCTAGACGGCCTACATATTACACATATGGGCCTATCAGTGGGCCCAAGGGAAAGTCATAATGCGGACATTTAACCACACTACACTTACAATGTGGACGTCAAACCAACATTGTTCCCAAGGCACGACTGCCACAAATATCATTTCATAAGTTATTTTGGGATCACCCATTGCAATGGACCTTAGGTACATCCATTGGGCCCTTAAATACATCAAATTAGCCAAGTCATATGGGCCTTACATTCACTAAGTGGGCCACACCAATGGGCCTTATGTACATTGCAATGGCTATAACCCGGGGGCTTCAGAACATATCAAATAGGCCTAAGCTTATGGGCCTTACACGTGTCAAATGGGCCTCGACAGTTGGGCTCCATATGTACATCAAATGGGTCTACTCACCTGGGCCTTATATGTATCAAATGGGCCTCACCAATTGGGCCCCATGTGCACATCAAATGGGCCTCAACTCATTGGCCCCATTACATCAAATGGGCCTCGACCCATGGGCCCCTGATACATTAAATGGGCCTCGACCCATGGGCCTTATATATACATCAAAGTGGGCCTCAACCATGGGTCACAAGTACTGAGGTGGGCCTTACCTATATATCAGGTGGGCCTCAATCACGGGCCCCAACATTAGTACAACTATATACATATAATATAGTATATAATATATATATAGTATATAATATATATATACATAATACATATAATATTATATGAAATATAATATTATATATATATATATATATATACACACACACACGCACACAACACAGTGGGCCCACACACTCATCACAGTGGGCCCACACACCATCACAGTGGCCTACGTCCACCGTCCAGGTGGACGGTGGGAATGAAACACATACATCAATGTGGGCTCCATGTGGGGCCCACCATAACGTTTACATTCCATCCAATCCGTTGATATTGACCCGCGGGCCCAAAAGAATTGGGAGAACGAATTTCGACCGGATCCAAAACTTCTGTGGCCCAGAGCAGTGGTTTCAATGGCAGACGCTCAACCTCACTGTTCCCTTTCGTGTGGGCCACCTAAGTTTCGGATTAAGCTGATATTTTGAGCGGGCCTACATCAGGGAGGGGCCCACCTCATGAACGGGTTGGATGACATGTAAACATCAAGGTGGGGCCCACGGCTACAGCCGTAGGCAGCGCCTGCTGCCGCCTGACACAGCAGCAGCGGCTGCTGTGTTGAGCTCTTTTTTTTTTTTTTTTGATTTTTGTTTTTTTGATGGATTTTGCAGGTGGATCCATATCCAGCGAATCCACTCCGTCCAGTGTTCTTCCATGGCTCACCACGAGCAATTCAAGTCCAATATTGGACATATTACAATGTATAAATAATCGGGAAAAGTTTCAATGGTGAGAACTACCATTTGCTATGGTATGGCCCGCCTGAAGGTCTGATGGATCCCACCTTCGGGCTCAACGCCTAAAATCATCTTGGGAAAGGAATGAACGGCATGGATTTAATACATACATCAAGGTGGGGCCTACATGAGTGGACCACTCCACGGTTTAAAAAATATATATATATATATATATTTGTGTTCCCTTCCAGTAACGTCCAGCGTCCAGGGACGCTGGACTTTGCATGTACTTAGGAGGTGGGCCCTGCTTAGGTGGGCCACCAGGGAATGGATGGCAGGGTACTTACACATAGAAAGTGGGCCCCACTTTTAAATGATTTGGATAAAATACCTACCTCATGGTGGGGTCCATTCAAGTGGGCCACATAACCTCAGTATTACAAAAAAAATAAATAAATAAGATAAAAGGGAGAGAGATAGAGAGTGAGACCGTGTGATGGAGGGACCCCGGCACTATGGGCCCTCCCTTGCACTAAATCATACATCAAGTGGGTCCCATTTTATGTGGCCCATTAAAATTAAATCCAACGGTGGAGATCCCTTCTCCACCAAATTAAATGGGTCTAGATGACCCTAAATATTCAAGAAGATAAACATCATGATGGGGTCCATGGAGGATGGCCCCGTCATGGAATGATCATGATGATCCAAGTGGGCCATCGGCCACACCTTAGGGTCCAAAGCGAGATCCAAACCATTGATCGGTTGGCCTCACTTGGCCCATCTTAAAAACATCAAAAACTATCCTATCCAAACACCCACCACTTGATCTTCTTGCTCCCTTGGCTTCCTTAGCTCCTTGTACTACCCTTTGATGGAGGAAGATGGGAAATGGATGGTTGAGATGAGAGATGAAGGGGTGGGAAAGGTGGACCTCACATATGAAGTTTTCTCACCATGGGGGACTCATGGTGCTCTCTCTTGGATTTGGATTTTTTTTTTGCAAAAAGAATAAGAGAGATAGTTGTAAAGGGAGGGAGAGAGAGAGAAAGAGATGGGTGATGGAGTGATGGGGGATGGTTTGGGTTGAAAATTGTGAAAAGGTGTATGGTTGTTGTTGAAATTTGGAAAAGAGGAGTGGTGAGGTGGAAAGAATGGTGGACTTTTGAAAAAGGTGGGGATGGGTTGATGTACTTAGGGTATGGGATGCTTTAATGGTTGATTGATGGGACTAATAGTAGAGATTCCTCGAAATCCGCAACACGCGGTGTTTCTTCTGAATAAACGCAGATCGACATCTTCTAGCACGGGTATCCTTGGTTTGAACTTTTTAGTTTTTTCTTTGTTGGGTTGTCTCATATTTAAAAGTAGTTAAAAAATTAAGCATTTATATTAAAATCCTTAACTAATCCTTTTTAGTGGAAAACAATGGTATGCCTTGGGTGAAATATTGCACCCGCGGGCCACGGTTGTTGTTGTGGCATGGCGAGGCGTTGTATAGCACAGTGCAATGTAGTATAGTGTGGTGCGATGTGTCTTAGATCAAACACTTTTTTGTTTTCTCTAAATGGATTATGTTTTGGTCATGCAAATATGGATAAAGAGCCGCCATGCACTGACATAACATTTAATAAGACAGCATGTACCGACATGCATTTATTATACCGCTCACATGCGCTTCGAGCTTCAACATCTTCCTATTTTTTCTTTATAAAAGCTTCTCTTTTGTATTGAAAAAATTATATGAAAATTTCCTTTCTTCTATGTTTTTTTTCTCTCGATTATTTTTGTAACTTCTTTTTGGACAAATCTATATAAGCATTCTTGAATTTGGATGGTTGAGATCGTGAATGCACCTGATCGAAGCTTTTCATCTTGAAGTAGAGTTGTTGTATCCTATGAGTAAACTTGCTAGAACACAGTGCATAAGGATCTTCTTGTAAAGGCAAATTTTTATTTAAGACATCAACTTTAACATGCCTCAACTTTCTAAATTCTTCTTTTACTATTTCTGATTATGATATTTTGGATTTTCTATTATATCTCTATATTTTAAAACCAACACATCCCTCTGACTGTACAGTTAAGATGGCCCCGGATTGTAATAAATATATTGGATCATATAAGGGATGAGCTAAATGGATGAAATCTATGGATATATTGTCTTTCCCAATTTTTTCTTAAGTCACAACTTTTGGATATGGTTAACGAGAGAACATTTGGGAGCTTGTAAATGAAGGTAAATAGAAGATTGATTTGGAGGCGAATGGATTGGAGTAAATGGCTTACACAGTTATGTTTAGATGGGAGTAAATTAAATGCATTTTAAATCCAAATTTTCAATTTAGATGAGAGTAAGTGGGAGGAATTGGAATACATCTGAATTTTTTAATATATTCACATGAATGCATATGATATCCCAAAGAAAATTTAATATTCCAACTTAGTGTAAATATGTGATATTTAGTATAATAATTGTAATAAGCAAATTGAAATATATGCTTTAGCAATTAAAGAGAAAATTTAGAGCCACTGGTAGGATCACAAACAAGCAACTTACGACATTTTTTATTCGTCCATATAGATGGTTATCCTTTGGATGGTTTGGATAATTCTTTTGGTACAATTTTAGTAATATAACCAATAATTGAATTGTTTCGGAACATCATTGGTGTGACATGTGTGGCAAACATGTGCATGGTGTCACCTTTGCTTACACGTACGGCACTTCAAGGAAACTGAAAAGGGCATTTCACCCTAATTTACTTTCAAATCCCCGTTTGGACAAAGAATTTCATTTACATGCACATTTACTCTATTTCATTTCATTTCATTTACAAGCAATTATTCCCATCTAAACACATATCAAATACCATTTATCTTCATTTACTCTCAACTCCACCCATTTATCTCCATTTACTCCCGTCCAAATAGCACAATACTTGGAAAGTTTAGATGAGGATAAAATTAATATGATCTCATCCAATCTCGCTCTATTCTAATCTGAGATTAGAAATTAAATTTAAAGTTTGAATATTTCAAATTAAAAAGAACTTAAAAAGAAAAAGAAAAAGAAGGTAATACGCGCGTATGGTCACTACCATAAGCCATATCCAACAAATTTAAATGCGCATGCGTGGATCGGGGATGCGGATTAGCCACTGACAAGTTGAGTAGACAGAACACCGCTGAAATGACATCACCATGTTCTACATGTGGGTCCCACCATGATGTATGTGTTGTTTCCCCACCGTCCATCCATTTTGAGATATCATTTTAAGGCATAATCCATATAATGAGGCATATCCAAAGATGTAGTGGACCCTATCACAAGAAACAGTGGAGAGAGTGACACCCACCGTTGAAACCTTCCTAAGGTCCACCGTGATGTCTATTTGAGATCCAACCTGTTAATAAGTTGACACACATTAAAGAAGGGAAAACACAAATATCAGCTTGATCACAAACTTTTGTAGCCCTCAGGAGTTTTTAATAGTGATCGTTACTCCCTCTGCTGTTTTATGTGTGGGATCCACTCGAGTTTTGGATCTGACTTAGGGCGTGTTTGGACAGGCCCATCCCACGGGATTCGATTGTAATAGGATGGATTGCATTCAATGATGGCTGTGTCAGTGGATTGCAGGCAATCCCATGGGATTGCTAAATCCAGGGAATCTACCACCAAGTATGTTTGGCCCGCCTGGCCAATCCTGGGATTACGCCCAGCCAATCCCTTCCAATTTGTTCATCCAAACATGTTCCTGGCAAAAATCTTGGGATTCGGTGGGATTAGGAGGGATTGGGTGGATTTCAAGGTAATGATAGTGATGCCAGTGGATTGCTGGCAATCCCATGGGATTGCTCCAATTCAGGCAGAATTTCGTCGTGCTTGTTTGGCACGCCCGGCCAATCCCGGGATTACTCCTTCCAATCCCTTCTAATACAATCTAATCCAATCCAGCCTGCCCGGCCAAACAGGCCCTTATTCGTAGGATCATGCTCTAAAATGGTCTCTCCAAATGGATGTACAGTGGATACAAACCATACATCATGGTGGGACCCAAAGAACTTAGACGTCACTTCAGTAGCTAGTGTCGCTACTCAACTTGTCAGTAGCGAAACCGCGTCCGTATATTGGGAGGCATTGTTGTCTTTGACACAGTGACGAATCTCACTTTCAACGATACCTCAGTGTGGAAATTTATGCGGAGAAATACAAAATTTTAGGGTTTTCGTGGAATATTATCGGATATCTCACTGAAGATAAAATACTTAAAATATTTATTGTAAATTAATAAATAATTTTAATACGTAGATAAATATTTATTGTAAATTAATAAATAATTTTAATATGTAGATAAATATTTATGCGACAAGTTACTCTTTTCGTGTTAATATCGTAATGACATCTACAAAAGCACGAGTTTTTAAAATCTTTATTGACGATACTTTTATGATTTTTTTCGCGAGATTGTCAATATCTCGGAGATATTTGTCACATTGGTACTCCACTGACGATTGTGACGGGATGCGCATGCGCTGCAGTTGTACCATAATCGTTATTATGAGAGATGATACGGTAGATGTAAGAGAACTGGAATATGATGGCCTCATCTCTCCTCACAACACGTGGCACTGTGAAGTATCGATCTCGACCGTCCAACTAGTTTACCGTCAGTGTTGGAAATTATTAAAAATACACATGGGTCAGATGATCGTAGACATCTGATTAGACGCCTTCTTCACAGAAGTCATTAAAATTAGCAAAAAATATGTAGGCCAAGCATGATAAGAACAACTAGATGGACGGATGAGATTGATGCATCATCTCTATGACAGTGTCGTCAGCCTCGGATGCCAAGTTCCTGCCGGCAAAAGCTGTGTGGGGCCCACAGAGATTCCCATGACAAATCCAGTCCATCCATCAGTTTCTCAAGATTGAAAGATAGGAGTACAAAAATCAAGCAGATCCAGAATTTAAGTGGGTCACACCACATAAAACGGATGATATTTGTTCCTGCAGCTTGTCTGAATGGTAATAGCCCTGTGAACGGTTTGCATGGCAAATAACCATCAACCTGGTTCCAAGAAGGTTTCAACAGTAAAAGTTTCTATTCTCGCTGTTTCATATGGTGTGGCTCAACTGCATTACCATTCTGCCTGATTTTTGGACTTCGGTGCTATTTTGTGATGTTTAGAATTGATGGACGGAGTGGATTAATACGAGAATTAGTGTGGGCCCCACATAGTGTAGTGTCTGACCACAGGAACTTCCTGTAGCCCGGGAGCACAGTAAATTCCCGTCCCATCAACCTGCCAGCGTTCCCATCACTTGGGAAGATGAGGAGGCCGTTTTAGTGGGTGGACCACAATAAGTGCATTATTGGGATCCCATCACTTGGGAAGATGAGAAGCACGTTTTAGTGTGTGGACCACAATAATAATTAATAAGTGCATTATTCATATTGCCAACCAAAAAGCGACCATACACAGTCGTTTCCACATGCGCCGATTATGTTAGGTGCCATTGGCCCACCTTACGGCGTGTTTGGCCCGACCAATTCCATGGGATTAGGTGGGATGGAATGGATTTTAGGATCTGTTTGGGCGGTGGGATTAGAAGGGATTAGGTGGGATGGGATTCGGAAAACATAATTATTACCCATTGCAGGGATTGTCCCCTAATACCATGGGATAAAATTAATGCCATGCTTTGTTGCTAATACGGTGGTATATTGAATGAATATACCCACCATCATTTGAAATTACTAAGAATAACACACGTGTTATATCTAAACCGTTCATTTGTTTTGTAACCTCATTTTATGGCATGGGCCTAAAAATGAGGTAGATCCAAAACTTATGTGGCCCCAAAGAAGTTTTCAACGGTAAGTATTCAATCCCTGTTGCTTTCTATGGTGGGGTCCACTTGAGCTTTAGATTTACTTGATTTTTTGGCCCATGCTTTAAAATAATCTCGATAAATGGGTGGACGGTGTGGATATAGCCCACACATCATGGTGAGACCTACACAACTTGCTAAACATTGAGTGAAATTGACACGGACCAATGCAATTCCGTTTAATGTAATTCCAAGCTTTCCCATTCTTCCCAAACACGGAGTAGAAATGGCACATGCCCAGATGAATCCCATCCCACCTAATCCCTTCTAATCCCACCGTCCAAACAAACCCTTAAGGTAATGATGGTGGTAAGGTAATGATGGCGGTGTCAGTATTTGTCCCTTGATCCCCTGGGTTTGGGATAGCCCATGGGATATACAGCAGCCTGTTTCGACCGTCCCAAATGGATGGGTTTGCATCTACACTGCTTCTTGTGGTGTGCCCCACTCACTATTTTATATTTACCTTAAAACATATTTATTGCTAAATGTAGGCCCATGAAAATGATGGACGGAGTGGATATCTCATTGATATCTTGGTGGGCGCTACATAGAGGTGAAAAATCACATCCTGGGATTGACAGAATCCATGTTAGCTAAAGGGTGGTGTTTACAAGGCGAGGTACATCCCGCTATCCCAAACGGGGGATGAGATGAGATCTAGCAGGATAACCCTCCTAATCCAAGGATAGCCCACATCCCGCGCCCAGCCAAACACACCCTTAATTTACAGGGTGTATATTCAGCCTGTACATCTGTTTTGACATCTCATTTTTTAGCATGGCCTAAATATGACACACATTCGAATCTCAAGTGGACCACAACACAAGAAAACAATAGCGACTTATGACCCCACTGTAATATTTATTTGTCATCTAACCTGCTAGTAAAGTCATATGGACATGAATGAATGGAAACCAAGAATAGCAGCTTTTGCATTCAAAATAATTTTATCTGCTGAAATTTAATTTTTACTACGTGGTCCACCTGAAATTTAGATCCAACTAATTTTTAACCCAACCAAAAAATGGTTTGGCAGGATGGATGGACGCTCTGGATATACAACACACGTATCAAATTGGGGCTATGGTTAGGGCTCACCCACTAAGCTATTACCATGCCTCCATGCTACTCGGTCTGTCACTCATGCTTCCTAAATCATGACCCTGGGGCCTTAAATGGTGAGTCACGGGACATTATAATCAATGTTGGAGAATCCGGATCCTCTGCTTGCTTCTGACAAAAGAAATTTCCTACTTTATTGCTTCATGATTGGTCCATGTCATCGTTGATTTCCTACTTTATTGCTTCATAATTGATCCATGTAATCGTTGAAGTTATCAGTTGGCCCATTACATTGGAAGCGGATTGCGTACTGAGTAACTCAGTACGGTAAGCATACTGAGTAAACTCAGTAGGCCCCTGTGTCATTCATGCATTATATCCACTCCGTTCATTTCTTTTAACACATAATTTTAGATCTCTATACCAAAAATGGATTATATCCAAACCTCAAATGGACCACACTACCAGAAACTGTGTGAATTGAACATCTACTGTTGAAAAATTCTTGGGGACAACAGAGGTTTTAGATCAAGATGATATTTGTGTTTTCCCTTCATCCATGTCCTTCTGTTCATAACTTATGAACAGGTTGGATGACAAATAAACATCACTAGGGCCTTAGAAAATTTTCAACGGTTGAAATCAATAGTTCCACTTTTTCTAGTGGTATGGCTCACTTGAGCTTTGTATATGCATCAATTTTGGGTTGAACCCATAAAATGATCTAGAAAAATGAATGGACGGCGTGGATAAACCACATGCATTCGCAGTGGGCCCAACTGAGTTTACTCAGTACGACAGGAGCGTACTGAGTAACTCAGTACACAATCCGATTTCCATTACATTACAACAAAAGCAAGTTTCGGTTGGTTGCAAGAACTAACATTATAATTGACTGACCACATCAAATGGTCTTTGGATAGTGTCCTAAAAAACTAACATTGCCGCTGGCTCTCAACCAGCATGCATCACCCCCACAAATCTGAACGGGTTTGTAACGCCCAGTATATTTTATGAATCAGGGAATTAGATATCTTTTGACGTTATCTATGATTTCCCGATTCGAGTACATGACTATGTGTATATCCACACATGTTTGGATCAAAAAGGAGTGAAATTGTCAACTTTGGTGAATATGGATAGGGAGGTTTGGTTCCACCGAGTGGGACTGGTTGCACTAAGAAAATAGGGACAGCAAAGTTTGGTTGCACCAAGAAAAAATCAAGCAACTGAGCAAACTGGGCTAGTAAGGTTCGGTTGCACCAAGTAGCCCTGGATAGCAATGTAAAAAAAGGTACAATAATTGACAACTTAAATACATCGAATTCAAAATTACATATTTTCTTCACTACAACTTTGATTAAGGTGATTCAAAAGCCAAAACGAAACTTGATGAGTTTATTTTTATTTTTTAAAATAAAAATAAAATTAAAATGAGGTTGATTTTAAGAAGTCTTGAGAACTATGTAGAAAATAGTCGATTTCAAGCAGTTGGTACTTCTGGAATTTTAAGAATTTGTTTAGAACTCGAAATAGAATGAAATTTTATAGGACAAAAGTAAACAATGATGAATTATCATAAAATTACAAAAATAATTTCATAACTAAAAGTGCCAAAAATGTTAGAAGCAGTCGACCTGTTAAAAATGAAAATTTCTGCAATTGCAAATTGCCAACGGACTAGATATATCTTTTTCATCTTAGAATTTTAGTATTTGATTTCCTCTTAGGAATTACTTTTAATCGTGCCAGGAATCATCCTGTGCGATTAAATTAGGATTTTCTATTTTTTAGTATATTTTACTATACTGGATAATTCACAGTTTAGTTGAATTAGGACTCTTGATTAGGGTGATTAGAGCTGAATTGTTATTCTCGCTAATGGCGAAAAGGCCATACTATGAACTTAAATAATCTAAACCTTAGTTGTCGTGCATAAGAAATCATGTTGTCTAGTTTATTAAGAAAAAAATTGCTAGACTAACCAAATGAGTTCTAGACTACTAGTTAGTGGGACACTAAACCCGAAACTATAGAAAGAAGTTCGTCTTTATAAGCTTAATGTTCATTGCGAAACGAACAACTAAGAACATGCCTTGAATCGTTCAACTTGGGCTCGCGAGGTGAGCATATGAAGTATGCAAATGCCCCTAGAAACTTTTAAAAACTTAAGTTAATTGTCCATGTCTGAACTTTATTGAAGTTGTGACTTTTGGATCATTAGATCACAATCAAATTAAGGATGCTAACCTAGATTGTTATCCTATCTGTATAGCCATAGCCTTGATCAACAATTGATAATTGTCGAATT
The DNA here is from genome assembly GCF_029962835.1 of Magnolia sinica. NCBI lineage: Eukaryota > Viridiplantae > Streptophyta > Magnoliopsida > Magnoliales > Magnoliaceae > Magnolia > Magnolia sinica. The sequence continues at coordinate 39,126,673 of NC_080574.1, forward strand.
AACTTTTGATCATAATTGTTAATCGGTTTATCTGATTTGCAAGGCGATCAAAGCTTTATGTAGATCACCACTTAGGACGACTATCATATGACTTATATCAACCCGTACACCCTCTAGTGGAGCTTGAAAGGTAGAATCAACCTCCCATAGGGTTATTATATCAAATACTTCGTTCCTAAGGCCATTAAACACACGTCTTGCACTATATAACCCTTTCGTTGGGCAGCCCCTCTCCTTCATATGATTTTGCTCTACGCTTTAGAGGAGAAAGAAGAGAGGGATGGGAGAAAGGGTAGGGCCTAATACTAGCTCACACCATCCGATCCCCATGTTAGTTAAATCTTGCAAGATCTCGCCTCTACGCTTGCTTTCACATCTTCCATAGCTGAAATCCATTGACTTCGGTTTGTATTCTTTACCCCTTACTAGGTAAGAGGTTCCCTAGCTATCATTTCACATCTTCCTTTTATTTTCTATATTTTTGAGGCATTATGGTTAGAAAGCCCAATTTCGTTTCCGTCATTTCTCGTAAACCCTAACCTTAGGGTTTGTTCATACTAGGACTTGAGGTCTTGGTGATCGATTGGGAGTAACTCATGATATTGCAGAAGCTATATTTGGGCGTGGACCTGTGTGGATGTTATTGTACGTCAATTCTGGGCCCTAACTCGTTGAATCGAGTTGGAATTTATTCAAATTAAGTTAGGTAAAAACCTTAACCCTTGATTAAAGTATAATTATGTTAGAATTAAAGTTATTAATTATGAGATTGTCAATGAATTAGGATTTGGAGCATTTTTTTCAAATTTCTAATGCAAGGGTCACATCCTAATCAAGGATTTTCATCTGTAAGGTGAAGATATATCTTCAAGCTTCTACCTGGCATTTTAAATGATTAAATGTGTTTGTTTTCTATTTGGTTAATAACATGTTTGATGAAATGCTTGAGTGATATAAAATTCCTGATATTAGAACTTTTTGATGTTGAATGTTAAGAAATGTTGATATAGTTCGGATTGTGTTGATGTAGGTTGAATTGTACTGATTTATACATGTATTTAATTATTATGTGTTGATATAGGTTGGATTATGTTGAGGGATGTTTGATTGTATTCATTCGTACATGTGCAAAGGAACGACAGACCAAACACTACCAAAAAATCGAGTAAAGGCTATGGAAGTTGAAAGCTTTTAGCTACGGATTAAATCGTAGCAAAATAGCTACGAATTTAATCCGTAGCTATAGCCTAGGTTCTCTGTAGCTAAAACATACCTTTCAACCTATAACCTATATGGTGCTGAGGGGGATCCATGAGGTCCACTGGAATATATGTATTTGATCTAAGCCGTCCAAAAATTCGGATATATAATGTTGTTGCATAAGCCCAAAAATTATGTGGATTGAATATCTAGGTGGACCACACCATAAGAAATAATATAAATTAAATGTGTACTGTTAATTTGTTGTGTGGTCAGCTTAAAGATTTGATCTAAATGAATTTTTTATCATCCTTAAAATAATAATTTAAATTTATTGGATGGAGTGGATATATGAAATACATCACAGTGGGCCCCACGTAACTAAAATTCTAAAACCGCTCAGGGCCGTCCGTCACGCGCCCGTCGAAAACCCCATCTCCCTCCAAAAACCCAACCCAGCGCCATTATCTCCCGCCCTCCAAACCAGAAACCCACTCTCCATCTCCGTCTCCATCTCTCTCTCTCTCTCTCTCTCTCTCTCTCTCTGCACTCGCTCTCTCGTTCCCTTGCCCTCTCTTCATCTCCCGATCTCCCTCACCCTCTCTCACTGTCTCAAGGCCGCATTCCGCATCTCCCGAAACCCATTTCGTTGCATGAAGTAGAAGAAGAAGAAGCATCGTACGGTGAGTATATTTCTTTTTCCCTATTTATCTCTTTCTCAAATCTTTCAGAGGTTCAATCCGCATTCCCTCTCTCTGTTTTCTGAAATGTAAGGGCCGTTTGGCGGTCGGATTGGAAGGGATTGGATGTTATTGGAAGGGATTGGAAGGATTTGCCCCTTCGGTTCTGAAATCTAAGGGCCGTTTGGCATTTCGATTGGAAGGGATTGGATGTTATTAGAAGGGATTGGAAGTTAAATTCGATATTGGTCAGGCATGCCAAACAGAGTCGGTGATCAACAGCCAATGCCTGAGACGCGTTTGGCTCGAGGGATTGGAAGGGATGGTAAGGTTTAATCCCAGTATTGGCCGGGTGTGCCAAACAGACTGGATATATCAATCCAGGGATATAGCAATCCCATGTATCTGAAGACAATCCACTGTCAACACCATGACTACCGAGAAATCCAGGCCATCCACCGTAATACCTTTCAATCCCTTTCAATCCACCCATCCAAACACCAATGGCTGGTGGTCGGTGCTCTGTGGGCCCCACCATGATGTATGTGTTTCATCCATGCCGTCCATCTATTTTTATAGATAATTGTAATAATTGCTCAGGAGGAATCGCCGGCTGCTGAGTCGGCAGCAACGGGGATTGTGCAGTCGGGAGAATTGTGTGCCGGTGTCAGGTATTGCCTTGTGAATTATAATTCTTTGTTTAGGTTTTGCTGGTTAGATTCTGCAGATTGTTATTTACGGTTTTAATTTATATGTTCGGTGATTGGAAGTTGGAATTTGTGAGGAGAAATGCGAAGGAGATTCGCTTGGACGGTGAATTGGGGGGAACATGCTGTTGTTACACAAGGGTGCAAGATCCTGGCCAGTCATCAGGTGGGATGAACATGCCTTGGATTATAAACTTGTGGCTGTGGTCCACTCATTAGGTTGCATGCTAGTTTCTGAGTAAAATGGATGGTGGAAAGAAAGGGCAATGAATGGTCCATAGTTAATGTACACGTATGGTCCGCCTGATGAGTAGACCAGTTTGGTTTTTTGCCCAAGGGATGTTCATGTTAGGCTCTGTCTGATGAATGGTCTGGACCTTTCAAACAGCCTTAGAGGAACGGATGGATGAGCAATTATTAGCAGTGTTGTCAAAATCCTAATATCTACGATTTATGATTTGAGTTGAATTTTAAGTAAGACGATTTGAATCTCACCTTGTATCCCATTTTATATAAATCCTACGATTCTCTGATTTGAATCCTATGATTTATGATTCAAATCCTGATTTACAATTCAAATTATGCTTGGTCTCTTCTATTTAAGCTTCCCTCGGCTTTCATATTATGTTTTTAAATTGGTGGGGGCTTTAAGAATCGTTTAGAAAAGGTAAATTATTTTATTGTGCTCTTTATGAGAGATTAAATGATATATATTTTCTTCAACATTAAATCATGGAGCTGTCTCTCTCTCTCTCTCTGTGTGTGTGTGTCTCTCTCTCTCTCTCACTCTTTTTAAGATCTCTTACTTCTTAACTAGTTGAAACACCAAATTAATGTATGACTTATCTGGAATGTTTTCATGGGTGCTTACGATCATGTGGACTTATCTGTATTGTGGAATAGTGGTTAGAAATCAAAATATCTTTTTCTGTTGGTCTACATAATCAAATGCCACTTTTCCAATGTGATTCTAATTCATGAAATGTCACAAGAACATAAATTATAAAAGGATCCTTGTATGTTTTTTAAATGAAATTTCTTGAAAGATAAATAATAATAAAAAAGGAAGATAAGAATCCTTTATCGCTATCATAACATGGTATTACTTGGCGCATATTGATGGCAAAAGGATGATTGATAAGTTTTTAATTTTTTTTGCTTATTTATATTTTTCATTTTTGTAGAAAATCATAAAAATCTTACAATTTACAATATGATTTTCGATTCGATATGATTCAACCCCTATTATGATTTGCAATACAATAATGATTTTGACAACATTGATTATTTGTTCCAAACTTCCAACGCAACATGGAATTAGCTCCCCCAATTTCCATTAGAAAGGCCTCCTTGAGATGCACCTCTTTTGGTGAACCCACAAGATTTCGAAAGTTCTCTACTTGCGTTTAGGCCATATCGACTAAAACCCTGCTAGCTAAGTTAGCCTTCAACAGACCATTCTTTCTAGGCCTTGGCAACCTCTGTGCCATACTTGAAAGAAGGGGCCAATCATCTGAGGCATCACCAAAATTTGCTTGAAAAATCGGAGAATCTCCACTATAGGGCCCTCACAAAGTCGTAGTGCATCAATACATGATCTACCTAGTGGAGATTATGAAGGCAAAGGATTCAAATCTTTGTCTTTCTTCTCTTTAGGTGATCTTGCTTGAACACCTTACTTCTCCCAACTAGCCATCGGAAAGCTTGACACACTCATATAAGATCATATCTTCTTTGTTGGAGCTTTGTCCCTATGCTAGAAAGGCCAGAACTATAGTAGAAAGAATTCACAAAGAAGAGCCCCAATCTTTCTGGCTTTTAAATCCACTTGTCCCTCTCACCAATCAATGCTTTCCATTAATAGTGGCTCTAAGAACCCCACAAATTCTTCAATTTTCCCTATGTTGAATCCCTTCAAATTAGTGGAGACCATGCAATTTGATTTCCTTGAGGAATAAACACTCGGATACTGTGACTCCTTTTTCATGTGCACCAAATACAGACTTGGGAAGACAAGGCTGAGTGGTCTAGCAATGCACCAGACATCCTCCCAAAACTGTGCCTGCATTGCATCCCAATTACTGTGAACAATCTCCTTTCTAAAAAGGTTTTTCACTTTAAGTACCACTTTCCAAACGCCCCAATGCTTGTACTGGGATGAAGCTTCAGTAAAACATCCACTGGCACTTTCAATATATTTACATTTATTAGCTTACTTCCAGAGACATTCTTCCTCCACCCTGAACTTCTGTAACCATTTTCCCAAGAGCTCTTTGTTAAAAAATCCAGCAGTTAGGTCTCTTGGGGAGCTCCTGTTTCAAGTTGTGTATAGTTCTCGGTTTTGTTTCTTGAGTTGTTTAGTTGCTCTGCTTAGTTTTGTTTTTCGAGTTGTTTGGCTGGTTCCTTGCTTTTGTTTTTTGTTTTGTTTGGCTTTTTTGTATTTGTTTTGTGCTTGTTCTGTTGGGTTACTTTAGAAAAGGGTGCATGCATTTGTTGGTGTAATGTTCTTTTTACCTGCTTGTTGCTTCATGTTATGTTGGGTTAGCTTGGAAAATTACATGATCAAGTTGTATATTTTAACAATTGTGGCCTGTTGGATGTCAGAAGTGATGTCTTGCATCATTTTGCATTGGATTGGATGCTTTGTATCCTAGAAATGAAGTGTCAAAGGGGTTGCGTGGGTGATGCCCGCTTCAATTGATGGTCTGCTATGTTCTTGGCATGAGGATCTGGGAGGAGTGATTGGGAGAAAGAAGTGGAGAATCCTTCTCCTGGCTGTTCTTTAGACTATGTAGGCAGAAATGAAAAATCATTTTCCAGAATCCGAGTGTCTCTTCAGCTGGGGTGTTTAACAAGGTTTTATTATTCTTTAGAGATTCGGTGCCTTTAGCTCTTAGGACCTTTTGGGTTTGGGTTTCCTCCGTCTTGGGATTGGTATTGTTGTATTTTATTTTATGCTTTTTTTTTTTCCTTTTTGCTATTTCCTGCTTGCTGGTTTGCAGCTATGCCTATTGCTTCATCTTTTAAAAAAGAAAAAAGAAAAAAAAAGGAAAAAAGAAATGAAGTGTCAAAGGTATGCAAACTTCACAAATTTTTCATTAAGCATTTTGTAAGAAAATCTTTTTGTTAACTAAGTAGTTGGTTGGAAGGAGGAAGAAAGGATATGGTCCAAAGAGGTACAAAACAGAAAATTTTTTCTCAAGGAGTAACAGGATATTGTGAGACTAGAAGACATGTTTTGGAGGTGAAATTCCTGTGCTATGCAGCTCAAGGAGGGGTGATGAGGACACTAGCTTCCTGTCACCATGTTGTAAATGCTATTGAGGGTGAATTTAATAAAGAAGATAAAGAATGGGGGATGCGCTAAAGGAGTGCTTTCTTAGTGAGTGCTTTGAGTTCTTAGGGGTGTGTCGGTGTGGAATTAATTGTTTGGTAGTTCAAGGCATAACAAACAAAGATATGTGAAGTATTGTTGATGGTGTTGATTGATGTGTTTTTCTTTATGAGTATAGATGAGAAGAGGATCTGGAAGTTCACAATTCTCAGCTAGATCATTCTTCCATGCTTTGAAATCTAGGGCCTGTTTGGGTTGTGGGAAAAGAAAAGAAAACTCGAGGGTTTTCCATTATTTGGACCTTTTTTGTTGTTTGGATAGCAAAGGAAATGGTGAGATTGGAAGCGATTGCTAGCCTTTCCATAGTCAAATTTTCATGCACAATATAGAACATGAAAATTGTGAGAGGAATGTGAGATTTCCACTTTCTATCGAAACAAGATCCTCAAAAAATAGAATCCATGGGAATCCATGTTTAAATAATGCTCATAGAGTCTATGATTGGATAATCACTGTACTTTTCTCATCTTTTCCCAGTCCAAACAGGCTCCTAGTGATGAATTTTCCCATTCGTATAAGGGAATTGAGTGTGCCTAGGTTGGAGGCACTTGCCCAGAAAGAAACAACCAATAAAATTCTCACCCTAAATCTCCTGTAACGTGGCATCATTTACTTGAAACTTGCATCATGTTCCATAGGAAACTGTGGTGATTGAATGCCCACCATTAGGGCCTGTTTGGCCGGGCAGATTGGATGGATTTGGATGGTATTAGAGTAGATTGTACAAATTTCAAGGTAATGATAGTTGCGTCAATAGATTGGTGCAAGATCTATGGGATTGCTATATCCTGGGATTGCTATTTCTGGTCTGTTTGGGACGCCTGGCCAATCCCGGGATTAAACTTTCCAATCCCTTTTAATCCCTTGAACCAAACACGTCCCAAGCAATTTTAAAGGGATTAGGGTGGATTGGATGGGATTTAAAGGTAATGATGGTGATGTCAGTGGATTGTCTTAAGATCCTGAAAGGAATTATTTTTTTATGGGTTTGTCAGATTGTGACATCAATTTGAATTTCTATGTTTTTTATTTTTTTTAAATTTTTTTATTTACAATGTCTTTTATGTTACTGGCATAGGCATTCATATATATATTGAGAAATATGATTGAAGTGTTGGACTAGCATGTGCATTTACACCATTTTTTTAAATGTTGGTGACTCATCCACCACATGTGTCATAAAACATGTTAATCCACTGCATTGCATTCATCAGGAATCAAGCTTGGGGGTAAACATTTTTGGCTTTTATTCAAAAACTCAGGCTGTTTTAACTCCTAGTCTGGCCACTTATAAAATTATACCTAAAAATTCTAAATATACATCGTATGGTCCACTTCAGTCTCGGAATAATATAATTTTTGGGTAGTTTTTTTCATCATGATGAGCCAATACTATATGAATGGATTGGATGCACAGGAAACAGTGGTAATTCACCATTAAAACTTAATGTGGGTTGAAGAAATTTTGGATAGAGCTGATATTTGTGTGGTTTCTTCATCCTAGGTCTTTGTAAGCATTCCATTGCCCTTGTGTGGTGAAGTCTTTGACTAGTACGATCCATCATTTAGCTTGATATATTAGAATTGCATGCGAGACTTTTCATCTATGCAAGTGGTTTAATATTATACTTATTAATTGCATTATTAATTTTTTGTAAAAATACAATGATGGCAAACTCCTTAATACATTGTATTTGGTAGATAATATCCGTATGAGTCCACTCATCTGATAGCACTTTCTTCATTTTCAACTTTTAAGGAGGATGGTGCATTAGGTTAATTTCCAACTTTAATTTTTGGTAAGGTGCAGGTTGAAAATGGACCCATTGGTTAATCGAGATTTGGCTGTAATGAATAGGGAGTGGATGACACTAAGTTTCCCTGACCCACGTTTTCTTTCTGGAATCAGAAGTTTTTCAAAGTTTGCACAAGAAAACCTTTCTGGTAGAGAATTTGTTCCTTGTCCATGCACCACTTGCAGATGTGCACGTTTTCCGGTTTCTTATGATGATATGGAAATACATCTAATGAAAAATGGATTCGACCTAAGCTATAGGGTTTGGAACATGCATGGGGAACATGTATCACCTAAGTGTACTCGTGAATCAAGTTCCCAACAATATCGTGTCTCGAACTTAAATGAGGTTCACAACGCGATCGTTCAAGAACTTGATGGTAATAACCTAGATGAAGTTGAACAGGATGAGCCCAACGTGACCCCCTATAGTTGAAGGCGTCTTCGGAGAAAATGAAACTAATGAGTTTGAAGCAAATTTACGAGACGCAATGACTGAGCTATACCACCTTTGGAAAAATTTCACCGTCGACTTTCATTTTTAACTTTTCAAATTAAAGGTGAATCATGGATGGAGTGAAAAAAGCTTTCGAGCTCCTTCAACTACTAAAGAAGGTGTTACCTTCCTAATAAGGCCCCAACTAATACCTACCAAGCGAAGAAGATCATTACAAAGTTGGGTCTTGATTATGTGAAAATCCATGCTTGTCCAAATGATTGCATCTTATACTGGAGAGAGAACGAGATGAAAACCATTTGTCCAAATTGTAAAACTTCTAGGTACAAGAGTGAAATGGTTCTGAGAAAAAAGGATCTACAATACCTAGGAAGGTGTTAAGGTATTTTCCATTAACACCAAGGCTACAAAGAATGTTCAGGTGTGCCATGGTTGGCGAAAGAAATGTCTTGGCACTCAACCAGAAAATTTCAGCATGAAAAGATGGAGCATCCGGTTGATTCTATTGCATGGAAGAATCTTGATGACAAGTATACAGATTTTTCAGTTGAGCCTCGCAATGTTTGATTGGGTTTGGCTACAGATGGGTTTAACCCATTCGGCGCTTTTAGTATGTCGTATAGTTCATGGCCCGTTATGTGTGTGACGTATAACCTTCCACCAAAGCTTTGCATGAAACCTCAGTTTACTATGTTGACTTTACTCATTGAGGGATCGCGACAACCAGGAAAGGATATTGATATTTATTTACAGCCATTGATTGATGAACCGCAAAAGTTATGGCGAGAAGGGGTCACGACGTTCGATGCATACCATGAAAATAAATTCAACATGTATGTCATTTTGCTTTGGACAATCTATGACTTTCCAGCATATGGTAATGTTTCTGGTTGTAGGACAAATGGTAAGTATGGTTGTCCTGTATGTGGTCCTAACACAGATTCTTTGCGACTCAAATATGGAAAGAAACATGTTTATATGGGCTGCAGACGATGGTTGCCAATGTCAGAACAGGCTAGGAAGGACACAAGTACTGGCACGTTCAACAAGAAGGTGTAGATACGACGTCAATCGATCCGTCTGGATGGGATTGAGGTCAAAAGACAAACCGCAAATTTAAATATGTAGTGGGGGAAGACTGGGAAGAGTAATATAAGGGGTATTGATGGAGGCCGACAAGAGCTAGTGGGTGATGTTGAATCACCGTGGTTCTTCAAACGGTCTATATTATTTGATCCGGAGTATTGGAAAGATATTCCCGTGCGTCACAACCTTGATGTCATGCATATTGAGAAAAATATATGTGAAATCCTTGTTGCCTTGATGTTGAACACGCCTGACAAAACCAAGGATGATGCTAATGCATGCAGGGACCTGAAACAATTGGGAATTAAGAAGCATCTATGGCTGAAAAAGAACAATGTCAAAGTGATTCAGAAATAAGGTCCTTTCTGTCTAAGAAAAGAAGAGAAAAAACTTTTCATCCAAATTTTGCATAAGCTGCGTGTTCCGATCGGTTTTAGTGCGAATTGGAGGACCATCGTAAAGGAAGATTGCGTGGATTTAAAGGGAATGAAGTCTCATTCTTACCATGTGTTGATGCAACATCTGCCCCTCAGTTCTCATCCAGCATGCATTCAGGGATAGAAAGGTCATTCGTCCTATAATTACAAGCTTTTGCACCTTCTTTAATGCCTTGTGCTCGACAACCGTAGACCTTCAAACACTCCTTACTCTCGAGAGAGGCATGGCTAGGACGTTATGTCAGCTTGAGACTATATGCCCGCCATCGATATTTGTCATTATGATGCATTTGTCGATCCATTTGGCTTACGAGGCTCGCATATGTGGTCCTGTATACTATCGATGGATGTATCCATTCAAAAGGTACGTTGTGAGCTTAATAAGAATAAATCGGCTTAACATCTACATTTGCATGTATATATAATGTATCATTAACTTTGTCAGGTTCATGAAGACATTCAAGGCCTATGTCCGTAACAAGACACGACCTGAGGGTTGTATTGCAGAGCAGTACATCCAAGAGGAGACAGTTATATTCTTCAACCAATATAAAGGAAAACAGAAAACAAGCCTACTGGAAAAGTTGGAAAAACGGTTTAACAAAGTCATTCCAGGACTACGTAAGTTGGAAGATATCGTTGATGATGACCCTAATGATGACGATGTTGATCCAGTAGGTTCGGGTCAAAGTGTTATCCTAGCGGGTATCGAATATGAACAAGCTCGTAGATGGGTACTGAAGAGTCATCCCAGCTACGACGAGTGGGAATGGTATGTATAATAAGCTCATATATATATATATATATATATATATCTTCCTTACTTTATGCGATTTCAATATAACAATATTATCGAATATTGCACAGGAAGCACAAAGATTTCTTGCAGCGATGCTATAAGAGGACCAACAGGGTGCCTAGCGAGGACGAATTCATATCTTGGTTGAAGAGGCAACCAGAGTTCATTGAATCTGACGATAATGAATTTAAAGATGTTGTGAGATGACCTCTAGCTTTTTTTATGCAATACAATAAATATTGTATTAATGGTTTCCTCTTTGTCACTAAGGACTATGAGGAGAATAAAATGAACCAAAACAGTGGGGTTAGGACATAGGGTATGACAACCTTTCGATCAAGTGCTAAGGATATCAATACAGTGGATGAAAATTAACCTTATTACGGAGTCCTTTGTAGAATTATCCAATTGGAGTACCGAATAGGGTACAAGCCCGTCCTATTTAAGTGTGATTGGGTGGAAGTGACACATCATGATGTTTCTTTTGATGCAGAAGCAAATTTGAGATTAGTAAATTTAGCTAGTCTTTAAAGTTCAGACAAAGTCGGTGACAAGCCCTTCATTCTTGCAGAGCATGCCACACAAGTTTTCTACTCCAGAGATCCAAAAAATCCTGACTGGCATGTGGTCTTGGAGGTTCCCAAAAAAATTTTTGTTGAAGAAGAGACATGCGTTCTATTGGAACGATTAAAGGCTGTAAGTAATGCCGATGTAGGACCCGATCTCACCTCATTAGCAATGGTTGATGAATTGATATTCAATGAATCTGAAGAGTCAGTGTTGTGGTCAAGAAAACAAAGAAAAGAAAATGATCGAAGAGAATCTACTGATTTGTTTGTATTTTCTAAGCATGTAACAGAATGATATTTATTGGAGGAAGTCTAAACAAGGTTTGGATAATATAGTGAATTTTTTATACTTTATCTGTGATCTAAATTATTTCTTAACTATTAGCTTTTTTTAAAAAAAAATCTTTTCTTATCTTTTCATATTAAGGAAGAAATAGGCACATGGATTCACAACCAGAGGTATTGGGTGCGCAGGTGCTTGGGAGTACAGATTCAAGCAATACCAAAGGTAATAAGATACTTCTCCTTAATTATATATGTAAATTTCCTTTTCCTTATATATTGGCAGTAATCAATAATGTATATATATAACTGTTATTCTTTTTATGTAATTGTGTCAGCTTCTTCTTCATCTAAAAAAAGAGGCATTACTAGGGGGGTTTCTTTACTTGTGCCACCTGATAGGAAAAAAGTCCTAAAGACGAATGAATTCGAGCAACCGAATGAGGACTGTTCCGATCACAGGGACTTTGCATCGCATGTCGGTGTCCTCACCCGTTCTCATATCCCGATCATATACCCGGACTTTCGCCAAGTGCCTCATGAACAAATTCATATGGTCACAGAAAGATTGTCACAGTTTTATGAGTTTGAGGGTCAAAGTTGGGCTGCAAGTCTTGATTACGTTACAAAACGCATCAATGAAACGTGGAGGAATTACAAGAGAAGATTGACGGCAAAATATATTACAAACAAGGATCTTATTGCTTTAAGAGATGGTCCTGCCCCCCCAGGTATCCCTATGGAGGATTGGAAGGCCTTCATGGATCAACGTAAAGGAATAAAGTCAATCGGGCCAAGCTAAAAGGACCTGCGTGTCTTGGGAGGCGTAGTATGTCTGTTACTCACCATAAGATGGTATATATTTAAAAATAGATATTATAGTTTAAAATTGAATTTAAATTTGAATTATCATTCATCTAAATATATTAATGATGTGTATTTCAATGATATATAATATGCCAAAGGCGATGGAGAAGAATCTTACCTCTGATGCCGAGATAAGTAGATGTGAAGTCTTCTTAAGAGCTCATACAAGAAAGGACAAAGTGGTCCATTATTCTGACCTTGCTGTAAGTGCATCCCTCGCACCACTAACTAGTACCCTTATGAAAAGCTTATGTATAACTTTGAATTATATTGCATTCATTTGTATTTTTCACAGGAAAAACTAGATAAGTTCTATAGTAGCAATCCTACTTCTAGGATGACCGGCATGGATGATGCCCTTACAGAGGTAGTAATAAAATTTAAAAATTAGTAGAGTTTTATGGTAATTATGAATATCCTAATAACTTAATTTACAATGCTTTACAGTTGGTTGGGTTTGACAATAGAGGGCGAATGCAGGGTCTAGGTTGCTCAATAAGCAAGGTCGGACTGAAGAAGTCAGCCCCTGCTCGTTCAAAGGTAGAGAATATGACAAAAGAAAAAGAGAGCGTAACTCAAGAGTTATCTCAGGTGAAGAAAAAATTGGATGGTATGACCCAAGATATAGTTGAGATGAAGAAAACATTGATTAATATGCAGAAAGATAGACAGTATACTCAAAATCTCTCATCACCAACAATCGCTAAATCTACTCAGGCGTCGTCGGTATGCAAGTATAAATTTTTTACTATAATGAGCTTACAATTATATTATAAACGCTAACAATACCAATGCCATTTTATGTGTAAATGTAGCCGGATATTATATATATCGGTAAGAGATGCGACTTGCTTGGTTTTGAAAAACGTGGTGTAGTTGCTCGTGGTGAAGTACACGAAGTTAATCCAAATGCAACTGTCCATTACGAGCCGTTGGAGGATGGAGCTTTTGTTGTTGTCCTGACTGAGGTTATACAACCTCACGCTCCTTTGTGGAAAGAAGATGGGTTCGCATCTACACTTGGAGAGGCCGGTCCAGGATCATTTGTGCAATGAGGGAAAGAGGCTTTGAGATTTCAATAATTTGAACAAATTTGGTACTGTATAATTGAACATGTGTTGTGTGCATTTTGAACTCATTTTAAACTTGTTGTGTGCATTTTGAACTAATTTTGAACTTGTTGTGTACATTTTGAACTAATTTGGCACTTGTTTTTTTATTTCTTTTAATATTGAAAGAATTTTGTACTCTATATTTGAACGTATTTATAGTCTTTGGCTCCATTTGGTCATCACAGTAGTATTTATGAAAATATTTTTTTTAAAAACCAAATAGAGCCTAAGCCCTTTTTTAACTCCACCAATGTAAGGAGCCGGTCCCAAGCCCGAGTAAAGGAGGGAGAAGGGCTTTAGAATGAATCATCAACTATGGAGATCCTGAAAATGCAGTGAGTATCTTTGGTTTTATGGTTTTACTTGTACATTCCTGTATTGATTACTCAAGCATGACAGTTATGCGCATTCTTTCAGGTGGATGTTGCATGTGGGAGGGTTGGAGCTGCATATTTCAGATTCAAGCATCTGGTACGTCTCTTGTCAAGAATGCACATGTGTAGTTCATTAAACAGTACATTATGTGATATCATGTGCATGATATCTATGTTGTAATTTCCCTCATGTATTTTGCTTAAAATCCATGTTTATGTATGATTCTCATGCATCGACATGGATTTGAGCTAAAAAAGATCGAAATAGAAAATTTGAGAAAACAGGGGAGATTTTCTTTTATAAAGTAAGTATTTGGGACCAAGTGGTTACGTATTTGCTCCATTAAATTTGCTCGAAATTAATGGAGCAGACCCGGATGTGCGTCGGAGCTATCCGGATGAGCGGGGGTCCCTGGAAGGTGGGAACCGCTGTTATGACCATGATGAAGCTGTCTATTTCCTATGGACAGCGTTGGAGGGGCCTATCCATTTGGATAGGCCGTGTTTATGTATTTGATCGAAATTAATGGAGCAGTCCCGGATGTGCGTCGGAGCTATTCGGAAGAGCGGGGTTCCCTGGAAAGAGGGAACCGCTATTATGACCATGATGAAGCTGTCCATTTTTTATGGACAGCATTGGAAGGGGCCTGGCATTTGCGTCGGATGGCCTTGTTTATATCTGTATTTGCTTTGCAGGGACCATACCCTTAACCTTTCTCAATTCCCTAAACTTAAACCTACACCTAATCCTAATCGTAACTCCCTAACCTAAACCTATCTTTAAACTTGAAAACCCAAACATAAACCCGACCCCGAACCCAAACCCGATATCCTAAACCTAAACCTTAACCTATTCTCAATTCCCTAAACCTATGTCTTATAACCTAAACCTAAACCTAAACCTAAACCTAAACCTTAACTTAGACCTATAACCTATATCCTAAACCAAAACCCATGACCTAAAATCTTAACCTATAACCTAAACCAAAACCTATACTTAAACCTATAACCTAAACCTGAACATATAACCTTAACCTAAAACCTAAAACCTAAACCTAAACCTATAACCCAAATGTATTCTCAATTCCCTAAACTTAAACCTACACCTAATCCTAATCGTAACTCCCTAACCTAAACCTATCTTTAAACTTGAAAACCCAAACATAAACCCGACCCCGAACCCAAACCCGATATCCTAAACCTAAACCTTAACCTATTCTCAATTCCCTAAACCTATGTCTTATAACCTAAACCTAAACCTAAACCTAAACCTAAACCTTAACTTAGACCTATAACCTATATCCTAAACCAAAACCCATGACCTAAAATCTTAACCTATAACCTAAACCAAAACCTATACTTAAACCTATAACCTAAACCTGAACATATAACCTTAACCTAAAACCTAAAACCTAAACCTAAACCTATAACCTAAATGTATTCTCAATTCCCTAAACTTAAACCTACACCTAATCCTAATCGTAACTCCCTAACCTAAACCTATCTTTAAACTTGAAAACCCAAACATAAACCCGACCCCGAACCCAAAACCGGTTTCCTAAACCTAAACCAAGACCTATAACCAAAACCTATAACCAAAACCCAAACCGACACCTAAACCTAAACCTAAACCTAAACCCTAACCTAAACCTATAACCAAAACCCAAACCGACACCTAAACCTAAACCTAAACCTAAACCTATAACCTAACCTCAACCTAGACCTAAACTTAAACCTATAGCCTAAACTCAAATCCCTAAACCTAAACCTAAACCTAAACCTAAACCTATAGCCTAAACTCAATTCCCTAAACCTTAACCTGGACCTAGACCTAAACCTAAACCTATAGCCTAAACTCAATTCCCTAAACCTCAACCTAAACTCAAATCCCTAAACCTTAACCTAGACCTAGACCTAAACCTAAACCTAAACCTATAGCCTAAACTCAATTCCCTAAACCTTAACCTAGACCTAGACCTAAACCTAAACCTATAACCTAAACTCAATTCCCTAAACCTCAACCTAGACCTAATCCTAAACCTATAACCAAAACCCAAACCGACACCTAAACCTAAACCTAAACCTAAACCTATAACCTAACCTCAACCTAGACCTAAGCTTAAACCTATAGCCCAAACTCAAATCCCTAAACCTTAACCTAGACCTAGACTTAAACCTAAACCTATAGCCTAAACTCAATTCCCTAAACCTCAACCTAAACCTAAACTTAAACCTATAGCCTAAACTCAAATCCCTAAACCTTAACCTAGACCTAGACCTAAACCTAAACCTAAACCTATAGCCCAAACTCAATTCCCTAAACCTTAACCTAGACCTAGACCTAAACCTAAACCTATAGCCTAAACTCAATTCCCTAAACCTAAACCTAAACCTAAACCTAAACCTATAACCTAAACTCAATTCCCTAAACCTAAACCTAAACCTAAACCTAAACCTAGAACCAAACCCCAAGCCGACACCTAAACCTAAACCTAAACCTAACACTATAACCTAAACCTAGACCTATACTTACACCTATATCCTAAACTCTAATCCCTAAACCTTAACCTAGACCTATACATAAACCTAAACCTATAGCCCAAACTCAATTCCCTAAACCTTAACCTAGACCTAGACCTAAACCTAAACCTATAGCCTAAACTCAATTCCCTAAACCTATAACCTAAACCTAAACTTAAACCTATAGCCTAAACTCAAATCCCTAAACCTTAACCTAGACCTAGACCTAAACCTAAACCTAAACCTATAGCCCAAACTCAATTCCCTAAACCTTAACCTAGACCTAGACCTAAACCTAAACCTATAGCCTAAACTCAATTCCCTAAACCTCAACCTAAACCTAAACCTAAACCTATAACCTAAACTCAATTCCCTAAACCTCAACCTAGACCTAATCCTAAACCTATAACCAAAACCCAAACCGACACCTAAACCTAAACCTAAACCTAAACCTATAACCTAACCTCAACCTAGACCTAAACCTAAACCTATAGCCTAAACTCAAATCCCTAAACCTTAACCTAGACCTAGACCTAAACCTAAACCTATAGCCTAAACTCAAATCCCTAAACCTTAACCTAGACCTAGACCTAAACCTAAACCTATAGCCTAAACTCAATTCCCTAAACCTCAACCTAAACCTAAACCTAAACCTATAACCTAACCTCAACCTAGACCTAAACCTAAACCTATAGCCTAAACTCAAATCCCTAAACCTTAACCTAGACCTAGACCTAAACCTATAACCTATAGCCTAAACTGAATTCCCTAATCCTTAACCTAGACCTAGACCTAAACCTAAACCTATAGCCTAAACTCAATTCCCTAAACCTCAACCTAGACCTAAACCTAAACCTAAACCTAAACTCAAATCCCTAAACCTTAACCAATAACCTAACCTAAACCTATAACCCAAACCCAAACCGACACCTAAACCTAAACCTAAACCTAAACCTATAACCTAACCTCAACCTAGACCTAAACTTAAACCTATAGCCTAAACTCAAATCCCTAAACCTTAACCTAGACCTAGACCTAAACCTAAACCTAAACCTATAGCCCAAACTCAATTCTCTAAACCTTAACCTAGACCTAGACCTAAACCTAAACCTATAGCCTAAACTCAATTCCCTAAACCTCAACCTAAACCTAAACCTATAGCCTAAACTCAATTCCCTAAACCTTAACCTAGACCTAGACCTAAACCTAAACCTAAACCTATAGCCCAAACTCAATTCCCTAAACCTTAACCTAGACCTAGACCTAAACCTAAACCTATAGCCTAAACTCAATTCCCTAAACCTAAACCTAAACCTAAACCTAAACCTATAACCTAAACTCAATTCCCTAAACCTCAACCTAGACCTAATCCTAAACCTATAACCAAAACCCAAACCGACACCTAAACCTAAACCTAAACCTATAACCTAACCTCAACCTAGACCTAAACTTAAACCTATAGCCTAAACTCAAATCCCTAAACCTTAACCTAGACCTAGACCTAAACCTAAACCTATAGCCTAAACTCAATTCCCTAAACCTCAACCTAAACCTAAACTTAAACCTATAGCCTAAACTCAATTCCCTAAACCTCAACCTAAACCTAAACCTAAACATATAGCCTAAACTCAAATCCCTAAACCTTAACCTAGACCTAGACTTAAACCTAAACATTTAGCCTAAACTCAATTCCCTAAACCTCAACCTAAACATAAACCTCAACCTATAACCTAAACTCAATTCCCTAATCCTCAACCTAGACCTAATCCTAAACCTAAACCTAAACTCAAATCCCTAAACCTTAACCTAGACCTAGACCTAAACCTAAACCTATAGCCTAAACTCAATTCCCTAAACCTCAACCTAAACCTAAACCTAAACCTATAACCTAAACTCAATTCCCTAAACCTCAACCTAGACCTAATCCTAAACCTAAACCTAAACCTAAACTCAAATCCCTAAACCTTAACCTATAACCTAACCTAAATCTATAACCAAAACCCAAACCGACACCTAAACCTAAACCTAAACCTAAACCTATAACCTACACCTAAACTTAAACCTATAACCTAAAATCAAATCCCTAAACCTTAACCGCTGACCTAGACTTAAACCTAAACCTATAGCCTAAACTCAATTCCCTAAACCTCAACCTAGACCTAATCCTAAACCTATAACCAAAACCCTAACCGACACCTAAACCTAAACCTAAACCTAAACCTATAACCTAACTTCAACCTAGACCTAAACTTAACCCTATAGCCTAAACTCAATTCGCTAAACCTTAACCTAGACCTAGACCTAAACCTAAACCTATAGCCTAAACTCAATTCCCTAAACCTCAACCTAAACCTAAACCTAAACCTATAACCTAAACTCAATTCCCTAAACCTCAACCTAGACCTAATCCTAAACCTAAACCTAAACTCAATTCCCTAAACCTTAACCTAGACCTAGACCTAAACCTAAACCTAAACCTATAGCCTAAACTCAATTCCCTAAACCTCAACCTAAACCTAAACCTAAACCTATAGCATAAACTCAATTCCCTAAACCTTAACCTAGACCTAAACTCAATTCCCTAAACCTATAGCCTAAACTCAATTCCCTAAACCTCAACCTAGACCTAATCCTAAACCTAAACCTAAACTCAAATCCCTAAACCTTAACCTATAACCTAACCTAAACCTATACTTATAACCTAAAACTATTCCCAAATCCCAAAACCTATTACCTAAACCTAACCTTTCCCTAAACCATAACCCATTCTCAATTCCCTAAAGCTATAACCTATAACCTAAACCTAAACCTAAACATAAACCTAACCTAAACTTATAACCTTTCCTAAAACCTTTAACTTAAACCTAAACTTAAAACCTAAGTGTATTCTCAAATTCTTAAACCCAAACTTACACCTAATCCTAATCTCAACTCCCTAACCTAAACCTAAACTTGAAAGCCCAAACCTAAACCCGATCCCAAACCCGAACCCGATTTCCTAAACCTAAACCTTAACCTGTAATCAAGTTTCCAAAAGCTATAACCTATAACCTAAACCTAAACCTAAACCTAAACCAAAATCTATAACCTAAACCTTAACCTATAACCTAAACTTAATTATAACCTATAGCCTAACCTTAACCTAAACCTATAACCTAAACCTAAACCAAACCTAAACCTATAATCATATGGTGAGACCATTTCTTTTGTGTCAATTTCATTCTTCTTTGAGTTTTTTTTAATTCATTAAGGAAAAAAAAAGTGGTTATACGTGTTGCACTTTTTTCACTGTCTTTCTTATCTCCAATGGGCATTCTAATTTATGAATGACATGACTGTTTGTAGGATGATGGAATATACGAAGTCTGAAATTCGGTGAAGTCGAGCACATTTCTCTAATGAAGCCAAAGATTTGTATTTTCAGCATTATTGTATTTATAACTGTATTTGATTGTAATTGTAATTAATTGAATGAAGGATTGTAATTGTAATTAAATTGAATGATTGTAATTGTAATTGAATGAATGAAGGATTGTAATTGTAATTGAATGAATGAATGATTATAATTGAATGAATGAATGATTGTACAGGTGGTATTTGAATGAACAGGTGATGAATGAATGAATGATTGTACAGGTGGTATTGAATGAACAGGTGGTAATTGAATGAACAGGTGATTTAATTTTTCAATGTACAAAATAGCTACGGATATTGACCGTAGCCACTAGTCAAACAGGTGTAGCCTTTTTAATTTTGGCATATTGCTACAGACTTTCAGCTATAAATAATATCCGTAGTTGTTTGAAGTTTTTGCTACAGATATAATTGCTATGGATTATATCTGTAGCTATTTACAATATAGCTACGGATTAAATCCGTAGCCAATAATCAGATAGGTATAGCCTTTTAAAATTTGCCCTATTGCTACGGACTTTCAGCTACAAATAATATTTATAACTGTTTATTTTTTTTGCTACAGGGGAAAAGGCTACGGATTTAATCCGTAGCTACGGATTTAATCCGTAGCCATAGGTTCCAGACCTATCGTTATGGCACCTACGACGACGGTCGTGTTACGGACTAGCTACGGACGTAATCCGTAGCCATTGACCTAAGGCTACGGATTAAGTCCGTAGTGTTATACCTTTGTTGGGTATTAAATTTTCTTCGTGTTTACGATAATGTATTTGATAATCCAAATTATTGTTGTGGTGGATTAAGTATTGTAAATTGTTTAAGTGGGTGGCCCACCTTAGGTTAGCCACCCTAGGCTTGTTTGAGCGACCGAGGTTAAAACTGGACGACTGCAAGTAGTTGAAACTACGTGGGATGCCTTGCACCCAATGCCGATTGTGTCGAGGATTCTCCATAAATGATTGGATCATTCTAATGTAAGACTAATCATTTCTATAGTTTTTGTTGAATAACACCCTATGAAATCTGGAATACATCTGTTACCATTGAAATGAGTCCACTCATAAACATTAGTACTTTACGATCCTCGATCCTATAAAGACTTATAAGTTGAGCATGATAGTATGGGACACCGTTTTCGAGCTTTCAGCCTATGCTGGGGTGACGAGCCTCCCCATAGTATCCAGTGAGCACTGATGGAAGTGACAAGCCTACCATGTTGTATTGGGAAAGGGTGTGGAGCCCTTTCCGTATTTATTAGTGTTAGCTGACAAGCCCTTACCTTATTGTGATAGCCCTTGGGTGATAAACCCTAAATTAGATTAAGGGACACAGGTGGGGAGCCACTACAGCTGCAATAAGCCTCGTGATCCGATTAGACTCGTAATATAATAGTGGTACTCTATCTTCACCAATATGTTGTTTGAATAGGCTCTAATAAATATTTGGACAACCATGTATATCATGCAGCTTATTAGTGAAGCTGGTGACGAGCCACAATACCATAGAATAGGCATGTGTGGAAGTTAAAGTTGTGATGAGGGAGTGTTTAAATTGTATAAACATGTATCCACATATCATGACATCCATGCACTTAACAACTACATTAAGAAACTGTTTGTTTTGTTATGATATCATTACATTTGCTTAGTTATATTGATAACATGTGAATGTTGCTTAGTGTTTGTACATTAGAGTTAACATACTTAACAGTAGTACATGTACAAATATGTAATTATCATGAACCTACTTATAACTAAAATTTCTTAGGTATAATCTTGAGAATATTTCTTCAATATGTTGGCGTTTAACGCCTTCCATTTGACATATGTAGATGGCTTAGAAATCGAACTACATGATCGTGCGCTTAGGGAACCCCAATAGACTTATAGCTTCATTACTTTAGTAGTTATATTTATCGTACATATTGAATTTATTGTGATTTGTATAATTCTTATATGATGGACACTACTTTTAAAATTATACCATTGCATATTAGCCCTATATTTCTTGGTTTTGTTATTTATACCTTGCTTTGGATCTGTTAAGTTGAAATGCGTTACTCTGATTATTTGTATATGGAATGAATGTGAATTTAAATGAGGACACACGAACATTTTTATTAACTTCATACTTAGGAACTCATGATCGGAGTCTTTGTAATCAGGTGTTGAATTTCAGGGCATGACAGGGTCAAACAGAAAGGGTCTCCGGTACCTCCTATAAAAACCAATGGACCCGTTCGCAGATATGAAACCCGACAAATCAAACCTTGCCCAATCATACAAACTCCCTGAAAATTCTGATTTAAGCATCAACAGTTTGATGCCGTTTATGGGAACGATGACAAAGTCATCTTAAAAGTTCCCTTTACATTAAGAGAATCGTCAGCCTTTCATCTGCTCAGTAATGGCTAATGGAAAGAAAAAAGGCTTTGGCTGCCATTACTGAGCTAATACCCATACCAGAAGATCAGCTTGAGATCTCCCAAATGCCACAGTCAGATCTTCAGCCTGGCCTCCCTTCATCGGTGGTTATGCAGAGGCCCCGAAATCAAGAATGGCGGCTTGCTCTCTAGAAAACTAAGTTAAGGCCTTGGCTGAAAATATCGATTGAATCATGCACATATTAGAACGACAACATCCCCTCCCCGACTAGTGCGCGACATCGGGAGTAACTTCTACCTAGCCTCGACCTCTACAACTACCTCATGAATTGTTTGTGGTGAAGGATAGACCTTCACGAAGTTAGTGCATCCTCATGCAAACCGTGGAAGAAGAGATGCAAAAAGGCTCTCGAGACTATAGTAGAAAGAGAAATTCCATTGGAAGCAGAGCTGAGAGGTATTTGAGACTAACTCGAAGACATCTAGCAGGCATATCGAGCGAAGGCCCCTGCCTCCATTGATGCACAGTTAGAGGAAGCAAAGCTCCCTTTTACTGACGATATCATTAAGTCTCAACTCCCGTCGAGGTTCTGGATGCCCTAGATCACCCCTTACTTTGGATCTGGGGACCTGGCCAAGCATCTGAAGTCTTTCAGAGCATGGATGGAGCTTCACGGGACTTCGAGCTTAGTGACATGTAGAGCATTCTCCCTGACTTTGTCAGGAACTACACGAAAATGGTAAAGACACCTGAAGTCGAAATCCATCAGTTCATTCACTCAACTTAGTAAGGCTTTCATCACTCAGTTCATCTGTGGGAAAGATAGGAGAAAGCCATCAACCTATCTCCTTATGATCACTTAGAGGGAGGACGATCTGCTAAAAGACTGGATCATCTATTTCAACGCTGAAGTTGTCCAGGTCAATAGTTTCTTTGACCAGATAGCTTTGGCTATCATGGTAGCCGGCCTTAAATAAGAAAAGTTCATCTTCTCTAAAAAATATTCAAACACTGAGGAACTCTTCAATTCATAAAGAGCTACTCAAGGAGGAAACAACTCGGCTAAGGATAGGAAGCGAAAGGAAGAAAGGGAGCCCTCTGTTGCTAACGCTAAAAGAAAGGAGGATAACTAAAATCGAGGCCAGCGTACCAACGAAGTCCGGAAAGTCGCTTCTATTAGTACACTCCCTTAAACACCAAACCAGAGTAGGTACTTACGGAAGCTGGGCTAAGCAAGGAATTTTGATGACTGAGCTGAATCAGTCAAGCAAGCTTAGTAATAAGGCTCATCAGTCAACCCTGACCTCGACCGCAGGTATTGAGTGATATATCGACTAAAAGATATGGAGGCGTTACGAGGGACATACTAACTAGAAGACATAGAGGGTAAGTTCTTGCCTCACCCATGGAACGCCGAACATCTAAATATTTACTACCTATGAGGAACTCTGACAAGTGAAATGACTGTGCTCGACTGATTACCTCGATAAAAGTTACCCCTACTCGACTATGAGAAACCTCCCTCAATCAAAGGGAAGAAGGTTCTCTCATTTATTTCTACTCTTTTATCTACATGCTCGACTATGAGTGACCTCCCTCAGTTAAAGGGATACTTTTTCGTTCCCACGATTTTTCCTACTATGCTCACAACTTACACCTTCAACCATGAGGAACCTCCCCCAATTGAAGGAAAATGTTCATCGTTCTTAATATTTACTACTAAAAAATAAGGCAACACCGATAGCTAAAAATCGTTAGTATTGACCTTCCTCGATAGCTTTTAGCCGTCGAACGGGTTATCGGGAAAGGGGGCATCGGCATTGCTCGCCGATAGTTTGCCGACGACTTTAAACTGTCAGGGAGCAACGCCGATGCCCCCTTTCCTGACAGCCCGTCCGACAGCTAAAAGCCATCAGGGAAGGTCAATATTGACGATTTTTAGCCATTGGCATTGCCTTATTTTTTGGTAGTGAATATTAAGAATGATGAACCTTTTCCTTCAATTGGGGGAGCTTCCTCATGGTCGAAGGTGTAAGTCGCGAGTATAGTAGGAAAAATCATAGGAATGAGAAAGAGCATTTGTCTACAAGTTATGCGACTTAAAAACCTACATGCTCGACTATTATATCTACTAAGTTATCATACACGACTGCCCACACAAAAGCAAAATAACACTTGCCATGTAGTGCATGACTTCTCGTAGAGAGATACTGTCTAATATCCTCCTTGATCACCGCAGGAGGCTCCCTTCCAAATTCCCGCATTAACTACTAGGCAACAAAATCGAGGAACGTATATGGAATGAGTTGACCTTCTCTAGCTAAAGAATTAAGAATCTTAACTCATATATTAGTCCAAAAGTTACTTCCTGATCTAATAAAGTATAGAGATCGGAAGTAGGGGGCCACAGTTATGGGTCAGCAAGACTTAGTGACTTTATATATTGCTTGAGGGCCGAAAAATCACCCCGACCTTTGGTGTCGGCTACTTTCTACCTCGGCCTCAGTTGTCACTTTGGCCCCCCTACCTGATTTTAGGTACCAACCTTAACTTCAGATATCGACATCAACCTCGGGTACCGACCTCGACCTCAGAATATAAATATCTAGAGAGAATCTTCCAACATATAAAGATAAAATTGATCTGACGTGGTTTTAGCTGAAAATTATGCTAATCAAGGTAAAGTCGGATATATTTTTAAAATTATAGTTTGACTCTAAGACGGGCCCCTCCAGCATATCCAGCAAATTAACTCAGATACGCAGACCACCTAGAAAGCCTATAAATATACCCCCTGCCATGGGTAAAAGGTACAAACAACTATCTCGATTCTATTACGCAAGTCCATACACCTGACTTAGGCATCGGAGGGTCTCCAATCTTAACTGATGCTTCCGGTGTCTTCACTTATTCTCCGTTAAATTGAAGGTACTTAGCGGCTTATATGAGGTGAGGCATGACTTCTCTTGTTCTCCATTAATTGTAAGTACTCAGTGGCTCGCGGGAGGTGAGTTAGAATTGATCAGATTTGAGCGTAATAGAAACCTTCCATGCATGTTGTTGCATTTGGACTCATCTACATCCCGAAATTTATGAGACTCTCCATTAGGTTTAGTCCACTCTTCATAGCCTGCTTTGAAAATCATACTGATCAAATGATCAAAACCACAGTGCATGAAATGCCAAAGTGGATGGAAAAGGTCACTCGTAGATGATAGATTCACTCAAGAATAACCTTTTTTTCCTAGATCTTAAGGTGCGGCAGACCATATACTTCAATAATATGAACAACCTAACTTTCTCCCAGATCTTGATGGTGGGATAGACTTACTCTTCAGCTCAAATGTTTGTGAAAATTTGGCACGGTAGACAAGGTTGTGTGTGAAAGTTTGCTTATGGTGATTATATATGAACATTTCTCAAAGGATATGGGGTTGTCATTGTAAGGCCCGTATCTTAGTCCGTACTGTTCCGTTGGCTTCCGCGGTTCTTCTGGTTGAATTTCGGTAACCCTCGACCTGTATCCGATGTTTATGCGTGAACCTAAGCTGAGTCATGCATCCCGAAGTTGGCTCGACCTGAAATTTATATGTTAGTGACCGCGCTGTCGTTGCGGTTCCAATGCCACAACTTACGCACCGAACCGATACCTAGGCCAGGAGATGTGGGCCTACGTTCATTCTGAAGAAACACCGCAAGTTGTGAATATCGAGGGAATCTCTACGATATGTCCCATCAATCAATGTCAAGTACAAGCCATACCCCAAGTACAACAACCCATCCCTACCTTTTCAAAAGTCAACTCTCTCTCTCCCCTCACCATTCCTCTTTTTTCCCATTTTCAACCACAACCATACCTTCCATCACCCTTTCCTTACAACCACCACATCACCCCATCCCTTAAGCCACTACTTCTCCTTCTCTCTCTCTCATTTCATCTCTTCACTTCCCAAGCAACACATCATCCCACGTCCAAGCTCTCCCACGTCCCAAACAACAAGTGTGGCCCACTTTCCCTACCCTCTCATCTCACATCTCAACCGTTCATTCATCATCTACCACCATCAAACTTGAAGGCAAGGAGCTAAGGAAGCTAGGGGAGCAAGGAGAAGGCCTAGAGGTGGGTGATCCACCGTTAATTTCCATTAAGGGCCCACTTGTTGTGGGACCCATTTGATGTATGTGTTGTATCCATGAGGGGCCCATAGTGGTGGGGTCCCTCTATCACCGTCTCTCCCTCTCTCTCTCTCCCTCTCTCTCTTTCTTTGAATGGTGATGATGATGAAGGGGTGAGTGTGGCCCACCATGAATCATATATTGCATGTGGGACCCATCGGATGAATGTGTTGGATCTATGCCATCCAGCCCATTAGCGAGCAAGGAAAACATAAATATCAGGTGGTCCAAACAGGTGGGCCACGTGCATGTGGGACCCACCATGATGTCCCTATTTATCCATGCTGTCCAGCGTCTCTGGATGCTGGACATGAATGGGAATGGGGTGCGGCTAACATGGAGTGCATGTATTGACATGGGTGTGTACTAACGGCTAACAAAAAAAAAAAATTAGCTTTTTTTTTTTTGGATGGGCTGCTCATGCAGGCACCACCTAGATGTACGAAGTTAATCCAAGCCATTCATCCTTTTCCTCAGATCATTTTAGGCGTTGAGCTGAAAAATGAACTCAATCTGATTTACTGGCGGGCCATAGCATAAAGAATAGTATTCTTGCCGTTGAAATACACCCCGATATTTTCGTACATCAAAACCCATCCAATATTGGACTTGACGGGTTTGTAGTGAGCCTAAAAAGACCAATGGGTGGGGTGAATTTCCTTGATGCGGGCCCCACCTAGGGAAAACCACAGAAAAACATGTTTTAAAAAAAGAAAAAAAAGAAAATAGCATCAGACGCTGCTGCTGCTGGCGCCGCCGCGTCCTCTGCCTAGTGACGGTGGCCAGGGACCCACGGCCCTAACTGTGGACCCCACCATGATATGTGTCGACCATCAACACCTTACATTTGGTGGGCCCTCCTCCCAGCTGTGGGCCGCTCAAAAATCAACCACATGTGGCGCTCAGGTGGCCCACATCACAGGGAACAATTGGATTGGAAGCCTACCATTGAAACCCTTTTGGGGTTGCAAAAGTTTTGGATTAGATATGATATTTGTTTTTTTCCTCTTCATTCGGACTGCGTGACCTCATCCACAGGTTGGATGGCATATAGACAGTATGGTGGGCCCCAGGTTTGAGTGACCTTATCAACCGTTTGGATGGCATATAATCATTACGGTGGGTCCCATGTTTATATGGCCTTGTCAATAGATTGGATGATAAATAAACATTACGGTGGCCCTAGGTCCACGTGACCCTATCAACAGGTTGGATGCAAATAAATATTACAGTGGGCCCCCAGGTCCATGTGACCTTATCAATAGGTTGGATGGAAAACAAATATTATGGTGGGCCCCAGGTCCACGTGATCTTATCAACATGTTGGGTGGAAAACAAAAATTATGGTAGGCCTAGGTCTGTGTGACCTTTTCCACAGGTTGGGTGGAAAATAAACATTGTGGTGGGTCCCACATGGGACCCACTGATGTATGTATTGTACCCACACCTCTCATCAATGGGGACCTCCACCATGACGTATGTGATTTATTTATGCCGCCCATCCCTATGGGACACACCATAATGCATGTGTCGCATCCAACCCGTCCAACCATTTGAAAGCTCATTTTAAGGCTTGAAATTAAAAACATGGCAGATCTAGGATTAGGTGGGCCACATTTCAGGAAAGCAGTGGGTTTGAACGTCCACCATTAAACCCTTGGGAATTCTAATGGTGGAAATCCTTATCATCACTCATTTTTGGGTGTGGCTCATTTGATATACATGTGGCCCCTGTGATGTGGCCTACTTACCTTAATTATGGCCCCATGCTATGAGGCCCATTGTGATGTATGCAAGGCCCATGTGACTAAGCCCATCTTGATGCATTTGTGGCCCGTCGTTGGGGCCCACCTTGATATATATATACGAGACCCATGTATGAGGCCCATTTGATGTATTGGAGGCCCAATAGGGCGTACATAAGGCCCATTGTAGTGTGATTCCACCATGGTATATGTATTGACCCTTATAGCGGGCTATGTTTTGGGAGCAATGATGGTTTAATGTCTACATTGCAAGGATGATGTTGGTTAAATGACCGCATTGTCACTCTCCCTAGGGCCCATTGATAGGCCCATACTTGTAGTGTGTAGGCCGTCTAGGCCCATCTTCGCTATGTACAGAGCCCATCACTGTATAACATGATTCATGATCATACGCATCATATGTATGCTTGATATGAGGAGTGATTGATCATAGCATATGCCTTCGGGCAGATTGTTTATGGACTCCCTGATAGGCGGAGTTGCCCTTCATGAGCGCGCAGTACGCGCAGGACTGTTGCATGATTGGTAGTGTGATTCATGCACTTCACATTTGTATGACATGATTACTATATGCCCTAGCGATATCAGGGTTATGACCTCCACAGACACATCGTGAATAGCAGGATTGGATACCGAAAATATTGTTACTGAGCATCGGGGCGTAATAGTTATCCCTGGGTGAAAATTTCTAAACCCAATGGTACCAAAGGATGACTCCAACGTCAAGACTGAGTAGATATATGAGTGCAAGAGGGCCAAATACCAGGAGGCCGCGTCTCCCACTATGTCATGATTGGTTGGAAAAGGGTGTGGCCTTACTCGCCCGAGAGTAGGGGGCAACACTAGGCTGAGTTTGACCAGCTCGTGAATGGGTCCACTATCAACGTGCTGGATAGGTATTGACAGACTATTGGCTAAGTGGATAGTAAAGTTTCTTACGCTCACTTGGACTGTGTGGCTAGGAGAGCGGTAGTGCTATTTGCTTTGTACTGAACCCCGGTGATATCCAGAATGAGAACTGTACTGATATATGATGAGGATTGGCATGTTTGAGTTGCATCTCGCATCACATGGCCGATAGCATTCATATCCTGCACTACATAGCCTTGGTACAGCTGACTGCATTCATGTACTCATCAGCATGATTCCGCATTACTCTGACCTTACATTCTGAGCATGCTTATATTGCGCACACACTTACACCACCCTCTAAGCTTTCTATAAGTTTATGCACGATTGATGCGTGCAGGTGACTCCAGGACGTAGCCGTAGCATTGACGTAGTTGGAGTGTGCAGCCGAGCTTTAGGAGTTTTTGTTATTATCTTGTATTTCCCTTTCATTCGCATTGTACTCAAAAGTTTTTTATCATAGTGAATTTTGTGATGGTGTTCTTATAGTTATTGTTCGTGGGTTATGCTTATGGTTATGCTTGCACAGAATCAAAATCATATTTGAAATCCTCCTTATAGGATCCCAGGATCGGAACCTGGTGTATAAATATTGGAAGCCGAGAATGGGGTACTACAGAGGCTGTCGGCGCCGAATTCGGCGATCGAAAATTTTGTGAGCCCGATTTTCGAGTTCGGGGCGCAACAGCCATGATTCTCATTTAAGTGGTTCTTCTACCATGGCCCATACTTCATAGGGCCCACTACATGGATTATCTAGTTTAGTGGGTTGTGATTTACATATAAGTGGTGAGTGCCAATAAAAATGAAAATATCTTTATTAGAATGAAATAAAAATGATCCCTTATAAGACTCTCTCTCTCTCTCTCTCTCTCTCTCTCTCTCTCCCTTTTTTTCTAAAAATACCTCAATTGGTGGGTAGCTTCAAAGAAAATTCAAATAGATGACCATTTACAACACCTACAAAACAACATCCAAAGAAGAGGAAAAAAAATAAAAATAAATAAAAAAGAGGAGGAAGGGAGAGTACTCGTACATACCCTTCAATAATTATGATACTTTATGGCCACATATAACTGTGATTCATAGAGCTGGGCATCGGTCCAGATCGGATTGGATTGGGTCCAACTTGACCCGATCCGAAGTCTTAATGGTCTGACCCGAACTCGATCCGATCCGGGACTGAGTCCAAGTCACTGACTCGGACCGATCCAATACATGGTTGGCTGACCCAAACCGAGTCCGACTCGGTCAGGGAAACCGAGTCAGATCGGGTTCGGATCGTATGAATTTAATCCAGCTGTTTCATGTGGTGTGGTCTACTTCAGCCTTTAATATACCGCCTTTTTATGTTCAAGGCCTAAAATGATATGTCAAATGGATGAACGACTTAGATAAAACATATACATTAAGGTGGCCCCCACATGGCTTTGAAAGAACTCTCCGTTACGGTGTCCATGCTTTTACCGGACATGTGTTGATGTGCACCACACGAAAGTGCAGTGAGTGCTTTAAACGCAAGTGACTTGCTGTAACGACGTTAGCAAGTTCTGTGGGTCTGATCATGGTGTATGTGTTATATCCAAACCGTCCATCCATTTGGCGAGCTCGTCATAAGGCTTGAGACGAAAAATAAGACAGATATAACTATCAAGTGGACCACATGAAATGTTTAACGGTTAAAATCATTCTCTGCTGCTATTTGTGGTGTGGTCCAGATGATCTTTGGATATTATTCAGTTTTTGGATAATGCTCTACAATGATCTCTAAAAATATATGAACGGTGTACATATAATAAATACATCACTGTGGGGCCCATATAACTTTGATCTCCTTTGAACCGTTCGTACAACTTGGAGCTCGAGGAGTGTCAGTCTCGTCTTAGCACGCCACCTTCCTAAGCAGCTGGCCTAGGCCCTAGGCTACAGAAGCGGATTGCGTACTGAGTAACTTAGTACGCTAAGCATACTGAGTAAACTCTGTGGGGTCCACTGTGATTTACATATTTTATCTACTCCGTCCATCCATTTTAACAGATAATTTTATTGTTTCATCCCAAAAATGAGATATTTCCAAATCTCAAGTGGACCTCACCACAGGAAATAGTGTGAATTGAAATTCAACCGTTGAAAATTTCTTGGGGCCCACAGAAGTTTTGGATCAAGCTGATATTTGTTTTTTTACCTTCATCCATGTCTGCGTAATCTTATGAATAGGTTGGATGACAAATAAAAATCACTGTGGGCCCTAGTAAGGTTTCAACGGTGGAAGTCATTATTCGCATTGTTTCTTACAGTGTGGTCCACTTGAGCTTTAGGAATACTTCTATTTTAGACTCAACCACTAAAATGATCTCGAAAAATGGATGGACGGCATGGATAACCCACATACATTCATGGTAGGCCCAACTGAGTTTACTCAGTACATAAAAGCGTACTGAATAACTCAATATGCAATCCTATTTCCTAGAGGGAGGCTACAGTAGTAGCTGGTATGCGGTACTGACGCACGGAAACAGATCGGCTACTGCTTGTGTTTGGTGATCTGTGGGCCCCACCATGATGTATGTATTTCGTCGAAGCCGTTCATCCATTTTTACAGATCATTTTAAGGCTTGATACAAAATATTAGAGGGATAAAAATCTCAGGTGGACCACACCATAGGAAAACAATAATGATTGGATATCCTCCATTAAAATCCTCCTAAGGCTCCGGATCGGGTCGGATCTGATCGGATCGGATCGGTCAAGATTGACCATTATCCGATACCGATCCAAAATTCATTCGGAACTAAAATACCTAACTCGATCTGCACCGATCCAGGCCGTCGGTTCGGTTAGGATCGGGTTGGATCCACCGGATTGGATCTGTTTTGCCCAGCTCTAACTTTGAATGATGTGAATAAGGATAAGTGTATTGTAAGCTTATAAAGAAGGGAAATGTGATTTGGGAAGGAGTAAAAGCTTAAATTGGAAATCATTAGAACTCAAATCTAATGAAGCATATTAATAAGCATGGAATTGCTATTTAAAAGAAAATGTTGGAAATAGTGGGGCACCCGGGTTAATTTTGACCCATCCAATGGTGACCATTGATTGATGTACTAAATCTATCTATTAATTCATGCATGCAAACCCTATCCAACTGTATATTGAATTACGCATACAATCAGCCCAAATCCAACAGTCTCTGTTCATCCATAAATCTAACCATCCATATGTCTAATAATTAATCTTACAACTAATTCATTCATTTATCAATACATTCATCTGTCTATTCTTTCAACCATCAAACCATTTATAATCAATCTAGATAACAACTAATTCATTCATTTATCAAGACATCCATCTGTACGTTGTTCAACCATCAAACCATTTTTTACTTTTAACCATACAACTATACATTTATTTGGACAGTCCATGCACATTTAACCTTACATCTACATGTCGATCGATCTACACATGTCCAAGCGCCCATACATGCATCATAATCACACACGTGCAACACAGAGACCTCGTGCGTCCATCACATACATGTGGCACACACAATCGCACGGTGCATATGTGTGCGACCTGGATATATAGTTAAAGGAATTCCAACACATTTTTGAAAAAGAAATGGAAGGGAGAAAAGGTGTTACCTCTTGCACACGTGATGCACGTGTGCCATGTACCATAAGAAAAGCTATAATATGGGGAGGTAGATAAGAAAAATCATTGTTTTTTATGTGTGAGTATACTCACACATGTCCTTATTATTATTTTTTTTATTCTTTTCTTTATTTATTATTTGATAAATTTATTTATTTAATCATTTTATTTAATTACCATGCCTTTTTACTAATTCTTCTTTAAATTATTACTTTATTTATTCTCCTTTAAATTAACACACTTTAATTGGATATTTAAATTTGAATAATTATTAATCATGTATTAATTTTTATTTAATAATATGCTAAAGATCTAGGTTTTATTTTTAAAAATTTTAGTTTTAAATTAGAGTTATTGTAAAATTATGAGAATTTCACAATTTTCTATGTCATCTTATAGATTTCATACATCATTTTGTATATTTACTATTAGTGTGAGACTTTAATCATGGGGAATTATTTAAAAATAAGAAAACAAAACTTTTAGTTTAATGATTTATATACATGTATTATGGATTCAACCGGAAAAGAGCAATCATAAAATGTTTTTTTATATATTTCATTCATGTATTATTAAAATCACGCATTTTTTTACTTGTGTTTGGAACACTAAAAAATAAGCAGAGCGAGTAGAATGTGCTGCCCGAGCACCAAGTCTTGGAGACTTCTGTAGATTGGCTGGGTTGCGTTTGGATGCCCTATTCTATTGAATGGCAATTAATGCTGTAATAAAGTTATTCTAAGACAGGGAAAGTGACCAAATTGCCAAGTGAGGTCTGTCTCCTCACTATTTATGAAAGGACACGTCATTGACCTTTGTTGTTCCCAGTGAGAGAGGAAATATAGGGTCCTGCTCCTCACCAAATCTTATCCACTTGATTTCAAACATGTGAGTGGTCTAGTCATCAGTGATCCAAACCGTTGGTTCGATGAGCTAGAGAGGCATCCTAAAAATAGTCTTGATAGGAAGGTCCTAACCTTTCAATCAGTGGCCCATGATGGGGCAGCTAAGCAGCTGGACGATATTCACAGGAAAATAGCTGATGATCAAAGGTTTGAAATATTCCAATATGTGAGATTTCTTTTGGGTATCCTCCATCCAGAGAGGCCCATCACATAAACCGTTCAGATCATGGAAACATATCTCCGCATGTGAGGAATCATGTGCATCAACGGACGGTACGTGAAGCTCAGGGCTGTACAATTCTTCTTTGATTCAACTGATTCAACTGCAATTTAATTCAATTGTGCATCCAAACACAACTTTCAAATTGTAAATCTAAAACTTGGACACGGATAAGGTGGTGTTGCCAACACCACCCACAGGTGTTAGGTTTTGTGGGGGCCAACGTGATGTATTTGATTCATATCCACACCGTCCATCCTCTTTCTTAGATCATTTTAACAGACGAGCCCAAAAATGAAGCAGATCCAAAGTTCTAGAAGACCACATCATAAGAAAGAGACTAAATGCCTACCATTAAATACTTCTCGGGGCCACAAATGTTTTAGATTAGGCTGATATTTGTGTTTTTCCTCTCATCCAAGTTCTGAGTGACCTTATCACCAGGTTGGATGACAAATAAATATTAAGTGGGCCACGGAAATTTTCAGCTGTGGGTGTCATTGTCCACACTGATTCCTGTGGTGTAATCTACTTGAGCTTTATATATATATATATATATATATATATATATATATATATATATATATATATATATATAATTTCATAAAAAAAATGAGTTTTAAAAAAAAAAAACAAAAAAAAAAAAAACAGTGGACGGCGTGGATATCAAACACATGCATCACGTTGAGCCCCACAGCGCCCAACACGTCAACACGCATCGCCACCTACTCGAGTGCGGATTAGGTGTTACCTGGGTTAGTTAGCGGGTGTTAGTTACCCTAACCGTGAGGCCAATCTTTGATGAATGTATTTAGCTCATCCGCTTTTTCAGGTCATTTCAGGACATGTTCCCGAACCTTAAGCAGATTCACATCTCACGTGAATCACAGTGTAAGAAATAGTGGCGATTGAATGCCTACTATTAAAAATTACCTAAGGCCCACCTATGAACTACCGTAATGTTTATTTTCCACCAAACTGGTTGATAATGTTAAAAAGACCTTAATGAAGGGAAAATGCAAAGATTAGCGTGATCCAAAAATTTCATGGCCCACGGTAAGTTTTTAATAGTCAATCACTGCAGGTCCCATTGGAATGGTTCACTTTGGGTTTTGGTTATGCTTAAGTTTCCAGATTAAGTACTGAAATGATATGAAAAAAAAAAAAAAAACAACAACAACAGCAACGAAGGAGGACAATGTCAGCATACAGCACATTCATAAGGTGGACTCATACGGTGAAGGTAACACCCACCAAATTGTTACCTAGCTAATACCTAATCCGATCCCCACCTGATGTAGAGCAGGTCGTGAACCGTTTCATGGCTAAGATGGGCCAGAAAAGGCTCGACGGAGATGGATGTGACCTAGACTATCAGAAATTAAAACAGACGTATCTCGCAAACTGAAATGATTTATTGGACGTACTATATATGATTTTGGGGTAGGACGAGTTAGTTTAGCCACCCAATCCACTACACCGGGTTATGCATGCCGGTGTAGCAGATTGGTGCAGTATATTTAAGAATGCGGGACATCCTCTGCAGAGTGCATGACATCCTACATGATTACAGAAAAGCTTGGCATACCTGCCATTCTTGGAATATATTTCCTAAAAATCGTTGAGTTGTTAGAAGATGACTCATCCGACTTTAGTAGACTAGGGATTTTGAGCTTGCTAATGTGAAAGCTCTCAACGCAGAAGTTTAAGAAGTTTAGACTTTTGTTCACGAGCTCTCTAAATAGCTCTTTGAACAATAGTAGTGTTTGAGCGATGATGGTCATGTAGAGCTGGAAGAAGAGACTGCTGCCACAGATACTCAACTCCAACCAGTTAAACATGGGAGATCATGAAGAGAAATATCATTGGTCATTGCTGAAATGTTCTATAAAAGTACGAGCAATAATCTTGCCAATGCCATGTCCGTCTATGATTCATATTCTTAGGAGTTTGTTGTTTGGAAAGACTAAAGGACTACAATTGAACAAATCATATATGACTGCATATATTAGTAACAATAGCTCTGCTATCGGCCATTTTATATATATATTGTATTCATTCATTACACTAATTGTAACATTCACTTATTGCACCAATTGTCACATTACATCAATCGTCAAATTCATCAATTACGAAAATCATCCATTACTCTCATGAAAAGAAAGATCACAAAAATTACCCATCATACTCATAAAAAATACATTTGATACATTTGGCTATAAAAAAAATTTAAAAATGTTTCATCTTCCTAAAAAAGAATATTTGTGTCGTTTCCTTCTAAACACAGGGTTCTACCTGGTCTTTCCACCGCTTCCACATTTTCAACCTCACCCAAAGAATACAGTCTATAGCCATACAACTACCAACTGTAGAAGAAGCTCCAGCTTGGTGTGGTCCCAAGAATTAGAGGTGGAAAAAAAAGCAGAATGAGTGGCCTTGTGCAACAATAGCTTCACGTTTTGAATCCATCAACATCTAATGTAGGGCTTACCGAGTTTTATTGAGGAAAATCCAACTCATCCACAAGTGTTTTTAATTTCATGTCATCACCCAAATTTAAGGGTAAAACTCATTACAGATGAATCACACCAAAAACATAATTCAAAATTAATGCACAATGTCAGTGTAATTATATACCACAAACATCTTCAAATATAGAATTGATAAAAATTCTTTCATGCGTTCACTTTCATTAAATGAATGGATTATATTGACTAAAGTGTTAACTCAATTTTAATTTTCAGCAAGGCTATGTTCTATTTTAAAAGGACACTTCTTGAAATTAGAGCCCACTTCCCCGACACAAATACAAATATACGAGATGGGCATTTTAACCATTCAAAGAGTGAAAAAAAGTAGATTTAAGAATAGAATTCTTTATTTCTTATCGTTGTAGGCTGTTGTCGTAACTACGTCACCTTATGGGCCCACCAGGATAAATAACCCACCTAATGAGTTCTACGGAAGAATTGAAGTGGACAAAATGTCATACAAAATTACAAAACTACCGTCCACGTTCATCAGACGTGATATTCCGTTTTCACAATAATTGCGGTAGGACCCTGTTGTATCCACGTTACCCACCAAATCTCTCCCACAAGGACTGCAATCCATGACAATAATTTAAAAAACCAGTGCAAAAACACTCAAATCTCTAAGCTCACTACATTCTACATATAAAACACCCAATCTATGACACCCATCACGTTTTATATGTAAAATCCAGTCCGTCTATCAGGTTTTATCATCGATGTTAGGCCCTATGGCCAAACATCAGTTTTATTCACAACTCAGATAGGCCGAACCACATGGATGATATGCCAATCATACGTTTCTTTAATCAAACCAGTCAATCAAGTTTAAATATCCAGGGTGGTTCTCACCTGATGGACGGAGTAGATTTTACAAAATATAATATAGGGGACCCCACAAAGCTTGGGTGGTTTACAACCTGTGTAGAACAGATATTTTATAGACGATTCCGGTCCCTCCTATGACTCGGGAAATTGAGCATACAAATGCCCCGAATGATGGAACTGAATTTAAGAGTGGGGTGGCATTTTCGGCATGGGACTTTAACTTTCTTCCAACACGACCGACAAAGACCGCATTCAATGTTTCATGTGGATTCCAGACATTAAGGGGTATATTTGTCATTTCAAATATTGGATCCTGTGGATGGCCAGGAAAAAGGCCGGTGTAGCCGTATCCATCTTTTCGGTAGGAATCCTGTTCGTCTTATATGGTGGGCCTACCATGTATGGACCGTAAAGATAAAATCAGGATGGGCTTGTCTATTTGTGGGTGAGATTTGTATAAAAATTGGAGAGCGAGGAAGATCGAGCAACGATCCACTTTCAACGTACATGAGTAGCTCACCTGTAAGATTAGTCTGGTCATCATGTTGGACAGCTTGTTTTCAGTCCAAGATATGTCTGCAGGGGTCTCATCAGCTGAACGGTGAGGATGTCGTTTGATGATGACAGGATTTAGCAGCAAGAGGACTGCAGAGAATAAAAAGCACATCTGACCAGCTGAGTAATCCAGCCACATGGATTTTAATTTCTCAAGGGAATTATAGGATGCTCGGGCAGCACATGCTGCTTCAGGGGCTGGCACTATAAAATTGTACATGTCGTGCACATAACCTCAAATCAAAGAATATAATAATTCAAATTATAACCGTCCACGATATAGACAACATTTGAAATGTATCATGAAATAAAAATTACTTTCTATCTGGTTATACTGATATTAGATATTTGGATATATATTAGACAGTAATATATATATATATCCCATAGTTATGTTTACAAAATTAAGTGCCTAGGAATCAGATGTTAGAATTGTTCAACGAATCTGATTTTTTTAGAGGACCCGAATTATCTACTGACGCTGTACTATGGTTCCACCACAATGTATGTGTTTCATCCACTCCGTCCATCCATTTTCACAAACCATTTAGGACATGATTCCAAAAAATGAGGTAGAAAAAAATCTCACGTGGACCGTAGGAAACAGTTTCGATTACACCCACTATTGAAAACATTTTAAGGGCCACAGAAGTTTTGTATGAAGATGATATTTGTGTTTCCCCTTCATCGAGGTCAACCAGGTTGTAAGACTTGTA
The DNA here is from genome assembly GCF_029962835.1 of Magnolia sinica. NCBI lineage: Eukaryota > Viridiplantae > Streptophyta > Magnoliopsida > Magnoliales > Magnoliaceae > Magnolia > Magnolia sinica. The sequence goes on from NC_080574.1 coordinate 39,165,010, forward strand.
TCCTAGCCCATACCGTTCCGTATGCCTTCGCAGTCCTCCCGGTCGAATTCCGGCGACCCGCAATCTATTATCGGCGTTTGCGCATGATCCTGAGTCGTGTCCTGTATATCAGAGTCGGCTCGACCTAAGACTTCTACCATTATGATCGCGTCGTCACCGCGGTTCCGACGCCGCGTCTTGCTCGCCGAAGCGATACCCGTGCCAGGAGATGTGAGCCTGCGTTTAGTTCGAAGAAAATACTGCACGTTACAATTTCAAGAGAACTCTACCAAACGTCATATCAATCCATCAATCAATCAAAGTACAACCCATCACTCCATCCCATCCCCAAGGACAACCACCCTCCCCAAAAGTCAACACTCTCTCTTATAGAAGTACACATCCATCACTCACTCACCCATCATACCCTATCACTCACCCATCCTTCTCTCTCTTACACCTCTCTCTCTCTCTCTCATTTCCTCCCAAGAAACCCACAAGATAAGTGCCGAGTATGCAATACAATGCTATAAATCATACAATATCGAAATATATGTGGAAATACTGAGAAGATCATGAATCATATGATATCAGAGTAAGCGGAAATATACTGATAAGTCCATGAGTGCCATTAGTCGTACTAATGCTATGCGATGCAAGGCATGAATGCGAACGGCCATATCAATGCAGAAACATGGCAACCCAAAATGTTAAATGCTACGGATACAATGTAAAATGCAATGCGAATGAAATGAACAAGCTGGAGTGAATTCGGGATGATAGTACGTAGTATCGCAGGCTATGTGGTCCATCACAAGGGACTTCTATCCAAACCAGTCCCATACCTAAATTTAGATAGTCAGATTCAATGTGGTAAACTCCTGATCTCAAGTTAGTCGCGCGCCCCAACTGAAATCCTGGCCGTTACGAAGGTACACGTAACAAATAGTTGCGCACCACCAGCCCGAATGAATAGTGAATGAATGAATGAGTATGCAACTCCTGCTCAATAAGTCCACGTATCAGCACCATACATCTCTGGGGTCATAATCGGGTCTAGTACGCTCGAAGTTGGCTACCGCCCCAGCCGGCCACGTAGCCCAGCGAGTGGAAAAGGTCTTACTACCCGCCTACCAGTAGTATACCAATGCCTACCCGGCTGGTCGATAACGGACCCATTTGGGAGCTGGTCAAACTTAGCCTAGTTTATATCCCCCTCACTTGGGCAGATAAGGCCACACCCCCTTCCAACTGATCACGACACAGTGGGAGACGCGGCCTACTGGTATTCGGCACTCGAACGCTCATGTATCCACTCGGTTTAGACGTTGGGGCATCTCCTGGCCTTAGAGGTTTAGGGACTTTCACCGACGGACATCCAAAGTACCCAGATGCTTGAACCAAATATTTTCGGTGTCCCATCTGGCCATCCACGACATGCCTGTGGAGGTCACAGCCCTGATGTCACTAGGGCGTACAGTAATCACAACCACACAATATAAGATGCATGAGTCATGTAGTCCAATCATGCATCAATCCTACGCATACCGTACGCTCATGTGGGATAACTCCACTTATCAGGGAGTCTCATAAACCATCTGTACTATGGCATATGCAAGGGTCAATTACATCTCACAATAAACATGCAGATAATGCGTATAGGCATGTATCATGATGCTAGCTGTCACATACTCATAATCAGTATCAATAACCGGCATCAACAATCGGCCTCGACAATGTGGACATTTAACCAACATTGCCCTTAAGGAATGACCCATATAGAGCCTAACATATAGTGGACCCATGGCCTCACACAAGGACTTAATATACAACACCATGGGCTTTACTTAAGAGCTTAATACACATCACGATGGGCCTCTCACATGGGACTAACATGCATCACAATGGGCCTCATCACATAGACCTTATATTAATCACATTAGGCCTCAAATACGGGCCGTGGGCTGAATACACATCACAATGGGTCTCAAATACGGGCCACATATACATCACATTGGGCCTCGAAATCGGCCTCAATAATCGAAATCGGCCTCAACAATTAGAAACAACACTCAGAATCACCTTCAATACTCGGCCTTGACAATTGGAATCGGCTTATACAATCGGCCTCGACAATTGGAATCGGCCTCGACAAATCGGAATCGGCCTCGATACTTGGCCTTGATAATCGGAATCGGCCTTGATGCTCGGCCTCGACAATCGGAATCGGCCTATATAATCAGCTTCGACAATCGGAATCGGCCTATACAATCGACCTCGACAAATCGGAATTGGCTTCGATACTCGGCCTCGACAATCGGAATCAGACTATACAATCGGCCTCGACAAATCGGAATCGGCCTCGATACTAGGCCTCGACAATCGGAATTGGCCTATACAATCGGCCTCGACAAATTGGAATCGGCCTCGATACTCGGCCTCGACAATTGGAATCGGCCTTGATACTTAACCTCGATAATCAAAATCAGCTTACACAATCAGCCTTGACAAATCAGAATCGGCCTTGATACTCGGCTTCGACAATCGGCCTAACAAGGCCTAAGGGAAGGTCACAATGTGGATATTAAACCATTATTGCCCATCAATGTGGACAGTTAACCAACATCGCTCCCAAGCAGTGGCCCACATAGAGCCTAACATATAATGGGCCCACGACCTCACACAAAGGCCTAATATATAACACAATGGTCCTTACTCAAGGGCCATATATACACAACAGGTGAGTGCTGCTCCATATCACAACGGGCCTTGCCCATAAGCCACGAATACATCACAATGGGCCTTGCCCATGGGCCTCAAATACATCACAATGGGCCCCATCATATGGGCATTAAATACAAGGTTGGTGGGCCCTATCACATGGGCCTCAAATATACATCATGATGGGCCTCATGGATGAGCCACACCAATGGGCCTCAAGTGGGCTACAAATATATCAAGGTGGGCCTCAGAGATGGGCCACAAAATACATCAAGGTGGGCTTCAGAGATGGGTTACAGAATACATCAAGGTGGGCCTCAGAGATGGGCCACAGAATACATCAAGGTGGGCCTCATTAACGTCAAATCTGGCCCATCGTTCTAGGTGAGCAACCTATACCATACATATATTTTTAAAGATCATTTTAGAGTGTTATCCAAATGAATCATAATGGGAGATCATCTGGGCCATACCACAAATAACCGTGGAGATAATGGTTCTCACTATTAAACTAATCACAGGGCCCATCATAAAGTTTATTCCCCATCCAATCTGATCATAAGGTCACAAAGACCTGGATTAAGGGAGAAAACAAATATCATGTTGATCCAAAAACCTCTGTGACACAAAAAGGGTTTCAATGGTGGACGTTCAATCTCCACTGTTTTTTACAGTGTGGTCCACCTGATCACTAGATCTGTCTTATTCTTCTTCCCAAGCCATAAAATTATCTCTCAAAATGGTTGGGCGTTGTAGATACAACACCTGCATCATGGTGGGTCACTGTAAGAATGGTGTAGATGTAGAGCATTAGGGTGGGCTGTGCATGGCACCGTCCAAATGGACGATGCAGATGAAACATATAGATCAAGGTGGGGTCCACGAGTGTGGCCCACCATGGTGAGCACGTCAATGGATGGACAGTTTGGATTTCTCAAGTCCAGGTCCCACCGTCTAGAGCACATGGACGGTGAGGATATAGGCCACATACAGCAAGGTGGGTTCCCACGTGGGGCCCACCACATTATATATATATATATATAATATTTCATAATATATATATATATATATATATATATTATATCCTTTTAAAAAAAATGGAAATGAAACATCCAGCGTCCAGATGGACGATTGGATAAAATACACAAGCTAGTGGCCCACCGTCCCAGCAGATCTAAACAGACGGTTGGGATGGAAGGTGGGTCCCAAGTGTATGGACCTCATACATCAGAGGTGGGTCCACACGTGTGGACCCACAAGCTTCGGAGGAAGTAGATATTTGTGTTTTACCATGTCCAGCAGCGACTGTTGTTGGACGACGCACGTACCACCCCTGTAAACAGTGGGGTCCACATCAATGGATGGCGAGATATAATCACATACATCTTGCATGGGGCCCACAGATCTTGCTGACGTCAGCAGTAGTGGGACCCACCGCCTGCAAAAAAAGATGGACGGCATGTATAAATCACATACATTACGGTGCGCCCCACACCTGCACTATCCAGATTGACGATGCGGGGTATAGAATAAATACATCAAGGTGACCCTGCACGCTACAGGAGGGCCTGGCGTCGTCCAAACTAATCCAGCACCGTCCAAATAGCTTGGACAGTGTGGATGAAATAAATACTTCATGGTGTGGCCCTTCCAGCAATGGGCGGTTTGGAGAAACACATGCCTCATGGTCAGCCCATAGCTGTTGACGTTAACAACGGCATGAACTGCTGGACGGCTTAGATATACAACAGATCACATGGTGGGCCACACGCATCAAAAGAGAGAGAGAGAGAGGGAGAGAGAGAGAGAGAGAGAGAGAGAGAGAGGGAACGGTGGAGATGGGAGGGACCTCGCCACTATGGGTCCCTCTTGATACAAGGCATACATCAAGATGGGTCCCATTACTAGTGGGCCCTAAATTCAAAAACCTAGATGATGAACACCCACCTTTAATCTTCTCCTCCTTCCGCCAAAGCATCTTAGAGCTCTAAAGGACGAACTTCAATGGTTGAGATTGGTTTTGGAGTGTGGGGATGAGAGATAAGAAGTGGACTACACAAAGCTCTCTCATGGAGACAAGCTTTCTATAAGCTTATGCATGATAGATGCGTGCAGGTGGCATTAGGTTGCAGCAGTGTGGAGCTTGGAGCACTCAGCGTCTTCTGGAGCTTTGATTTTCGATATTGTATTTCCCTTTCAGCATTGTATTCAAATATTTATATTAGTGGATATATGATGATGATGTTGCCTTTGTGATTTGGGTATACTTGTAGTTATGTTTCTTATGAGACAAATGTACGTTGGAAAATCCTCCTTATAGGATCCCAGGATCGGAACCTGACGTATGGGCTCTGGGAGCCGAGAATGGGGTTACTACGGAGGTTGTCAGCACCGGAATTGGCAATCGGGAATTTTGTGAGTCCGATTTCCGAGTTCGGGGCGTGACACAGGTCTACTAGGTCTATGTGGCCTAATTAACAGGTTGATCGAAAATAAACAATACAATTAGCTTAAAAAGTTTTTAATGATGGGAATCACCACAGTTATCTTCTAATGTAGTTCACTTGAGATTTACATTTATTTGATTTTTGGGTTCATGGGCTAAAATAACTTGAAAAAGCATATGGATGGGCTTATAGGTCATGTTGGGGATCACAAAGTACCATTCAGTGTTGGAGGATTGTGGAAGCACACAGAGATGAATCTAAAGGAGTAATTCAATTGTACCAAGCAAGCACAAAAAGAACACAACGATTTTAATATGGAAAAGCCCTTATGGGAAAAAAAACCATGACACAAAGCGACATATACCACTATGATAGCATAAATTACAAAGGAAGAGAGCTTACCCAATTCGAATAACCTCGAATCAAACCCTTGTTACACCTTTGAAACCCTTTGGACGAATTAGAAACCCTAGAACTACCTCTCAATCACGATTACACCCCAATATATATCATTAGGAAGAATCACGATCGAAATAGGAAACAAATCCTGTAAAACCGCAACTCTGCAAAAATCTGTGCGATCCATTTAATGTCATCGAAACTTATCATTCGATGGCATCGAACTAACACCAAAACAGTCCAAAGATAAAACATGAAAATCCAATTTTCTCCAATTGCATCGAGCCATCTTTGATGGCATTAAATTGATCTTTAATGTCATCAAACACTCATTGATGGCATTGAAAAAACACCCAGTTAGTCCAGCAACCAACTAAAGAAAATTCAGAAAATCTCGATGGGATCGAGCATTATTCGATGGCATCAAACAATTCTCGATGGCATCGAATGATCTATCAATGGCATCGACAGACCCTATTTCTGAATGATTTAAGACTTCAAAAATCAACAATCTCCACCATGTCTTCAATTATCAAATGTATAGCTTCTTGTCCTCTTCTCTTATCTGTGCCTTGCATCATGGCTTCCCCATTGCTTCTCGTGCATACTATATCCTCCTTTTATGTCATCGTCAAGCCCAAAGAAGTCGCACAAAACTTCAACTTCTCTGTAGGAACTACCTTGGTGTGCATATCCATTAGATTCACGCTGGTGTGAATCTTCTCCAGAGTTACGCCTCCTTCTTCAAGTACTTGTTGAATAAAATGGTGACAAACATCAATGTGTTTAGTATAAGAATGATAAACAGAGTTTTTAAACAAATTGATAACGCTATCGTTATCACAATTAACCAACACGGCCTTATGCTAAAGTCTCAACTGATTTATCATGCCTCTCAACTAAACACCTTCCTTAAACACCTCCATCACCGCCATATACTCTGATTCGATCGTGGAAAGAGCCATCACGGACTGAAGCTTTGACATCCAACTAATTGCATCACTCACTAATACAAACGAGAGTAACCTGAAGTCGACTTTCTGGAATCCATACTACCTGAGTAGTCTGCATCCACATACCCTACCAGCTTTGCCCCTGTCTTCTCAAAAGTTAAGACATAGTCTTTTATACCTCGAATGTATCGAAGTAGATATTTCATCGCTTCCTAATGTTGCTTATCGAGGTTTGACATGTATCTGTTCATAACACCGACTGCCTATGAAATATCTAATATCGTACATACCATGATAATACATTAAACTACCAATGACATTCTAATAAGGCATATGAGATATATCCTGGTTTTCCTCATTTGATTTAGGACATTGTTATGAAGAAAGCTTGAAGTGAGCTGCATGGGGAATGCCTACTAGCTTTGCCTTATCCATCCCATACTTGATTAAAACCTTCTCAAGGAATTCTTTCTAAGATAATCAAAGCCTTCTCTTTTTCATGTCTATATGAATATCTATACCGAGAACCCTCTTTGTAGATCCCAGATATTTCATCTCGAATGTCCTTGATAACTGAGTCTTCAGTACATCAATCTCAGACATGTTATGACCGTCGACCAACATATCATCAATATACAATACCAAGATAATGAACTTGTTATCACTCAATATCTTATAATAGATGCAATGATCATATTCACTCCTAGTAAATTCCTCACTCAACATGAAACAATCAAATTTTTTATACAACAGCCTAGGAGGCTGTTTTAGGCCATACAACGACCTCATTAACCTACAAACCTTGTTCTTTGCCCCTATAACTTCATAGCCTTCTGATTGCTTCATGTAGATATGTTCTTCGAATTCTCCATGCAAGAAGGCAGTCTTTACGTCCATTTGTTCCAGTTCGAGATCGTATTAGACAACCAGCACCAACACGAATCTGATAGAGACTTGTTTTACAACTGAAGCGAATATCTCTGTGAAGTCAATGCATTCTTTCTGAGCGTAACTCTTCTCTACTAACCTCACTTTGTATTTATCATGTTCCCTTTTGAATAACTACTTGCATCCAATCGTTTTTCAGCCCACTGGAAGCTTCACCTATCACGCCCCAAACTCGGAGACCGGGCTCACAAAATTCTCGATCGCCGAATCAGGTGTTGGCAGCCTTCGTAGTGCCCCACTCTCGGCCCCCACTGTGCATACACAAGGTTCCAATCCTGGGATCCTGCAAGGAGGATTTTTAACATCAATTTGTCTCATAAGAAGCATAACCACAAGTATACCCAAATCACAAAGACAACATCATCATCACATATCTACTAATATAAACATTTAAATACAATGATGAAAGGGAAATACATATGTCAAAATCAAAGCTCCAGAAGTCAGCTACATGCTCCAAGCTCCACGTTGCTGCAACCTAACATACCTGCACGCATCTATCATGCATAAGCTTATAGAAAGCTTAGAGGGTGGTGTAAGTGTGTGCACAAGATAAATGCCAAGTATTTAATATAATGCCATAATCATACAATATCGGAGATTCTGGTAAGATCATGAATCATGCAATATCAGAGTAAGCAGAAATACTAACAAGTCCATGAGTCAAACAATATCAGAGTACGCAATACAGATCAGCTATGCAAATGAGGAGTCATAAAGAGAGTTACATATCAGAGGCTGAAGATGCAATGTAATATACAATTCCTGATGAGTTCACGAATACCGTCTAGACCATATAAATGCAGAAACACAGTAATCCAAAATATCATATGCCGTGAATGTAATGCAATATGCGGTGCGAATGGAATGACCATGCTGAAGCGTGAAGTCGGGATGATAGTACGTAGTATCACAGGCTATGGAGTCCATCACAAGGGGCTTCTATCCAAACTAATCTCATATCTAATTTGGATAGTCAGACTCAATGTGGTAAACTCCTGATCTTAGGTTAGTCAGGCGCCCCAACCGAAATCATGGCCATTGCGAAGGTACACGTAACAAATAGTTGTGCACTACCAGCCCGAGTGATAATGAATGAATGAATAAGCAACTCATATTCAATAAGTCCACATATCAGTATTATTCATCTATAGGATCATCACCGGGGCCTAGTACACTCTACATGCAAATCACCGCCCACTGAAGCGCGACCATGCAAGTGGAAGAGACCTCACTATCTGCTTGACTAGTAGTCAGCCAATATCTACCCGGCACGTCGATAGCGAACCCATTCACGAGCTGGTCAAACTCAGCCTAGCTATGCCCCCTACTCTCGGGTGGGTAAGGCCACACCCCCTCCCAACTGACCACGACACAGTGGGAGATGCGACCTCCTGGTATTTGGCACTCGAGCGCTCATGTATCCACTCGGTCTCGATGTTGAGGTGTCTCCTGGTCACGGAGGTTTAAGGACTTCAACCTTCGGACATCCAAAGTGCCTAGACGCTCGAACCAAACATTTTCGGTATCCCATCTAGCCATCCATGATATGCCTGTGGAGGTCACAGCCCTAATGTCATTAGGGCATACAGTAATCACAACCACACAATGCAAGATACATGAGTCATGTAGTCCAATCATGCATCAATCCTACACATACCGTGCGCTCATGTGGGATAACTCCACCTAGAGAGTCACATAAACCATCTGTACTATGGCATGTACAATGGTAAATCACATCTCATAATAAATATGCAGATGATATATATAGGCATGTATTATGATGCTATGTTGTCACATACTCATAATCGATATCAATAACCGGCCTCAACAAGCGGCCAGGTGATATTGACATTTAACCAACATTGCCTCCCAAGGAATGACCCACATAGAGCCTAACATATAGTTGACCCATGACCTCATACAAGAACCTAATATACAACACATGAGTCTCACTCAAGAGCTTAATACACATCATGATGTGCCTCTCACATGGGCCTAATATACATCACAACGGGCTCCATCACCTGGTCCTCAAATGCACCACAATGGGCCTCATCACATAGGCCTCATATACATCACATTGGGCCTTTAAGCACGGGCTGAATCATATCACATTGGACCTTAAATACCGGCCGCATATACATCACATTGGGCCTCGATATCCAGCCTCGACAATCCGCCTTGACAATCGGAATCGGTGAGAATGGGTTTAACAAGGCCTAAGGGAAGGTTATAATGTGGACATCCAACCATCATTGCCCATCAATGTGGACATTCAACCAACATCGCTCCCAAGCAGTGGCCCACATAGAGCCAAACATAAAGTAGGCCCACGGCCTCACATAAGAGCCTAATATACATCGTAATGGGCCTCATACAAGGGCTACATACACAATAGGTGGGCCCTGCTCATGGACCTCAGATACATCACACGGGCCATAACCCATAGGCCTAATGCACATCATAATGGGCCTCATTAAATGGGTTACAAAAAAAACATCATAATGGCCACGCCATATGAGCCAGAAATATATCTCATTGGGCCTTACCAAATGAGGTGGAAATACATCACAATGGGCCACATCACATGGGCCAAAAATACATTTCAATGGGTCACGACCCATGGGCCTCAGTACATCATAATGGGTCGCAACCCATGGGCCTCATATACATAACATGTGGGACTTAAATATCCAACAGGTGGGCTACAATAGCCAATAGGTAGGCCTCAAATATACATCATAGGTGGGCCTTGTACATGCAGTAAGTGGGCCTACACATCACAGTTGGGCCTACCAGCGGTCCAGCCAAAGAACGGCCTAGATAACATACACATCACGGGGGGTCTCATCATTGGGCCGCACCAATGGGCCTCATATACAACAAGTGGGTCGAATTAATGGGCTGCACTAATGGGCCTCGTAGATGGAATATAAATATATCAAGGTGGGCCTCATGTGGGAGCTTGGATTACATCTAAAATCATTTCAATAGTTGCAGGTGCAACATATGTATCACTGTACACTATCATTCTATGGGCACATGGCACTCTAATGATGATCAGCACTGTCCACACATTATCCATGTAAATTAGGACCATCCAAACATTGTCTATGTAATTCAGCACCAACCAAACATTGTCTAGCACCGTCCAGTACAATTGGACAGTGTGGATGAAATAAATACATCAGGGTGGGTCCCACCCACCGATAGGGAAAAACAGAAGGACGTGTGAATATACAACACGTCATCGAAGTGGGCCTTACCTGTCCAAAACATAGATGGACGGCGTGGCTATCAGATACATCACGGTGTGGCCCACATGGCACCGTCCATAGATGGATGGTGCAGATACAAAATACATACATCATGTAGGCCCCACACATATCATGATGGGGCCACAAACTTACCAGCGTGATGGCACAAGGGCTGCTGGGAGCCACAGAGCTTGGGACGTCAGTACAACAGCTATATAGCTGGTGTTCACATACAGCAGCCAATCCTCTTGCAGGTGGGTCCCATGTGGGGCCCACCATAACGTTTATCTTCCATCCAGTCTATTGATAAGGTCACACAGACCTAAATAAAGAGGAAAAACAAAATTTATATTTATCCAAAAGTTCTGGGACCTAAAAAAAAGGGTTTCAATGGTCGACGTTTAATTCCTATTGATTGTTGCTGAGGACCACTTAAGTGCCATGAAAAGCTATTTTTTTTGGAGGTGACCCGTTAATAAAGGGGACCCATCAATGTACGGTGTTGATGTTCAAGACGCATCAAGGTGGGGCCTGTAGTGGGGCCCACGGACCCTACGTCCAACCAAGGGCAGACGCTGCTTACGACAACGTCCTCTGGACGCTGACAGCAACAACGTCTGCTATTTGATGAATTTTTTTCTTTTTTTAAAAGCAATTTCATAGGTGGGGCCCACATCAAGGCGATCCAATCCACTCACGGGGTTCTAAGGCTCGAGACAGGTCCAATGAGCCCAATATTGGGTATGTTTTGATGCACAGAAACATTTCAGCGGGCCCTAACAATTTGAACACTACATAACACTATTTTCTACGTTATGGCCCACCAGATATTCAAATTGGTTTCATTTTTCGGCTCAACGCTTAAAATGGGCTGAGAAATAGGATGGACGGAGTGGATTAGATTCATACATCAAGGTGGGGCCTGCATGAGCGGCCCACCAAAAATTTTTGAATCAAGCTAGTTACTAGCTTGGTTAGCACACTCCACCATCAGTTCACGTTACACTGTTCGCCACACCCCACTGCTGGCCACGTCCAGCGTCCCTAGACGCTGGACAGTTTGGATACAACACAGGCATCATGGTGGGTCCCATATGGACGTGGCCCACCCGATTAGATCACTCTGATATTTGTGTTTTCCTTCCGTTCAGACCTAGTAACGGGCTGGACGGTGTAGATCAAACACATCCATCAGGTGGGTCTCACGAAGATGGATGGTGATGTACTTCATGGTGGGGTCTATCTGGGTGGGCCACACAGCCACATCATCATTAAAAATAAGGAAAGAGGGAGAGAGATAGAGAAAGAGAGACGAGAGAGAGAGAGAATTGGTGAGATAGAGGGACCCCGCCACTATGGGCCCCTCTCTACAATGCATACATCAATGTGGGTCCCAGAACGAGTGGGCCCTAAAATTTGAAATCAATAGTGGATCACCCACCTGTCGGCCTTCTTCTTGGTCCCTTAGCCTCCATAGCTCCTATGCTCAACTTTTGACGGTGGATGATGGAGTTTTGATAGTGAGGATGAGAGATTGGGTGGTAGAGAAGTGGGCTACACTTAGTATATGGGAGAGAGCTTGGACGTTGGAATTTTATTGCTTAGGAAATGATTTTTTGAGAAATGAGAGAGAGAAATAATGAATTAAAGGGATGGATGGAGTGGTTGTTGTAAGGAAAGGAGATAGAGAGGTATGGGTGTGTTTGAAATTTTTGAAAAAGAGGGATGGGTAGGGGAGAGAGAGAGTTAACTTAGGGAAAAAGGAGGGATGGGTGTTGGTACTTATGGTCTGGAGTGTACTTGACTTGATTGATTGATAGGACATGTTGTAAAGATTCTCTCAAAACTCGTAACACGTGGTGTTTCTTCGGAATGAACGCGGGCCCACATCTTCTAACCTGGGTATCGGATCGGTGCACGATTCACGGTGTTGGAACCGCGTGATGGCGCAGTCGCTAGGGTACAAGTTTCTGGTCGAGCTGACTTAGGTATGCAGGTCTCGGCTTAGGATCATGCGCAAATGTCTGATACAGGTTAAGGGTTGTCGGAATTCAACCGGGAGGACCGCGGAAGCTTACGGAACGGTACGGTGTAGGATACGGGTCTTACACTACCAACTCGCATGTGTTATTCTTATATAAATAGTCTATCTCATCGTCCATTGTGGCCTTCCACTTTTCTACATCAGACTCATCAAGAGCTTTTTAAATAGTATACGGGTCCCCCTCATCTATAATGAGGACGTATGTAATATTAGAGTCATCTTTATATCTTACCAGTAACCTGTAATCTCGTGGTGGATTTCTTCTCACATGTGATGCTTCACCTACTCCTATACCTCTGTCTGCGCATCTGTCTCTCCCTGAATATCACCTGTGTCAATTTAGACATCTACGACTAGCCTTTTTGGTTCATTTCTCCTCCTGATCATTCTTGCAGAATAGGAAACTTTCATCGAACTTGACGTCATAGCTAGTGATGATTTTTCATGTGATCTTGTCATATAACCTGTAACCTTTCACACCAACACTATAGTCAACAAAAATGTACTTTTTGTCTTTAAGGTCTAACTTATCTATTTTAACTGATGGTATATGAGAGTAAGCCTTACAATCAAATATGCTCAAATTTGAGTATTCAACCTTATGATCACTCCATACTTCTTTTGGAATCTTGTAGTCAATTGCTGTAGAAGGGAACTGATTCACCAAGTAGCAGGTCGTGTTAACAGTCTCAGTTCATAGGTCCTTATCCAACCCGGCATTACTAATCATGCATTGGGCCCTCTTAAAGAGAGTTTGATTCATCCGCCCAGCCACACCGTTTTGCTTAGGTGCGTGGCGCACTGTATTGTACCTAATGATCCCTTCATCTTTACAATATTCATTAAATTCATTAGAAGTAAATTCATCACCATTATCAGTCCTTAAAACCTTTATTTTTCACCATGTCAATTTTTCCATCATGGCCTTCCATTGTTTGAACTTGGTGAAAACCTCAGATTTATGTTTCATGAAATAAATCCAAACATTATGGGAGTAGTCGCAAATGAATGTAACAAACCATGATGACCCTCCATTGGAAACCATGGGCTACAACCCCCATACGTCCAAGTGCATATAATAAAACACTCCCTTCCAAACATGTTTACCAGTTTTAAAAGATAACCTAGATTGTTTGCAATATATACAATGCTCACATATATTTAAATCAAAATTTTTAAAAACTGGAATTAAATAACGATCGGAAAGTACCTTCATGCCTCGCTCGCTCATGTGGCCCAGAGGAGCATGCCACATATGTGTAGATGTGGAATTCGCAACAGATGCTGCCACTCTACCTATCTAAGTTTTCTCGATCAACCTGTAAAGGTTTCTATGCCTCTGCGCTCTCATAACTACAAGTGCGCCTTTGAAACTTTAAGGATATTATTAAAATCGGTGAATTTGTGCCCTATTACCTTAAGTGCACCAAGGGAAATCAAACACTTCTTCATATTAGGAATATGCCTAAGCTCAGTCAAGGTACACTACATCACATCGAACATCTTCATACGCATCGTACCAATAGCCACAACGTTACAGGCATTATCATTGCCCATAAACACCTGTCCACCATTGTACTCCCTGTAACTGGCGAACCAACTCTGATGAGGAGTCATGTGATATGAAGCCCTCGTGTCAATGATCCACTCGTCTCTACGATAATCATACAAGTGTCTAATCATGGACACTGGCAACACATCACCTCCACTTGTCTCTTCATTAAACGTGAAAGTGTTGGCTTCCCTATAAGAAGCCTCTGAGCTTTCTTTCTTCAACTTAGGATTTGTACAATCATTCTTCATGTGCTTTTACATCCCACAATTTGAGTTGTTTAACTTACCTTTACCCTTAGATTTGGATCTTGACTGAGAAGATCTTGTGTCCCGTTCAGAATTTCTACCTCTCGTTAGCAAAGCATCGATGGAGGCCCCCATGCTACTGTTCTTCTTTCTCATCGCTTTTCCAGGAAGGGATGAGATAACGGTATCGACATTAAGGGTCGTGTTACCGGTGCACAAGGCGTCTTTAAAAGACTCATACGAAGCAGAGAGAGAATTCAACGAGATACATGCCTGATCTTTTTCATCGACCACTACCTTCATATCCAGCAATTTGCAGATCATCTTGTTAAAATTACTGATATGGGTCTTCACATCTCCACCTTTTACCATCCTGAAGTTGAACAACTGCAAATTCAAGTGTAGGTAATTTTCAAGGAACTTCTTAGAATAGAAGTCCTCTAATTTCGCCTACAACTCCACTGCAGTTTTCCCCCTCTTGACATTGTACTGAACCCCATCCATTAGACACAATCGGATTGAGGATTTAGCTTTCTTATCTAAAGTCTTCCATTCATCAAAATCCATAGATGCACGTCGCTCCTTAAGAGCCTCATCTAGCCCTTGTCGAGTTAATAGACTAATCATCTTAATCTTCCATAACTCAAAGTTATTTTTTCCCAAGTACTTCTTAATGTCATACTTCGGATTTCCAACCATTGATACTTCTCCTTACAGATTCAAGCCTACACCCCAACGTTAGCTCTAATATCACTTGTTGAGGGACCACAGAAGCACACAGAGGTGAATTTAAAGGAGTAATTCAATTACACCAAGCAAGCACAAAAAGAACACAATGATTTTAACGTGAAAAAACCCTTGCGAGAAAAAACCGCAGCACAAAGCGATAGATATCACTATGAAAGTAGAAATTACAAAGGAAGAGATCTTACCCAATTCGAACAACCTCGAATCAAACCCTTGCTACACCCTTAAAACCCTTTGGATGAATTAGAAACCCTAGAACTACCTCTCAATCCTAATTACACCCAAATATATAGCCTTAGGAAGAATCACAATCGAAATAGGAAATAAATCCCGCAAAATCGCAACTTTGTGAAAATTTGCGCAATCCGTTCGATGTCATCGAGCACACTTCGATGTCATCGAAACTTGTCCTTCGATAGCATCAAAGACATGTCAATAGCATTGAACTAACACCAAAATAGTCCAAAGACAAAACATGAAAATTTGATTTTCTCCAATTGAATCGAGCCATCTTCGATGGCATTGAACTGATCTTCAATGTCATCGAACATTCATCGGTGACATTTAAAAAACACCCAGTTAGTCCAACAAATAACTAAAGAAAACTCAGAAAATCTCAATGGGATCAAGCACTGTTCATGACATTGAACAGTTCTCAATGACATCGAATGGTCTGTCGATGGCATCAACAAACCCTACTTCTGAATGATTTCAGACTTCAAAATACAACATCCAGTAACTACCTCGCTATTGGCAACATCAGCAAGCAACTATGTTCATTTTTTGAATGTAAGTTAGGAACAGTGACTTCCACAATTTAGTCATGTATTCCATGTGAATGATTTTTAAGTGCCCATGCACCAAGTACTATATGCAACCAGAGTATCAAATACTATCCCCATGTTAACCTAAGGTGTTGTTTGGTAAACTGAAAAATAAGGTCTGAAAATTAATTTAGTTGCTAAAAGCTTAAACTTTTGAATTTATATAATTATAAATGCCGAAAAAACTATTTGTTAATTTGTCTAGCAAAAAGTTCTGATATATGAAAATAAGTATTCTTTTTTCACAAAATTCTATTCGGTAAAAACAAATCATAAATGTCTAAAAATTGACAATTTATCATATTTGCCCCTATTGTCTCAATTTCTATCTTTGGGAGAATATAAGACAAAACATGCTATTGATTTGCTACCAAATTTGGCACACCCATGCCCCATCCAGATAGATCTCTCAAACATGACCCCTTAATTAATAAACCATGTGTTATACTCTTTTTTTATAGAATAATTATAACACTTCAATAATACATGGAGATTGAATTCCTACTATTGAAAACGTCCTAATGCCTACTGTTATGTTTATTTGACATCCAACTTATTTATTGGAGATTGAATTCCTACTATTAAAAACTTCCTAATGCGTACTGTGATGTTTATTTGCCATCCAACCTATTTATATAGTCACATAGACCCATGTGAAGGGAAAAACAAATATAAGCTTGATCCAAAGCTTCTGAGCCCCTCAAGATGGTTTCAATGGTAAGCTTTCAATCCCCTAGTACCTATGTGGTGTGGTCCATTTGAACCTTTAATCTGCATCATTTTATTTTATTTTATTGCTCATGTCTAAAAAATATTTGCCAAAATGAATGGATGACATGGATAAAACACATACATCATGGTGGGGAAAGCATATAAACCTGCCTCATTTTGAATGGTATGGTGTTCAATCACCATTGTTTTTGGAGTATGGTCCACCTGATAATTGGATCTTCTTAATTCTTAGGATCATGCTCTAAAATGATTTGAAAAAACCAATGAATAAAGTGGATGCGAAATATACACATCAAGTTGGGCCCCACAACAAAGGTTGCACGGTCTTAGGTGAGGTCGGGTCTCACCTAATCCGTTTCCTCCACCACCCTGGAATTTCTTGACATGTGAAATTTATGTGGGCCCCATGATGATGTATTTCTTAGATCAAACCATATCATTCTTAGACACAAGACCAAAAGCATTGGGGATTCAAAGCTAAAGTGGACCACACCAGTGAAACAGTAGAAATTGATGCTACCATTGAAAACTTCCTACGACCATAGAAGGCTCTGATCGAGTTGGTATTTGTATTTTAACTTCATCTAGGATTTTGTGATCTTGTGAATAGGTTAGATGGAAAATAAGCCTCACAGTTGGCCACAAGAAAGTTTCAATGGTAGTTTGTTCAATCCCCACTGCTTTCTATGGTGTGGTCCACTTGAGCTTTCAATGTGCCACATTTTTGGGCTCATGTTCATGTAAAAATTGATAGATGGTGTGGATCTAAAACATAAGTCATTATGGGGCTCAAAAACATTACACAGGTTAAAAGTCGTGTTGCGTAGCATGCATTCTATTTGGGAGAGAGAAATCTTTGTATCTTGCTAGCTTGAGTCATCGAAAATGATGTGGACCAATGAGAAGCCATGATGCTAGAATTTCGTGTGCCTTCAACAGAGACGATCCACACTCAATCCGCCTATTCGACGATGCTCTATTGGCCCCACCGTAATGTATGTGTTTTATCCACACCATTCATCAATTTGGTGAGATTATTTTAGGACATAAGCCCAAAAATGAGCCAACTCCAAAGTTCAAGTGGACCACACCACATAAAGCAATGGAATTAGACATTTACCTTTTTAACATTTTGGGGGGCCATAGAAGTTGTAAATCAACCTAATATTTATTTTTTCCCTTCATCCAAGTCTGTGTGACCTTATGAATGGTATGATTGTCAAATAAACATCATGGTGGGTCCTAAAAAGGCTTAAAAAGAGAAAAAGATTGAAATTTCAGTTTTAAATCAAGGGAAGGTTAACCATAAGAAAGGAACGATTTGAGAAGGATTTGGTTTTCGGATAGTTAGGATGTTTTTTCTTAAGTGGGAGAATAGGGAAGAATTTGGTGAGAGAATCCTATAGCATTTTGAATATCTGGAAGGGTAATCTTGCCATTTTAAAAAGTTGACAGGGATATTTTGGTTAAAATTCCACTAGGGAAATGACTTACCTTATTCTGCAATAAATTTTAAGCCAAGTTGCAGTGACAAAAAAAAAAAAAAAAAACCCATAAATTTAAAGTGATTTTCTCTATTAAGCATTGAATGTCATTTGGTTGCCAAACGGTCTGCAATACGAAAATCACCAAAAATAGCATTTTTCAGTGATAAGTTATAAAAGTAAGTTTTACCAAACACACCATAAATTGGGTAACCCACTATACTTGCACCCCATTTGGTTACCATCACAGAGCTTTTTGAACATAGTTGTACATGCAGAATTTTTTAAGAACCTGATTGGTGTTAAAATTGTGACACCAAAATCACTATAGGTGTATTCACTTTTATAAGCCCTGCCCATATGACCCATGTTTCACATGCTAACAAGGCCAAAATGTTAGTGGACCCTTGGAGGGTACTTTTGACATTTTTTTCTTATAATGGTGGCTTCTAAGGTAAGTTATGTTAGAGTTAAGAGAGAGTTATGATTTATTATTATTTTGAAAACCTCCAAGGGGAGAGAGGTTCTATGTGTGGTTGCTTAAATTTTAAGAGAGAGAGTTCTCACCATCCCTATAATCTTCTCTGAATAGTAGATCAATCATCGCTTTCTGCCATGAATTTTTTCCTACAAGGTTTTCTACGTAAAAATTGTATTTTATGTGTGATTGCTTAAAATTTTCATTTTCTATTGTATGTTTTAATCCAAATTGAGGTGCTTCCGCAAAGCCGGTTCTCCAACAAGTGGTATCAAAGCAAGGTTGGTTTGTTAGTTTAGATTTGATATATGGTGCCAAGGGGATCAAATATAAAGTTTGATAGAGAAATTCACAAGTAAAAACAACTTTAAACTATGGAGATTGAAGATGAAAGCCCTCTTAGTTCGGCCAAGGATACAGTATGTACTCATTGGAAAAGTGCATCATTCAAAATCTATGAAGGAAGAAGATTGGGATGAACTAGATAAAAGGGTAATTAGTATAATTAAATGATGATTGGTCGATAAGGTCCTTTACAATGTCATAAATAAGACGAATATTGCAGGTTTATGGGCAAAGTTGAAGAGTATTTATATGAAGAAATCTCTCACCAATCGTCTATTTTTAAAGAGGCGATTTTATATTCTAAAAATTATAGAAGGGTTGAATTATTTGAACATATTAACACATTTAACAAATTGGTTTACAAGTTGACAAGTGTTAGGTGAAGATCGAGGAGCAAGATAAAGCCCTAATTATGTTGACATCTCTCGCCAAGTCGTTCAAGTATCTGGTTGATACTTTTTACTATAATAAGAATACTTTGGACATCGAGATTGTTATTACAGCCCTTCAGTTAAAGTAGTTGCGACAGCAAAGTGGTGGTGAAGGTACCTCTGTGAATGCATTGTTTGCTCGTGGAAGACTGTCTGAGCAAGAGGAGAAAATCGCAATCTAGATCCAAGTCAAGAGACAAATAAAAGTATAAGTGTTTTAATGTTAGAGGATGGGATATTTAAAAGGGACTAAAAGTTTCACAAAGCCCAGAAGGATAAGAAGTCAGATAATTCGTCAAAGGAAGCTAATTCAGTTTAATCTGGTGAAGGCTCATATGGTTGTGATGTATTGTCGGTGACCAATACTAAGAATTTCTGTCATGAATGGATCTTGGATACAGGAGTATTGTACCATAGGTATCCTCATCGAAGTTGATTTACCATATATAGTGAGTATAATGGTGGATTGGTTTTTATGTGTGATGAGCACACCTGCAAGATGATTGAAATTGCTTCAATTCATATCAAGATATTTGATGGGGTGGAGATTTCTCTGACAAATGTGAGGCAGGTTCCTAGCTTGAGGAAGAATCTGATCTTTCTACGAGCTCTATATGCAATTGGTTGCAAGTTCATCGGTTATGATTTTCTTGATGGTTTCAAAGGGGGCTCTTACAGTAATAAAGGTACAATGAAGCAGTAACCTTTATCGGTTGATCGAAAATATTATATCTGGTGGAGTTACAACATCTGTAGCGAATTCCACGACAACACGTTTGTAGCATGTGCACCTAGGCCACATGAGGGAGCGAGGTATGAACCTAATTTTCAATCGTAGTTAAATCCTAGTTTTAAAGGCTTTGATTTGAATGCATGTGAACATTGCATATATGTGAAACTAGAGTTGTACATAAACCGAGTTAGCTCTGTTAACTCTCTCAACTCGACTTGACTTGGCTCAACAATAGGTTCAAATTGAGTGGAGCAGAATTTTTTAGCTCGAAAAAATTTCGAGTCGAGTCCAAGCTTGACCGACTCTACTCGACTCGGTTCGAATTGATTTGACTCGGATCAGGAGTATAAATATTTTGCATATATTTATATATTTAAATAAATTATATATTATTTATATTACAATATAGATTATATTTTATATATATTAAAAAATATAAATCCTAAACTCGTACTTAACACGTAAGCTCAAACTCGAACTTGGCTCAAGCTGGCCTGAGCTATTGACCGAGTCGAGCTGAGTTGCCAAGTCAGGCTCGAGGATTGAGCCGAGTTGAGTTCGAGCGAGGGTAGCCTGCTAGTCGAGCCGAGCCGGGCCAAGCTCAACTCAGTTCGACTCGTGTACCTAAAGACAATTTACCATGTCGAGGCTATGTTTTAAAACCAAAAAACATGTCAGTAAAGGGAAGCTTAATTACGTGCAGTCTGATATATGGGGGTCATCGCCCATTGTTTATAGAGGAGGATCGTCTTACTTTATAACATTTATAGACAACTTCTCTATGAAGGTTTGAGTTTATATTTTGAAACATAAATTTGGTGTGTTTGATAATTTCAAGATGTGAAAAGTAATTATTTAAAAATAGACATGATGAAAACTTAAAGTTCTGAGGACAAATAACAAGAGAGAATTTACTTTAAGAGAATTTGATCAGTATTACAAGAATGGTGTAGAAGAATGGAAAAAGTCATGCACAACATAGTGTGGCATATGCCAGATCATAATGGTGTAGAAGAATGTATGAATTGGACTCTTGTGAAAAAGGCTCAGAGTATGTTGAACAATTTGGGTTGGGCAAAAAGTGTTAAGTTGAAGGTTTTACTATAATTTTTTATTTGGTTAATAGGTCTCCCTTTATAATTATTGATTGTAAATTCTTAAGGAAGTATGGAGTGATCGGGAAGTTGATTACTCAGGTATGAAGATTTCTTATGCTTATTATTATGTATCATCTATTGAGATAAATAAGCTAGACTAAAGACGAAAAAAATGCACCTTTGTTAGCTATGGTGATGGGGTGAAAGGTCACAAGTTGTTAGATCGTGCTTCACAGAAGATCATTATTAGACAGGACATCAAAATTGATAAGGGTTCCTTGTTTCAAAAAGATGAGCAAAGGAAAATGAAAAAGTCAATTGTTAATGTGAGATTAGACAAGGGTGAGAGACTTGAGGAACTTGAACAGAAGATTGAGGTATAAGAAGAGGTGGAGCCACCATCTGTTAAGAGAAATCCACTGAGGGATAGCAAGTTACTGTTAAGATATAGGGATGACTCTAATATTATATTTGCTCTCATTACAGATGATGAAGATCCATTTACTTTCTAGAAAGTTTTAGAAGATAAAGATGTAGAAAAGTGGATGATAGCTATGCATGAAGAGATAGATTCTCTGCATAAAAAATCAAACATGAGAGTTAGTTAAGCTCCCCATTGGGAGGAAGGCGATTGTAGTGCAAATGGATATTCTAGAAAATGGTTAAGTACAAGGTCAGATTGGTAGCGAAGGAATATGCTCAGAAGAAATGTGTCGATTTCAGTAAGATTTTTACACAGTGGTAAAGAAGGTATTTATCATATTTGCCAATACAATTTGGAATTT
The DNA here is from genome assembly GCF_029962835.1 of Magnolia sinica. Taxonomy (NCBI): domain Eukaryota; kingdom Viridiplantae; phylum Streptophyta; class Magnoliopsida; order Magnoliales; family Magnoliaceae; genus Magnolia; species Magnolia sinica. The sequence goes on from NC_080574.1 coordinate 39,187,217, forward strand.
GAACAGTTGGATGTTAAAATTGCATTTGTATATGAAGAATTAGAAAAGAATATTTATAAGAAGTAACTAAGAGGGTGTGAGGTGTAGGGAAGATGAATCTTATTTGTAGGTTATAGAGGTCATTGTATGGCATGAAACAGTCACCCAGGCAATAATATAAGAAGTTTGATTCTTTCATATTGAGTTAGAGTGTTACTCGAAGTGAATTTGATAATTTTATTTATTTTAGAGTACTGAGTTGTAATGAATTTATCATTATAGTGTAATATATTGTTGATATACTTATTGCCAACCATAACGCTCAATCAATATATTGAAAGCCCAGTATCTATGATATTTGAAATGAAAGATCTAAAGGCTGCAAAGAGGATTCTTAGCATTGATATACATAGGAACAAAGAGAGGAGTAGGCTATGGTTGTCTTAGGAGGAGTATCTTGAGAAGGTTTTAGTGAAGTTTGGACTAGAAAATGCAAAATCGGTTAGCACTCCCTATGTTGATTACTTTCAGCTTTGTTCAGAACTATGTCCTACATTAAATGAAGAAAATTTGTATATCTTGTTGTTAGTGTACTAATTTTTGCACCCTATTTGTCAATCATGTGACTCCTTATGTCAAGTAGTCGGACATCCATTGAACTTCTAGATGATCTAGACTTAATAGGAAAACCTAATCGATCATCCCTTAGCCTTAGAAACTTAATTGGAACATAATAAGTAAGGCAAGAAGAGGTGTGAAGCTGCTGTGAAAATACACACCCAAAACAGTAGTTTAAGAAGGTTGCTTGATCCCATTGAGCTGCCCGAAGGACCTTCGATGGCATTCAAGGCACCTTTAATAGCATCGAAGGGATGTTGGATATGTCTAGTAAGAAATTCATATTTTATGCAATTTTCTCGATGGCATTAAGGGCACCTTCGATGGCATTAAAGGATGAGTTTGATGGCATTGAAGGTTCGTTGATGGCATTGAGCGAGAAGTCAGATAAAGAAATTAATCATTTATTTGATTTCCTCGATGGCATCGAGGTACCATTCGATGGCATCAAAGGTGTCCTCGATGGCATCGAAGGTGTCCTTGATGGCATTGACAGAGCCGTTAATTGCTTGTCTTTCTGTTGGAACTCAAACTTCTTTTAAAGGGCATTTGGTTCTTGAGCTCTTAGATGAGTTTTTTTTATACAATTTAAGCTTAGAATAATGTATATTCATATCCCTCATCCCAAACCTATAATCCAATGAGTTCTAAGTTATCTTCCTTGAAATTAACACTCTTATGAGGATTCCAACCTCCACATTGAAGATGAGCTTGAACTCCACCATTTTCTAGATATTAGACTTAATCTATCTTGGCATACTATTGTCTAAATCTTCTAGGAGACCCATATAGGTGAATCCCCTAGTAAATACAACTTCCCATTAGTTCTTATGAGATTCAACCAGCCTCTCATCACCTTGGTTACCGCAAAGGAGCACGACATGCAAGGTATTTGATCTTAGAGCTGAAGCCTTTACAAAGCAGTGGCATCATGATCGAGGGAGCAACCGGAAGCTGATTGAAGCACAGGAAAGAGACAATAAGCTACTTAAGACGGAACTACAAAAGAGACTCAATCTGACAAGTTGTCAAGTGTAAGAGTCTGTATACTCTCATTCCTTATGTAGGTAAGAGTTTTTGACCCAAAATCAACAAATTCTTGTGTAAGACCTTGACTCTTGTGTAGGGCCTAAATCCTAGGTTCTTATGTATGACCTTGGCTCTTGTGCAGGGCTTAAATCATAGGTTCTTGAGTATGAACCTGGCTCTTGTGTAGGGCCTAAATCAAGTTCTTGTGTAAGCCACCGACACGAGTGTTTGCGTGTCAATCTACGTAGGAGCCTCCAACGGGAGTAAACGTAAGGCCTTGTGTAGGACCGTAGTTATTGGTTAGCTTATGAAAAATCAACTAAAGTCTCTTGCAAGAGCCTCTGACAAGAGTGTATGTCAGCACGTTCTTGTATAAGACTAAAGTTTGTGGTGAGCCTATGGAAAACCACACAAAGTCTCTTGTGGGAGCCCTTCCTTGTGTAGGATTGTAAAGGTTAGAGGTTAACCAGATTTAAAACATCCGATAGTAAAATTTAGTACACTCATCAATTGAGTGTGTCCACCAAGAATGGAGTAAGGAAACTGAACCATTATAAATGATTGCGTTTGGGATTGTCATTTGGGCACTTGTTTAATTATGCTTATGTGATTAAATGATTAAGTTCTTGTAAACATGATTAGATGAATGTTAAGTCTTGATAATTAGCACATTCCACACATACATGTACATTATCGTGTTTATAAACTAGTTGCTTAATTGGCACATCATTTGTAGTATATGTGATTGGACCCTCTATTGGCTTGGAAGCCTTAGAGTTATATTGCCTATCTTAGCTTAGTTAGCATAATAGCTTAAGTATGCAAATTGGACTTAAAAAGAAGAAATTTTGACTTGGTCCTAATCACCCCCCTCTAGGACAGCCTTCATTCCTTAGCTCCATCAAGCTTCTACACGCGTAGCTGTGGTAATCTCATTACACCACATGTGAATTTTCACTTGTCTGCCCTACTGGAATGTAATTGGCAGTCCTATGTATGTTATGGTCTATACAAGACCAGATATTTCTCATGCAGTTGGCGTTATGAGCAAATACATTTCAAACGCCGACAAATAACATTAGGAAGTGGTGAAATGATTACTTTGATATATATAAGGTGTGATGAACTATATCTAATGTTTTGGATATTCAGAGGAGAAATTCATAAGCTATGTTAATTCGGATTATGCAGGGAATATCGGCAATAGAATGTCTACTTTTAGTTACTCGTTTATGCTAGTGGGTGGAGCTATCAGTTGGATGTCTAAGCTTAGTATATGGTTACACTTTTCACTACCAAAGTTGAATATATGAAAGTGACAGAGGGATTCAAGGAACTTGTTTAGTTGAAAGGGACGATGATTCAATTGGGGCTTTAGTAGGAAGTCGTGCTTGTGCATTGTGACAAGAAGAGCACGAATAATTTGGCATAGAACTTGGTATATCACTCTTGGACTAAGCACATTGATGTTCGTCATCACTTTATTTGGTAGATGATAGAAAAAGAGGATATTACTCTTGAAAAGATTCACACTAGTGAGAAGCCGGCGAACATGCTTACGAAGGTCGTTCCTATAGAGAAGTTCAATTTTTGCTTGACTTCTCTGAGCTTGGTAAGAAAGGAATAGAGACGGACTGTACACGAAGTGATGGGCCCATGTGGGTTTATTCACTTTTATGAGCCTATGTGACTCGTGTTTCACATGCTAACAAAGTCCGAGTGTTAGTGGATCCTTTGAGGGGTATTTTTGACATTTTCCTCTTGAAAGGGTGGATTTTAAAGTAAGTTATGTTAGGGTTAAGAGAAAGTTATGATTTTATCTTCTTTTTTTTTTTAGAGTCTCCTATGGAAGAGAGGTAGGGTTTTTTATTGTAAGTTTTCTCCATCCCACTAATCTTCTTTGAATAGTAAATAAATCATCACTTTGTGCCATGATTTTTTCCCACAAGGGTTTTGCACGTAAAAATCGTGTGTTCTGAGTGTGGTTTCTTGGATTTTTCATTTTCTCTTGTTTGCTTCAATCCATATAAAGGTACATCCACAGGGCTAATTCTCAAGACACTTGGTTTTCCAATTTCATATGTAATGCAAAGTAAATGAGCTATAATGATGTAGAGCATGCTGTAAACATATTCTTGGCATCATTGGACCAAAAGAAGCCCAAATAAAAGCGGATATATTCTGTCAGATTCAAGCCTAGTCCTACGTAGGGCATGAAGTAACTGGGCCCTAAGCGTGTATGGATCAAAGAAATTGGCTAAGGTAGGGAAAAATTGTCGCACAAAGTCTAGACCATAAATCAGGTGTAACTTTTGATCTAGGTATCGTCATGGAACACACGACCTATCGATGTTTATGTAGCGGGCCATCTGGGGTCAACTAACCCCCTCTATGGGTCGCGTCCATCTGTTTTGTGAAAACGCACTCTTATGATTTAAAATTGCAATTTTAGAAAAAAATATTATTTTTAGTAAATTCTATTTTTATTGTATCTCCTTATTTTTAGAGTTTTATAATTTTCAATTTTTTAGAAATTTGTTGTAATTATGCTAAGAATATTTTAGTAATTTTTAATCTAGACTTTCTAATTTTCACAAATCAGGCTTTAAACATAACGGCTCATCTGGGGTAAACCAACCCCTCGGTGGGTCACGTCCGTCCATTTTGCGAAAAAGCACTCGTATGATTCAAAATTACAATTTTCGAAAAAAATATTATTTTAGTAATTTGTATTTTTATTGTATCTTCTTATTTTTAGAGTTTTATGATTTTCGATTTTTTAGAAATTAGTTGTAGACATGCTGAGAATTCTATAGCAATGTTTATCTGGACTTTTTATTTTTCACAAATTAGGCTTTAAAAGAGTTTTACTATTTTGGGTAACTTTCAATTAATTAAAATTTTACTATTTTAGATCATTTTAAATTAGTATTTTGATTTTTTTTATTAATTGTGTAATCAAGAAAGTATACACATATTATTTAATAAAATACGTGAATTTTCTCTCATGTTTCCTTGCGGACTCAACAACTCTCTTTGTAGATTTAAGGTTTTAATTACTTGAGGAAGACGATGATCTTTCCCTTATTATTTCATGCTCTTCCCTACGTAATTGTCATGTTCAAGTGTTTGTTAACTAAGAATTACAACTTGTAAATTATGAGTCAAATATAATAGTAGAGAAAACAAGTATGGGAAATATTAGTCATTATTTCCACATTATAGTGACTCTAACTCAATATAGTCAAATGTAGCTTATGTCACCACAAAATTGCAAGAGTAAATAATCATTACCCATTTAAAAACCATTGTAATTGGAAAACCAAACAGACCTTAACATACTTGTTCAACCTAGGGTGCCCAACATAAGGGACTTTTTGGTTATAGGGTTTGCTATTTGTCAAATACTTGGACAAGTATATATTATTTTTGTACATATTTGACATATTAGCCAGGGGAGACATGCTGCACATTTTTACATTTATAATAATATACATGACACATGAGTTACTTGAAAATACATATGTACATGCCAATCTCTTAAACATTAAATAATAGTATATGTGCATACATACACATATGCATGTGGAATATGTGCGGCACTTAGGGCTGTACACGAATCGAGCTAGCTTGGTTAGCTCGCTTGACTCGACTCGAAAAAGCTCCATTCAACTCGGTTCGAAACTGAGTTCAACCCGAGTTGAGCTGATTTTTTGAGCTCAAAAAAATTTCAAACCGACTTCGAGCTTGGCTAAGCTCAACTCGACTCAAATCGAACCAATTCGGTGACTCATTTACTTTGATATTGATGTTACTCACCAAGTGCACGATGAAATGACTCAATGAAGTGTTGCCCGGTGGCAAAGAAAGTATGTATATGAAACAAATACAATTTTTTTCTTAATTTTGATGTTACCTACAAGCTGCTTGATGAAATACCTGTTGCGCAGCACGTCAACAATGCTAGTGAACCGAGATCCAATCTCCGCTCTCACCCACAAACGATAAACAGAAAGAAATATAATCTGAAAATACAATAAAAGCGTACCAAGCAAACCACAAGATAGAATATACATGGAAAAACCCCAACAAAGGTAAAAAAACCACTGGTGCAAAACTTCTACAATGAAGAAAATGAGATTACAAACAATATACTAAACCTTTTCCCTTTGGATGTATAGAGAAAATCCTTTCCCCACACTTTAAAATATCTCACCTTAACCCTAGAATAGCCCTAGGGACCTTTATTTATATTTTAGGCAACTTTCCTTTCGCACCCTTGCGAAACCGCCTTAAAATTCCGCAGTTCGTGTCAAATCCGCAAAACGAATCTGCATAAACTCGACTGGTCGAGCAGGCGGCTCGACTGGTCAAGCAGACCCTCAACTGGTTGAACATGGGCCTTGATTGGTTGAGCACCTCGGACCAAAAAAATTACTGCTCGCTAGACTTTGAGTCGAGCCAGCCCTCGATTGGTCGAGCGGCCCTGTCCAGATGTGGCTCCACATCTCAATAATCTCCCACTTGGAGACACATCACCATAATCCTTTGTCTTCTACATCTGGAGTGCACCACCTTCCCGTCTTTAAGCCTGAAGACCAATTAAAGCTGAATAGAGCTTCAGCTTCTCCCTTGTGACCGCCTTGATAAGCATATCTGCGGGATTCTCACTTGTATGAATCTTCTCCAGGGCAATCGATCTATCTTCCCGTAACGAACGTATAAAGTGATATCTAATGTCAACATGCTTGGTCCTTGAATGAAAGGCTAAATTCTTAGTCAAGTGTATTGCATTCTGACTGTCACTATACAGCTTGCAATCTACTTACTTCTTTCCCAACTTTCCATGAAACCTTGCATCCACACTATTTCCTTATATGCTTTTGTAGCTACAACATATTCTGCTTCTGTTGAACTGATAGAAACTATCTTCTGTAACTGAGAGACCCAACTGACTACAGCACTACCTAGAGTAAAGACATAGCCTATAGTGCTTTTTCTGCTGTCGATATTTCCTACCAAATCTAAATCTACGTAGCCTTTTAGCTTGATTTTCGATCCACCATAACACAACCCTACATCCACAGTACCTACTAGGTATCTAAGGATCCACTTCACAGCTTCCCAATGTTCCTTCTCGGGGTTGTTCATGAACCTGCTAAAAACTCCCACTGCTTGAGTAATGTCTGGCCTCGTTCTCACCATAGCATACATGAGACTCCCAATAGCTAACGCATATAAGACTTTAGCCATGTAGTACTGTTCCTCTTGCATCTTTGCACCTTGCTCCTTAAAAAGCTTAAAGTGGTTGGTTAATGGAGTGCTAACCTGCTTAGCACCTCCCATACTAAATCGATCAAGTACCTTGGCTATGTACTCTACCTATGACAAAACTAATTTCTTATTTTCCTTGTCACACTTTATCCTCATGCTTAGGATATATTTTGCAGCTCTTAAATCCTTCATGGTAAATTCTCAAGACAGTTGTCTTTTGAGATCTGAGATGTCCTTCATGCTTGATCTGGCCACAAGCATATCATCAACATACAGAAGAAGGATGATGTACGACGTATCAAACTTCTTCAAATAGTAACAGTGGTTTGCATGACATCTCCTAAAACTGTTTCCCAACATGAAACTGTTGAACTTCTTGTACCACTGCCTCGGGGCCTGCTTCAGGCCATATAGAGTTTTCTTCAGTCTACACACCTTGTTCTTCTTTCCTAGTGTTATTATCCTGTCGGCTGATGCGTATATATATATCTCTTCTTCAAGGTCCTCATAAAGAAAGACTGTCTTAACATTTAGCTGCTCTAGATGTAAGTCCTCTGTAGCCATTGTACTTAAGACATACGAATCATAGACATTTTCACCACTGGTGAAAATATTTCAGTGAAGTCGATACCTGCCTTTTGTTGGAATCCTTTCACAACCAATCTAGCCTTGTACCGTTTTGAACCATCATGCTCCTCCTTCAGTCTGTAAACTCACTTGTTATGAAGAGCTTTCTTACCTTTAGGTAAAGTGACTAGCTCCCATGTATGATTAGACTCAAGAGAGTCCACCTCATCATCCATGGCCTGCTCTAACTTAACCTGTGTATTTGACTATAATGCCTCTTCAAAACACTCTGGTTCACCATTATCTGTCAGTACTAGATAATGTAAGGAGGGTGAGTATTGGAGCGTGGGTCTCCTCTCTCGAGTAGACCTCTTCACAATCGGTGTCTGCGACTCTACCTTATAATGCTCCTGTGCATGATCATCTTGTGGCATTGTAACACCTGTGTCCGGTAACTCTTCCAACTCTACGAATTCTTTCTCGCCGGCCTCAGTTTGCTGTACACTATCATTATGCATCACTTTTTCATTGAAGACTACATTTATACTTCTAATGATTTTCTTGTTTTCTGTATCCCAAAACCTGTAGTCAAAATCATGTTGTCCGTAGCCTATAAAGGTGCACTTCCTGGACTTCGTATCCAGCTTGTTTCTGTGCTCTGCATCAATGTGAACATATGAAGTGCAACCAAACACTTTGAGATGTGCAAGGTTTTCTTCTTTCCCAGTCCACGTTTCTTCTGGTAGCCCACCATCTAATGGTGTTGAGGGACTTTTATTGATAAGATATGCGGCAGTATTCACAGCATCTATCCAAAACGTCTTAGGCAACCCTGCATGTAACCTCATGCTTCTAGCGCGCTCAACGATGGTCCTGTTAATGCGCTCAGCTACACCGTTATGTTGTAGTGTCACTGGAATCATTTTCTAATGTATAATTCCATTTGTTGTACAATACTCCTCAAACCTCTTATTATAGTACTCTCCCCCATTATCTGATCTTAGACATTTTACTGTTTTAAATGTCTCGTTTTCTACCATTGCTTTTCACTTCTTAAATACATCAAATACATCAGATTTATGCTTTAAGAAATAGACCCACAGTTTTCTACTAGCATCATCAATAAAAGAAACAAAATAACATGAGCCACTAAGAGATGATACCTGTGCCAGACCCCACACATCAATGTGTACAAGCTCCAATAGATGCGTCTTTGGAGCGCGTCCTGTTTTCTTAAAACTTACCCTCTTCTGCTTATCATACACGCAGTCCTCGCAGAATTCCAAGTTAATAGACTTCAGCCCTAGTAGCTTCCCTTTTGACAATAATACTTTCATCCCTTTCTCACTCATATGTCCCAACCTCTGATGCCATAACTGCCCATTCACTTCAGTTGATGGGACTGCGAGTGAACTATACGATCCTGAAGTCACGTACAAAGTACTTTCCTTCTTACTTCAAGATATCACCAAGGCACCTTTTGTGATCTTTCAGGAATCACTAGTGAAAGTCGTCACATATCCAGTATCAGCCAACTGCCCCACTGAGATCAAATTCCATTTCAAACTCAGTACATATCTGACATCCTTCAATTTCAAAGTCGTTCCGTCTTTCTGATTTATATGAACGTCTCCCTTTCCAACAATACTGCACGGCTCATCATCACCCAAGTAGACTCTCCCGAAGTTACTTGACACATAATCACGCAGAACTTCCTTACACGAAGTGGCATGAAATGAAGCACCTGAGTCTATGACCTAAGACTCATTCCTCGTATCAAGAGACAAGATCAAGGCCTCTGTGTCACTCTCCTTAGATAGATTCACTGAATCATTCTCGCCTTGAGAGCTTCCTTCTTGTTTCTCAAGCGCCCTACAATCGTGTTTCATATACCCCTTCTTCCCGCAATACCAATACCCATTTTTGTCTTTTGGTCCCTTGGACTTCTTCCTCGACTTAGAATGTCCGTGTTTATTGCCTCTTTTGTTCAGCGATCTTCCTCTTCCTTCAACATTTAGTGCATTCCTTGAATCCCCTGAAACTCCTGATGCCTTTCTTCTAGATTCTTCGCTGGAGAATTGGACCGCCCACATCATCATATTTCAGCTTTGTCGACCCTAAAGAATTGCTCACAGCAATCACCAAACCATCCCAACTGTCTGGCAAACTGGACAAGATCAATAACGCCCTGACCTCATCCTAAAAAACAATGCCAACGATTTCAATTGGCTCGTGACTGTATTAAACTCGTTTAAATGTTCAGTCACGCTCCCACCATCTGACATCTTCACGTTGAATAGCTGTTTTATAAGATGAACCTTGTTGGACGCTGAGGGTTTTTCATACATTGTAGCTAGGGCTTTCATTAATTCTTTTGTGGTCTTTACCTTGGATATATTGAAGGTGACACTCCTAGGCAAAGACGGATCGTTCCTAAAGCCTTCCGATCCAATAAAGATCATTCATCATCTGTCGTCTTCTCTAGTTTTTTCTCTTTTCCTCTTAGAGGAATATAGAGGTCCTTCTGATACAGATAATCCCCCATCTGCATCTTCCAGAAGACAAAGTTTGAACCATCAAACTTCTCAATTCTAGTCTTCCCTTCTTCCGTCTTCGATCCCACTTGAACTAAACCAATAGCTCTGATACCAGTTGTTGCGCAGCACGCCAACAACACTAGTGAACCGAGATCCAATCTCCGATCTCACCCACAAATGATAAACAGAAAGAAATATAATTTAGAAATAGAATCAAAGCATACCAAGCAAACCACAAGACAGAATATATGTAGAAAAACCCCAACAAGGGTAAAAAACCACAAGTGCAAAACTTCTATTATGAAGAAAACGAGATTACAAGCAATATATTAACCTTTTCCCTTTGGATGTATAGAGAAAACCCTTTACCCACACTTTAGCATATCTCACCTTAACCCTAGAATAGCCCTAGGGACCCATATTTATAGTTTAGGCAACTTTTTTTTCACACCCTTGCGAAACCGCCTCAAAATTCCGCAGTTTGTGTCAAATCCGCAAAACGAATCTACGTAACCTCAACTGGTTGAGCAGGCGGCTCGATTGGTCGAGCACCTTGGACCCAAAAAACTGCTGCTTGCTGGACTTTGAGTTGAGTTAGTCCGTGACTGGTCGAGTGGGCCACTCGATCGGTCGAGCAGTCCACTTGACTGGTCGAGCGGCCTTGTCCAGATGTGGCTCCACATCTCAACAATACCTATAAAGCCACTGTTGTTGTCTTACATATAGTGACAATTTGAAGATGCAGTCCATGTGTTTATGAAAATGTTGCATAGGTGAACTCGGCTCAAACCAGCCTGAGCTGCTGACCAAACCGAGCCGAGCGGGCCAGTCAGGCTCAAGGACCGAGTCGAGCCGAGTTCAAGCTGGGGTTAGCTAGTGGCCAAGCCAAGTCGAGTTGTGCCAAGCTAGACTTGGTTCAAGTCGTGTACACCTCTAGCGGCACTTGAAGATCTAATATTTTCATGTTGGTTGAAAATGAGTGGTGTCACTTATAACAGATTTAGAAATTCACCTTATGTAATGGGTATCGCACATACACCACATATGTACAGAAGATTACTGTTCTTTTCCATAGTTTATGAAAAATGGGTTAAAACTTTATAATTGATTGTTTCAATTTTGGACAACCTTATCTTTGACCATATTAAAATTAGTCCCATTTTTTTTTGTTATTGTGGACAAACCATATAAGGCTATCCATGTTTCAATTTTGTACAACTTTATCTTTGACCATATTGAAATTAGTGTCATTTTTGTTCTTGTAGACAAACCATACAAGGCTATTCGAATGGAATTCATGTAGCAATCAAATGGCTTCAAGTAACCGTACTGCTAAGATCTGATTGGATGAAAAATCCTAACCATTGATTCGTGCCCACTTGTTACTTGGAATAAGACCGATGGATATTTTTCATTTTTAATCGGTCAATAAATGTGCACTAATACCGTTGTGTGATTCAATCAATTAAATGCAATTTCTGGTTCACAATACATCTAAACTTGGAACGTTGATTGGGAAAGTTCAATTCAACTTAATTGCGTGCACGTATTCAATTTCTAAGCACATGTGTATCATCCATCAAATTCTGCCGAGCATTAAAGTTTTTCTCTTCTTAATTTCCCACATGATCATCTTCATCAGCAAACGTACGCATGGATTAGCGATCCGACGTGCCTCACGATGAATAATCCATTTATCAAAAGAAGTCCGGATTGGAGGATTAAATCTATAGAATTCTCGGTCCTTTTCTTGTTTGATGTGGACAGTTGAATTTTAAGTATTTAATTGCCACACACCAATAGAACAGTTGGCAAATTTCATTTGGACTGTGCAATCTAAAATTTTCCAAGTAACATCAACGGTTTGGATCACTAATATATGGGCCGCTCATGTACATTCATAGATTAGAGCACCATCATGTTTATTTACCATCCAATCGCCCTGATCCAGCAAGGTGGGTGCAACCCTGACTGTAGGGACCACCTCGATGTAGGTTCTGTATATCCACGCCGTTCATCAGTTTTTCTAGCTCATTTTAGGGCTTGGTTCCAAAAATGAATAAGATACTAATCTTAGGTGGACCACACAGTAGGGATTGAATCTGCAACATTAAAAACTTCTTGGGAAGCCACGAAAGTTTTGGATCAAGCTGCTATTTGTATTTTACCTTTATCCAGGTCTGTGTGACTTTATCAACAGGTTGGATGGCAAATAAGCATTACGGTGGACCCTAGGAAGCTTTTAACGGGGGTTCATTCAGTGACCACTGTTTCTTGTGGTGTGGTCCACCTGAAATTTGTGTCTCCTTCATTTTTGGGACCATGTCCTAAAATGAGCTGGAAAAATGGATGGACGGAGTGGATATACAATAAACACATCAAGGTGGACCTCACGTTTAGGCTGCACCTAATCCATTCAACCGGATTAAGGAAAAACACAAATATCGGTTTGATCCAAAACTTTTGTCCCTTCAGATTTGATTTTTCTTAGCTTTTAGGCTCATGCCCTGAAATGAGAAGGAAAAACAGATGGACGGTGTGAATATAAAATAAATAAGTCAAAGTGGGCCCCACAGTCATGGATCAACCGACATGATTGGTTACTTGAATTCATCCAATCTACGTCCCCATCATCTTCATCCACCTTGAATCTTTAAAATATAGAAATAGTAGTCTTATACCATTTCAGTTCCACGAACTGAGAAAGGGAATACAAACGTGAAAAAGATGGAAATTGCTTGGGTCCAACGTGGAGTTCTCACCAACGTTAGCTGTATCAGAAGGAGAGATGAGAGTTATCTCCATCATTTAAAAATAAACTATGTTACTCTTGCAGAGTACGATGGATGATACACATGCACCTAAAAATTACTTATAAATTACATGCATGGTGATACAATTCAAATGAAACCTTCCAACTTTTGAATTCCATATTATATGTATTACGATCCAAAATTTGAGTTTGATTGATTATCTGAAAATCAGATTGGTGGACATTCATTGGACAGTTAAAAAATATATATATCTGAAGGTCTTTTTCAACAACCAAGTGTACGAAAAGTAGCGGTTAGGATTGTTCAACCAATTTGATTTTTGGTCAGTAACTTAAAAAACACGGGGGTTTAATTTAGAGCTAATACTGGAAATTTGTACCGTTTCTAAGTGCCTGTGTATCAAGTGTATTTGCAGCCTGAGTAGAAATAAATTAAGAAGAGGTTAGATGCATACTCCATGTCCTCCTCCATTCCACGTCTATCCAACGCACACGTGGCAAACTTGCAACTTGATCCAGATCATTCAAATTGTTGACCCGAGTATGGATGGAGGATGACTCAGACTTCACACTTATCCGATTATTCTATCCTCAAGTTGGTGGCTATAAACAGAAAATGACCATCCGTCCAAGAAGCGTATTGCCTGCGACCCAAGGGCCCACCATGAGAAATCCAGGCCGTCCATCCGTGCCAACAAATGAGGCAGATTCAAAACAAAAGTCTACCGTGATGTTTATATGTCATCCAAACCATTCACGAGGTCATTCCCATAGGGATGAGCGAAATGCCTACCGTTCAAACCTTACCAGGGTCCACCATGATGTTTATATGGCATCCAAACCGTTCATGAGGTCACTCCCACTGGATGAAATGAAAACATGAAAATTAGCATGATTCAAAACTTATGTGGCCTAAGAACATTTCAACGGTGGCCGTTTAATCCCCACTGTTTCCTGTCGCGTGGCCTACTTGACTTTTGTATCTACCTCATCTATAGTTGGAAAACGGATAGATCGGTGAATTTCTCACAAACATCCCGGGGGGCCACACCTAGCTTCGCGGGCAACTCTCGTCCATCTGGTAAAGTCATTCGATGATCGAATGGTTAACCGAATGCCACATGTCCACCTCAGTTTGTTTTAGGGCGTGTTTGGGCGGTGGGATTAGAAGGGATTAGGTGGTATGGGATTCAAAAAACATAATTATTATGCATGGTAAGGATTGTCTCCTCTTGCCATGGATAAGATTAATTTCATGCTTTGTTGGTGATACGGTGGTACATTGAATGGATATACCCACTATCATTTGAAATCACTGAAAATAACACACGTGTTATATCTAAACCGTTCATTTATTTTGTAACCTCATTTTATGGCCGGGGCTTAAAAATGAACTAGATCCAAAACTTATGTGCCCCAAAGAAGTTTTCAACTATAAGTATTCAATCCCTGTTTCTTTCTATGGTGGGGCCCACTTGAGCCTTAGATTTACCTACTTTTTTAGCCCATGCTCTACAATAATCCCAAAAAATGGGCGGACGGTGTGGATATAGCCCACACATCATGGTGGCACCTGCACAACTTGCTAACAGTGAGTGAAATTAGCACAAGACCCAATGCATTTCCGTGTACGGCTTTTCCATTTTTCCTAAACATGGAGTGGAATTGGCACACGACCAGATGCAATCCCATCCCACCTAATCCCTTCTAATCCCACTGGCCAAACACGACCTCAGTTCAATGATAATCTCACAAGATCCTAACGTCTAAGCAGTGCATGCACGCACCTGTACATTGACATCTGTGTCCCATTTCCCAAATCCCAGGGTTTGCAAACCCTGCACGCGCCTGTAGCACAGTCCTCATACGCCAACGTAGCAAACGTGTGGTGGAACATCTAAGCCATCCATCGGATGTGCTCCAGGATATAGATTCCCTTGTCCGAATAATAAGGTCTGATGGCCCAAAATGCACGAAACAGGAGAATGGCAATAAATAAATAATCGTAGCCATCCATTTCTTTTCATGCCGTGGCCCACCCCATGAACAGACTGATTTTCAGGGCAGGCAATCTACATGATGGGCAGATCATATTCGCGATTACGTCCAAACAAGAGAAGACATGGATGGGGTCTGAACTGGGAAACACCCGGCAGTCGTGTAGCATCCAAAAAGCCCGTGCAGAGCATTTGTAACTTTGTAAGCTTATTTTAAAGAGAAAAGACGCGCCGCAGATTGGTCAGAATTCTCAAGTGCTATGAACTTATACGGATGGGTTGTACAGACCACAGGCAGTGATGCATGGAGATTCGTCAAACAAAACAGACCTCCACGTACCGACAAAATACACGTGCGTAAGATCCAGGACGTTCATCATACCGACTCCATTTTGGCTGTACAGCTGGATATGAGGCTGGCTTACTCACAAACTGTGCTTCGCCAATAAGTTGAACGGACGGGGATTAAGTGGTGATCGAAACACCAGCCCGAGAGGTGGTATGTTGATGTGTTGATTTTATATCCACGCTGTCCATCCGTTTTTCCAGATCATTTTAGACCATGAAACCAAAAATTAAACAGATCCGAATCTCAAGTGGACCACACTAAAGTAGATATTGAACGCCCACCGTTAAAACCTTCTTGGGGGCCACTAAAGTTTTGGATCAGGCTGATATTTGTTTTTTGACTTCATCCAGATCTTATTGACCTTATCAAAAGGTTAGATGACATATAAAAATTACGGTGGGCCTAGAATAGTTTCAACGGTGGTGTCATTATCCCCACTCTTTCCTATGATGTGGTCCACATGAGGTTCGGATCTGCTTAATTTTTTGGTTTCATAACATAAAATAAGATGTAACAATGGATGGACGGAATGGATATAAAATATATACATCACGTTGGGCCCCACAGTACCCAGTCCATCAACACACCAGCACTAATCCGCGTCCAAAGTTGAACATGGTGTATGTCATTTTAAATGTTAATTTGCATTATTGCATATGGCCTACGTGATGATTGGACAGGCCAGATTCTTGTGTTAAGAAAGATCTTGGTTAGGGCCCACTTGATGGACGATCCAGATCTTTTACTCTTGTGACACATCAGCACTTGTGGAGCGGGTGCAGATGGATGGCTTAAGTTGGTATTCCTCGGTTGCTTCACCACCCACGTTCTGCTGCCGGCCTGTTGTGTAAACGGTACATTCTTCAATCTACCACAAAATAAAATAAAATAAAACATTCTCAGTTGCAGCTAATACAACGCAAAGTACACATGCTTTGCTGGAATTTGGAATATCAAACGATGCCATTGCAAGATTGATCGTGTACTGAAGGACATTGATTTGATCATCTTGATCACTCTATCAAGGACATTGTTCTGGGCCATCTTTACCGTTGATCAGATGTCCACCAATTGTCAAGCTACAATCCTGCTTTCAAAACAATTTTTGAGTGGTTCGGATTTAACGTACATGTCACGTGTACATAGGGAGTCTAACTTGCGTCCTAGGTGAGGTGCCCATGGAGTGGGCCACACTTACATTTAATCAATTTTCCAAACATGGGTTTTCTTCATACATATGTGAATAGCCTGATGTGTTAGTCAGATTTTCCTTTGGGAGACTGGTGTGTGTCCAACGAGACACATTACCCATGACCAGCAGCCCAAATTTCTCACATGTATGCCACGTGGGAATGTGCGCTGGGATTCTCATCGTCGTGATGTCCTGCACAAATCCCTGTACTTGTACATTCCTACAGGAGATGACAGGGCCTGAGGAAGAGGCCGAGCAACCGTACACAGGACATGCTGTAGAGCATCACGTATAAGGGAGTGGATTAGGTGTTACCCTTACCGTATGGGGCCCACCTCGATGAGTTGTTTTGTATATCTACGCCGTTCATCCGTTTCTTCATCTCATTTAAGATCGTTATCCCAAAACATACACAGATCCAGGTCTCCTATGGTACACACCATTAGAAATTTTGAATAGTGACCATTAAAAACATTTTATAGGCCACGAAAGTTTTGGATCAAGATTCTCTTTGCATTTTCTTTTCATCTAGTTATGATTGACCTTATCAAAGGGTGATGGAAAATAAAAATTATAGATCTACTTAGGGTAGGCCTTGGGTAGTTTTTAATGGTGAGCATTCAATCACCACTATTTCTTGTGGTGTGGTCCAACAAAAATTTAAATTTGCTTAATTTTTGGGATCACATCCTAAAATTAGATTGAAAAACGGATGGACAGCGTCGATATATAATGCATCATTAAGGTGGGCCCCATGGTAATGGTAAGGTAACACCTAATCCGCTCCCCACGTAGATCCACCGTATCCTGACAGCCGGATGGATCTCTTTTCTTCCTAAAGTAACATCCATGGGACAGTCTATCCAATACCTCTTCTACTTTCATCCCTTTGTGTATTTGACTCTTAACTGTTTTAGACCAGCACCTTATCAATTACACGGAAAGTTTTGTCCAATATAAATAATTTCTGAAAGAAAAATTCTACATGTCATGCTCTGCATGTGTGTAAATTTAATTTGTATTTAATTTTACCATGATCTTCTCAAAATTTTGTTTAATGACACTAAAAGCCTTGGTTTCAAATTTTCTGGCCAAATGAATAATGAATGTTGCAATACTATTTTTATAACTACGTTCAATCAACATGACATCGTCATGTAATAATAAAATAATGAAGTAACCATTTCTATAGCTAACATTATAGGCATGAAGATTTGTCTCACATCGTTGAATTCCAAGCTCACTGTGGAGGAATGCTGGTACCTATATTTTGATGTTTGTTTGAAATTGTAATGATTTATTTTTTTGACAAATACAATTCTTTTTATTTTCGTCAATAAAACATTTCGCGTTAGGTGATATAAGTTCTTTCACTAAGATTTTTGTGCAAGAAGACAATTTTCACATTCAACTATTGGTGATATAAATTCTTTCATTAAGATTTTTGTAAATTATAAAAATAATAATAATAATAAATAAATAAAAGGAGTTTTCACATTCAACTACTCAAGCTCTAAGTCAAACATTATTATCTTACTTAGCACGCTATGAATGGTACTTAAACAGACAATTGTAGGCAAGATTTCATTAAACTTAATACCTAATTAGCATGCCCTTTCACCACCAATCGAACATTCTATCTTTCAATATCCTCCTTGGTATTTTTCTTTAGTTTGAAAACACATATGGAACCAATTGTCTTTTTTCCTTTGGAAAATTTAACCAATTTTTTAGTCTAATTATTTTTAGACAGAAATTTAATCTCCTCCATCCTGCTTGCATCCATAGATTCACATCATTCTCAATATGAATAAGGCTCATGCTTTCTATCATACTAGCATATGCCATGACATAATATTTGAACCAAACAAAAGATTTTGTAACTCTCTTGGTTCGGAGTTGATTCCTTTAGTTTTTGAACTTGTTATCTCTTCTGCATTGCTTTAATCATCTTTATCCTCAACGATATCATTAACTTGTTGATCTTTTGAGTTACAAGCTAATGTTGAACATCATTTGAAGATTTTAACTCAACCGTAGCTTACAACTTAATTTGAGCTTAGTGGTTCATTATCTTTCTGCATCGAATCTTCATTGAAATATCTCAACTAATTACCAATTTGTGGCTAATAAGGTCCCACAATTCGTACCCATTGGTTCCATATGCAAAGAAAAAATAAAATTCTAGACCTCGCATTCAGCTTATTCCTTTGGTCTTTCGGAATCTACATATAAGCGTCACAACCAAAAGTAGGGTCCTTGTTCTTGCTCCAGTGGTAGACTCTTAGGAGTTTCAACACTTGGTCAAGAGTTCGAGCACCCATAGGTGGTGAAATCCCACTAAGGCGTGAGTGTGTGGTGGTGTGTGTGCATGTTTTAAAAAAAAAGTACGAAAGAACAAGTAGGTAAATGGGTTTTCATAACATATTTCTTTACAGATCTTACAATCTAGTGCAGTTATACAAGAATAATTTACAAAGTGACGAGTTATGTTAATGACATTTATCAAAAAAAAAAACATTACTTAGGCCTAGTAGAACTTCACATGCTCCTATAACAAGCCATAAGCATATAGTTCAAGTGGTCAACTACTCCATTTTTTGTCGAGTACCTTGATTATGTAATGTCTCTCAATGCCATGCTCACTTTATAAATTCTTAAATTATTTCAAGTCATAATTTCCTTCATTATTAGTTTTCAATATAGTTCATGTGGTCAACTACTCCATTATGTTGTCAAGTACGATTTGTAACACCCCGTCCATTCCGTACTATTTTCTATTCTTATGTACATGATAATCGACACCCTTAGCTAGACATGGATTGACCGTTCATAGGATACACCCAACTGACTGGAACCCTAAGACCTTGAAACCTATTTCATATCAACCATCCCGTTGCCGCGATCGTGGAGGTACAACCCGTGCGTGTAACGCCCTGAAAATCGGGGGTCGAGCATAGGCTCAACTCCCGAGTTCCAACACATCACGTATGCAACATAGATAATAATGATTAAATGTTGTTCATATTAGTGCATTAAACATGAGTGAGATTATACCAAAACAGCATATCATACTCCAGAGACAGTTAAATTACACAAGCGGAAGACTGTGATAAATAGATAAGGTATAAAGTGATTTTAAGTCTCTCAAGTATGATCATGTTATCAGGTTAAATAATTACAAGTTTAGTTCCAAAATGTATAAAATAAGATAGTGTAATGTTCTCTATCCAAAACCCTGTAGCCCCGACAGCATAACACCAGGTCTACATAAACCCGCCAGACAGCTGCATATAGGAGAACGCCTCCTCATCATCCTTGAAGTCTGGCTCCGCCTCATAAGCTTCGCCGCCACTTGCAGCTAAGACAGAGTCTGGTTGGTATTTAAAACACCGTCCCAGAACGTGGGAGTGAGTGATCAACTCAGTGGAGCCATAAAGCAAGGGTTAACATGCTGTCAATTTAGTTAAGCAGTAATGATAAAGTAATACAATCAAACATCCCTAGGTACTATAATTAATGTAAGAATGATATGTAATAATGATACATGCCCTCGCTTGCACTCCCTCTGCGATCTTCATCTCACGGTCGCGGCATGTCAGTCACTTCCTCAATGTTCTACCCAACGCCTAACGACACACGTAATGCGGTGCATGAGCGTGATTACCAAGTTCTTATTAAGCTTTTTTCATACAGCAAGATTGGGAAACTAAGGTACCTCCCTTATATCATTTTCCAAACAATGATCCATTCTAGAGTCGTCAGTCCTAGCTAATCTCATACGATGTTGCGGTTACAAGTCGCTATAAAGGGCTCGTCACCTCGATGCATGCCTAGTTTATACTCTTGTTTAATATGGCAAGGCTCGTCACCTCAGCGCAGTCTTAGAGTATGCTCGAGATCACTATGAATGGCTTGTCACCTAGTCGTAGGCCGACAGCTCGAATACAGTGTCCCATACCACCGTATTCGGCTCACGAGTCTGGGTTGCTCACTGGTCACTACGGGGAGGCTCGTCACCCCAGCGTAGGCCGACAACACGACCACGATGTCCCATACCACCATGCCCGGCTCATGAGTCTTAGTGGATCAATGTACTAAGGTTAATGGGATTTCCACTGGTGATTTTGGTACTTTAGGTTCAAGCAGTAGCATCCATACATGGTGAACATACATCGGGTCAATCGGGTTACTTGACGAGCTCGATTGGAACGAGCGCACCTCAAGTTGATCGACATGAAGTGCATAAGCACTCCGTGTAGCCTAACTACTGTCGACAACCAAAGTACAGCTCGGATTCATCGAACACGTCCTGCATGGTGAAACAACCTCAACCAGCTGGTTAGAATGTGTTACCGATTGCCTAGACTATACCGTAGTCCCAAACACACCCAATTCCAACAAGTACTCATATGACATAGTCAAGCAATAATGAACAAATCATTCTAATCCTACAACCATTTGAGCATGTTATGAAATACAACATACACATGAATTCACACATATGCATTCCATGAGTAAAACAGACAATATAGAGTAAGTTACATGGAGGGATTTATACACCTAGTTAAGGTAGTTGAGAATCTCATCTCAACACCCACATAAAGTATAATTCACCAAATACTTACTCATACAGACATTTTACAAACACTTAGACTACACGTTCCAACATACATGACGTATGTTGGCCGTAATATGTATTAGGGTAAATCCTTTCGCCAAGGAGCTATTGTATATACAACAATCATATATTCACGACAATTAATCATGGCAAGCACAAATCCAGATTCCATATGTATCCAGTCATTTCATCAAACACATGGAATACACTAAACTCAACATAGTTCATATATATCTGAAAAGCGAAATAAACGTTGCATTTGGCATGTGAAATGGCACCCACGTCAGTTATAAATCATTAACCGACATTGAAAGCCTTGAAAGCCATAACCTAAACATTTATAGTCCGCACCTTACGCCGGTAAACGTGTAACGAACTCAGTTTAACCACTAAGTCTTTGTTTACGGCACCACAACAACCTATATCAGGGAATATGTTAGCTATTTCATCTATTACACTAGTTGGAAACCCTAAAATAGGTTAGGGTTAGGATTCCTTACCCAAGTACATTGTCGAAAACGCTGGTATAGCGATACAGATGGGGTGGTTGAGTGCGTGGAGTAACAGGATCGAATCTCAGGAAGAATCGCCAACTCACTCTCTCACTTTCTCTCTCTTTCCTTCTCTTTTCTCTCCTCTCTCTCTTAGGGTTTTCTAAATTTGTATGGAATGAGAGAGAGAGAGGGTTTATGGGGCTTATATAGGCCCAGGACTGATGGAAATGGTCCCAGAGCAAGGTATACTTAGGTTATAGCCAAATAGTCAGTTGTTTCGGCTCAATGGACACATTTAGAGGCTTCTTTTCTACGTGCGGTCGGACTTAAGCTCCCTGACATTGGATCTAAGTCAAGCTAAGTTTTCGGTCCGATCAGATTTAGAGATTGATCGTGGCGGACCAGTTTCAGTTCAACGGTCACCGATACTCAATCAGGGACACAAGTACACTGACATGTGTTGAAAATTTCCCATGATCCGAGGGTGTAATTAGGTCAGATTTCGATGGTCTGAATCCTTAGATTTGACCGGCAAGTGAAACGACTTAATTCACTTAAGTCCCAGTTCATTTCGTAAAGATATTCGCGTTTCTCACACACTTCACTCCAGGCCCAAGTTGTGCATTTTTGGCTATCATTAGGACTTGATTTCCGAGATGGTTGTCGAGTCCAACAAAGCAGTCGTAACCATATGGTTTCGCAATATTCAAGCTTTTGACGCGCGGTCCTATCCAATACAAAGTTTCAATGCGCTCCCGAGAGCAACTAGGATTAGAGATTGATCCTACGTTTTACGATAATGTAGCGGTAATGATTCTGCATGTTTTTGGTCTTGCAGATCATATTTAAAGTGATTAGTGCTAATTTCACAGGTACTCTAGTTTAGCACTAGCTAATTCTCACCTAATTTCTAAAGGATTTGGTCCTGAGTAATTTCTGCAAACTCGGGTCTTTGTACGGATTTTTCTGAGACGTTACAGTGCGTCTGTACGATACTCCGTTTGTGAGATACGACATGAAGAATAATTAGTATATCATGTGCGCATGGCGCCATGTACTCCCCTCCACACATGTGTACAACACATGTCATACACACATGCACATGCCACACATGGGTGAGAGAATCTCCACCCATATGTGTGATGTCACACACCCATACCTCTCATCTCTCATGTCTCCCCAAAGTCAATACCTCTCCATTCCATACCTTAAGCATGACATCATCACCTCATGCCATCCCATGCTCCTTTAATCCACCATTAATTACAAATCATGAATTAATTGATATAATCCTAATCTAAGCTAACCAAGAACACATTAATTAAATCTAACCACATTTTTAACAATTTCTCTGCATATATCCCTTCAACCCTTAGCATTTTACCATTTTCCTACACATAGAGAGAGAGAGATGAGTGATCTTGGTGGGCCATCAACTCCATCAATCCCATCCCTTCCATCCATCTCGACCATCAATTCCATCTCTTCTATTCATCTCAACCATCCATCTAATTCATTATGGTGAGTACACCCACTCCACTCTTAGTTTGTTTTCTTTTTTATTATTTGTATGATTATTAGTGGTAATGATTTGATGATAATGATGTGATCAATGGTGTGGATACATAGGAGAGTACGTATAAAAAGATGATTAAAAAATAATAAATAAAATGGTGATGATATAATGATAATGATGTGTTTAATGGTGTGGATTTATGGGAGAATACGTATAAAAAGAATAATAATAATAATAACAAAATAATTTATAAACTATGTTGGACCCATTGATTGTGAGCCCTATAAGAATTTTGTAGGCCAAATCATCTAAAGTGTGGTCCATTGTGTTGGCCAAACACACACACACACACACACACACACACACACACACACACACACACACACACACACACACTCACACCCATTCACACACGTGCACACAACACCATATAAATATATATATATAGAGAGGACGTTGCCGCCAGCATCCAGAGGACGCTGTCTAGCTGCTCAATTAAGGAGGCAAGGACTGTGGGTCCACAATGGCCCCCACCCATGATGTATGTATTAAATCCACACCGTCCATTCAATTTTTTAGATCATTTTAGGCTTTGAGCCGAAAAATGAAGCCAATCCAGTTCTCTGGTAGGCCACACCATCAAAAATCATGTGAAGACATACTAAAACATATAAAAGTACTTGTTGGGGCGCACTTGAAATTTTTATGCATCTGAAACTTGGACTGACCCCTCCATCATGTGGGACAGACACAACAGATGGACTGGATTGTCCTGTTGTGGGCGCCATATATGAAAAATCAAAAATAAAAATAAAAATAAATACAAAACAGCACTGATGTTGTTGCTACCAGCGTCTGACGCTGCAGCAAGCAGCGTCTCTGCTGACGTTGGAAGGAGGTGGGCCCCACCGTGATGTGTGTCAAACATCAGCCCCATGCATTTAATGGGTTCCTTTTAAAAAGGGTCATCTCCAAAATTTCGCCGTACACAGAACTCAAGTGGCCCACATCATCAAAAAAATAAATAAATTTATGAAGCTGAATAAATCAGCAATTTTCATGGGTCTGATCATGAGGTATATGTTATATCTAAACCATCTATCCATTTGGTGAGCTTGTCTTAAGGCTTGAAGAGAAAAATAAGACAGATCTAACTATCAAGTGGTCCACACTACAAAAAAAAAAAAAAAAGGTAGTAGGGATTGAACGTCTACCATTGGAATCCTTTTTGGGTCAGAAGTTTTGGACCAATATGAAATTTGTTTTTCCCCTTAAATTCAGGTCTTTGTGACCTTATGAACAGATTGGATGGAAAATAAACGTTATGGTGGGCCCCGTGAATGGTTCAACGATGAAATCACTATCCTCACTATTAATTGAGGTGAGGTCCAAATAATCTTTGGTTATGATTCATTTTTTTGGATAATCCTCTATAATGATCTCTAAATATAGATAAATAGTATAGATATAGTAAATACATCACTATGGGACCCATGTAATTTTGATCTCCTTAAACCGTTCATGCAACTCGGAGCTCAAGTATATAAAAGCACTTGTGGGGTCCATTTGAAATTTGGATGCATCAGAAACTTGGACTGACCCCTCAATTCAGTGGTACACACATAACGGATGGGCTGGATTTGTGATCCACGCCTCAGTGACCTAACAAGTAATCATGAATGTTTTAATGGAGGGCAGTCCCCTCAATTTTTGTGTGTGGTATAGCCCACATGTGCCATAGATTGACTTGATTTTTATTAGCCCCAGGCCCACCATGGATTGGTGGCCTATTAATTATGTAAATTGGATCGATATGTGAATGGTACCGATCTCTGTTAAAATTTCTCCACCACATAGAACCCATTTGAATTCCATTGATGTGTGGGCCCAAGAATGTTAAGGCCCATTTTGAGTGAATGTCATGTGGGCCCATCAGTAGTAGTCTTGTTTGGGCCAACCATTGGCCCTCTTCGGCAAGAGTTCGTGATCCACATGTATTAAATGTATGCTATATTAAAACATGTGAAATTGTGTTATGTGTATGGCCCTTCACCACTTGATATGTGACATACATTATATTATGTTACTGCCTTAGATTATCTAATATATAACGAGTGCACAACCTTTCACCACTTGGCGCTTTGGTTAGAGTGTGGTCCTAAGTAGTAGATTCATATGACATGTGTTTAAACCCACAAACATGTTCAATTATAACAATTAGGTAGACTCTAGATGTGTGAGGGTACGATATGTATTTGGCCCCTTAATCATGTGGGCATGTGAAGTATGTATGGCCACCTAATCAAATGCAATTATGGAGTATATGTGGGTGGTTAACCGTATGATTTCAAAATTCACATAAGTTCAACCAACTACATGAAGTCAGGTGGCATTATTGACCACCCAATGTTATGACCACATGCTTATAGGCATAGCCATAGTCACCCAAACCATGAACAATCGGGTTGTACATGCAGATTTTCTTAGTCATGAGAATTATGATATAGGTTGGATTATACAACTTGATAATGGGGTGGCCCTCAATTCAGTGTCATCGACATAAATGCAACCCTTACATTATGCTCATAAATGAGGCAGATGCGGGAACCACTAAACTATACTGATGTGATGGAAACTAGTTTTTGGCCTCTTGATTATGTGACATCGAATCTGAGTCATTCTCTATATGAAGTATTGAGTGGTTACAGTTTAAGAGTTAGTGTAACCGGAAATAGTGGGTATGCTTGTGATTATACCTTGGATGCTTTGAGATGTGATCACTAGACCAGGATACTAAGTGAAATTATGGCATCGGCAAACTAACCATGTGGGAGCTTAATAAATTGGTTGCCCATAGATGTATGAGTTATGATAAGTAACCATGTGACCTTAAATCATTTAATAATGGCAAGCAGAGTGACATTGTATACCACTCAACCATATGATTATGTGGTGCTTAGGTGACTGCTAAACTATGTGAAATTGTGGTACTGGTCGCTTGACTATGTAAAAGTTTAGTAAAGCGGTTGGCCCATTAGTGTGGCCCATTGATGTAGCCCACTTGATGAGTATGAGGCCCATTAGTCTGGCCCATTGATGTAGCACCCTTGATGAGTATGAGGCCCATTTGTGTGCGGCCCACTTAATCTATATTAGGCCCACGTGCAGGGTCCACCTATTATATATTTATGGCCCATTAGTGAGGCCCATTGTAATGTAATTTCAGCCCATATGTCGTAGCCCATTGTAATGTATTTAGGGCCCATGGATCATGGCCCATGGTGATGTATATTAGGCCCATATGAATGGCCCATTGTGATATATTTTTGGCCCATATGACGAGGCCCATTGTGATGTATGTTAGGCCCATGTGAAAGACTCATCGTGATGTGTATTAAGCTCTTGAGTGAGGCCCCTAGTGTTGTATAGTTGGCCTTATGTGAGGCCATGAGTCCATTATATGTTAGGCTC
The DNA here is from genome assembly GCF_029962835.1 of Magnolia sinica. NCBI lineage: Eukaryota > Viridiplantae > Streptophyta > Magnoliopsida > Magnoliales > Magnoliaceae > Magnolia > Magnolia sinica. The sequence goes on from NC_080574.1 coordinate 39,213,634, forward strand.
TATATGGGTCATTCCTTAAGGGCAATGTTGGTTAAATGTCCACATTGTCGAGGTCGATTGTCGATGACGGTTATTGATACCGATTATGAGTATGTAACTACATAACATCATGATACATGCCCATATGCATCATCTACATGTTTTGAGATGTGGTTGACCATTGCATTTATCATTGGGCAGGTTGTTATAAGACTCCCTGATAGGCAGAGGTTATCTCACATGAGCGCACAGTATGCGCAGGATTGATGCATGACTAGATTGTATGACTCATGCATCTTGCATTGTGTGCCTTAGCGACATCAAGGCCGTAGCCTCCACAGGCATATCGTGGATGGCCAGACGAGACACCGAAAATTTGTTCTAGCATTGGGCTGCCATAGATGGCCCTGGGTGAAAATTCTTAAACCCTCTTGGTACCAGAGGATGCCCCAACGTCAAGACCGAGTGAATACATGAGCACCCGAGTGCCGAATACCAGGAGGCCGCGTCTCCCACTGTGTCGTGGTCGATTGGGAGAGGGTATGGCCTTACCCACCCGATGGTAGGGGGCTTAGCTAGGCTGAGTTTGACCAGCTCGTGAATGGGTCCGCTATCGACGTGCCGGTATTGGCCAGGTGGATAGTGAGGTTTCTTACGCTCACTTGGACTGTATTGTGGGAGAGGGGCAGTGCCATTTGGAGTGTACTAAACTCCGGTGATGATCCCAGAGATGAACCGTACTGATATGTGGACTTATTGAGCAGGAGTTGCATACTCATTCATTCATTCACTCACTATCCACTCGGGCTGGTGGTGCGTAATTATTTGTTACGTGTACCTTCGCAACGGTCAGGATTTCGTTTGGGTGGGCGACTAGCCTAAGATCAGGAGTTTTTCACATTGAGTTTGACTATCCAAATTTAGGTATGAGACTGGTTTAGATAGAAGTCCCTTGTGATGGACCCCATAGCCTACGATACTACGTACTATCATCCCGAATTCACTCCAGCATGGTCATTCCATTCACACCGCATATTGCATTACATCCACGACATATGACATTTTCGGTTACTGTGTTTATGTATTTAGATATGGCTGACGGTATTTGTGAACTCATCAAAAATTTTATATTACATTGCATCCTCGATATCTGATATTTGGCTCTTTATGAATCCTCATTTACAGAGTTGATCTATATTGCGTACTCTGATATTGTATGACTCATGGACTTCCGCTTACTATGATATTGTATGATTCATGATCTTACCAGTATTTTCGATATTGTATGATTATGGCATGACAATACGATGATGATGATGTGATTATGGATGCATGTAATACGGTTATGGTTGTGGTATAGGAGAAATGAAAATATGACTTGGTGATGCTGGTAGCATTGAATCGGAGTATTACTATGATGTATATGTATTGCATTGACATTGGCATTAACATCATACCTTACGTACTATATGCCTTTCACCATACATGATTTCTTCGTGGCATATCCATCTTGCTTGCATGTACGACACACTGCACACACGTGTGTACTCACTAGGCTTTTTGCCTAACCTTCCTATTTTCCTTTTTTTTAGGGCAGGAGTAGCTTGGAAGACTTAGCTTTCTTGATGCATTGTATCTATTTTTCGATTTGGCAATGTTGACGTCGTGTACCCTTGAAAAGTATTGTACTTGTAACCATCAGGATTTATAATGGAGAGTGTTGCTTGGTATTTTGATCATGGATCTTCATGCTCAGGTATTATTATATATATATACAAAAAAAAAATTGTCAAAATTCTTCCTTGTGGTGCGTCAAACTCGAGACTTGGTGTATGGAAGTCGAGTGCCGGATTCGGGCATCAAGGAAGCTGTCTGTCCCCGAGCTTGGGGCGTGACACGATCGACCCTGTAGTGTCTCTCAATGCCCTACTCACTTTATAAATTCTCGAATTCTTTCAAGTCATAACTTTCTTCCTTATCAGTTTTCGGACACTTAATCTTCTTTCTCTTTTTATTTTCAATTAACATTTTAAATTTAATGAAACAAGCAAAAGTTTAACTCTTTCTTTTAATTAAGCATGTAAAGCTATATATTCTGTGAACAATAAAAATAAAAGAAACAAAATACTTTGAACCTTTCAAGGATTTGACAGGAGTTTCTCAACTGTTAGAATGAATCAAATCTAAATCATTCATATTTCTAATAGTGGACGGGAGAAATGAACTATATGAAGCCGTTTAAATAGACATTTCTCACAAAAATATAAATTAATAGATTTTATTTCAGAAAGTAAATTTCGATCAAGAAGCCCCTTTAATTCTTGCTTGCTCATGTGGCCCAATCACTTATGTTAGATAGTTAAAAAAAATGGTCATAGCATTAGTAACATAACATTGCTAAGTAATATAAATAGCCACCTTCATTAAAAAATTTCAATGATAGAATACTCTTTCACAAATTTGTTACATGCCGCACACCTAGAAATTGTATGTGTTACCATCAAACATAATGATTTTATCATCTTTAATCCTCAAAATTTTACACAGCTATCATTACCTATTTATGTAAATTATGACGCCATCACATAATTGATGTGAAAAAATAATCCATGTGTGGTGTCGTATAAACTGAAGTGCTTGAATTCAAAATCCAAGTGCCAAAAATCCAAGAAAACCAAGTACAAAGGAGAGAGAAAAGATTGGCGAAATCACAAAGTTCAACAAATAAATAATAGATTATTCGGTCCCACCTAAGGTTGGTTTGGTCTGACCAAAAGTGCACAAAACAATCCAGCAAGAAATTGTGATTTTCAAAGATAATTTGGCTCGACATTTGGTCGGACTGAAGCCAGGTTCAGTGCCATCGAATGCAGGTTCTATGCGACCTAAGGCAGACAGAGAGATATTCAGTGCGACTGAAGGCTACAGTTTATTGTAGTCCAAGTGTAACAAAAGTGCATAAATCGAAGTCGGTTCCTAGTCGGTGCAGATTTTCTTGATTCCCCATTAAGCTAGACTCCCATCACAGAAAAATTTCAACATAAAATGATGGAGCACTTTCCTTCTTTTGCATTAACAAAGACCACTAAATATGGAAATTTTTTCAAATTCTGTGTTAAGTACAAAAATTCAACGTTAACAAGCAGGCCCTAAGTGTTAATTTCTTTATTAGTTTAAATTGATAAATTGATTTAATTAGGCAAGTAGATTTTAATTGGTAAATTTTTAAGTGGTCTTATTCCCCCCACCCCTTTAGGTTTTAGCCGTAATTCTAAGCTTCCGCACCCACCGTGGTAGATAATTTATGCAATTTCAATGTCTTTTATCCCATATTAGTGAAAGTAACCCTAATAGGTTACCTACAACGAGGTATCCAAATTTTTTTATAACAAAATAGCTAGTCTAAGACAAAATGATCTAAATGGCAGCATTGATTACTTATGATAGAAAATAAGCTATTTTTCTAGTGAAAGTTAATTTAGTAACCACCATTGTAAAAGTAGCTTATTTTTTGTTATTTTACTTTCTACTTTTTAATCTCTCTCTCTCTCTCTCTCTCATATATATCCACGTGGCGGCAATCCATATCAATGGTGGCCTCCATGAAGAATGGTTCACATCAAATGTGGGCCCCACAAATGGACAATTAATATTATGGTGGGGCCCACATGATGGATGACTCACATCAAGGTGGGCCCACGTAATGGACAGTCCACATCAAATGTCAACCCCTAATGATGAGTGACCCTCATCCAAAGCAGGCCTACATGATGGACATCCCACTTTAAAGGTAAGTCCCACATGATAGATAATCCACATCAAAGGTGGGATCCATATGATGGTTAGTGGACATTAAAGGAGGGCCCCACATATGGATAACCCATATCAAGGTGGTTCCCACATAATGAATAGTTCGCATCAAAGATCGACTCTTAATACTAAAGGCCCACATCTAAGGTGAGCCCCGCATGATGGATGACCCACTTTGAATGTGGGGCCCACATATGGATGGTCCACATCAAAGGTGGGCTCCAATGATAGGCAATGGACAATGAAGGTGGGCTCCACATAATGAACTGTTCATATAAAAGGCCAACCCCTTATGATGAATGGCCTACATCTAAGGTGGGCCCCACATGATGGAAAATCAATATCCAATGTCCGACATGACGGACAATGCACATCCAAGGCAGCCTCGCATGATGGATAGTGCACATCGAAGGTGTTATTTTAATTTAATCAAATACAAGACCACATGTGTGATCGAGAGCATGTATTCAGATTTCATGTGTGATTATGATGCCCGGGCATGTTAGAGTCTACTCGACTCAATGTTTGATTGAACTGCTAGTGTCCCCGACAGTGAGTTAAACTAATTAGAGACTAGATGAAGGATCCATCTATCCTCTCAACCACCGGCTGCACAACGATCAAGTGATTTGTGAAAAGGCAGGAGTTAGCCCTTCCAAATATATTCTTTCTACCTTGTAACAATAGACTTACATCTACAGACTTAAGGATTTGTTCTTTCATTGTGATTCATTACCATAGTTTACTACGTGAAAAATGTCAAAATTCGACGACCCAAAGCCCTTGATTTTTTGAAAATTCTACAGACATGACCATCGAGAAAATGACCATCGAATATTTTGAAGTCAAAAATGAAATTTGGCAACTTGAAACCGTCTAATTATTTTCATTGGTTTAGAGGAGCCATCGAATGAGAATATCGGTGGAGAGTAAATTCAACAGTTTGAAGTCGTCATTCTGGGCTCATAATTTGATAGTTCAGAACCATTGAATTTTGTTTGGCTATTAAAAAACAACAACAAAATTTTTTGAATTTAGAGCCTTAGGGCTATGGTATGGTCGTAGACTAGATAAACACATTTTATGCAATTTAAAATCACCATAATCTACAGTACACAGGATAACCACATTTTATATAATCTAAAATCATCATAATCTATACTACACCTGATAAACACATTTTATATAATCTAAAATCAACAGTCTACTTTTTTTTCTTTTTTCTTTTTTAAATAAAAAAATAAATATAATTCATAATTCCTTGAAGGTGATATTGGAGCAACATCTCACTTTGGTATTTATATTTAGAAGAATATTTGTCAGGTACTGCCCTTTAACACTTTGTGGTGCGATGCATTAAAGTATCCAAATTCTGATAGGTTCTTTTCTTCCCACAGGCATTCTGAGATTGCAGAAACTCATTAAATGTGAAATAAAGTATCCAACGAAATAAATTAAATTCATAGTATGACAAGTACAACTTATAAAATAACAACCAAAAGAAAAACGCTGTGATTTTACAAATCCATATCAACACTACCTCATAACTGAACTCTATGATTTGTTATAAATGAATTTGTGTACAATCAAACAGTTCAATTATAACACAATTATAAAATTCAGTTATAATAAATTACAAAGTTTAGTTTTAAGTATAGGGACTGTAGTTATTACCTGAAATTTAATATGAGGTCTGGTGTCATTACCTGAAATTGGAGAATCCTATACAATATCCTTAAGCCCAACTTCAATTATAGTAAATCACACAGTATAGTTATATCATAGTCAAAGAGTTCAGTTATCGCATAATTAAAACATTTGTTATAACAAAGAGTTCTAAGGGGAAAATGTTTGTTTATTTTTTTAACTGGGCTCTTCATAAATAACGGAAGAGTTATCTACATACTTACCTTCGTGATAAGATCATATCACTGAATTTCAACTATTTTTCCCAGATGATAACACGAAATTGTGTTTAAGTAAAAATGAAGTCTCTGGTCCTGAAAATTGTTAGATTAATGAGAGCTTACGTACGAGATCAAACGGTGTAAAGGAAAGTCAATTTTAGAATTTACCCGAACTTAGGGATTTCGGTTGTCGATTTAAAGTTAATTACATCAAATAACCAACTTCGAATCGTCAACTAAAAACCTTAGAGGCCTAGATGAAAAAATTACATCATCAACTCCCCCTACAACATTTGAGCTCGTAAGAGAAAGACACCAGGTTGCACAAGCACTCCTCAATTTTGTAGTTTTCAAGATCAGAGAACCATTCACACTTGAAAATAGTTTTATATTGTCATATGGGGAAAAGAAAAAATATCTGTTTATTTTTTATTAGACTCATGTAAACAACAGAAGAGTTTCCTACATACTTATCATCATGATAAGATCAAGTCACTATAATTCATCTCTTCTTTCCAAAGGACAATACAAAACAGCATTCGAGTATGAAAAAAGTCTCTATTATTGAAAAATGTAAGATTGATGAGAGCTTGTATATGAGCTTATACGGTGTAAAGGGAAGTCAACGTTGGAATTTACCTAGACTTAGGGATTTCAATTATCAATTCGAAGCCCAATATATCTAATAACTGGCTTCGAATCGTCAGCCGAAAACTCTAAAGGCCCAGAGGAGGAAATTCTATCATCGACTCCCCCTACACAATTTGAGCTCGTAAAAGAAAGACATAATATTGTGCAAGTTCTCCTCGATCTTGTAGTTTTCAAGACCAGAGAACCATTTGCACTTGAAAGTAGCTTTATATTGCCATTTAGAGAAAAGAAAAAATATTTTTTAATTTTTTTAACCGGACTCTCTGTAAACAATGGAAGAGTTGCCTACATACTTATCATCATGATAAGATCAAGTCATTGTAGTTCATCTCACTTTACATACAAAAAATATAATAATTGATTCAATGTATATAATAACCACTGGATAACAATACATATATCACAAGTAAAAACCAACTAACTAAATTATAGCATGACTAACAAAATGATATATATATATATATATATATATATATATATATATATATATATATATATATATATATATATATATATAATGTAAACTCCTAATCAATTGAATCATACTCGAAGGCTGCCTAATAACTAATCTTATATCAACATCTACAAACATCATCCCCTTAGGTAGTTCTTTGTCTTTTGGCTCTGCTTTGTGGTCGAAGATCTCATTGAGGCATATGTGAATATAAGTTGGATGAGGTTCTAGGCTATCAATTTGTGTTCCATTAGCAAATGTTTTAGTCAGCTAGAAATTCCTCAACAAGTACCTATTACCGATCTTCGATAGAGGGAGGGAGAGGATGTTGGTTCTTTGTCCACTCACCTTTCAGGAATAGATTCTTCGATTCTTAATCGAGAAGATCCCATGGTCGATATAGTAGAAAACCCCATGGACGGCTCCCTCATTGAAGCCATCTCCGTTGTTATCATCTACACTTGCTAAGTCACAAGTAACATTTGACTCTCCATCATCTCTAGTCGATCCTGGAGAGAAGTTGTATAATGTAACATACTCATTGTGATCCCTCTCGCATACCCCTGACATGTCCTTTGGCATCTTTTTCTAAAACAATTGCAATGACATCATGCTTTAAATCTCGTTGTCCAAACGTGGGATCAGTCGCAATGACATTTCTTATTTGTTCCTGAAAAAAATCATTAAATTTTTTTAAAAAAATGATATCCATATAAGGATTTAACTTAAATAAATTTATTTATAACCACTCATAATGGTTGCGTCTCCTTTGGGTGTCAAAGCATGATTGTCCGGCCTAGTATGACTATCGATGTATAGTTTGGTCCTAGTGACTAGATTACCATCAATCTTGCACTTTTTCTATATAATAAAATGCAAACATATAAACTTTAATTTTCAATTAAGTATATATTAAAAATTAATAACTAATTTGGGTTAAAATTTTACCAGCTCTTCAGCTTTAATCGCCACACCATTCCTTCTCATGGTGTGTGGGGTCTTCATCTTGGTGCGAGGTTCCTTGAACTTTATGTTGGTGCACTAATTTATGCACTTGTTTTGTCAATCATCTGAGACCATATGTCATGTAATCGGTTGAGCCCCTAGAAGTTAAAGACCAAAGACACAAGGGGACAAAAAGTATTAAGGAATAAAGAACAGATAAATGAGGTGTTTTAATGACCCTAACCCTTAGACGCAAAACTACCTTAGCCTCTAGATCATCCTAACCTTAATAGGTAAACCTTAATTGATCATCCCTTAACCTTAGGAGTCAAATTGGAATATGATAAGTAAGGCTAAAAGATGTGAAAAGTTGTTATAAACGTACATATCCAAAACATCAGTTTTCGATTGTAAGACCCGTATCCTAGTCCGTACTGTTCCATCGAGTCCCGCGATCCTTCCTGTCGAATTTCGACAACCCGTGACGTATAATTGACGTTGCGATCGACCCTAAGTCATATGTTGTAGATTTGAGTCGGCTTAAATCAAGACTTGTACCTTTGCGACCGCACCGTCGTCGCGGTTCTAACGCCGCGTCTCTTGTACCGATCCGATACCCTGGCAGGAAGATGTGAGCCGGCATTTATTTCGAAGAAAACGCCGCGCGTTTGCAATCCCAAGAGAATCTCTACAATGTGTCAAATCAATCCCATCAATCAATCCCATCCATCACCTCATGTCAAGTACACATCACCTTTCTCCACAAGTAAAGCAACCCATGCTTTTTCTCACCAAAGTCAAACCACCTCTCACTTCACCCATCCCTCACCTCACATCACTCACCCATCACACCCATCACCTCTCCTTATCTCTCTCTCTCTCTCTCTCTTTCTCTTTTCTCACACCAATTCCAAGCAACCCATAAGCCTCACACGTCCACATTTTTCCAAGGAGAGAAAAAGAGAAGTGAGTAGTGTGGCCCACTTTCCATCCCAAAATCTTCCATCTTAGCCCTTGAATCTTCATCTCCCACCATCAAAGTGAAGCACAAGGAGGTCGGCTTTCCATCGGACCAAGAAGATCGGACGGTGGGTGCCTTATAGGATAGGTTTTTCATGTTTTGATGATGGACCAAGTGAGGCCTACCGATCAATGGTATGGATCTCACTTGGGACCTTAAGATGTGGTCGATGGCCCACCTTGATCTTCATGATCATTCCGTGATGGGGCCATTCTCTATGAACCCCATCATGATGTCTATTTTTCTAGCTTGTAAAGGGTCATCTAGACCTTTCATTTTGGTGGAGAAGGGATCCCCACCGTTGATCCTTGATTTGGTGGGCCCACATGCAATGGACCCACTCGATGTATGATTGCTTGTAAGGGAGGGCTCATAGTGGCGGAGCCCTCCATCATGCGTGTCCCATTTCTCTCTCTATCTCTCTCTCCTTCTCTTTTATTTATTTCTTTATTTATCTTTGTGTGTGATGGGGTGGCCATGTGACCCACTTGGATGGGCCCCACCTTAAGGTATGTTTTATCCTTACCGTTCATCCATTTGGTGGCCCACAGGAGCAAGGCCCACCTTGTGCATGCAATATGCATAGGCCGTCCACAGGCCATCCCTTGACTGAAATGAAAGCACAAATATCAGCTTGGTTCACACCCCATTGAGGTGGTCCACTTGTGTGGACCCCACATTGATGTATGAGAACAATCCATGCCGTCCATCCCATTCTTGAGTTCATTTTAGGCGTTGAGCCGAAAAATGAAGCAGATCCGAGTAACTGGTGGGCCATAGCATGAGAAACAGTGGTGGTTACCGTTAAAAATCCAACTGCTGTTTTTATTCACCAAAATATATTGAATATTGGGCTCATCCTTCTTGTCTTGAGCCATGGGGATCGATGGCGAGCTCGGATCTCCCTGATGCGGGCCCCACGTATGCAAAACCTTGAGAACAGAGGTTTTTTTCAAAAAAATAAAAATATATATATAAGGCAGCGCCAGAAGCGCAGGCGCTGCCTGCGCGTGTAGGCGGGCGTCCGTGCAGGGACCCACGGCCCCTCATGTGGGCCCCACCATGATGTATATTTTGTATCTACGCCATCCATGAGGTGGACCACCCCTTGAGGTGGGTCCCCTCCAAAAATTAGTCAGATCCAGGCCTCAGGCAGCCCACACCACAAGAAAACAGCGGTGATTGAACTCTACCATTGAAACCCTTTTATGGGCCACAGAAGTTTCGGATCAAGCTGAAATTCTTTTTTCCCTCTTCTTCCAGGCCCGTGCGACCTTGTGAACGGGTTGGATGGAAGATAAACGTTATGGTGGGCCCCACATGGGACCCACAGAAATGTATGTGTTGCTGCCCACCGTCCAGACGGACGGTGGGCCTACCTTGCTGTATGTGTTCGTCCGCACCGTCCTCCCTGGACGGTGGGACCCCCCCTGTGCGCGTGTGTGCGCGCGTGTGTGTGCGTGCGTGCTGTGTGCGTGCGTGCGTGTGGTGTGTGTATATAAATATATATATTATTATCTATATATATATATATATCATAATATGTATATGTATATATATATATATATTTATATATATATATATATATTATATTATATATGTTATATTGTATAATTATATATTATATTATATAATATATATTTGTTGGTGGGCCTTAGGGATTTTAATGGTGGAAATCATCATCATCACTTGTATTTTGGTGTGGCCCACCTTGGTATACATGTAAGGCCCATGTGATGGGGCCCATTCAATGTATTTGAGGCCCATGTTACAAGGCCCATTGTGATGCATTCAAAGGCCCATGGGATATGGCCCATTGCAATGTACACAAGGCCCCTTCGATGTGGCCCACTTGATTTATAAAAGGCCCATATGATGCGGCCCATTTGATGAATATAAGGCCCATGGGACGAGGCCCAACAGAATGTCCTTAGGGTCCATTGCAATGAGGGATTCCCCCATAGTGGGTGTAATAATGTTTGATGACAGGTTATGCCTTGGGAGAAATGTTGGTTTGACGTCCACGTTGTAAGAATAATGTTAGTTAAATGTCCGCATTATAACTCTCCCTAGGGCCCATTAGTAGGCCCACATTTGTTGATAGTTCACCACTTTATAACATGCTTAGTATAACCCCATGATTCATACCCATACGCATCATTTGTATGCTTGATATGAGGAATGTTTGATCATAGCATAAGCCGTTGGACTGAGACATTTACGGGACTCCTTATGAGACGGAGTGCCCCACATGATTGCGTGCTACGCGTGAGATTGCTGCATGATTGTACGGTGTGACTCATGCATCTTGCATATGTGTGACTTGATCACTGCACGCCCTAGCAACATCAGGGCCGTGCCTCCACAGACACATCGTGGATGGCCGTATTGGATACCAAAAATACGTGGTTCTAGCACTGTGTGCACTTAGGATGTCCTTGGGTGAAAATCCCAAAACCTTTTTGGTAACAGGAGCTGCTCCAACATGTAGACCAAGTGGATACATGAGCGCCTGAGTGCCGAATACCAGTAGGCCGCGTCTCCCACTATGTCGTGGTCGGTTAGAAGGGGGTGTGGCCTTATACGCCTGAGTGATGGGGCTATAAACTAGGCTGAGTTTGACCAGCTCATAAATGAGTCCGCTATCGACGAGTCGAGTAGGTATTGGTAGATTACTAATCAGGCGGATAGTATGGTCTCTTCCACTTGCTTGACTGTGCGGCTAGGGAGGAGGCATCGGTGTGAGGTGTATTAGACCCGGTGATATCCAGAGAGGAACTGCATCGATATGTGTACTTGATGAGGACTGACATGCTTGCTTTGCATCTCGCATATGACATTTGGCTACATAGGCCTCGCATCGCATGGCCTTGGTATGGCCGATAGCATTCATGTCTTGCATCATATAGCGTTGGTACAGCTGATAGCATTCATGGACTTATCGCATATTTCCGCATTACTCTGATATTGTACACTTAGCGTTGGCCTTGCACACACACTTACGGTACCCTCTAAGCTTTTGTAAGCTTATACACGACCGTTGCGTGCAGGTAGTGTTGGACAGCAGCAGCGCTGAGGCAGGAGTGCACATCAGTTTATTTTGAAGCTTTTGATCACCCTGTATTTCCCTTTCTGCATTGTACTTAAAAGTTTTCGATATAGTGGATATGTGGTGATGTTGTTTTGTGACTTGGTTATGCTTATGGTTATGCTCTATTACAAAAAAATTTTTTTTACTGAAAATCCTCCTTGTAGGATCCCAGGATCAGAATCTGGCATGAGAGTGCCGGAATCCGAGAATGGGACACTACGGAGGCTGTCGGCACTAGATTCGGCGATCAGGAATTTTGTGAGCCCGTTTTCCGAGTTTGGGACGTGACATCGATGGCATCGAAGGACACACTCGATCTGATTGAAGAAACATTACAATAACCATACAGGAAAATTCTTGGAGTCTCTCGATGGGATCGACAGTGTGCTTGATCCTATCGAAGGCCTTTCAATCCTATTGACAGAGCCGTTAAACTAGTTGTTTTATAGCCATTGGAACACGATTTCTATAAAATGGTCATTCAGTTCTTGAAAAATGGATGGGTTTTTTATGCAAATAGAGATTAGGTAATTCATCACTTATGTCCCACATCATAAGCCTCTAATCTCATTAGATTTGAGTCATCTTTCTTGAGATTCCACTCTAATGAGGATTCCAACCTCCGTTATGAAGATGTTCTTAATCTCTGTCATTCTCTAGATATTAGACAATAAGCTTATTGGTATATCCATGTCTAAATCTTCTAAGAGATCCATCAAAGTGAATCTCCATGGATTACAACCTTTTCATGAGTTTTAGGAAATTCAACCAACGTCCGTTGCCTTGGTCACTACATTGGCACATCACATGCAAGGAAAACGTTTGTAGGAGTTGAAGCATTAATATCAATGACTAGAGGAGCAATTAAAAAATGAATTTGTACACAGGAGAGCATTCAAGAAGCATCTCAAGACAACACATTAAAATGGGTTCAATCCGACATGTTATCATTTGTAAGAGTCCACACACTCCTTCCTTGTGTAGGATTGAGTTTAAGAGTTTGTGACCTAAACTCAAATAGGTTCTTATATAGGACCTAGGCTCTTCTGTAGGAAAAAATTCACCAACATGGGTGTGTACGTGGTCCACCAGGCACAGGTGCATACGTTTTAGTTTACATGGAAGCCCCCAGTGGGAGTATACATAAGGCCTTGAATTAGGACCGCTAGTGGTTGTTTGTTAGCTAATAAAAAACCAACTAAAGTCTCTTGTGAGAGTCACCAACATGGGTGTGTATGTGTATAAGTCATTGTGTAGGCCACCAACATAGGTGTGTATATGATAAGTCCTTATGTAGGCCTCAAGTGGAAGTGTACGCTTTTAAAGATTTGGTGAACCTGATTTAAAACCTTCAATAGTGAATATCGATACACTTAAGGAGAGTGTGTCCGCCGGGAGTGGAGTAGGGAAACTGAACCATTATATATGTTTGTGTTTGTGATTAGCAATTGAGCACAATTTTATTCTTCATAATATGCTTAATTAGTTAAATCATTTGAATGCTTGAATTGAATTGTATGTTTGACACTTAACTTGTAAGTACACACAAGCTCACTATCTCTATAGACTAGTTGTTTGATTGAAATATCATTTGTAGTCTATATGATCGGACCCACTTTGTCTTGAAAAACTTAGCATTTATTTTTTCTTAATTAGTATAATTGGTAAATTATATTAATTAGGCAATTATGGTTTAAAGTGTAGAATTTTTAATTGGTCCAAATCATCCGCCTTTAGGAGTTAACCATAATTATATAGATCTGTCAAGCTTCCGCACGCGTTGTAGTTGATTATCGATCCCACTGCGCAATTTCACTTTAAACTCCTCCTATGAATCATGTGTCAATCTCAAGTTGACAAATTTCTTCTAGTCTTCTTGCTTCACCCACGTATTATATTTATTTTCTTTCCACTCCACATCAATATCACTGGATTCCCCATAATCCTTGTCTAATTTAAATTTCCAATCTTTTCAGAATTTACTAGCTTTCTTTAAGCAATAATCTTGGTATTCCTCTTATACATAATAGCGAGATTGTGGAGAATATGAGAAAAGAAGTCAAATTAAACACCTTTCACATTTGTTAAATAAAAAGTGAAATTAGAGAGTACAAACAAATGCTTCCAAGTAACTAATGGAGTCTTCGAACATTACCTAAATAATGCAACAAAGTAAATTAAGCTTTGTGGTGGGAACTTGTTTTCATGAAGCAAATAATGGAGAGACATTACCCATTACACACTAACCAATCTATGTTGTAAACTCCATTGTATTATCCTCAATAGGGTGCCCAAGCGTATTAAAATTGACATGACAACGCCCCTTAGTACATGTAGTATTATAAGAGGGTGCGGGTGCGGATTAGGTAGAAGTGGCGGTACTTGTCAATAATGGAGTAGATGTTGTAGGTAGCTTCGATAGGCACAGAGATAACACATAAATGTCATTCAATCCTAGAGTGGTAGAAGGGGAATTTGGTGAACCCTCTTTAGACATAGTGTCTACATGTATAAAATAGGACACAGAGAAAAAACTTAATTACTACTTATAAGCATGTTTCAACCCATCATTAGGATCAGGTAGTGAAAAAGATTTAGCCATTTTTTCTCAACTTGAAAACTAACAAAATATCTGCATTGATGAAAGTTATATTACAACTCTTTTTTTACGAGTTCTTCATAACCAACGAGAGAGCTACCCACATACTTATCATCCTGATAAGATCAGGTCACTGTAGTTCATTATCATGTAACTTAGATTCCAAATGATTTTATTTTCTTCTTGTTTTGGCGTAGAGCAATTTGATAGACCTATGCAACGCATTAACAAAATACCTATACCATTCATTTGAAATCTATCAACTGAACTTTACACTATAGTAGGAAGAAAACAAAATGAATTAGAATACAAATTACATGAATGAATTAGCTGCCTACATACTTATCAGTGTGATAAGATCAGGTCATTATAGTTCATCTCCATTTTCACATCCCTCTTTTGACTAAATCCAATACTCATTTGATGCAATACAATAAATTCCATCATTGTCTTCTATTACATATTTTCGTATACTAATGTTAAAGGGCTTGCATTCGTCATTGTCTTCTTCATTCACCAAACTGATATCTCTAACACATACCTTAAAACTAATTATCTCTATCTTTAAAATTTATTAATGATATCTCTACCTAACTAACTAAATTAGCCACCCATCCAAATCCAGATATATTGAAATGCTTTCATGTTCCCATTTAAATGTCAATGCTGAAATTTCATCAGCATCTCCTCATGTCTCTTAAGATACCTTGATATTGCATTTAACTCCCACGTCAAGTATTTACATAAAGTGAAGATATTTGATATTAGAAATAAATGTAAGAAACGTAATGCAATGCCCTGTCCAAGAAGGGAATAGTGTCCTGAGACACTCACGTGCGAACTGACTCAGGATCGAACGATTCCATCGCACACGTGGGCCTAAGACGGGTTAATTAATTCTAATTTGCCCTTCTGTATGATTTAAATTAAATTATGATCGGGCCAAGCACAGGCCATAGAGCCATCTGGTCGAGCTATACTTGGCGCTATCCGTACGGGCTGTGTTTCGCCCGAGAAAGGTCTAAAAATCTCAAAACTTTGTCAAACCTTTGGGCCCGTTGGGCTTGTAGTCCCACACGGACGCCAGGACCCGAAGATACCCAGAAATGGTTAAATAATGCTACCCTGTTGGCACTTACAAACCACGAGTCACCTGGCTTAAAAAAAATAAAAACCTAAAATTAAATCAATTGGCCTTGCTGCTTGTGTTAGCAAATTCAAGTGTTCCAGCCATCGGATCTCTTCTAAATTTACATCAAAAGTTAGAAATAACTCTTGGCCCTTACCCATAAATTTTGGTCGTTTATCATGGAATGGTGACTGTTGATCACGAATCGAGCCGTTGTGGCAAAACCCCGCATCTATTTATGATCAAACTTTGCCTAACCCTTCATCGAGCCATGGGGCACCTATCCCATATATCAGATGGGCCAGGGATCCATCACAATAGTCCCCATAACCTGAAATGGGCCCCACTTGGCTATTTGGGGAATTACCCAAAATCCAGGGTCAACTGAAATAATCTTGAGCACATAAAAGATCAATCCTCTCTCAAACCCCATTTTCAACAACTGAGAGAAAGAGAGAGAGAGAGAGAGAGAGAGAGAGAGAGAGAGAGAGAGAGTAGGGGGCCATTGTGCTTACATGTGGTCCCGGTGCTCAAATTTGAGAAATCTCAACGTCCTCTCCCCTCCTCCACTGATAACCTTGATTGTTCTCCACCGTTGGAAGAGAAATTCCAACCCATCTAAGGTGAATTAGTAGCATACATCCTATTTCTTTAATTTTTCGCAACATGCATGTAATTGTTGACCGTGCGATGCAAAGCAGGGTCCCAACCCTCGAGCTTGCAGACCCGGCGTCGCTAGGGCCATCTCAGCAACTTCTGATTTAAAATAGGTATGGACCATTACTTTAGGTGAATGTGATTGGTGAATTGTTAATACATGTGGCTGAATCTATGTTTGGATCGCATAACTAGGATAAGGGACTAAAAATTACTAAAATTACAAAAAGGGATGAGACCCTAATATCCCAATCACATGACTTAATGATTTGCATGTCATGTAGAATGCAAATATTTGATTTTTCCCAAATAGTTGTTGATTTACTGTTGATTCCCTGATTTGGAGTTAATTTGTTTGGAAAGAAGACATGAATTGCTGTTTGATGTTTGATTCCCTGATTTCCTGAATTTATGATTGAATATGCTTGAATGTAGGCATGTAATGATGAGGATTGGCTGATTGGGTCGAGTCACTTGTCTAGATTATCAATGCATGTCTGAATTATATGATGTATGTTGACCTGTGGAAGATTTATTTTAGTGCATTACAATATGGTTGTCCACATGATTGTATAGGTTAGAATATGTTATGTAGAACCTATAAATTTGAGTGGAACTTTATGTGTAGCTATCCATGTACTGATTATATTGAAATTGTGTCGGCCATATATGAATTATATCCAAGGAATCCATGTTTTGTTGTGAATTGTTGCATATTTCCCTATGGATCGGCCTATTACCTGAAATTTCTTGGGCAGTCCTTGTTGGACCTGTCCATAAGTGAATCTAGATTGAATAGTTGAACCGTAGATTGTGCCGCAGTTGGACTAAATGAGACAATGTTCTTAGGCCGATTAGTTACGGTTCAGCCCGTCGGGGCACACTGACTACTAGTCTCCTATCATTAATTGTAATTTAAGGCCCACAAAATCGTATAAGCCGGTAATGGTGGTATGGGACACTATGCCCATGCTGTCGACCTACGCTGGAGTGACGAGCCTCCCCGTAGTGTCCATTGAGCACTTAGACTCGTGAGCCGAGAACGGTAGTATGGGACACTACACCCGTGCTGTCGGCCTGTGTTGAGGTGACGACCTCCTTAAAGTGACCGCGAGTAGGACATTTAAGTCCCAATTGATTTCGTCCATGTTTATACTTCTTTTCGGGATTAACAACCCTAATACAGGGCTAAGGGTCGCAAGAGTTATATGACCACGGTCCCTGAGCCGCGAGATCGAGTTAGGGCAATAACTCCTTTAAGGGTATTCCGGTTTCCCCAACCTGCTGGATGAATGAACTTAACTAATTAACGAGGCTAACATATTTCACGACATTGTATTATATTTGTTGGCGATTATGCAGTCGAAGTCGCTTTTAAGGGAGTGTTGTTTCATTATGAACGTGAGATGTCGTCGCTTGAGGGAGTATTGGTAGTGAGGAGCATGCATCATATTATAACCATGCAATTGTATTAACAATAATATTTAGGATTCTATATTATTTGTTGTTCATTAAATGTATCCTATGCATGATAAATTGTGTGCCGATTGTTAATGGTACCACTGAGTTAATCACTCATTCCCACTCTGAAACGGGGTTCTAAAACATCAATCAGAACCTGATATAGATATAGGTACTCTAGAACAACACGCATTGGACGATGTCGGTGCCAACGACGACGAGGAGCGAGTGTACTACCAAGAGTTTGGTGGGGCATATTAGTGAGGTGGATGTCGGCATGACTGGGCCAGAGCCCAGATCATTTTGGGGAGTGATGAGTGTATGGGATTGGATCCCTAGATGACTGTTATTTAAATTTATTAGGTTTTTATGATGAATATGAATTTACTATGAAATTTTAAACTAGTTAGTAGCATTTAAAACTTAATTATCTTATTATCTATTAAACATGCTTAGCTTAATTCATCATTGCTTATTAATACTTGTTAACTATATGCATTAATGACTCATCATTACATATGTGGCACTTGAGAATTCGGGAGCAGAGTTGCTACTCAGTCCTTGAATTTCGGGGCGCTACACATAAGCAGAAAGAAATGGAGAGATACAACGTAGAACAAGCATGTGCATTTAAACTAGAAAAATCGAAAGCATTCCAATATATCCAATCATGAACTGTCCAAATGTGAGACTATTTGAGAATTTCTATGCGAATAAAAACACATTATATCTATGTTTAATAAAAATCCTCAAATGGGAAATTGATAGAGCTACGCTAAAGCAAATTCATACACGAAGACAAATACAATTCATCATCAAACCAACTCTTAATAAGATACGCATAACTTAAATGTACATGTTGCTTAAATCCTCACAAGTGTAAATGAAATAAACTAATGATATCTACTATATAATAGTGACATATAATTAATATTAGGGCATCATACTATAGGCTACAAAAATACTATGTCCCCTTATCAAATGAATTTTTCAGGATAACATATATATATATATATATATATATATATATATATATATATATATATATATATATATATATATATATATATAATTTGATTACTCTATACATTACTATTTTAAATATAAAATGCAAGTAAAATATAATAGTTAAAACCGAAATCTAATACCCTAAACATTGATCCCTAATCCTAAATTCCAAGCTTTACCCTAAACACTCCCTAAATCTCAAACCCTAAATCATAAATTTAAAATCCTAAACTCTAAACCTACCCTAAAATCAAAACCCTGAACCTTAAAACCTAAATATTAATCATTAATCCTAAACTCTAAGCCTTACCATAAATGCTCCCTAAAGTTGGATTCACATGGTGAGTTGGACTTGATTCAACTAAAAGTCCAAAACCCAACATGAGCCAACCCTTAGGCCTTTTTTTCTTTCTTCAACCACTTAAAACATGTGAAAATCTTAATGTAATCAAGGTTAAGATAAATGCTGACAAAACTCAAAAAAATTATAAATTCCATTAATTACATGAAATATTTAGGTGACGTCGTGATTTGCAAAAGTGACCCATACTGAATAAACTAAAGGAAATACAATAATTGCATTATTTTTTCATTTTAATCGATATTAAGTAATGGAAATTTTGAACATAGAACTTCTATGCACGGTTAAAGGAAGAAAACTACAATTTGGTTATTTACACTTTATCAAGCTACTAATCACAATTGAATTTGACTGTGTATTTAAACACACATACAAAGTAATGAATAGAATTTAATGTCATGGTACAATGTGATGGATGACACCATACACTTAGAAATCACTTAGAAATTGCGTACATGGTCCAAATTATGCATTGAAGTTTAGATGGATAATGAACAAAACGTTGTGCCTATTTGATTTTCTGACAATATGGTCGGTGGAAATTTATTAGGTGGTTTAAAAGTAAGAAATTTCCAACAATCCTAGTTCAACTAACAATTATACCTAAATAGAGGTTTGGATTGTTTAACTAATCTAATTTTAGGACTGACTTTCCTACACCGAGGTCCAAAATAATATTGGTTTAATTTTAGTCCATAAATGGCACGTGTACAATTCCTAAGGGACTATTTAGTGCATGGTATTAATGAGATTATGTGGTATGGATTTGCATTTAGTCTGGTGCAAATTCCATCAGGTATTTAATAACAACAAGAAAGATTGAATTAATCCCGGTGTTACATATTCTAATGCCAATGGTAGATGCTGTAGGATTTCTGGTGAATTTTCAAATCCACTATAGTTGTGGGCCCCACATGGATGCACGTATTTTGTCTATGTTGTCTAACCATATGTGCCATTTTCACATGACATTCAAGCTGTATATGTGTACAGGTGAACGACATCAGTTGTGAAATACGGTCCGCTGATTTCAATTCCATGGTCTGCCAAATGCACACTTCACTTAATACAATGCATTTCTTAGGGGAGGAATTTAATCCCAAACATGGGATTAGACTGTGAAAATACCATGGTATTTCTAGACATGTAATCTGTCACGCCCCAAACTCGGAAACCGGGCTAACAAAATTTTTGATAGCTAAATCCGGTGCCGATAGCCACCATAGTACCCCATTCTCAGCTCCCAGCGTGCATACACCAGATTCTGATCCTGGGATCCTACAAGGAGGATTTTCCAATGTACATTTATCTCATAAGAAGCATAACCACAAGTATACCCAAATCACAAGAACAACATCATCATCACATATCTACTAATATAATCATTCGAGTATAATGTTGAAAAGGAAATACAAGATAAATGCCAAAAGCTCCAGAAGCTTTGCCGCACACTCCTGCCTCAGCTCGACTGCATCATATTGTCACCTGCACACATCTATCATGCATAAGCTTATAAAAAGCTTAGAGGATGGTGTAAGTGTGTGAGCAGTATATGCGTGCTCAGAATGTAATATCAAAGTAAACAAAAATACTGGTGAGTTCATAAATCACACAATATCAGAGTAAATGGAAATACTAGCAAGTCCATAAAATATCATCCAACATATGCGATAAAAAGACATAGCAAGACGATGTCATAAACTGAGAAAGTAATGTGGGTTAGTTATGCAATGCGGAGACATAATGAGTCAAATATCAGATACCGATGATGCAATACCATATGCAATTCTAAAGAGCTACGGATACCATTAGCCTCATCTAAGTCATATGAATGCAGAAACATATCAACTCAAAATGTCATATGCCGAGGATGTAATGTAATATGTAATATGTGGTACGAATGAAATGACCAAGCTATAGTGTAAAGTCGGGATGATAGTACGTGGTATCACAAGCTATGGGGCCTATCACAAAGGACTTCTATCCAAACCAGTCTCACGCCTAAATTTGGATAGTCAGACTCAATGTGGTAAGCTCCTAATCTCAAGTTAATCGTCCGCCCCAACCGAAATCCTGGCCATTTTGAAAGTACATATAACAATTAGTTGTGCACCACCAGCCCGAGTGGATAGTGAATGAATGAATAAATGAGTATAATTGTAACGTCCTAGATTTTTGCTATTTTGAATTTCGAAAAAATCTTGAAAATTTTCATTATAATTAACTTATGTTATCGCTTATTGGTCCTTAACGCTCGAAGTGAGCGTATACACGGATAGTATCAATAAAGAACTGCACAAATGTGATCAATCAACCGTAAGAAGCCATCGAATCCTGCCAATCACTTAAACACCGAGTTTAGCCATGTGATTTGTTCACGTAGAGTCCAAATCTAGCTGACATATCACTAACTAACTGAGACAAATGTAACTAAATAAAGATCTACCCAAAGCCAAGACAAGTAGAGGTTAGATCTTAATTAACAAACTAAATCAATTAGTTACCCCTTTAGCCTAAAAACCAACGGCTTAGACTGACTTTAACCAAATCGACATTTTCGCTAATTGCGAATAGGTCACACTAGAAACTTAGCTAATCTAATCCCAAATTATTACGCACGAGAAATCTCACTACCTAATTCATTTCAGAAATGCCCCGATTTTTCGAACAAGCTCTAGACCGCTCGTTAGTGGGCCATTAGTTCCGAAACTATACAATGATGTCTGTCTCACTGGGCTTGATGTCCATCGCGGGAGTCAGACCTAGGTAATGTCCAGAACCACTCAACTTGAACCAAGGGACGAGTGCGTGAGAAATGCAAATACCCTAAAGGAAGAAGTTGAAACTTAAGTGAATTGGGTCATCCACTCTTACACAAATTTGAGGATTTCGAACCGTCGATTTATGACCAAACTTCACATGTAGAATAAGGATATTTTCCTACTCATATCCATATAGTCGCGGTCCCGATCGACCATCGGTTACCATTGAACAAACTTTTAATCATATCCGTCGATCAGTACATCCAAATGGCGGACTGATCATGTCCATACGTATATCATCATTAGGGCTAACTATCCTACGGTATATATCGACATGTATGCCCCATAGTAGGCCCTAGATACTAGAAAAATCCTTCCATAGGGCCAATATAGTAAAACCCAACCCTTGAGGCCATTTGCACCAAATCTGGCATTATAAAAGGGCCTCATTTGGGCACCCCCTCTCCCCATACGAATTTGCCCTAGAACATGAGAAAAAAAAGGGAGAAAGGGAGAAGTAAAGGAGGAGAAAGGAGAAGAGAGAGACCTTGGGGTGTGGGTGTTGGTGCACCTCCGCCCTCTCATCCCCTCTTTAGCCGCCTTGCTGTAGCCGGAGTCGTCGTTGGAGCTTTCCCGACAATGGTTGGAGGTAAGTGTTGAATCTCAAATATAATTTAGGGCTTTAATAATTGTTTATCACAAATCTCATAAGCTTGTATGTTTGTTTAGGTCTTTCAACAATTTTCTCTAAAAACCTAACCCTAGGAGCTCAAAATCAAAGATTCCTTCTTAAAGGTGCGGACTATTACTCTTAGGTAACATAGCACCAATTTTAATATGAATCTAATGATTATGAATGTGTGGGTGATGTATTTGAATAATCTAAAGAAAACCTAGGAAAGACCACACCTTTGATCCTCTCAATCAACATGGAATGGTTATGGAATGTTTGTTGCCTCTCACATGATTGGGTATGAATTTGATGATTGCATGTTCATGTCTTGTTTGATTCTTGTACAATATTTCCTTATAGCATATATGATGCATTAACCCTTGTGCATTTTTGTACTATGAGATATATAAAATTCTCGACTTCCTCACTAACCCACATAACACACATGCACATTTATTTCGTAATATTGCTAGTACTTTACATTTATAACAAATTTTGAATTTATATGTTTAATGCTTGATTACACAACATCACTTGTAGAAGATGATATTTCCTAACTTGTTGAAGTGCTATTGAATACCATTAAATCCCTAGGTTGGTCAAGAAACTAGGGTGAGAGAAGGTGGTCCCCTTGGTAGGACTATCTTGAGGCTGAACCAACGGATTTGGGCGAATGTGAATGGGTGATAGTAATTGAACTACATTGGTCGCTTGTATCCGATATCATCCGTCACGTACTCGCCTAAATTCGTATGGTCTGGACCACTTACTGACCAACTATGTTTGTTAACCCTATCTGCTCATGCCTGTATGGAACCTAGAATACTCTTCAACCATTAAAGCCCATTGATAACCATTTCAAATTGATCCACTGACTCGAGAGCCTGGCAAGGTGAAATGGGACACTATGTCTGAGTTGTCGACCTACGCTGGGGTGACGAGCCTCCCCATAGTGACCACGAGCAATCCCTCTTCTCAGCACTCCCCATGTGCTTGAAATCGGGGATGGGGAACCCGATGGGATCAAGGATCGTGAGGTCCTGGCCTCTCATGTTGAGGGGCCTTGGCCTCGCAACCAGTTGAGGGCAATGATACGTGGGGTGTACCAGTTTTTTCAGTCTACTCGATGAACGGAATTAACTAAATACTCGGCTAACATTATCCATGCATCGCATTAGTTAGGATTTGACGACTTGGCAGTTGAGGTCGCTATGAGGGTAGTTGGTCATACGCGATCGTTAGACAAAGAAGCTTGAGGGAGTGTTGTTGTGATGGCATACATCATATCATAATACATAAATATACATTAACAAGATTAGTTAGGGGTATATGAATGTATGCCTTTCATTAAATTCATTGTATAATTACTGCTTGTTGTAACTTAAGGCTAATAGTAACCACTGAGTTAGCTACTCACTCCCACTTTGGGACAGCGTTTTAAAACACCAACTAACCCCTTTACTAGATACAGGTAAGGCGAAGCTCGACGAGCTAAGCGAGGTGAGCATGGATAGGGAGGAGGAGCTTCCCTGCCTCCAAACTTTCGGCGGATCCTTTTAGTTTGATTCGGGCTACCGCGGGATATGGACCAGGGCTCTAGTCGCTTTAGGTCATGTATGGGTGGGACTAGTTCCCTACTTAAATGACTTGAGATTTGTGGTTTAAATACTTTTATATTTAGTAGCACTTGATACTACTTTATGATTTACTTACGCTGCATGCCTTGTTAAACTCTCCATTGTTATGAGATCATCCAAATGTAATTAAAATATGAAGCCCATTAGGGCACCCATGACACTTGGGAATTCGGGAGCCGAGTTCTTACATGGCCCCTGAAAACCCGGGGTGTTACAGATGGTATCAAAGCAATGGTTTGGATTAAATTGGGTCGTGGATTATGAACTCTTCATAATGCATTCGCTGACGTAGGAGGGAGCGATCAAACTTAGAGACATCTATAGGATCCCAGAATCATGTCATTTGGCAAGTCCGAAGGCTAAAACGTTAAGGTTTACGAATAGAAAGACTTAGACTGCACTGTGGACTATGAACTCACTAACGCGTCCGCTAACTTAAGAGAAAATGCAATAAAGATATAGAAATGCTAGGAACCACCCTAGGCCCTGAACCGACCATCTTATACGGAAGGCAAGACTTTCAAGGAGTTAGGATTGGGGAGTGAGAGAGGGTAGTGATGCTAAGAAATGGGTCTGAAAGTCTTACAATACCTCAACCCGTTGAGAGGAACGAGCCGAAATTGAATGATTAGACGGTCGAAACCATTGTCCTAGACCAAATGAGTGAACACCAGGCCAAACTTGATAGTTCTGATACGTTCAAGGATAAAGATCCCTGGATGAATGAAAATTTACCATAAATAGTGAAAATATAAGTAAATTGGGATTTTGACCCCTAACATGATAGAATCTTGTGAAATAAATAAGTTATTCGGATAGAGTAGCTTCTTTTACCCCAAATTCATATATGGCATGTCGAATAACTCATTCCATTTTATCAGATATGGCCATCGCAAGTTGCCCTCGCCGAGAAACAGTGAGCCGATGGGACCCCGCTCGCACGACCCCACCCGACCACCCGATCACCAAGAAAACTTGACAAGACCCCGCCCGCATGGCCCCGTCCGACCGCCTGACCCCGCCTAACTGTCCAGCTAGCTGGAGGGACCCTGCCCGGGAGCCAGTTTCGGCATTGCCCCCACCGGAACTTCCTACAATTTTGGGTTAATTTTAAAAATTCATATATCCTTCGTTACAACTCCGATTTAAGTGATTAAAAATTCAGATTGAATCTTGATGAGTCTAGTTTTATATAAAAATAATAAATAAAATAAAATAAAAATTATAATATAGTTAAACTTAAGATGTTTTACCAACTATCCAAAAATTATTAATTTCGGATAGCTGTTGTTCCTAGAATTTTAATAATTTATTTAAAATTCCAAATGATATGTAATTTTGTGGTATGACTTTAAACTTAGTTTTGAAGCATTATAAAAATTTTAAAAATAATTCAGTTACCAAAAGTATAAGAAATAGATACATTTTACAATCATATAAAAAAATCGTTAGTTTCAGACAAATCTCACTTATAGAGTTTTAATAATTTTTCTATAACTTAAAATGAGATGAAATTTTGTAATATGTGAGTAAACTTACTGATAACTTACTATAAAAATTTAAAAACTAATATAGTTACTATAAGTATGAAAGACGTTACAAGAAATAGAGGTATTTTATAAACAAACAGAAAATCATTGGTATTGGATGGCTGGTACTTCTGGAATTTTCATAATTTTTATGAAGCTTGAAATAAAATAAAATTTTGTAGAATAAATTTTAAATTAGTAATGAATCACTATAAAAATTATAAAAAATAATTTAGTAGCTAAAAGTGGCAAGGATTTACTTTCAAATAGCACTTGAATTGAACTAGATGAAGCAAAAATCCATCATCCATGGGATTGGTAATCCCATCTCACACTTTCCAACACAAGGCTCATTTTCCAAAGCCTAGAAAGTTAATTTTAATCCCATCTCAAACTCCTTCCAAACATGTCATTTCCAATTTCAAAGTAGGATTATTAATGCAATCCCATTTGATATCACTTAATACCACTATCCAAACACATTGGAAGAATCCTGGGGGTTCTGAATCTAGGGGGTTATAATTCCACTGACCAAACAAGCCCTTAGGGGGTGTTTATCACATGGTATTTAATAGGATTAGGTGGGATGAAATTGCATTTGGTCTGTGTAATTACATCCAACATTTGAAGAGGATGGAAAGGGTGAGATTAGGTGGGATGGAATTGCATTTAGTTCCCTGAAATTGCATTTGATCCCATGCATGAATTCCATGGATTTTGAAATCTACTGCACATGTAGGTCCCACATTGAGGCATGCATTAAACCATTCCATCCATCCATATGCACCATTTACATGTGACATTCTGATTATATACGTGTACAAATGAACGACATCTGTTGTGAATTTGGTCTGTTAATTACAAATTCCATGGTCCACCAAACATGATTTAGCTTAATCCGGTGTTTTCCGTGGCAAATTTTTTTTTTATCCCAAACATGGGATTGGATGGCTGCAATACCATGGTATTTCCAGACATGCAATCATTGTGAAATAATGATGTTATTCTCATCTAATACAATTCAACACCATTCAATTCCACTAACCAAACAGGCCCTTAGGCTTCCAAATCCCACCCCATTTCCTCCCTATTCCACTCACTTCTCTCAAATCCAAGGGCTCCGTGGGGCCAATGTCATGCATGGATTGTATCCATGCTGTTCATTCAGTTTTTCCGAATTATTTTAGGGTATAAGCTAGACAAATAGACGACTGAGGTGAACCACGCAGTGAGGACTGAACTCCCACCATTAAAAACATTTTGAGGTATATGTGGAAAATGACATGTCAAAGAATGCACTCTACATGTTCCATAATATGGGGAGGTGTGGATGAGGCCTATTTTGAGATCTTATAACAGTCTCTTCAGTAATTTGGTTAGGAGCCGTGAAGCGCGTGTAGCGATTCATATGTATGATCAGATAATTCGAGTTGGGATCATGCTTGATCTTTTCACTTTTACAATGATAGTGAATGTTTGCTTTAAGAATGGGATGATGCATAGGGCAGTTGAGTTTGTTGCCAGCGTAGAAGACAAGGGTTTTGAGCCAAAATGTGGTTACTTATAACTCATTGATTGATGAATATTATAAATAATTACTGTTAAAATATTTTTAAAAAATTATTTAGAAAAAATATTTTGCCCTTTGCTTGCCACTTTTTCTATGTGATTGGCTGAGCATGCAACTCGAGTTTGGTATTATTCCTTCAAGAAGCCTTCCAGAAACTTTGGTATTGAAAATTCCCTCCGAGCCACACCATGTATACAGATGGGACCATATTTCCACTATGGAGTTCTGTTCTACGATTTTTATTTGGTTGGCTTTTCATTTCGATTACCATTAATAGCAAGATAGCTTTGTCACAATGCGAAAGTGACCACACCCCATTGGTTTGAGCCAAACAGTCGATGGGCTAGGTTGCTTGCTCTAATTCACTGGGCATTAATCGACTCCTCTTGTCCTTTATCTATATAAGGAAGCCACACATTCTTTTCACAAGATACAATAAGATCTCATTTATGAGATCAGTAAGCATAGTTCTGCTGCATTTTTTCCTTTTTTGCAAGCTTCTTGTTTTCTGCCCTTTTCCACTTAAGTCCACTCGTTAGTCAATTCTCAAACCCTACTCCTGATAACCATAGGATCGAAACCGCAACATATAAATACAATCTTAAGCCATTGAAAACCTTTCTGGAATAATCGTTTGCCCATGCGTATAGATAAAGATTTATTAATAACTAATTTGGACATGAATTAAAACGAGAACTCCCTTTGACAAATACCCGAATGACAACATCAAAAATAGGAGATTTTAGCATTTCAATGATATGAGGTATTCCTTAAACATTTAGGTCAATCAGACTACGGAATTACGAGACCATACACTTGCGAAGCATTCGCAGCTTGACCCAATTCTCAATCCTGGGTGACTACCAAAGGACTTACGGCTTTGACCGAGTAGAAGACTAGGATCCATCAGGATTAGGAAGGGATACAACGAGTTGTCTGCCCTAGTTAGGCGGACAATCGACGTATCGGATCAAAGCCCACCACAACTGTCTTTCTGTATTAGCCCAATCAAAAATACTAGAATATACCACTTTTAGGAAAACTTTATCAACAACCACTTAGTACGATAATAATGATTTTGACATTTATTTTCAAACCTCAAAGGTGGAAACTTTTAAGGGGGGTAGCATGTAATAAGCAAGGCCAGTATAGTTAGTATGCACCTTACCACGCATATAAACCTGAAATCAATAAAACTTAGGCAAATGAAATGATAATATCTTTATTTATTACCCTTAAGTAATTTCGAGGACAAAATTATTTTTGAGGGAGGTAGATTGTAACGTCCTAGATTTTCGCTATTTTAGATTTTGAAAAAACCTTGAAAATTTTCATTATAATTAACTTATGTTGTTACTTATTGGTCTTTAACACTCAAAGTGAGCGTATACACGGGTAGTATCAGTAAAGAACTACACAAATGTGATCAATCAACCGTAGGAAGCCAACGAATCTTGCCGATCACTTAAACACCGAGTTTAGCCGTGTGATTTGTTCACGTAGAGTCCAAATCTAGCCGACATATCACTGACTAATCGAGGCAAACGTAACTAAATAAAGATCTACTCAAAGCCGAGAAAAGTAGAGGTTAGATTTTAATTAACAAACTAAATCAATCAGTTACCCCTTTAGCCTAAAAACCAACGGCTTACACTGACTTTAACCAAATCGGCATTTTCGATAATTGCGAATAAGTCACACTACAAACTTAGCTAATCCAAACCCTAATTATTATGCACGAGAAATCTCACTACCCAATTCATTTCAGAAATGCCCCATTTTCCGAACAAGCTCTAGACCACTCGTTAGTGGCCCACTAGTTCCGAAACTATACAATAATGTCTATTTCGCTAGGCTTGACATCCATCGTGGGAGTCGGACCTGAGTAATGTCAAAAACCGCTCAACTTGAGTCGAGGGACAAGTGCATGAGAAATGCAAATACCCTAAAGGAAGAAGTTGAAACTTAAGTGAATTGGGTCGTCCACTCTTACGCAAAGTTGAGGATTTCAGACCGTCGGTTTACGACCAAACTTCACATATAGAATAAGGATATTTCCCTACTCATATCCATATAGTCGTGGTCCCGATCGACCATCGATGACCGTTAAACAGACTTCTAGTCATATCCGTCGATCGGTGCATCCAAATGGCGGGCCGATCATGTCCATACGTAGATCATCATTAGGGCTAACTATCAGACGGTATATATCGACATGTACGCCCCATAGTGAGCCCTAAGACTAGAAAAATCCTTCCATAGGGCTAGTATAGTAAAAACCCAACCCTTGAGGTCATTTGCACCAAATCCGACATTATAAAATAGCCTTATTTGGGCACCCCCTCTCCCCATACGAATTTTCTCTAGAATAAGAGAAAAAAAGGGAGAAAGGGAGAAGAAAGGGAGGAGAAAGGAGAAGAGAGAGACCTTGGGGTGTGAGTGTTGGTGCACCTCCCCCCTCTCATCCCCTCTTTAGCCGCCTCGTCGTAACCGGAGTCGTCGTTGGAGCTTTCTCGACAATGGTTGGAAGTAAGTGTTGAATCTTAAATATAATTTAGGGTTTCAATAGTTGTTTATCCCAAATCTCATAAGCTTGTATGTTTGTTTATGTCTTTCAATAATTTTCTCTAAAAACCTAACCTTAGGAGCTCAAAATCGAAGATTCCTTCTTAAAGGTGCGGACTATTACTCTTAAGGGAGCCTAACACCAATTTTAATATGAATCTAATGATTATGAATGTATGGGTGATGTATTTGGATAATTTAGAGAAAACCTAGGAAAGACCACACCTTTTATCCTCTCAATCAACATGGAATGGTTATGGAATGTTTGTTGTCTCTCACATAATTGGGTATGAATTTGATGATTGCATGTTCATGTCTTGTTTGATTCTTGTACAATATTTCCTTATAGCATGTATGATGCATTAACCCTTGTACATTTTTGTACTATGAGATATATAAAATTCTCAGCTTCCTCACTAACCCACACAACACACATGCATATTTATTTCGTAATATTGTTAGTACTTTACATTTATAGCAAATTCTGAATTTATATGTTTAATGCGTGATTACACGACATCACTTGTATAAGATGATATTTTTAAGCTTGTTGAAGTGCTATTGAATACCATCAAATCCCTAGGTTGGTCAAGAAACTAGGGTGAGAGAAGGTGGTCCCGTTGGTAAGACTATCTTAAGGTTGAACCAACGGATTTGGGCGGATGCGAACGGGTGACAGTAATTAGACTACATTGGTCGCTTGTAACCGATATCGTCCATCACATACTCGCCTAAATTCGCACGGTCTGGTCCACTTACTGACCAACCATGTTTGTTAACCCTGTCTACTCATGCTTATATGGAACCTAGAACACCTTTCAACCATTGAAGCCCATTGATAATCATTTAAAACCGATTCACTGATTCGAGATCCGAGCATGGTGGAATGGGACACTATTTCCGAGCTGTCGGCCTACACTGGAGTGACGAGCCTCCCCATAGTGACCACGAGCGATCCCTCTTCTCAGCACTCCCCATGTGCTAATCAGGGATGAGGAACCCGATGGGATCAAGAATCGTGGAGTCCTAGCCTCACATGTTGAGGGGTCTTGGCCTCGCAACCAGTTGAGGGCAATGATACGTAGGGTGTACCAATTTTCCTAATCTGCTGGATGACCAGAATTAACTAAATACTCGGCTAACATTATCCATGCATCGTATTAGTTAGGATTTAGCGACTCGGCAGTTGAGGTCGCAATGAGGGTAGTTGGTCATACGCGATCGGTAAACAAAATCGCTCGAAGGAGTGTTGTTGTGAGGGCATACATCATATCATAATACATGCATATGCATTAACAAGATTAGTTATAGATATATGAATATATATTTTTCATTAAATTCATTGTATAATTGCTGCTTGTTGTAACTTAAGGCTAATAGTAACTACTGAGTTAGCTACTCATTCCTACTCTGGGACAGTATTTTAAAACACCAACCAGCCCCTTTACTGGATGCAGGTGAGGCGGAGCTCGATTAGCCGAGCGAGGTGAGCATGCATAGGGAGGAGGAGATTCCCTGCTTCCAGAATTTCAGCGGATCCTTTTAGTTTGAGTTCGGGCTACCGCGGGGTATGGGCCAGGGTTCTAATCACTTTGGGTTATGTATGGGTGGGACTAATTCCCTACTTAGATGACTTGAGATTTGTGGTTTAAATACTTTTATATTTAGTGGCACTCGATACTTCTTTATGATTTACTTACGCTGCATGCCTTTCTAAACTCTCCATTATTATAAGATCATCCAAATGTAATTAAAATATGAAGCCCATTAGGGCACCCATGGAACCTGGGAATTTGGGAGCCGAGTTCTTACACGGCCCCTGAAAATCTGAGGTGTTACAATAATGTTGAGTATACAACTCCTGCTCAATTAGTCCACAAATCAGTATTGTACATCTATGGGATCATCACCAGGGTCTAGTACACTCTACATGCAATCGCCGCCTACTGACGTGCGACCATGCAAGTGGAAGAGACCTCACCATCCGCCTGGCTAGTAGTCAGCCAATATCTACCCTGCATGTCGATGGCGGACCCAATCACGAGCTGGTCAAACTCAGCCTAGCTATGCCCCCTACTTTCGGGCGGGTAAGGTCACACAACCTCCCAACCGACCACTACACAGTGGGAGACACAGCCTACTGGTATTCGGCACTCGGGTACTCAAATATCCACTCGGTCTCGACACTGGGGCATCTCCTGGCCACGGAGGTTTAGGGACTTTCACCCATGAACATTCAAAGTGCCCAGATGCTTGAATCAAATATTTCTGATGTCTCATCTAGCCATCCATGACATGCCTATGGAGGTCACAGCCCTAATGTCGCTAGGGCGTATAGTAATTACAATCACACAATACAATATATATGAGTCATGTAGTCCAATCACGCATCAATCCTGCGCATACCATGCACTCATGTGAGACAATCTCCGCTTATCAGGGAGTCTCATAACAACCTGCCCAATGACATATGCAATGGTCAAACACATTTCATAATAAATATACAAATGATGCGTATAAGCATGTATCATGATGCTATGTTGTCATGTACTCTTAACCAGTACCGATAATCAACATCGATAATCGGCCTCGATAATCGGCATCGACAATCGGCCTCGATATTCGGCCTCGACAATCAGCCTTGATAATCGACCTATATAATCAGCCTCGACAATCGGAATCGGAATCAGCCTCAACAATCTGACTCGACCTTGACAATCGGAATCAGCCTCAACAACTTAACTAGGCCTCGACAATCGGAATCAGCCTCGACAATTTGACTCGGCCTCGACAATCTGCCCCAAAAATCGGAATCGGCCTCGACAACTGGAATCGGCCTTGACAATCCGACTCGGCCTCGACAATCAGAATCGGCCTCGACAATCGGAATCAAAATTGGCCTCGACAATCTGACTCGGCCTCGACAATCGGAATCGGCCTCGACAATCTGACTCGACCTCGACAATCGGAATTAGCCTCGACAATCGAAATCAGCCTCGACAACCAAAATCGGCCTCGACAACCAAAATCGGCCTCGACAATCCGACTCAACCTCAACAATCGGAATCGTCCTTGACAATCGAAATCGGAATTAGCCTCGATAATCTGACTCGGCCTCGACAATCGGAATCGACCTTGATAATCAGAATCGGAATCGGTCTCGACAATCGGAATCGGCCTCCATAATCCGACTCGGCCTCGATAATCGGAATCGCCCTAACAAAAGGGCTTAGGGAAAGGTCACAATGAGGACATTTAGCCATCACTGCTCATCAATGTGAACATTTAACTAACATTGCTCCCAACAAATGGCCCACATAGAACCAAAAATCATAGTGGGCCCATGACCTCACACAAGGGCCTACTATACATCGCAATGGACCTCACTCAAGGGGCATAATATACACCACAATGGGCCTCACCAAACGGGCCACAAATATATCCCAATGGGCCTTACCAAATGGGTTACAAGTACATTTACAACGGGCCATATCACATGGGCCTATATACACATCAAGTGGGCCGCATCACATGGGCGTAATACAATCAAGTGGGCCTCATACCTGGGCCTCTTGTACATCTAAGCGGGCTGCATCCCATGGGCCATACATACATCACATGGGTCTCAGTACATCACAATGGGCCGCAACCTATGGGCCTCAAGTACAACAAGTGGGCCACACCAATGGGCCTCATCATATGGGCCATAAATACATCACATCGGGCCCAAACATTGCCCTTGAAAATCAACACAGTGTAAACATTGTCCCGTGCAAACATTGTACATCAAAGCAAGCCACATCCCATGGGCCATACATACATCACATGGGCCTCAAGTACATCGCATGGGCCTCAGTACATCACAATGGGCCACAACTGTCCATGGTGAAATGCGTACAACATGGTGGGGCTCATAGCAGACCCCAAACATTGTCCAACACCATCCAAACATTGGACGGTGTGGAACAAAATACATACATAAAGGCAGGGCCCCACAGCAACATCCAAACGATTCCAGCACTGTCTGGACGGTGTGGATTAAACACATACTTCACAGTCCACAGCACCGTTAAATGGACAGTGTAGATACAGAATACATACATCCAAGGTGGGCCCCAAATATGCAGCAAGTGGGCCCTGTGTACACAACAGGTGGGCCCTGCAAATGAACAACGTGGATATACGTGCATCAAGAGGGTTTCCACCGTCCAGTGGTCCGGACGGTGTGGACATAGCACATACCTCATGCCTAGGGCCCACACAGATGGGTGGTCAGAATAAAACCCATACACCATGGACGATGTATAAAAAAAAATCAAATATAATTCAGGGCGGGCCTGTGATTTGGCGAAACAAATGGACGTTCTGGATATAACACACGCCTCATGATCAAACCCAACTGAGCTTGCTGGCGTCATCTGCAGCAGCTGAAGCTGCTGGCCGCTGGCAGCTGGCCCACGAGAAATAGGATCTGCTTGTTCTTGGATGGTGTGGATCACCACACGTGCTAAACAGGTGGGTCCCTGCATGATGGACGGCACAGATAAAACACTTGCATCATGGTGTAATCCCACTATCCAGCAATATGGATGGTGGATTTAAAACAATGGTGCACCGTCCAAATGTCTGGACGGTGTAGACACAATACAAACCAGGGTGGGGTTCGCACGGCCCACCTGATGGACGGCTGGGACACAAAACAAACATCACAGTGGGATCCTCATAGATGGATGGATGGGTTGGACGTATCACATACATCAGGGGTGGGGTCCACGTGCATGGCCCACCAGGTGTTTGAATCTGCTCCATATTTTATTATTATATAAATATTATTATGATTATTATTATTATTATTATTATATATTGAAAAGGCCCACCGTCCAGACACATGTCTGGACGGACGGTGTGGATACAAGACATGCATCACGGTGGGTGATGGACGGTGGGATATAATACACACCGCATGATGGGGCCCACCTCATTTAATGACGTCAATACAGCAGCTATATTGCTGTTGTAGGTATAGTAGCCAATCCAATCCTACATCAAGTGGGCCTCACCGTCCAGCAAGGTGGACGGTGTAATAAGACCCATAAATCATGGTGGTACTTACGTCAGGACGGCATGGATACATCATGCATTTGGGTGGGGTCCATGGCAGCATGGCCCACCAGCTTTGGATCAAACTAATATTTGTATTTTTCCCTCATCAGATCTGTCCCAAAAATGGGCAGCAACATGGTGGGCCTCAAGGTCTGATGGTGAGGATAATACATTAAGGTGGGCCATGCAATCGAGGGAAAAGAGAGGGAGAGAGAGAGAGATAGAGATTGTGAGAAGGGAGAGGGGCACCACCACTATAGGCCCTCCCTATACAATGCATACATTAAGTGGGTCCCAAATCATATGGACCCTACATCAAAATCAAATACTTTGAACACCCACCGTTAGATCTTGGACTCCTTCTTCCACCGATGTGTTCTAGAGCTCCGATGGATGAATTTCAACAGTTGTAATGGACTTTCGATGGTGGGATTCGGTGGTAGGGAGTGGGCCACACCTACCTTCTCCCATGGAAGCTTGGACGTTCCCTCATATGAGAGTTGTTTGGGATAGAGTGAGAAAAATGAGAGAGAGGAGTGGTGCTGGATGGGGTGATGGTATGAGGGAACATGGTGCTTGTTGACTTTTGGGTGAAAGAGGAATGGGTGTCATGCTTTGGTGGTGAAAAATGGATGGCTAGGTCAGGTTGTGTACTTGACTTTGATTGATGGATTGATGTGATGTTTAGGGTAGAGATTCTCTTGGGAATTGCAATACGTGGTGTTTTCCTCGAACTAAACACGGGCCTACATCTCCTGGCCTGGGTATCCCCTTGGCGCACGAGACGCGGCGTCGGAACCCCAACGACGAAGCGGTCACAAGGATACAAGTTTCGAGTCGAGCCGACTCTGATATACGGGACATGACTCAGGATCGCGCGCAAACACTGATAACAAATTGCAAGTGGCCGGAATTTGACCGCGGAAACTTACGAAATGGTACAGGATAGGATACGGGTCTTACATAATCATTGTGCGACAATGGTGTTAATTCCATCTAATACAATTTCCATACCATTTAATACTTTTGTCCAAACATGCCCTAAGTTCTTAAGGTTCAAACCTACAATGGGGTCCACAACTCGCATAAAATAGAGTATTGGTTTAATTTTAGGACTACGACTTTCCCACAATGGGGTCCACAATTTGCATAGAATAAAGTATTATGCATACAATCAATCTAGATTGTCTAAGCTATGGACCTCATAGTGGGTGGGGCATGCACCGATTAGATTATCCTAACCATCTAATTTTTTGTTATCAAATGGTTGGTTAAAAATAAAGTAGTTAGTCTAACCTTAGAGGAAAAATAAGATGGTTGAGATTGTCTGCTCATACAATTTAGGTACAATGGTCCATTGACATTGGGCCCTAAGATTTGGAGGCCCCACATGAAAATGAAGCTGATCTAAGGTTCAAATGGACTCCACTATGCAGGCCAGTGGTTATTGAAAAACTACCATTTAAAATAAGATAGGGTTAGGGCTTACTGAGGGAGAGAGAGTGCCGAGAGAGAGAGAGAGAGAAGAGAGAGAGAGAGAGAGAGAGAGAGAGAGAGAGAGAGAGAGAGAGAGAGATCGCCAAGAGCGAACAACGCCGACAGATAGCTAAGAAATTGCAGAGAGAGAGAGAGAGGGTGTTGGCACTGGAGGGAGAGGGGGGTGAGGGCGAGATTAGGGCTTTCCTGCCTGATTTTTTCCCCTTCATTTTTAGCACTTTTTCCCGTAGTGGTTTAACAGTAAAAATAAAAAAGAAGAAGATATAAACTAAAAGTTTTCTTATATTAACAATTTTTACAATAATGACAGACACAAATGGCTTGAGGGGCGACAATCTGTTTGTTGCCTAATCGAGTCTGAGCTTCGTAGCAGGATGGTCGTGATGTGCAAGATGGTCATCTGTTCGTCGCTTGATTTAAAAATATGCCATAGCAAGATGATTGATGGAGGGCAGATCTTTGATAATATCTTCATTGCTCGGTCGGAATTGGGCTCTGTGGTGAGATGGATGATGAGGTGACAACATAGTCGCGGTCTAGATAGCAACCAAGCACGTGGTGAGATGACTATGAATCGACTATTCATTCGTCATCTGGTGTTGACTAGACTTTTTGGTAAGATGGTTGACAGAATCACCTAGTACGCAGCAGGAAAGCCCTGCAATCTTCATTTAAAACTGAGCGATCTTCCTTGTGATCCAAAGGGACGCTGTGGATGAGGAGTGAAAAGATAAACTAAGTATTAAAACTAAGGGCCCATGCTATGAATAATGACGGGAATAAAAATAAACTAAAATAAAATAAAATGATAAATTTCTATTATGGATGAGTAAATAGAGATAGACTTGGTTGTAATGGCGTCAGGCCTAGAGCTCTTCATAGAGTGTTGTTTATATAGGCTTATAGGAGATAGTGGCCTTGTGTAGTCTTCAACATCATAAGGGCCTATTTGGGCGGTGAGATTAAAAGGGATTAGGTGGGATGGGATTCAAAAAACATAATTATTATCCATGGCAGGGATTGTCCCCTGTTGCCATGGGATAAGATTAATGCCATGCTTTGTTGGTAATATGGTGGTACATTGAATAGATATACCCACCATCATTTGAAATCACTAAGAATAACACATGTGTTATATCTAAACCATTCATTTGTTTTGTAACCTCATTTTATGGCATGGGCCTAAAAATGAGGCAGATTCAAAACTTAATGTGGCCCCAAAGAAGTTTTCAACGGCAAGTATTCAATTCTTGTTGCTTTCTATGGTGGGGTCCACTTGAGCTTTAGATTTACCTGATTTTTTGGCCCATGCTCTAAAACAATCTCGAAAAATGGGTGGACGGTGTGGATATAGCCCACACATCATGGTGAAACCTACACAACTTGCTAACATGGAGTGAAATTGGCAAGGGACCCAATGCAATTCCATCTAATCTAATTCCAAGCTTTTCCATTCTTCCCAAACATGGAGTGGAATTGGCACAGGACCGGATGAATCCCATCCCACCTAATGGATGAATCCCATCCCACCTAATCCCTTCTAATCCCACTGCCCAAACATGCCCTAAAGGATTTTGACCATGGATTGTGAAAATTTATTTCTTTCTTCCTCATCAGAATAGTCTATCGCATACGACCACTATCAAGGGAGAGACTCGCATTTAATGCTAAATAGAGATGATCCTAAATGAGTTTTTTTTATTTTTTTATTTTTTATTTTTTATGCATTTAATGTATAGAGAGATACTTGCTTTAATAAGACTTTTACTTTTATAAAGAGTACTTTTGATAAGACTCTAGCATTTATTGTTCTCTTTCATGTGCATCTCTCTAACTCCTCTTCTTAAAGCTATCTACACCACATTTGGCAAAACTACCACATGTCATTTTCTGAATCGTTTGATCTAAATGTGCTACACCAAATGTAAACAATATTGTCAATACGTGATTAGGATTTTATCCATCATTTAACGCATGTGCCGACATATGACGGCATCTCATCAACTTACATAGTTGTGCCAAAAATGAGTATAAATATAAGTCGGGCCTTGGAAGGGGGTGGGATGATCGGTATTGAAGGTAGTCCCCACACCATGGATGATTCACGTTAAAGATAAGGCAAGGGGGGCCAACATTATTATGATCTTCTCAATTGGCCAACCACCCCACCTATCATTGCATTAGGAGCTTGCGAGTTTGCAGTATAAAATTGACCACGTAATGAACGATTTATAACAAGTTAATTTTTAGAATAAGAGAGAGAAAATAGAG
Organism: Magnolia sinica; assembly: GCF_029962835.1. NCBI lineage: Eukaryota > Viridiplantae > Streptophyta > Magnoliopsida > Magnoliales > Magnoliaceae > Magnolia > Magnolia sinica. The sequence continues at coordinate 39,252,314 of NC_080574.1, forward strand.
GGAATTCAGCTTTACAAATGGATATTACTGCAGCCCACTTCGCTCTAGAATTTTGTATTTGACTACATCTATCCCCGGTCCACATGAATAAATAAAAATTGAAATAGATTTTATTGAAAAATATTTAAAATATAAAATTGAAAGAGATTTTAATTAAAGATATTAAAAAATATTTTTAAAAATTAATAAAAAATTATTAGAAAAAATAGGAACAAAATAGAAAAAGAAGAGAAAGATTAATGGAATAGGCTTAAAAACTAGTCATAATGATATTGGAAACCAAATCATTTAAAAAAAAAAAAAAACTTTTTTATTGATAATATATTATTTATAAAATATAGAAATCAAAATATACATATTTTTTTAATAAATAGAAATCAAGAAAGGCATTAAAGGCATGAGCAATTTAATAAAAAAAGGGATGCTATCCTAAGGGGTCGTTTGGCACCTTGGATTGGAGGGGATTGGAGAGGATTAGAGGGGGTTTCAAATCCCCATGGTTGTTTGGCAGCATAAAGCAACTGGGGATTGCCAATCCAGGGGGTTTCCAATCCCCTCTTTGAGGGGGTTTGTAATCCAAGGTGAGAGCTTGGATTACACCTAAAATCATTTGAATAGTTGCATGTATAAATGTATGCCATTGTACACTATCATTCTACTGGGCACATGGCCCACTAACGATGATCAGCACCGTCCAAACATTGTTCATGTAGATCAGCACCGTCCAAATATTGTCCAGCACCATCCAAACATTGTCCATATCAATCAACGATTAAAAATCGTTAGTTAGTCACTCAGACATGATCTTGTGCTTGCGGTCCATCTAAGACTTGGAATTTCATCACTTTTAGACAAAACATATATTTTAGCGGGCTTATCACAACCATAGTGTCAAAAATTATATATCTCACTAATTAGGGATATTAAAGTTGATTTAGTAATTAAATTCAAACCCCCGTGAATATACCATGTATAGGTATTTTTGAATTAAAGTTGATTCACACTCAAGGGTACCAAACACACCGAGAGAATTGCCAATCCAGGGGGTTTTCAATCCTGAGGGTTGCAAATCCATGGGGTTCCAAATCCACGCTCCCAAACAGGGCCTAAGGAGGCCTCGGAGCGTTTTCTGACGCATCGTTTGGCTACTTCCACAGAGATCGGAAGCCCCTCCATGTTTATTTCGGTGGAAGGGTCTCATCAAGGTTATATTGGACATATCACTCCTGCTGAGTTGTCAGACCGTAACACTTAAAACTGAATGTTACTGTTTTGAGCTGGCCTTTTCCATGTACGGCGAGAAGGGTTAAATACTCTTTTTAGAATACCAGAAATACCCTTCTATCCAACCTAAAACTATAAAATTACCTCCCCATCTGTCAGCTTCTATTACCAGCAGCAGACGCGTTTCAAACTTATCCGTATTACTCTATTTATCAAGCTTAATCGGAAAGCTTATGGTCTGTGGGACCACCATAAAACCTCGTCATCGCAGGTACTCCGGCACTCGTTTCCGTGATCATAGCCGTTGAAATCATAGGCTCCAATATTATTGATGGTGGGTTAGCTGAAATCTCACATGATGAACGATCCGATGTGTCTGTTAATGCCTGCAAATGAATGGTTAGAACTTAAAGATCACCTGCCGGTGTTGCCCCACTGACCTACATGTATAGGATGTCGATGATCTGAAATCTAAACTGACCATGTTCTGGTTACAGCCTAGAGAAGCTACAGTAAGAAATTTACTGCGGAATGGATGATTCTGTCCATCAATAAATTAAAAAAAATTAACGGCTCACGTTCAAGACCATAAATCAAAGGTCAGGATATTGCTTCAGTGTGAGTATTGAAGACAACCCATCCTGAATAGCACCCAGAATATGGACGGTTCTGATCTCCGGAAAAACCTCCCACCAAATGGATGGATTGGTATCACCGATAGTGGGGCCAGCGGACTACAATTCAGAGTGGCCGCGGCGTACTGGCAAGGACTACTCTCCGATAAAATAGCAAAACGCTTGTGTTTCTTTCGTACGGAAAGGGTACGTAACCTCCTTCGATGACGTAGACTGAAAGACTTAATTTGAACGAGATCCGCACCGTCCATCAGGTTCGACGTCCATTTATTTGATGAAAATTTAAAAATCTGGCAGATCCAATACTCAGATGGGCTACACCATGGGAAACGTTGAGATGGTATGTCCCACCGTTACAATCGTCCAAATTGCATGTGGGGTATATGGTGACTTTTAAATAAAATCTAACTCATTCGTATGATATTTCACACAATATTTAATGAATCGCCTTAAAATAAGTACATAAAAATACTAATGTAGACCACATTACGTGAATTTAAAGTTTTAGGAATGATTTTACACCGTTCCTTATGTTATGGACAATATGAAAATTTTCTGTAATTAAATTTCAATATATATGGTGAAAATATGAGTACTCAGATGATGTACGGGTTGGATCTGATTAATGTTTGTTCCAAATAGCGATCGGTTAGCGCGAGTCGGGCCCACCGCTTGCCGACGCGAGAAATCAGAATCGCGCAAAAAAAAAAACTATCAAAGAGGCGAAAACGGACTTTTACTCTTCTCAATCATTCAAAATGAAGCTCTCTTCAGGAAACCCCTTCTGTCCTATTAGGTGAAGGTGGTATCCTCCCCCTTTAAAATCCCTTCTCCCCCCATTCTCGCCCTCATCTCATCAATCGAGATACATGGATTCAGTGCGTCCCGATCTATGCAACGCCCCCACCTCCCTCTCTTCCTTGTTGGAGAGCATCTCTAGTTCTCTGCTTTTCAAGGCTACGCACGATTGCAGGTACCTTAGATTTTGTTTTTCTGGGTCTGTTTGGTGATCCTTGATTCTATCCATTCTTCTTCTTCTTTTGCATGGAAATGTATTGGATTTTGATGCTGAATTCTACGTAGAATGTTTGGTTTATTGGATGAGATGATATTGAGATTTTAAAAGGATTTCTAGTTCTGTTGTTGCATGTGAATGTCCTGTTATTAGCATATTGTATTTGACTTAGAATGTTTGGATTTGAATTTGTGTTTTGCTTTTTTTTCTTCTTCTTTTTTTTTTTTTCTCCTAAACTATTTTCCTTTTAATTTTACAGTGTGTTGGGTAGATTGATATTTTAATTTCTTGGTTTCGTTGGAAAATTTGTAAAATTACGGATCAGAACCAGTTTTGGGTAATCGATTCGAGTTCTTGCTGCCAAGAGATTGGATTTTTAGATTTTATTTTTATTTTTATTTTGTTTCTTTCTTTTCTTTTTATCATCATCATCTTGTTTGTGCGTTTGGCTGGTTATTACCTTTTTCCAATGTTTTTTCAAGATTTGGATTTGAGGGAGTGTTCTGATTTTCCTTTTCAATCAACTGGATATTGTATTCTGGAATCAAATCGTGTGTGTGTGTGTTTTATTTTTTTTCGGATTTTCTCTAATTCGTTTCCGTATTTGAATTTATAATTTTTTTTTTTTATTATGTGTTTGCTGTTGAAGCCGTTTTTGGAGGTGTTGTTGGTTTTTTTTAGTTTTTTTTTTTTTTTTAAATAAAAGTATCCATACACTGATACAAATTTCCTTGTTAATCAGAACTTTTAAAAGAGAAGTTTTGATACTCTGGGAGCGTGTGATAGATGATAAGCAGGTGGTTAGAAATTACGAGAAATCGTGTAGCCGTGTACGAGTAATAAACCGTCTAAATTATGGGGACCCATTTAAATATATCATGAACCAGAAATTAATATTGTTTAGTTATCTAGATGTTAGATTACTGGACATTTAGTGGACAGTAGAAAATGAAAAATATATCTATCTCATTTTAAAATTTAGGTGTCCACTAATTAGAGGTTTGCATCTTTCAAAAAATCTGATGTTTAGACTGAAAATTAATGAAAGTGGGGTCCATAAGGAATTGTTTATAATGAATTTAAATTCAAAGTTGTAAATATTTTATATTTAAAATTCTTTTTAAGTATTCATAATCTAATTTATTCAGCCTTGAACAATACAATATTTACAGGTGGCTCTTAATTGAGCTAATATTTGCCACGTATTCCTTTTTCCAAGTACCGGAATATGAAGGGTCATGCGTAGCCAGAGTATCAAATAACTCCAAAATTAGATTATTATTATTTTTTTAATTTATACGACTTTATTTCATTAAATACGATCATGGCTCTTTTTTGTGATTCGATCTATCAGTGATATTAGCACGATCTGAACTGTTTTTCTGGTGGGCCACACGGTGTGTGAACGGTTCTTGCTGTCCGGTGAGATGACCTGGACACGGATCGTGGTCATAACTGATTTCTCCCGCGGAATTTGGACGGTGGTTGTGATCTCCGTGCTTACTGACAGGTGGACGTGTTTCTAAAAGTCCGAGAAGGCAGAAACCGTTTTATTTTTATTATTATTTTGGTCGTATGTGTATTACGAGGGTAGGGTCGTTTCTGTCTTCCACTCCGTGAATGTGCGGGGTTTTACTACAATTTCGCTTGAATGATTGATACTTGTCACGTTACATGTCGGGCCCACCTCAGAAATCTCAGTCCCTCCGCATCTGATCATCAATGATGTAGTATTATTAGGGCGGTTTTGCACCACCGCGCTGGATCAACAACCCCATCCGTCGTCCCAAAATATCGGTAGCCTAACCTTCGCCAATTCATGATGGACTGTTGAATAAAATGTCCCATTCTTGTTCGCCATGATGGACCGTTGAAACCGCGTCCCGTTATTTGACCTGCATTGTGGGCCGTTGCCACTTGTTAGATGGTTAGAACCGATTATTTATTTTATTTATTTTTTTCGGTTCAATCCCTTACGATCCAATAACGTTCTTTTCTTTCAGGTCTAAAATAGATTTAGACGGACGCGGATTTCATGCGCTGTAAACCTAGGTGGGACCCACCGTGATTTTTGTGACATCCACCCCGTTCATCCGTTTTGTAAGCTCATTTTAGGACTTTAGCCAAAAATTTAGCAGGATCCAAGACTCAATGGGCTGCACTAAAGGAAATGGTGGGTAAGGAAATGAAACCTTCCATACCGTTCATAACATACAAATATGATACATATTCAAAACTTATGTGGCCCCACGAATATTTTAACTGTGGACGTTCAATCCTCGCGTTTTTGCCCCACTTGGTCATTGGATACGGCTTTATGTCAAGCTCACATAAGGGATAAACGGCTGTCATTTCTTACAAAAATCACGGTAGCCCTATCTAGGTTCCCACGCAAGGACTTGCTTTGAAAGGCTTCGGAAGGAATGTCCGCGTCCGATTTAGACGTTCAGTGATATAGACACGCGCTTTGTGAGGCCGCTGCTCTTTATCCCTTTTCCAGCCAATTGGGCGTCTTTTCATGGCGCACATCGGGTGGTTAGAACTTTCATCACCCACTTTGGTGGTGAGGAGATGTCACGAGATACTATCATGGTAGGATTGGCCAGTGTACCACACACCACCCACCTGAGTGATGTGTTGGCGTCACCAAGTTATATGAGTCCCATTAGGCATGTGTTATATCCAAACCATCTGTCCATTTGGTGATCTCATCGTAAGCCTTGAGCTGAAAAATAAGATAAATCCAATGATCAAGTAGACCCCACTACAAAAAGTAGCAGGGAGTTGAACTTCTACAATTGAAACCCTTGCGGGTTACAGAAGTTTTATATCAATATAATATTTGATTTTCCTCTTCATCCAATGTGACGTCATGAACGGATTGGATGGAAAATAAATGTTATCCTAGGCCCTAGGAATGTTTTAACGGTGAGAATTATTGACCCACCTGCGCACCTACGCACCTTTGCACACGTGTCAGGGGTGTCTAATCTGAACGGTCCATGTGATATGGAATCTCATGAAACGCCTTATCACAAATTTTCACCCTGATCTAAAATTTTAGTGGGCCATAGCAAAGAGAAATGCAAATCACGGGAGGAAACTGTTTTCATTTTTCATGGCCCATCAAAGTTTTAGATTAAAGTAAAACTTGGTCCCAGGAGGTTTCACGAGGTGCTACTTCACATGAACAGTTCAGATTTTGGATCCACACCACGTATGATGGGTTCTCCAAAAAGTTCGTATGTAGGCCCTAGGAATGTTTTAACGGTGAGAATTATTGACCCACTGATATATATATGATCGTCCATCCATTTTTCCTACTAATTTGAGGGATTGATTCCAAAATCGAAGTAAATCCAAAGCTAAGGGGGCCATTACACAATAAATAATGTGGAATAATGATTTCCACCGTTAAAACTTTCCTACTGCTCGCAATAATATTTACTTGCCATCCAACCTCTTTATAGAATCACAACGACATGGATGAAGAGAAACCACAAACATTATCTTGATCCAAAACTTCCATAGCCAAAAAAGAATTTTTCAATGGTAGCGGTTCAATCATTATGTTTCATGTGGTATGGTCCACCGGAGCTTTGGGTATACTTTCTTTTTTAGCTCAACCTCTAAAATTATCCGTTAACACGTATGAACAGAGTGGATAAAATAAATAAATAACGGTGGACACGCAATCCGCTTCTACTTTCAACATTTGTAGAACTTCGTGTGTAAGCGCCCGCCTTCGCACGACACGTATCCACACCATGGTGTGGGGTACACCAGCCAATCCGCTTCTCTGTTGGCCCCACCATGATGTCTGTTTTCATCCATTCCGTTCATACATTTTTAAAGATCATTTTAGGCTTGATTCCAAAAATGAGATTGATATAAATCTCTGGTGGACCACACCACAGCAAAATAATAGTGATTGGATATCCACCATTAAAATTGTCCTAATGTCCACTGTACTGTTGATTTGACATCCAATATGTTGATTGGGTCATACAGACCCAGATGAAGGGAGAAAAAAAAAAAAAAGGATCAGCTTGATCCAAAACTTTGATGACTCCCAGAAAGTTTTTAATGGTTGACGTTCATTCAGTACTGTTTCCTGTAATGTGGTCCACTTGAGATGGGATATACTTCATTTTTGGTTTCAGATTATAAAATGATCTATAAAAGTAGATGGACGGCATGGATTAAACACATACATAATAGTAGGGTCCACAGAGCACCGACCATCAGCCATTGGCTGGTGGTAGGTGGAGTAGCCAATCCGTTTCTTTATTCACGACTAGTAGCTTCCTTTACGTGTCCACATCATCCAGCAAGCTCGACTGCTTTTTCCTTTTGTTTTTTAATTCCTTTCACTGCTGAGGGTCTTTGTCATTTTGAAAACTGGCTAGTCTTTCTTACTTCAATCTGGACCGTCCTACTTATCGTAACATCTATCTTTAGAACGCGGATTAGCTGCAACCTCGGATCCAGTCATGTGGGTGCGACCCTGACCGTAGAGCCTCCTCGATGTCTGCGTTGTATATCCATGCAGTCCATCCGTTTTGACAGCTTATTTTAGGGCATTGAAAAATAAAAATAAAAATAAAAATTGAAGCAGAAACGATTCTTTTGTGGGCCACATAGTAAGGATTGAATTCCCACCATTAAAAGCTTCTCGGTGGCCACAAAAGTTTTGGATCAAGCTGTTATTTGTATTTTCACTTCATCTATGTCTGTGGTCTGTGTAACCTTATCAACAGGTTGGAGATGTCAAATAAACAATACGGTGCCCTAGGAAGTTTTTTTTAGTCAACATTCAGTGACCCTGTGGTGCGGTCCACCCGAGATTTGTATCTGTTTTATCGTTAGTACATGCCCTAAAATAAGCTAGCAAAACGGATGGACAGACTGCGTGGATATACAACGCATACATCCAGGTTGGCCCACGGTCATTGTCGCACCCACCTGGCTGGATCGGGGGATCACAGCTAATCTGTGTCCTTATTTTTAGGTGTTGTATATCTGGACTGCTCATCTGTGATGGGATATGTTCTGGGCTGTTCATGGGCTGCCCTTATGAATTGTGATTGGTTCAACGTACCCCGAAATCTTATTCCCTGAATCGTCTACAGCTACAACAGCTGTCTTACTAATATAGTAAAACACCTGTCGTACTAAAGGCTGTGTTGGTGCCACTATTGTATAATGTAAAATCCCCTCCGTCCGTCCGATGATAACTCTCATATTCACCGTTCGTACAAAAGATGACCCCACAAGGATACACCAATAGGAACAATCTCTAAGGTAACTTTGGTGTGGCCCATCTGAGTTTTGGTAAATCTGATTTTGGTATGTTATCTTAATGCTGGTGTGTAGGTTTGATGAAAGATGGAAACCATGGTGGCCCCACACACAACCTATAATTTTCTTCATGTTCCTATCATTACCTCTCATTTGGTCTACTGAGCTGTATATTTGGTCTAAAATAAGCCGTTGAAATGGATGGACGGTGTGGATATACAACCCATACATCAAGGTGGGCTCCACAGGGATTGATAATTTTTCAGCGACAATTGTGATCCCAAATCGGTACTCGTCACATGAGTAAAATGCTTAGATATATTTTATGACTTTGTAAGTCACCTAATCATTATATATTTCCTCTTGTTTAGATGCAGTCAATCAAAAGTCTTTTTTTTTTTTTTTTTTTTCCCTTCATTTTTTTTAATATTTACTTATGAAAAATAAGTTGATCTTTCATGATTCAAAATAAATTTAATGTTTAGATGGTAGAAATAGATCTGGGCATCGAGTCGAGTCAAACCTGGATTGAGTTGAATTGCAACCTTTTCATCAACTACACTGCATTTTAGATTTTTTTTTATATGTACGAGTTGGGTTTTGAATCGAGTTGAGTCAATACTGAGTTAGATTTCGGATCTAAGTTGAGTCGAGTTACTAGGTGACTTGAACTCAATTTGATTTGAGTCGAGATTGGATGAAGTCTACTCGGTTCATATTGACTTACCCATTCGGTTCAGGTTGAGTCAAGTCTAAACGAGTTGGATGTGTCAAGTCGGGTTTTAAAAAGTTTGATTAGTAGAGTCGTGCCACGCCTAGGATGGATCACTCTATTTCATTCATATATTATTTATATGTATGTGTGCATGACCGATCAATCTATTTTTATTTATATATATTTTACGTACATAGAGAGGACCTGCCCTAGAACTCAATTGCAATTGAAATTTTTGTTTTCATGTGCAACCTAATACTTAATTGGTTTGGTAAATGATCCTACATATTTATATATACAATGAGGATTTCAATCACTAATTAATATAAATTAATTTTATGTCAATACCCACCAAACGCGACGTCACTCACTTCCATGAGCCGCACCATGATGCTTGTGTTATATCTCCACTGTCCACCTATTTTGCGAGATCATTCTAAGGCATGGTCCAAAAAATAAGACATATAAACCTCAAGTGGACCACACCCCAGAAAGCATTAGGACAGTTACATCCAATGTTGAAACCTTCCTAAGGTCCACCATGATGTTTATTTGCCATCCAAACTGTTCATAAGGTCACACAGACCTGGATGAAGAGAAAACACAAATATCATCTTGATCCAAAACATCTGTGGCCACAGGAAGTTTTCAAAGGCAGGCGTTCAACCGCCACTCCTTTCTATGGCATGGTCCACTTGAACTTTGAATCTGCTGTATTTTTTTTGGCCATGCCCTAAAATGATCTCACAAAATGGATGGACGGTGTGGATATAACACATACATCATGGTAGGGTCCACAGAACTTAACTTGGTGACCTCAACACATCACTGAGGTCGGTGGTGTTCCGGGTAGCGGGTCCTCACCATGTCTCCCGGATAATGCCATCGAAACATCGGTATATGACACCTGTACATCGATCTACAACACACGTGTGTGGTATTTAAATCTAGACAGTTGATTCCCTTGTTGAGCGTTTCTCATATCCACACGTGTGAGGTGAAGTCACACGTGCACAAATGTTTGGCCATTGGAAGTCCGATTCCTGCCTATGTTTCTTGAGGAACAATGCAAAGGTGGCTTCCTATCTAACTATGCACACGTGTGACATGTTCAGGCCATTCATCACACTGCTTGACATGTGGTAGAACCTGAACATGGTAGATTCATCAGCCCATGTTACCACATAACTCCTGCCAACATGTTAGAGTCTATGCATAGGACATCTGATCATCCGTTAGTATAAGTCAAGCTGGGCCTCTCATCTGGTGGGCCGCCCTTATACAGAAAAAAATGCGTGGTTTAAAGCCACCTCATTGTGCATGTATGTCCAGCTGCCTAGCTTTTCCACATCTGCACGTCTCCACGCGTGCTTGCCAGGTTGGCACGTCTGCTGCAAGGATTTTATGACCTCTATTTTGTCATACCTGAAAAAAATGGTGATAGTCAGAGGTGTGGCCCACCTAAGTATTTAATTAGGCAGATTTTTTTTTGAAAGGTGATCCGTACATCAACTGGAGAGGTTGAATGTTACGTATGGTTAACAGGTTGGAACTTGTCCTCTCGTTGGGAAAGCCTTTTGGCCTTAAGTTCTGCGCAAGGATGCTGATTGTGGCACACCACCATGTTTTTGAGAAATCAACTCCGTTCATTCGTTTTGTGAAATCATTTTAGAACATGTGACCAAAAATGAGGTGGATCCAAAACTCAAGTGGGTCACACGAGAGGGAAAATTGGAAATTTGGGGAAAGAAATTTCTACCGTTGAAACCTTCCTGGGCTCCACCTTGATGTTTATATGCCATCCCAACCGTTTATAAGGTCATTCCCACTTGGGATGAAGTTAAAACACAAAATATTTATCCTGATACAAAACTTGTATGACCACAAGAATGTTTCAACGGTGCTCACTAAATCCCCACTGTTTTCTCTCGTGTGGCCCACTTGAGTTTTGAATCCACCGAAATTTTTTTGATATATCTAAAATGACCTCTAAAAAAGGATGGACGGAGTTGATTTCTTAAAAATCAGCTCAATACAGGACGGACATAGGTAGGGTAATACTGTAAAATCATGCCTAAAAGTGATAAATCCACGCAGAAGTCTAGTGTCCTGATTTTTTGGGAATTCATCATCCTGATGTGACACGTCAGATAAGTGGAATGGGATGGCGTATATACACCAAAGTGGACCCTACACGACTATTTGGTGGTGGGACTTCCCATCTCAACCGTTCCCCGTGAGGTTTGAATCGACATGATTTTAGTCACAATTCAAACAACACAAAGGTGGCCCACATGATGGAGGGAGTGGATCTACTCTATATAACACCGAGTAGTCAAGCTAGCGTTTTCTATTTTCCCCATCTTTATTGTCCTATTTCTAGCTATTATGTATTAATAACCCGTGTTGCTTTTCTTTCTCTTTTTATGATTGCAGGGTCTTTCTACTCTTTTATTAGACTCGATATATAAGGGAGAAAAGGGTGAGATAGAGATAAAGAGAGAGAGAGAGAGATTTGGAGAAGAGAAGCATACAAAAAGAGAGAAGAGGGGAGCAGAAGCAATAAAAGAAGATGGGGTTTTGGACATTATTCTCGGTGGCAACAATGCCTGTTTTGCAAGTGCTCATCATCAGTGGTCTTGGTGCTTTTCTGGCTTCTGGTTATTGCAATCTACTGGTCGCTGATGCGAGGAAGCACATGAACAAGGTGCCCTCATCCTCTCTTCTACATAACTCTCCAACCCTACCTCTCTGTATTGTGTTCGGCTAACTGGGTCAGGATGGCTGGGTATGTTAGCGCGAACCATCTTGCTATGGGCTGGAATCAGGCAGATTCTATGGACCCGCTAGTGGGGCGTGGACCTATGTGACCTTTATCCGCCTAAAGTCCCATCGGGCCGGCCCATGTTCAATTTAAAGACTGCGTCTTGCCACTTTGTGGGGCCCACCATGATGTGTGGGTTTTATACACAGCGTCCATCCGTTTTGAGAGATCATTTTAGGGTATGAGCCCAAAAATGTGACGGATCCAAGGCTCTAGTGGAGCACGCAATGGGGATTGAATGAAGGCTATTGAAGATTGCTTGGGAGTTGCAGAAGTTTTGATTAAGCTGATATTTGTGTTTGCCCTTCATCCAGGTCTATGTGACCTTATGAACATCTTGGATGACAAATAAACATCATGGTGGGCCCTAGGAAGGTTTCAAGGGTGGGCATCATTAGCACTGCTGCTTCCTAGGGTGTGGTCCATTTGAGCCTTGGATATACCTCATTTTTGGGCAATCTAGAAAAAATGGATGGACGGAATGGATAAAACCCATGCAGCACGGTGGGCCCCATGAAGCCCCTGCTTGGACCATAGAGCCCTGGCCTGGAGTGAGTATATCCAGGTGGCAAGACACAATCCGCTTCCTTTAAAGACAACCATTGGATTCGGAGTCCTGTTTCAATGATCCAAACTGTTTATCTATAGGTTCTGGTCAGAGGCTATCCGAGTAAAAGAAAAAACCTTTATAAGTTGGACCTATTTCCAGACCTTTGATCACTTAATTGGTATTCTTTACTGGGCCGCCTTGTCACAGCCATGACCTGTAGGGCCAAGCCCAAAGCCTTTTAAGCTTGATTAGTGCTAGGGCAAGGCTTACACCTTTTTAGACTGACTAAGGTCAGGGCTTGGCTAGAACAACCCTAGTGGAATCAGAAGTTAACAGGGTGGTCTGGACGATGGACCTGATCCATGTCTGATTGGGCCCTAGTACTAGCCCATGGTTTGGGTCTGAACAACAGGCTCAACCCATTATCGGGTGTGTTCCTGTAATGAGCTATTATGCAATCCTTGATTGAAAGATGCTGCCTTTCTGATTGACCAAGAAATGGTAGACATATGGAGCCCACTTTTTGTTAACCTATGCTGTTGATATGTGGGCACCATCATGGATGGTGGTGCCATGGTATCTCCCAACGAAAGTGGACAAGTAGACCAAATGGTCCACATTTATAGAAGTCAATCAAACGGCTCAGATCATGAAATTTGCTGGACTGGCTGAGATCTGGCATGGGCACTTACCACTTTAAGCCGAGTTGATTTTGATACCAGAGGTCCATGAAATGGGCCCCTTTCCTGAGTATTGGGGATCATTTTCTTAATTGGGGCAGGCATCAGGATACCAATCATTGATCAAATGACAGTGATGAGTGAGCCTACTGCTTTTATGAAGATGCGTCCACTTGATTGGATCCCGCATGTCCCAAACGGGCTCTGACATTTTTCACCACTGCCATTTTATTATGTTCACATGACAACTAGTAAGCGTAATAGCTCAATGCTTATCCATTCTCTGTATGTTAGCTCTATGTCACTCACAGCTGAGAATCTTCTTGACAGATTGTGTTCATCGTGTTCACTCCAGCGCTCATGTTCGCGAGTCTGGCGAAGTCCGTTACTCTGGAAGACATCATCTCTTGGTAAGCTGCTCGCATTTCCTACGATCGGAGTGTAATTGGCCAAGTGTGCGTTTGGATGTTTACTAAATTTTCATCAAGTGCAAATGGCCATTGGCCCAAATGCATTAGAAATTTTCAAATTTGAATGATCTCCATTTTTCCCACTCAAATGCTATTCTGGGGGGGTTCTTGTATCATTCCCTTAGTATAAAACTCGATGACAAATCTCATTTAGGCCTCTTACAATTTACGTTCTGATTCAAATGTAAAAAAGCAACGACTAAATTAATTCGATCAAGAATATGACAATCTTGGCTGTTTGTATCTTCAGGTGGTTTATGCCCATTAACATCGGCCTAACCTTCTTATTTGGAGGAATCCTGGGATGGATAGTTGTGAAGATATTGAAACCCGCACCCTATCTTGAAGGGCTGGTCATTGCTACTTGCTCAGCAGGTGATTCCCTCATAGTTTCTAGTTTGATCTCTCTATATGCATTTCTTACATAGTTTAAGGGCTTCTTGAAAAAAAAAAAAAAAAAGGCTTTTAATATGGTTTTGTGGAACAGGAAACTTGGGAAATCTGATGTTGATTGTGGTCCCCGCAATTTGTAAAGAGAACGGTAGTCCATTCGGGGACAGTAGTATTTGCAGTGTCAATGCATACTCTTATGCTTCTTTCTCAATGGCAGTAAGTGATTGTATTTTATTTTGTTTTTGTACTTGCATCGCAGTGTTCAGACTTCAGAAACTTGGTCACTACTTCATCACTCAGTCTGTACCATCAGTAGCAAAATTCTGTTCGTATTTTTGAAAAAAAACAAAAAAAAAACTCATATACCTGCTTTAATTTTCAAACTCCGTATATTTCCAAAGACAAGGAAAACAAAACTCATTTCCTTTGGGCAAACTGAATTAAAGGCAACTTTTATATGAATGTATAATTGCTCGTGTGTGTGTGTGTGTGTCAAAAATGGGTTTTATTCAAAAAAAAAAAAAAGAAAGAGAGAGAACTTTTGGTGGAAATTTTAAAAATAGAGAATGGTGGTTGCCATCCATTGATTGAATTGAGTGCAAGGTGAAACTTTATAATGACGGATTGATTTGTATAGAGGTTATTTGAAAAGGTAAGAATTAGGAAGAGTTTTTAGGGCTATTGGCCAAATAGGATAACCCAAATGCAGCCTTAGGCTTCAGAATGCATGATCGAATTGAATTTCAAACATTCTATTTTGATAAAGACAATGATTAAAAAGTATATTCAAGTTTCCTAGTACCCATAATGAGGAAGTAGCCCTCAAATTGCAATTAAGTTTCTTTCAAGTCCATCTCAAAAATACAGTAATTGCAGTTTGGATCATGTACTCCCCTTGACATGAATGCTAAAGGAAGAAAATCCCAATTTGTTATATCTACTGTATTAGACTAATCATCGAAACTCAATACAATGGTGAATCCAAACGCACTATCTTTTTTGCTGCTGCTTGAAAGGGGTTTTCTATTCAATTGGGTTTTGCTTTGGCTCACCTAATGACTGAGCCACTGAGTTCTGAATTTTTTAACTGTGAGACTCTAGTTACATGCCTATTTGTGGTTTACAAAATGAGACCAAGTGATGTAGAAAACAGTCAACTTAAGTGTGTAGTTTGCAATTTGAAATGATTCTTGTTTGTGCAGCTTGGAGGCTTCTACATCTGGACATACACTTACCATCTTATACGAAGTGCGGGCGAAGTGTATGATGAAATCAGATCGATTGAGGACTCTCGGAAGATACCAAACAAGGAATCTGATGCTAGTGGGGAAACCCGCCTTCTTGTGGGAGAAGATGAAGAGCCTCCTTCGCCAATGCCTCGGATTTTGTCATCAATGAAGTTGATGGGTGAAGATGAAGAGCCTCGTTCGCCATTGCCTCGGATTTTGTCATCAATGAAGTCCATTGATGAATCTACAGAAAACCAACCTGTAAGTCTCTCTCTTCTTTGAGTTCCTTCTTCATATATACTTGCACCACGGGTTGTCTTTTCAATACATATCAATGCAGAGTGCTTTATTGTTTTTGTTGCATTCCTATGATCTGCACCATGATTTCTTCATTGTGCAGTATGAATATCAATGTTTCTAGCTGTGGTTTTGAAGATTATTAAAATACCATTAGGCATTATGGGATTCTCCTATCATATCTTGAAACTTCCCAAGGGTGATTCTTTTTCGAGGAACCTTTCTAAAGTTGTGGTGGGGATGTTTTAAGTTCCAACCACATTCCCAAAGATTAACTTACTTAGGAAAGAACAGTGGCGATTTGCTGGTTTCTCAGGTTGGAGGTCACTATGTCCTGTCCTAAAAATTGGCCAGTATACTCATCATGGAGGCCACAAAAATTCATTGCACATAGAGCTTTGGTCATTTCTTTTCCCTCTAACCATCCACTTCTGCCGTACATGTTTGGCCCACTTGATGTGTGGATTGATCTGATTTTTGGTCCCCACTTGATGAATGGAAGGAGTAGGTACCCATATGTGATATCGGCATGTGTGTGCCAAATTTCCTATTTCATTTTTCCTTGAGTTAATTTCATAGCATTTCTTGTCATAGGATTCTGTAACTTTGGGAATCATGTTGTGCAGTAGGCTGAACATATGAAACCAGAGGGGCTGCTGATTGGCCCCATACAGCAAGGCCCACCAGGAAGCAGCCATAGCATCTGATCTGATGCTGGTAGGCCCCAATGTATGGGAGAATCAGGGGGCAATGACTCAATAGCACAGTCATCTACGTCTGGTGTGAAACTCCCATATTGAAATTTCGCCATATTCGGATCTTATTATTTCTAATCAACGTTGGACAAAGATGTGAAGTGGGTTACATTCTCATTGCTTTCCCACCATTTCAGGCAGCGAGAAACTTTATCTTAGTGAAATTTCAGTGTGAGAATTTCCCACTTGATCATCTCCTGTTTTACTCACACTCACCACAATTAAGTTCAAATAGGCTTTTATATGATATGCCGGATTCTGTTGTTTTGATAAATAAAAAGGCAGACTTTGAGAATTTCTTTGATGAAACATAGAACTCTTTTGTTCGAACTTAAATGAATCCATGCTTGAAATTTCAGTTTCATATCAGAATTTTGTGAGCACGTGGGAAATAAATGGCCAGGCAAAAATATCCAAATATTTCAGCTTGCTTCAATCAGAATAACTGGATTTATTTTTTTTTTTAATGTTTTAAATGAATGCATTGGGTGCCATGGCAGATTCTACAAATATTATCGAGCCATAGGCTCATGAGCAACAAGAAGGTGCAATTCTGGGGAAGAGTGCAAGTATTTCTTCACCAGATCATTGAAGAGTTACTAGCACCTCCAACTGTTTCTGCGGTATGTTTCTTAATCTTCAGCATATTTACTTTGGAAATCTACAGAAGCTATTATTTTGTTGATTGCTAGTTTCAAGTGTCAAACAAACTGATTGCTCTCTTCTACTTAGATCCTCGGTTTCATTTTCGGTGCGACGCCATGGCTGAAATCTCTCCTCATCGGTACAAATGCCCCACTCCGCGTGATCCAAGACTCGATCAAATTATTAGGGTGCGTAAATTTGGTTTAACCCAACGTCAATTTCTTTCTTGTGGCGGGAACTATGTCAAGAAATAAACCCATCAGTGTCGAAAGTGGGAAGATTCTATTAATGAAGGTAGGGTCCTGGAAGTACGTTGGAATTGTGGACGGGTGAAAACATTCTTCTGCAAATTATTAATTCACTCGTTTAGAGTGGAAAACTGATACCCGCCCAATTCAATTTTGTTTTCTAAGCCACCTAGATGCTCGGTGAGTTGAATACAAAATTGCCTAATGAACATATCCAACCAAATGCCAATTTGGGATACTTCCAAACTCATTGGACCATAGTCTCATATCATAAAACGACAATCCTTTGGCTCCGATACCATGTTGGAAAATGTTCAACTATGAAAAAACAACCACCAACAAAGTTCATGAGAAAATTAAGCAAAAATAAATAAATAAATAAATATAAATACTGCAAGTGGAAATTAAGCTTCTAAAATAAAGGTCATGAACTATCTTTAGTGATATTTTTTGTTCGAAGTTTGGCAATTGTATAAGCTTGCATTTGATTTTCTTTCAGTTCCTATTTTATAACTGAATTATGCATTCTATGCAGGGATGGCACAATTCCATGCATCACTCTTATACTAGGAGGAAATCTCACCAAGGGTAAATATCATTAAAACATCATATACAATAGTAACTTGTGGAAAATTACTTTATTATTAATTTTTGCACTATTAACTCTCTTAAAATTAACAGGTTTACGTTCGGGGAAATTAAGGCCTTTGATAATTATTTTGGTTATTATTGTGCGCTATGCGATCCTTCCCATAATTGGAGTTGGCATTGTTAGAGGAGCCAGCAAACTTGGTTTCCTATCAAAAGACCCATTGTATCAATACGTTCTGATGGTCCAATATACGCTCCCACCCGCTATGAATATTGGTACACATCTTCATAAACTAGTTCATTTTATTTTTTATTATCATTATTTTTTATCTTTATTCACAGTCAATTCAAGGCCCAGGCCTTGAGTTTTGGGGCCAGTTAAGATATGGCCATTCGGATGGGATCAGACATGAGATGATGACGGTGACAATGTTTTGTTGTAGGTACGATGTCCCAACTCTTTGATGTGGGCCAAGAGGAATGCTCCGTCCTCTATCTGTGGACGTACTTGATTGCTGCACTCGCAGTCACTTCGTGGTCCACATTCTTCTTGTGGCTCCTATCTTGAGCTGCTTGCCGATCGTGGAGGAGAGATTCCATTCGAACTGAGCACATTCATATAGATTGGTATATTTATTGGGTTTTCTTTTTATTGATTGTAAATGGAAGTATGAGAGTTTCCTGGCTGGCTGTGTTCGCATCCATAGAGATGAAAACATATGTTATTTTGTTATTTGTTGTCCCGCTCATCTTATTCATATGGTTTCATTTTTCAATTCATATTTATAAAAATTTCAGTCTCTCTCTCTCTCTCTCTCTCTCTCTCTCTCTCTCTCTCTCTCTCTCTCACCTAGGACTAAAATCAATTTATAATTCAATGATCCAAAATGTTGATATGATGATGAGAACATCTGAGTTTTTGGCCTTCATTGATAGGTTTATCATTTCTTTTTCTTTTTTTCTTCCCCGTCGATCGAGAAGAATTTTGGTGCACTGATCATCTTCAGTGGTTACTGAACAACGGGCCCCAACTGTATTATACAATCATGTCCAGAAATAAGTCCATGCTTTGACAGCTGATTATCCTGGCTCAATGTAAAGGTGTGGCCCACCTAATGAGTGGAGTGGCCTGATTTTCCCTGCAGGTTATCTTATGGTGTACCCATCTCAATGGTTGAAAAATCACTCTTAATCAATCCTATCCCCCCCAATCACCCATCTTCGACTTGGATTTTTCTCCATCCACATTTCGGTCAGAGATTCTGGCGGTCTGGATTGTAACTAGCATTCCCTAACATCTTTTGGGGATCCAAGTCGTACATATGGTGAATGTTTAATCATCCAAAAATCTCCACAGGGTAATCATAACCGTCATTCTTGGGCTATTCAAGATGGACCACTGGTTAAAGAATTACATTTTCTTGGTGGGAGATACTTAGGCTGGCCCATCTCAAGATGGGGTCCACCAAATCAATCTGGCAAGGTGGACCTCATTTCTTTAGCTGGGTCCAACTAAGAAAAATGGCCTTTCTTGGAATCGAGAACAACAATCACTGCACATGGACACAAAGTGAGCATGATAAGATGATCAAAGCCATCCGATCGAGGGCAAGGAAAATGGATGGTAGACAATAGTTGATTCACCTTAGGTGGGCCAACAAGGACCCTACGAATTCTTCTCACCTTATTCTAGAGGAAATTCCCCTGTGGACCCAAGTCTGACCATCTATGATCACCAATAACCGTTGGATAGTAGGGTTCCACCGTGGAATGCACGTGAACCAAATTTCTCCCACACGAGAAGAATTTGGGAAATAGATTGTGGGTTATAAAAAATCAACGTTCCAAATTCTCCCACAGGAGAAGAATTTGGGAAATAGATTGTGGGTTACAAAAACTCAACGTTCCATATTTAATGGAAACTATGCCCATTATCAATATTGCTAGGCAATTCTAAGTCCGGGCCAGTTTGGGAGCATGTATTTGGAATTAACTGAAATTCAAAAATAGGAATACATTGAAATTTTGTAGTATATTTATAAAAATTTTAATTTAAATACTAAATCAACTTTAATAATTTAAATTACTATACCAATAATTATAATAAGCCCATTGAAATATATACTTTGACAAAAAAAAAAAAAAAACAAAAAACAAAACAAAACAAAACAAAAAACAAAAAATCAAGGCCACACATATATGATTAAAAATGAAACGCACCAATATTTTTTAACCAACAATTTACATGACCAATGTTGGACTGTTTGGATTATTCCATTCATGTAACTTTAGTGATGTAATTGATAATTTGATTGTTTTGGGTATTATCTGCATCTTGCAGGACTCTCTTATCTTTGGAAAGGAGCATTAAAAAGACAAAATAAAATTAAAAATTAAAAACATTAAAAAAATAAATAATAAATAAAAAAATTGAAAACTATATATATTCAAAACACACTCACAAGACTGTATTTCGAATATCTCTAGATCTATGGAACCAAACAACTTTTGAAATCCAAAATCACTGAAATACACTCAAATCCATCTCCTAAGCCTAACATCCATGATAGCAATGGTTCATCTGGTGGGCCCTACTGTTTTACATTTATACAATCTGCTCAATGTGAGGTTTCATGTTATTCTCCATCAAAATTGGGTGCCGGAGTTTTGAGGGTGGATTGGCCCGCATCTAGTCGTGCAGTCCTTGGTGCCTCGTTCTAATTACAACTGATGTGAGGTGATCAAGCCGTTGATCTGGTGGATCCTACCTTGGATGAAACATTTCCTGCAATGTCCTCTTGATCTTCTATTTACAAGCTGGCAATCTAATGGCTAGGATTGCTGACTCCGTTTTTTCTTTTTCTTTTTTCTTTTTTTAAGAATAGTCCACCCATTGCACGACCAATCATATCAATGGTCTAGATCAGCATGTCGTTGAACCTACTTGTACAAACTAATGAACCGAGTATGCTTCGTATAAGAGACCTAGCCCACATCTTTGCACACTATAAAGAGGTTTTCAGTCCTAATTGTTACGGTTGTGCTTATGTACAGAGGCTATGGCGTCTCCTAGTTGGAGACTCCCCTCATCCCCCCTGTATATATACATACGAATGTCGTTTGTTTATAAAGCCTAATTTATCTAGGTTTTCACATATGCTCTCTCTAGTGGCAATGTTTAAATACATGGGATAATAGTTATAGAGAGAGAGATTCTATTATATTTATTTTATGGTATATATATTCATTGGCATAGGATTTTTTATACGGGTGCGGGAGAAGTAAGCCTTATATTTCTATTTATCTTGTTTTTAGCAGAGAAGAAAACTCTTAGTTGTGTTTCGTATAATTGGCATATTATCAAATCACATAAATTCTTATGCTCTTGTCTCTTATTTTAGTAATTCGACCAGAGAACATGAGCCAACAATGGATATTAGATTTGGGAGCTTCATTACATGACTCTGCATAGAGATTATTTCTACATATATCAGTCATATGATGGCGGCACAGTTTGCATAGGTGATGATAGCACGTGTAAAGTTGTGGGATTGAAGATATTAGAATTACTATGTTTGATGGTATTACAGATACAGTTTTGGATGTATGGCATGTACAAAATCTACGGAAGAGTCTTCTTTCATTGGGAAAGTTCAATGAAGACGACTATAAATTTTCTAGTGAAAATAACTAATTGAAAATTGCAAAATGGGCAATGGTGTCGGTGAAAGGAGAGTTAATGGGCGGCTTATATTATTTGATTGGAGATATTGTTGCCAATGTCTTGACAGACTTTACTACAATCTAGCACAGATAGTTGGGTAACATGAGCAAGTAAGGACTAAAGGTACTCTTTGATTGAAATTCACTTCCTTGGTTAAAGTCTATTAATTTAGATGTCTATGAGGATTACTTATTTGGAAAGCTTCATATTACTTGTTTTCCTCCATCTACTACCAAAAGAAATGATATTTTAAATCTAAATCATTCTGATATTTTGGAAGAATTAGTCGAATTCTTGGGAGGTTTGAAGTAGTTTGTTTCCTTTATTGATAATTTTTCTAGGAGGGTGTGTGATGCAGGGGAGGACGTGAGGTCGAGCACTATCTTCCTCAAGAGGATAACTATTCCGAATTTACGGAACTTCTTTGGACTCCTCACAGAGACTTCTCGAATCCACGAGAAAAGAAAGCAGAAAATAGAAATAAATTCTAATAAATTAGAAATTGATTGATGAATAATTAAAAACGAGTTCACAACCCTTTAAATAAGGGTACCAAGCAATGGGAAAGAAATCAGAATCAAACTACAACTCAAACTCCTAGAATCCACGACTTACTATAAATAGTAAACTTACTATTTATAGACGGTCGTGATGTCTACTAGTGCGCAAGGTTTGCGACCAAAAATAGTAACTGTCCTATTTGGCTTCACCAAACCGTTCTCCTAATTATTCTAAGCTCTTTTCACGTTGGGCGCTACTCCTAAAGCCTGACGGATGAAGAGTTATAATCAAACTAAAACTTACTATTTATAGTAAAAACGAAATTAAAACAGGGAAATGACCATCGATCAAGGGGTTTTTCGCAATTTCGGGCTGCGCAACCTGGCGTAGCGGGGTTGGTTGGCTAAAGTAGCTCGTTCTACCCCAAAATCATATATTTTACATTAGATAACTCATTCCGGATTGCGAGATACGCCCGATCTAAGGTCCGATGGTCCGGATCACTTCTGTCGTCGACCGGACCTTTTCTGATCCATCTTGGCCATAAAACTGTCCATGACCCGCTCTAGATCAGTCCCCTCCACTTCAAAAGAACTCGTCCTCGAGTTCTCATCCTGCGCTGGTTCATGATACTCAGTCAGGTCCGCGACGTTGAAAGTCCGTGAGATTGCCATGTCATCTGGAAGATTAATAACATAAGCGTTGTCATTGATCTTTCAGATGATTGGTACCAGTCCAATTTTTTTATTCTTCAACTTGTTGTACGTTCCGGTCGGAAATCGTTCTTTGGGCAGATGGACCATTACTTGATCGCCCACCTCGAACACTTTTTGTCGCCGATACTTGTCCGCTTGCTCCTTGTACTTTTCGTTCGAGGCATGTAACTTGGTTTGTACCTCCGCATGAATGCCCATGATCTTGTCAGCCATATGTTCTGCTGCAATGCTCATGCCTGGGAGCTTGGGCAGAGGGACCAAGTCTAATATGTGGCGAGGTACTTGTCTATAAATAACCTGGAATGGGGATTTTCCTGTCGAGCGGTTCACCATGTTGTTTAATGCAAACTCCACTTGAGACAAAGTCAAATCCCACTGCTTCGGTTTTTCTCTTGAAATACATCGAAGGAGGTTTCCCAATATGCGATTCACAACCTCAGTTTGACCGTCAGTCTGTAGGTAGTAAGCGCTGCTGAACTGAAGTCGTGTATCAAATCGAGTCCACAAAGTCCGCCAAAAGTGACTTATAAACTTCGTGTCACGGTCAGAAGTAATAGTCTTAGGAACCCCGTGTAGCCGTACAATTTCTCTGAAGAATAGATTCGCCACATGTGTTGCATTGAGAGTCTTCTTGCATGGAATAAAGTGCGCTATCTTGGAGAAACGATCTACTACCACGAACACCGAATCCATGCCGCGTTGAGTTCGTGGGAGACCAAGCACGAAGTCCATAGATAAATCCTCCCAAGGGCCGTCAGGCACGGGTAACGGAGTGTAAAGGCCCGTATTATGAGATTGTCCCTTAGAGGTCTGACAAATATAACAACGTTGGACTACCTTTCCCACGTCACATACCAATTGCTGCCAGTAATACCGTTCTTCCACAAGAGCACGCGTCTTGTCTCGCCCAAGGTGTCCACTGAGGCCACCTCCATGTAGTTCTTGGATTATTTGTTCCCTTAGCGAACTGTTTGGGATACACAGTCGATTTTCCTTGAAAAGGAACCCATCTTGCATATGTAAGTCACCGGGGTGACCGTCTTGGCATCTAACCCATGCGTCTTTGAAGTCGTCGTCATCGGCATAAATGTATTTGAGGCGCTCGAACCCGACAACCTCATTGCTCATAGTGACTAACAATGTTGCACGGCGACTCAGTGCATCAGATACTTTGTTCTGTTGCCCTGACTTATATTTTAGTACGAACGTGAATTCCTGCAAAAACGAGATCCACCTAGCATGCACACAGTTAATGTTGGCTTGACTATTAATGAATTTGAGAGCTTGATGGTCCGTGTAAAGTATGAATTCCTTTTGAATCAAATAATGTCGCCAGTGCCGTTGTGCCTGGACCACCACGTATAACTCGATCTCATATGTAAACCACTTCTTTTGTGCATCACTAAGTTTCTCGCTATAGAAGGCTACCGGCCTACCTTCTTGAGACAAAACTCCCCTAATTTTGACATATAAGGCATCATATTCGACTTCAGACAGTTTGTCAAAGTTGGGAAGTACAAGAACCGGGGTCGTGGATAATCTGCGCTTGATTTCGGTAAAGTTCCCGTCGGCTTCGTCAGTCTACAGAA
Source organism: Magnolia sinica (assembly GCF_029962835.1). Taxonomy (NCBI): domain Eukaryota; kingdom Viridiplantae; phylum Streptophyta; class Magnoliopsida; order Magnoliales; family Magnoliaceae; genus Magnolia; species Magnolia sinica. The sequence continues at coordinate 39,276,416 of NC_080574.1, forward strand.
ACTGCCCTTTTCTTCATGCAATCTGTGATTGGTGACACAATGGTACTGAAATTTTTCATGAACCGACGATAGAATGTCGTCAGTCCATAAAAACTTCGCACTTCATAAATATTTGTAGGAACCAGCTATTCTCTGATTGCCTTCACCTTTTCCTCATCCACCCGAATGCCTGTGGATGTGACGACAAAACCCAGGAATAATAGGCTATCAGTCAGAAGCTACACTTTTTAAAATTGAGGTACAGTTTATTTTTAGTAAGCACTTGAAGGACCTTCTTGAGGTGTTCCATATGGGTGGTTTCGTCTTAACTGTATATCAAAATATTATCGAAATAAACCACAATGAACCGCCCAATGAAATGTTTCAGAACTTGTTTCATCAACCTTATAAATGTACTAGGCGCATTCGAAAGACCGAAGGGCATAACCATCCATTCGTATAATCCTTCCTTGGTCTTAAAGGTCGTTTTCCATTCATCACCCGACCGTATTCGAATCTGATGGTAGCCGCTCCTTAGGTCCAATTTAGAGAATATTTTTGCACTCTCTAGCATATCTAGCATATCGTCTAACCGTGGTATAGGAAACCTATATTTTATGGTGATTTTGTTGATGGCTCGGTTGTCGACACACATGCGCCAACTCCCATCTTTCTTTGGAGTTAATAGAGCTGGTACAGCACATGAACTCATGCTCTCTCGAATAAGACCCTTACAGATCAACTCCTCTACTTGTCCCTGTAGAATCTCGCACTCATTCGGACTCATTCGATAATGGGGACGATTAGGTAAACTGGACCCATGGACAAAGTCGATATGGTGCTGGATATCCCGCATGGGGGGTAACCCATTGGGAAGGTCATCGGGCCAGATTTCTTTGAATTCATGTAGCAGGGGCCTTAGTCTTTCAGGGATGTTGGTAGGCTCGAGTTCTTCCCCTTTTACAATTAATGCATAAGTCTGTCCCGTTTCCTTTTATTCTTACACGAAGTCCCGTATGGTTAAGAGAAAATGGCCCTCCACTTTGAAAGTTTCAAGTGGTCTCTCTGGATCCATAAGGGCCAATATGGTCTTTCGGCTGTCCTTGATGAAGATATATATATTATCTCGCCCTTTATGAGTGGCATCATGGTCAGATTGCCAGGGCCGACCGAGTAGTATGTGACATGCTTCCATGTCAACCATATACATACTACTTCATCCTTATAATGTTTGTCAATTGAAAAGGATATGGTGCACCGTTCGGTTACCTGTGTTTCGCTGACCTTCTTGATCCAACCGATTGTATATGGAGAGGGATGACGCTCCATTTTCAATTGTAATTTTTCTGCCATGACCTTGGAGATGATGTTCTCGTTGCTCCCACTGTCAATGATCACGTCACAAACCTTTTGATTCACCGTACACCTAGTGCGGAAGATGTTATGCCACTATGGATGCACTTCTTTTCTTGGCGTATATAATAGTCACCTCACAACGAGCAACTCACCGTGATCTTGCTGAATTCAACCTGAATCATCTGCCTCGTCCTCGGTGGTATGCTCCTGTTCTTCAATATCTGGATCTTCATAAGCGTTATCAGTACTACCATCATTGATGGCGAGGTTTGCCATTTTTCACTGGGGACAAGTATTTGATAGATGGCCCGGTTGGCCACAACGGTAGCAGTTATCGGGCCTTGGCCGAGCATAGGGGTTCGGGATTCTACTTGGATTAGTAGCAATCGATATGCCCCTTTGGGGTCTAGCTTGCCCGCTTCCCTGATCTTGGTTCTCAAATGTAGGAGGTTGAGTGCATGCTCCTATGGGCTCATTTCCCTTAGGCTGTGCAGTTCTCTGGGGCAGACCTGCCACAGGGATCCTTGCAGTAGGATAGGTCCGTGTGTTAGGACGTTTAAGTTACGCTTCTGCCCGAGTTGCCAACTTGATCGCATCATTCATCGTCCAGACGGACTGCATTTGGACCCGATCCTAGATAGCCATACGCAATCCACCGTTGAATCGAGCGACTTGCTACGATTCAGTCTCGACTAAATCGTTACGCGACGCCAGGCGGTAAAATTCTTCTGTGTATTCTCTCACCGACTGACTACCTTATCGACAATTTTGGTATTGTTGGAATAATACTTAATCGTAATCGCTAGGGAGGAATCGAGCACGTAGTACCTGCTTCATCCGCTGCCAGATGCAGATTGGTGCTTTCGTCTGCCTGGTTCGCACGAGTTGAAGTTGTTCCCACTAAGCTGAAGCTCCTCCTTTCAACTTATAGACCACAAGCTTGACTTTCTTTGCTTCAGGGATATCCATATAGTCGAAAAATCGCTCAACTTTAGAAAGCCAATCGAGGAAATCCTCAATGTATAGATGACCATTGAAGCTAGGAATATCAACCCTCATCTTGAATTCTCGATCCATTCGATCTACTCGATCGCAGCCATGTCTGGGGTGTTGGAAGATTATGTCGTTGATTTCCTCCTCACTGGAGCCCCCTTCCTCAGGAATGATCCTTGGATGCACTGCCGGTACTATCCTGCGATCAGGGCGATTAATTGGGGGTGGAGGATTGCCACCAGGAACACGGAGTTACCTTAGGTTTTCCGCCAAGAGATCCGCTATGAGGTCGATGGAAGCCTGCAGCCCTTACATGGCTTGTTGATTCTCTCGTTGCGCTACTTCAAAAGCTGTCGCAGTTAAAGGTAAATTTCCTGGAGCACCACCTATGGGATTGTTACCCGACCCGTCGTTAGAAGCCATCAATCCGAGGAGAAACCTTACTTTGATACAAAACTGATGCAGGGGTGGACGTGAGGTCAAGCACCGCTTCCTCAAGAGGATAACTATTCTGAATCCATGAAACTTCTTTGGACTCCTCATAAAGACTTCTCGAATCCATGAGGAAAGAAAGCAGAGAATAGAAATAAATTCTAATAAATTCGAAATTGATTGATAAATAATTAAAAACGAGTTCACAACCCTTTAAATAAGGGTACCAAGCAATGGGAAAGAAATCAAAATCAAACTACAACTCAAACTCCTAGAATTTGTGACTTACTATAAATAGTAAACTTACTATTTATAGACGGTCGTGATGTCTACTAGTGCGCAAGGTTTTCGGCTAAAAATAGTAACTGTCCTATTTGGCTTCACCAAACCGTTCTCCTAATTATTCTAAGCTCTTTTCACGTTGGGCGCAACTCCTAAAGCCTGACGGATGAAGAGTTATAATCAAATTAAAACTTATTATTTATAGTAAAAACGGAATTAAAATAGGAAAACGACCATCGATCAAGAGGTTTTTCACAATTTCGGGCTGCGTAACCCGGCATAGCAGGGTTGATTGGCTGAAGTAGCTCATTCTACCCCAAAATCATATATTTTACGTCAGATAACTCATTTCGGATTGCGAGATATGCCCGATCTAAGGTCCGATGGTCCAGATCACTTCTGTCGTCGACCGGGCCTTTTCTGATCCATCTTGGCCATGAAACTGTCCACGACCCGCTTTACATCGGTGTGGGTTTACATGTTAAAAAGGAATAGTAATGTTTTTACTTGTTTTATTAAGTTTAAAATATTAGTTGAAAATCTGAATGAAAAGAAAATCAAGTGTCTAAGAATTGATAATGGAGGAAAATATAATTTAATATAATTCAATGATTTTTGTAGTAAACATGAAATTGAGAAGCATTACACAATTCTTAGTACTTGATAGCGTAACGGAGTTGCAAAACATATGAATCATATGCCTAATGGATCGTGCTAGGAGCATGCTGAATTTAGCTAGGCTCGAGCAATGCTTTTACGTAGAAGCTATTAATACAACCTGTTACTTGGTAAATCATTCTCTTACAAATGCACTAGATTGCAGGGTCCCTAAAAACGTATGGTATGAAAAACTAGTTAATTATTCATTCATTTATAGTTTTGGTTGTGATGCTTATGTATGGATTCCTGAATAACACAAGACTAAGCTGGATGCGATGTTTAGAAAGTATCTTTTTCTTAAATATGTAGATGGAACAAAAGAGAATGGATTGTAGGTCCACAAGTTAGTAATTAGCTGAAGTATTATTTTTAATGAATATTTATTGTACGAAGACATAATTGTCATGCTCAAGTCACAAGAGATAATTGAATTGAAATATTTAAATGATGTTCAAAATCAACCTGTTGATTCATAAGGTCAGCAAATTGATGATATCGTTAAAGATGAAACTGATGAAAAACATGCATATGAGATACCGGGTGCTAAAATTTAAAGTGATTAAAGTTGATTAAAGAGAGCTACAAAATCTTTTGTTTGGCTTAAAGATTATATTACAACATACATTTGTATAATAGAAGAGTGTGAGCCTTCTTCATACCGAGAGGCATGTGAATTTGTAGAGACTAACTAATGAAGAGTGTCTATGAATGATGAGATGGAAGTTCTGTATAAGACCAAGACTTGAAAATTAGTTGAATTACCCAAATAGAAGAAGACTATTGAATGTAAGCGGGTTTACAATCTGAAAAAGAATAATAATGGAAATGTTGAAATAGACAAAGCTTTATTAATGGTAAAAGTGTATGCTCAAAAATTAAGTATTGACTTTAATGAAATTTCTATTTGGGTGTCTGTTTGAGTATGGCAGCAGTGCTTGACTTAGAGTTGAAGCAGTTGGATGTAAAAACTACTTTTTTGTACGAGAATCTTGACGAAGAAATTTATATAACTCAACTCCAATTCTTTATTAAAAAAATAAATAAAAAGAATCTTATTTGTCGGTTGAACAGATCATTATACGGTTTAAAGCAAATACCAAGGTGTAGTACAAGCGGTTTGATTCTTTCATTGTGAGTTTGAAATTTAAAAGATGTGAGACAAACCATTATGCTTATGTTCATATCTATGGTAATGGTAGCTTTATTATTTTGTTATTGTATGTAGATGACATGATAGTTGTAGGTACTACTAAAGATACTATTGCAACATTAAAAACTCGTTTATATAGAGAATTTGATATGAAAGATTTTGGTAATATTAATCAGATTCTTGGGATGGTCATATTTAGAGATAGGAAGAACATGAAAGTTTAGATAACCCAAAAGGATTATGTTAAAAGAGTTTTGTGCCGCTTCGACATTCAGAATTCTAACACAGTCAGTATTTTATTCATTGTTAGTTGCAAGCTATCTTCTAATTAGTGTCCTAGTACAAAAGCGAAGAAGGTAAGTATGTCTCAAGTAGTGGGAGCAGTCAGTAAATACGTAGTGAACCCGAGTATATATCATTAAACTACTATGAAGTAGATCATTTGTTACTTAAAGGTTACTTCTAAAATAACTATTTGTTATAGTGGTCAAAAATTTAGAATTAGATTTGTTGATGCAGATCATGCTGGAGATCGTGATAAAAGAAGATAGATCAGATGTTATGTTTTCTTCTTGCCCCATGATGTAGTTAGTTGAATGTCGAAACTGCAGTCAATGGTGGCCTTATCTGCTATAGAAACAGGGTACATGTCAATTACACAAGCATACAAGGAAGTTATTTGGTTGAAGAAGTTGCTAGAAGAATTGAAATTTAAGCGAAAAGTGGTGGTGATTCATTATGACAATCAGAGCGCGTTACACTCAGTTAAAAATTCAATATTTCATACTTAGACTAAACATATCGATGTTCAATGTCACTTGCAAAAGATCCACACCGACGACAACATGACAGACATACTAACAAAGCTTATTACAAGTGAGAAGTTTGTTTATTGCATCATTTCTCTTAGGCTTGTTATTATTTAGCAGTTGGTAATGTTTGGGTAGCTATCATTAAGAGTATTTTTCACATTATTAGAGGAACTAGTCTTCTAGTAAGAATGTTACGGTTGTGCCTCTGTACAGGGGCTATGACGTCTCTTAGTAGGAGATGTCCCCTTATCTCCTCCGTATGCATATGCATACGAATATCATTTATTTATGAAACCTAGTTTACCTGGGTTTTCATGTATGCACTCTCCAATGGTGTTGTCTATATATATGGGACTATAGTTAGAGAAATGTATTTTATTATATTTTTCTTTTAGAGTATTTCTTGATATGGGATTCCCTATATAAGTGGGAAAGATATAACTCTTGTATTTCTGTTTCTCTTATTTCTAGTGAATAAAAAAGCTCTGTATTATTGTTCCATGAAATAAGGATATCGTCGAAATATGTAAATCATTATGACTTTTTTTGTATCTTGTTTTGTTTGATCTTTCTATCTTTTATTTGGCTTTTTTTTAAATGTTTTAGCCTCGCTCTTACATTAATCACATACACGTGTTTTTCTGCAACACTAATAAGTGGGTCCCATTGGTACGGTGATACAGACCTTTCGTCTCTTGGAGCTTATCTTGGATGGAACATTCTCCCCGAACTCGAAGATCCCAAAAATCAATACTAGGACTTTTCCTAAGAGTTGAAACGTGGACCCTTGTCGTTTTTCTCCTATGAACCGTCTATCTTTTGGCCATAAATCTGGAGGTTAAGATTGTCCCATCGATGATATTTTAAGATAACGGTCCATCCACCTCTGGACACAACAGCCCAATGGTCCCGAGCCACCCACTTGTCAGAGCTGAGTCCACTTATCATATATAACTCCTCATCCTCGAATGCTACCTTTAGAAGGGCTTTTTTGTAATTTACTTACCTAAAAAAGAAACAACAACCTATCAGACTCCTTTGATAATTCACCTCCATATGGCGGTTACTCTGTAACCGTACACGTACACATAACATAATTGTACAGAAATCCAGACCGTCCAGTTCATTTAACCAATTGTTTACAGCATAACACAACAATTAGAAGTAAAAATTTGCTCTTTGAATTTGGACCACACACTAATTTGCATTTAACGGTCCATTTAATGGATTTCAATTGAATGGTTAGTATTTCCTGATCAATATGATTTTAGAGACATATTCCATCCACAATTTGGCTGGTCTGAAAGCCTTTTACCAGTGCCACGTGTCAGGAGATGAGTCACCATCGTTTTCAAAACGATGATAGACTATCATACTAATCTAGCCCAACCAAGAAAGCTAAGAAACATGTGGTCCAAAGCTGAGGGTCCAAATATAATCTTATCTCGTACTCACATTTTGGTCACCACACATGCATCCCTTGCTTCACATCCAACCATTACTTTACTCTTTTAAAAATACCAACATCAGATATGGCACACGTGTGTGGAAGCCTCACCCATCCACACGCATGCACGTGTACCTGATCAGAGCCTTCCATATTAGTTGGGCTATCCACTTTAGTCCTGAAGCCTAAAATCAGGCCATTTCACTCCTCACATGGACTGGATCATACAAAATAAATGGACGGCTAAAAAAGGATGATTTTAACCATTGGTTTGTTTCGTGAAACGGCATGATTGTTTTTTAGGTAGAAGAATTTAAGACCAAGATGGACCGGGATGGAAAGTGCAGATCTCATGCATGTGTGGCCACATTGGCATGTGTGACAGCGAGTGGAGGCCGGTGTTCCACACGCGTGTGGACTACATATATGAGCATAAGTACATTAAGATAAATGTATAAATGTGGTTGTAAGGTTGAACCATAAGCTCTAGTTGCAGAGATGGCCACACATGCAGCTCTTGCTTCCTCGAGGATTCCTACTAACACTAGGATTCCTTCCAAGGCTTCCCACCACAGCCATGCCACTCCGTGCTTTTCAAAGGTCTCCTTTCTCCTCTTTTTCTTTCTTACAGTATATTATCTATGTAAACATCTCTTGGGTGCTTTGCATCACGTAGAGAGATCACATGTACATGACAAGATTTCATGAATGTGAGGCCCATGCTTTGTTGATTAGATCATCAATCTTGGATTGAGATGACCCAAAAATCACTAAGATTGAAATATCCTAATCTTTTGGTCTTTTTTTTTTTTTTTTTTTAATCCAATTGTTTATTTCTAGGTTATTGATTGAAAGTTTTAGAATTTTACAATTTGGGAGATTTCTTAGGCGTCCCATGTTGGATATAAGGCTCATCAAAACAATGGCATACATCATCTGTCCATGTGCCACACGTGTGCACCCTTAGCAACGTGCTTAGCATGTATTAGCCGGAGATAAATTTTGAATTTTTTGTGTAATATACTACTTCATAAATAATCATTGTTTTCTTGACAAAGGTGCTTATATGATTTTTATGTGAAGATGAAATTGTTGATATGCAGAGATTGGACGTGGCTGAATTCTCGGGTCTTCGATCTAACACATGTGTGACCTATGCCAAACATGCAAGAGAAGCGTCCTTCTATGATGTTTTGGCTTCCCAGCTCACTCCCAAGGTTAGCTTGTATTAGAGATAAGCATTGATTATAGTTAACTCACCTTATTTGTATTATTTGTTTTTTCTCTTTTACTCTTATCAATTTCATATGTTAAAATTTTGATTTTGCTATTATATTCTATAAATACTATTATACAATGTAAATGAAATTAAATCAAATATACCAAATTCAATTTTTATAGCTTGATACTAACTTTTATGAGAATTGTGAGATTTTCGCTCTATGTTTTCTTTATTCTTGAATGAGAGAGAGAGAGAGAGAGAGAGAGAGAGAGAGAGAAATTGTTTGCTAATATCATAGGCATTTGGAACTTACCAAAATTAATACTGATGTTAATTTGTGGTCAAGATAGGATTCATGCCGATGAATCGTGGCCGTCGAAACACCAATGATTGAAATTTCTTAGTATTGATCCATTCATAAGCTGGTCTGTGCTGGATTTGGATGCAATGGGCTTTGGAGTTAGGCAGATTTGACGCATTGTAACTAATTGGGCTTTACTGGGCTTCCCAGCCCTTGTTGGCCCGTTTGTTTAGCAGTAACCGGCAAGGTACTTAGTCAGTAGGATGTCATGGGCATGGACCTAGATGCTTAAGCTAGAAAGTATTTGGGCCTTCGTATTAATCTCAGACCTCGGCCAAACATTTAAAGCCCGTTTATTAATCGGGCTAGTCTTGGATCCAAACCTGACCTGGCCTGTCCCGTTAGAGGTTTCATGGTCATTTTGTCAATATCTTGCCTGGTTTAGCATGCATAACTAACCGGCTAGGTCTTCAACAAAAGAGGGTGGCCAGTTTCGGGCTTGGACCTGGGCCTGCAGATTCATCACAGGACGGGCTTGGACTTTTAGGGCCAGCTGAATGGGCCTGGGCCATAGACAGCCCTAGATCTAGTGTTACACCTGAAAACAGTAGGAAGGTTATGAAAGTTGGGGTGAAGGCCAGATGTTTATCTTGGCCCGTGGAATTTTTTAAATGGGCCGGCTTAGTTAGGCTTGAAGTACGGCAAAATCCTGAAGTATTTGGGCCAGATTAACGGGCCTTTGGGCTAACCCGCTTGACTGGCCCATAGACGACCCTGGGGTGGAAGCAGTGGTATATGAGGAATTATATGATCTTCGGTCGGTTTGGTGATGTAGGCATGGATTTGATGTGCCCCAAAATTCTGGAAGCGGATTGGGTACTGAGTAAATTCAGGCTCACCGTGATATATGTATTTTATCCACTCCGTCTATCCATTTTAACAGATAATTTTAATGCTTGAGCCCAAAAATGAAGCATTTCCAAAGTTCCAGTGGACCACACCACATGAAACAGTGTGAATTGAATGTCTACCGTTGAGAAAATCTTGGGGACCCCAGGAGTTTTGGATCAAGCTGATATTTGTGTTTTCCCTTCATCCATGTTTGTGTGATCTTATTAACAGGTTGGATGACAAATAAACATCACAGTGGGCCCTTTGAAGGTTTCAACGGTGAAAATCATTATTCCAACTGTTTCCTTCGGTGTGGTCTACTTGATCTTTGGATATACTTCAATTTTGATTTCAACCGCTAAAATGAGCTGGAAAAACGGATGGACGGCATGGATAAACAACATACATTCACGGTGGGCCTAACAGTGTGGGACAGTCCTGGCACTTGATTTTTCTGGACTGCATGTTGTCAAAAGATCTCAATGGTCCACATTCAATTCGGATAAAATATATATATATATATATATATATATATATATATTCGTCTGCTCTATGAGGAGCATAATCCATCCATGGTGGGGTAGACCGGCCCTACAGTCTGTATTACCGGATGGTGGGTCCCAGTTGTAGGATTCAAGATCCATCGTTCAGTGTATAGTATATAATGTACAATCCATCAACCACTCCTACCTCCACCTTGAGATCTGAGCCGATGGATTATCATCTGAGGCCAAAAGACAAAGATTGATGGACTGGATGCACTAATCACGTATCCCAACTGATAAAAGCAGAGAATGTTCACCAAACACCTCCCCACATCAAATTGCAGTGGGTAGGAATCCCATACAATCACATTTCACATCCCACTTTTGAAAAGTTGGCGGGAATTTGATTTAACTGTGCTTAAGACTCCCACCCACAACTGATGGACGGTCAGGGATGATCACATGATTTTCATGTGTGATTTGATGCACCCTTTCTTTTTCACTTTTGGAAATAAAATAGTATCATTTTGTAAATTCTTGCTTCATTTTCATTTCTTTAATAAATTATCTGGTTTCATGCACTATAATATGGAAAAATAAGAGCTTACATATTTTAATCAGACCGTTGGATCGACCCCGATTAAAGGAGAGACAGTCGCAAAGCTGAAGGTGGCCATTAATGGCTTTGGACGTATCGGTCGGAACTTCCTCCGTTGCTGGCATGGTCGGAAGGACTCACCACTCGACGTCATCGTTGTGAATGACAGCGGTGGTGTGAAGAACGTAAGATTATTCGAAATTTCTTGTATTTTCACTCATCTCATTAATATAATTTTCTCTACTTATTACAAATGAATGGTCCAATATGTTTGATGATGAAACATTGATAGATGGGGCATGGTCCAGTCTATTGTGTGTACTTTGATCATGCAATGTATGCACTGGCCACCTTCATGAATGACAATGAGAGGAATTATGAGGCCTATGTTTTCATGGTTTAGGTTATTTATCTAATGGGCCCCATTGTGGATTTGATCTGCTAGATTGGAAGATCCTAACCATTTGATTAATGGCATAGCAAATAGACAGTGGAGAATAAAATTAAGAAACCATCTTAATTTAATGGAAAATAGGCCAGAGATCAGTGGCAAATCAAAACAGATCTGAACCACAAAAACATGAGCCCGACGACAAATAGGAACACGATATTGCAAGTCAAGTTCACTGAATGATGTATATTTTCCATGCCAGGCATCTCACCTTCTCAAATATGATTCGATGCTCGGAACGTTTAAAGCAGATGTGAAAGTCGTGAACAATGAAACAATTAGTGTTGATGGTAAGCCGATCAAGGTTGTGTCCAATCGCGATCCCTTAAAGCTACCGTGGGCCGAACTAGGCATTGATATTGTCATTGAGGTATTTTCTTTTATTTTATTTTCGATCCATCACATATGTGTCCCACTCTCTCTCTCATTTATGTGAAAATTGTTGGACTTGAGCCTGTGTAGCCCACTTGTAGGCAACCACTAGTGTGTGATACTACTTTTGGTTGATTGGGCATTTTCGTTGAGCCTTCAAAAATAAGTGTACTTGACAATATTAACTATGATTGGAGCAAGCGATTTTGACTTCCCTACAATCTTTGTATGCTAAACCCTCAAGAGTAATGTTTTTTAAATGTGTTTATATGTGTTAGAGATTGTGTGCATGTGTATGAGGTTGAGGTAGCTTTAGTGCTCTCTTAGGACATCATTTCATACTTTGCTTAGTCTAAAATTTTATATATAAATATAGAATTTTTTTTTTTAATTCCAACATCAATAATAGAATATTTGCAAATACTCACATAAAAATATAATTTACAAATAACCATATTGTTAATTCATGTTTATTGCAAATACCCACGTTCTACTGGTTTTTCATATCTTCCATTAGTAAACCTAAGGAAATGATGAAAATGTCCATATGAAATAAATCACAAAATTCTCCTGTAAGGGAAGAACATATAACCTTTTAGTCTCCTCCGTACGAAACGTGCCACAAAATAACTTATAGTTTTTTTTTTTTTTTTAATCGTAAAGAATAAAAAGGTTTATGGCAAGGATAATTTCAACATTATTAATATCCCCCCAAAAAATGTCAATATTTGTTATAAAAAACTAACCAATTATTTATAATAACTACGAATTCATGATGTACTTAATTGCAAACATAATATTTTTATGTGAATTTTTACAAATACCTTATTATTTAGATAGTTATTTACAAAAATAAAAATAAAAATAAATCTGTAAAATAAGGGTCATAGAGCACATTACTAGATGATCTCCTTTCTTCTTTTCCCAAAATATGCTAAGGCCATGTTGAGATGAACAAATAAATTAAATTGCAAATATTTAATTTAATTAAGAAGAAATGATTAAATTTCGAGGAAATAGCCCTCAAATTGCAGCCCTGATTCTTAAGTTCAGCTTCTAAGTTACATAATCAAAGTTCACATACCATCAAAATGCCATCATAAGTACCATCGTGGCCGACAAGTTCAATATCCTAGCTGTCCACCAAGTGGGTCCAACTTTGAAAATGTTCTCACCTCAAACTTAAGTTGGTCCATTCATCAAGTAGGCCAAGATGTCAGAAACAGGTGGACAGCTTAGAAAACATCAGGCCAAGTTTACTTGAAATGTATATTTGTTTCATCAACTGTGACCACCTGATCAGTAGAGCCACCTGATTATTGGACCAAGCCATCCACATGAGCTGCATCATACACCCGTTTGGGCCTTTTTTGGGTGCCACTTAAAAATGAGTTCATCTCATTTTAGCTAATCATAATTATCTAATAGAGATCATGATTGTTGGTTATCAAGGTTGTTTTTAATCCTTTGATAATTGTGATTGAATAAAATGAGATTAATTCAATTTTAAGTGGCACCCAAACAGGCACTAAGAATATTACAATTTGGTTATCTCTGCTTTCCAATACTAATAATTGCAATTCAACCTGATAACGCATCCAAACGCATCGAGAACCCAAACAAGTCCAATGTAAAATCACTAAACTTCACCATTAAGATAATATGATTTGTGACTAATATGAAACCATTATATAATTAAATTTATAATTAAAGTTTGTGAATTATAGGGCACAGGAGTTTTCGTGGATGGCCCGGGTGCAGGAAAACACATACAAGCCGGCGCTACGAAGGTCATCATAACAGCCCCAGCCAAAGGGGCTGACATTCCAACCTACGTTGTCGGAGTGAATGAAGGCGACTACTCCCATGAGGTGTCAAACATCGTAAGGTGGCTATTTTTTTCCATTTTTATTGTCTAACAAATCAAGTTTACTTGCGTTTCTTTCATTATTTTGTTACACCTCTACATTATAATACACAACTTGAAATTTGATGTTATATATCACAGCAACGCATCTTGTACCACGAACTGCCTAGCTCCTTTCGTGAAGGTCCTGGACGAAGAGTTCGGTATGAGTTTTTTGTTTTAATTTGAGATTTTTGCGTTTATGTAAGGGTGCATTTGGTTGCAACGAGTTTCTTGAAATATCTTGAACTTTTGCAAGAAATTAGACTGATTCGTTATATTTGGTGCAACCAAACACACCCAATTCCCTAAAATGAGGACAATATTTTTATTACAAAACATATTTTCTATCTGATTATTGCATTTATATGTTAAAAGAAATTTATTTTGTATGATGGGTACACACCAAACATTCTCTTTCTATGCTAATTTCCCACAGTAAGATCATAATCAGATAGTGGTGATTTGTGGGGCCAACCATTTTATTATGATTTAATGCTAGCCAATATGGTTAGTGGGCCATCAAAATAGCATAATTAATTTTTTGATGAACTTACAGGAATTGTCAAGGGAACCATGACAACCACTCATTCCTACACTGGCGATCAGGTAAAAGAAATAATGAAAAACCCAATGTAGCTAGATGAACTAAGCCGTTTCAATCCATTGTTCGCATGATTTCATTGCTTTCATGTTGTATTGATATAGAGGCTACTTGATGCGTCCCACCGTGACCTGAGACGAGCAAGAGCTGCAGCATTGAACATTGTTCCTACAAGCACTGGCGCAGCCAAGGCCGTGTCTTTAGTGCTGCCCCAGCTCAAGGGCAAGCTAAACGGGATTGCTCTCCGAGTGCCTACTCCCAACGTCTCAGTCGTCGATCTTGTTGTGAATGTTGCAAAGAAGGGACTTAGTGCCGAGGACGTCAATGGAGCCTTCAGAAAGGCTGCTGATGGCCCACTAAATGGAATCTTGGCGGTCTGCGATGTGCCACTTGTTTCAGTGGACTTCCGTTGCAGCGATGTCTCCTCCACCATTGATTCATCACTGACTATGGTGATGGGGGATGATATGGTCAAAGTGGTAGCATGGTATGACAATGAATGGGGATACAGGTGAGAATAACTTAGTTCCATAGCAAAATCTTGCCTAGTATTAAGGGCTCATTTGGATGCTCTATTGAATTGGATTGCAATATTCAAATTGAACAATTTGAAAAAAAAAAAAGAAGACCAAATTGCAATTAGACTTATAGACCTATATTGCTTTCAAGCCTAACTTGAAAATAATATAATTGTATTTAGTAACTACGATTCTATTCAATCCAATAATGTGTCCAAACGCACATTCATGTGTATGTTCTTAATTAACAAAATTGCGACCGTCTTTTGTAGCCAACGTGTGGTCGATTTGGCACATTTGGTGGCAAGCAAGTGGCCTGGAGTTGCCGTGCCCGGAAGCGGAGACCCTTTGGAAGAGTTCTGCAAGCAGGAACCTGCGACGGAGGAGTGCAAAGTCTATGAAGCTTAAAGCATTACATTCTTTCTGATCAAAGAAAAGATTATTAATTGTATGATTTGTGATTAACATAATGGCTATTAAGGCCTAAGGTTTTCTACACTTCCTTTTTTAAGTGAAGGTTTGCAGGGAAAATGAATAATTTCTTAATCTTAGAATAATGCATTTGGAGGAATGCTCTTTCTTTCTTTCTTTTTTATTACTAGAATAAGATAAGATCTAATATGATGTTTCTATGTGATCCTCCAACTTAGGATGTGCACAACATGCTTGGGTTTTCCCTTTGTAAAGTGTGCCCATGGGTTAGTGATGTAGAGCGGGTCGCGGACACTTTCATGTCCAAGATTGACTGGAGAAGGCCTGATCGGAAGTGAAAGTGATCAAGATTGTCAGAACACTAAAATAAGCATATCTCGCAAACCGAAATGAGTTATTCGACGTATCATATATGATTTTGGATAGGAGAAGCTACTTTAGCCACCAAACCTTGCTATGTCGGGTTGCCCAGACCGAATTTGCCAGATTCCATCATATTCACAGTAGAAAATCTTTTTTAATTTCATTTTTCCTATTTATAATAAGTTTTAGTTCAATCATACATAACTCTTGATCCTTAGAGATTTAGGACTCGTGCCCAACATGAAAAGGGTTTAGAAATTTTAGGGGAATAACATGGTTAGGATAAATTGGACATTTACTATTTTTGGCCGAAAACCATGACGTCTAGTAGGAAATATGACCATCTAAAAATAGTTAGTTTACTATTTATAGTAAGTCACGAATTTTAGAGAGTTTGAGTTGAAGTTTGATTCAGAAACTTCTTCCTAAGTTTGGTATCACTATTTAAAGGGTTCTAAATTCTTTTTTATTATCAATCAATTAATTTTTGAATTTTTTAGAAATTATTTATATTTTCTTATTTTCTCTCATCGACTCGAAGAATCTCTGCGATGAGTCCAGAAAAAGCTCCGTAGATTCGAAGTAATTATCCCTTGAGAAAGACGGTGATCGACACCCGATCAAGGGTTTGAGTATCCATAGGTGGTGAAATCCCACTAAGGCATGAGTGTGTAGGAGTGTGTGCGCGTGTGTGAAAAAAAAAAAAGACGGTGATCGACCTCATCACGTCCATCCCTGCGTCAATTAGTGATCAAGAACTAAGACCATTGGTTTGTTGGGTCCCACTATATATGGATGGACCATGCCTAGGCCAGTGTGAACCCTTTTATCTCTTTTGAAAGTCTATGTTGCGGGTCACATATTGGTTTATCCTAGCCCAATGAACACATAGCAAACGTTGCATTGAGGAAAAGGCTATTTATTGGTTGGTTAAGATAATTCAATCAAAGAAGATTTTGGTTAGGAGCGAAATCAATGGCGTAGCCCCATCGGATGATTGTGATTGTGATTGTGATAGTGATATGATTGGAGTTTCCCATTTCCTACCTGAGATCCAACGTCTGGATTCGATCTGATTTAATCAAGACTACCAATCTATGATGACCCACTCAACCGAAAGTTCTTACATGCTATCCAATCTAAAGGCACGAAAATGGGGTGGCTCCGAAAAAGGACATCTGATTTATGAGGAGATGTGGATTTAGCTGGCTCATTTTTGTAGTCGTGTTTTCGATCTCTCTTTTCCTATTTAGATATATTAAAAAAGAGGTCTCAACTCTCAAGTCCAACAGGTTGGACTATAAATTACTGTCCATTCAGTGGATAGATTTGAATCTTTCATGTATCCGCAAAATCCAACCTGTCCAAGAGGTTGTTGATTACTGCACCAGACAATTGTTATGGTGGGGCCAACCTACTGGAACTGTGGGCCCCACCGTGATGTATGGGTTTTATCCACCCTGTCCATTCATTTTTTTAATTTTTTTTTTTTTCTGATCATTTTTGGGTACGAGTCTAAAAATTATGCAGGTCCAGTGTTCAAGTGGATCGCACCATAGGAAGCAGCTGCGATAAAGAAATTCACCGTTGAAACCCTCCTAGGAGCCACCGTGATGTTGCAACCTGTTCATAAGGTCTACTAAAAGAAGTTTTCACTTGCTGCTCAATGCTATCAATGGGTTGCAATCACCAATTTCTAGTTTTTAAATAGCCTTAATTTTTTCTTTAATTTATTTATTTTAATAAAACATGATTTATTGAAATAAACGTGTTAATTCAGTTTGCCCAAAAGTAGTCAAGACTTTTTGGCCTGTCTGTAAAAATATATGATGTTAATTCAACATATCAAGTTTTAGAAATATGAAATGGACCGCATTTTCTAAACCCAACCTGAACCACTTCCAATTTAGCTTGGCCCAGACCCACCTGAGAAGTGGGTTAGACCCGTGGGTCAATGCCACCCCTAGACAGAACTTGAAAATTCAAATGAAACCAACAAAACTCGACACTGACTCACCATGTCAGGTCGATTCCCTTTTATGACAGAACATGGAACTTCCCTAATACGCAATGAGCTTGTAAATGCAGGGCCCATGGGTTGGTTTTTTCTAGCCATTGTGATTGGATAGAAATCTCTTCAATTGCTCTACTCTAACCTTTCCATTGTTGACATGCAAAGACATGTCCACCAATGAGACATCGCATGGTCGGTCCGTTGTTGGTGGGGACCTTCATATCAATGGCTCCAATAAACCAACCGTAGGCCCCCATGTTTCTGCTGCATCCAGACCATGTCAATGATGGGATCTAGAATGAATGTGGATGCCTTATGATCAGTGACAACAAATACATCCCTTGTGAGGCCCACTAGATAGACGGTTCCGATTGACATTTCACGCGTGGGTCGTGACAGGACTCTGTGGCGCCCACCGTGACGTATGTAAGATATGTTGGTCCCCCATCATGGATGGGGAGCTCTTTCCAGCCCAAATGATGACCATCTAATATGGTGGCCTACAAATAAATGGTTAAGATAACAAAGAAAATGCTGAATATTCCAACATCCAATGGAAGGCCACACCCTATCCATGGTGGTACCCATCACTGTACATGGGT
The DNA here is from genome assembly GCF_029962835.1 of Magnolia sinica. NCBI lineage: Eukaryota > Viridiplantae > Streptophyta > Magnoliopsida > Magnoliales > Magnoliaceae > Magnolia > Magnolia sinica. Next base: position 39,294,286 of record NC_080574.1, read on the forward strand.
GGGCCCTACATTGTTTGGTATCCTCTAGATAATCCTACAATCCTCCAACCCATCCACCACAGAAACCAAGCGTTTAAAGTTACAGTCACAACAGAGCATGAGAATAATGGCGACAGAGAAATAAAGAAAACACATCAATGATTCACAAGAAACCAAGAAAAAGAAGAAAACATACCCATGAATGTCGCCACTCTCGTATAAACCGAACATCTAAATGGTACCATACAACCTTTTGGCCAAAGCATTGGATAGCACCACAGATGTAAATCCACAAACATGCAACAACAAGAACGTAACAATTGCTACACGTGAATGTTACCAGCTCCAGCTGTGATTATTTTCATTTTAAATTCATACCCAAGTGCAATTAGATTATTGCATTCATTTAAATAGGCAAGTTACATGAAAAGCTGTTGGCTGAGCATGATACAAATGCATGTACATGACTGTTACAAGGATACCACTAGACTAAGAGTATAAATACATTTGTATTCAAGATTCCCCCGTGTTTCAATCTTCCATTCAAAGCCAATGGCGAGCTTCAGAGCTTTGAATATATTTAGGAAGTCTTAAAGAGAATCGCCTTTGAAATACCTCTCAAAGCATTTCTCTTCCCTCCAGTATCTATGTACAACTTTATATACTTCAATTAAGAGCTTCGGAAATCGACTTGCAAAGTAGCCATAATATCCGTCGGGAACTGGTCCAAGAAGTTTCTGAGATATCAATCAGACAACCGAAACTGATTTCAGTATATGAAATGAAATGGAAAAAATAATGATGAAGTACAAAAATGTCGTTAAAGAGCATGATGATGTTTTCAATACAGATAATGTTTAACCCATGAAAACCATCTCAATAACAAAGACAATAACCACAATATGATTAAACACCAGAAAAAAAAAAAAAAAAAAAACTTGCAAACTGATGTTCATTGTATGGCCGAGGGGACAAATACTACTGTATTAGAGCAACTCAAGAATAGCTACATTGTGAAGAGTCTCAAGACAAGACATGAGTGCTGATGATACTGGTTGGAGATAAAGACCATGACTAAAGGCAGTCCACACTGGTATGGTATTATTACACAACCAGCTTGGTCCACAAACTACCATTGAAGGAAAAACTAGGATCCGACCACAGATTTGATACCCACACATTACACAATAGGTCCCCATCATTTCATGGGTTGGTACACCATTTCCACCATTCAAAAGTAGTGGATAGAAACTAATTCAGCAATCCCATGGACCACACCATCAAGGTATTCCATAACGGTAATGGTGTCCATAATGGCCGCCATTGTTACCTTTTTGATACGGGCTAAAACGGCCATTACAGCCCCCGTAACGGCTGTTACGGTCTCTTTTTTTATTTAAAAAAAATAAATAAATTCCGGAAAAACATGTATCGGCCCCTTAATGGACCGTTATGGGGCTGTTACAGCCTTTACAGGTGGGCATAATGGGATAATGGACCATTGCAGCCTCTATGGGGGGTATAATGGGCTGAATTGGTGTGCTGTAACAGCCTTTACGAGTCATTTTTTCCGTAAAGGCCGTTACGGCCTTTATGACCCCATAACGTGTAATGGTTGCCACCGTTACCTTTACATAACGGCCTTTACGGCCCCATAACAGCCGTTACGGCACACCATGCACCCCATCCTTCTCCCCTGATTTGTTGTGTGATAAACCTTGTAAGGAAAGGAGTATTTGTTTTTTACTGCATAAATGACATGAATGACTGGCTACGAAAGAAAGCACAAAAACAAAGATACGACTCGCTGCTTTAACAATCTATACTCTCCAACCACCTACAGTAGCAAAGCCTTGGAAGCAACTACCACCACAAGTTCAATGACATAAGTACCTGTAAAGTCTTTCTGGTCCAAGTTGAAATTAAGAAGCGGACAATTTCAACTTGGAGCTTGATAAAGAAGAGATTGCAAACATGTTCTTGTTGATGTGAGAATACAAACCTGTACATCATTTGGAAGCTCTCCATAATGATTAAGCTTGTTTCTAATGACACGTAGCAGATCACGAGTGCTATCATACTTGTAACGTCTATAGCGACCAATGTTTGTAATAAATGCAGCTTCCATCTTATCATCCCACTTCCCACCTAAAGCAATCGGTGCAACATTCTCTATTGTTTTCAGAATATCAGATTCACTCTCATCCTCTAACTCTATCTTGTCACTGGCATCCCGCAGAAAAGAAAGGTGTTTCTCATAATTCCAAAAGAAAGGGTGATGCAATACCTCCTTTGCCTTTGGCCTGGCAACAGTTTTAAAGAGCATTATCAACAGCACAACCATTTTTTCTTTTTCGTTTTCTTTTTCTTTCTTCACCACTAACCAACAATACAATCTTAGAAATGAAAACAATCAAACACACTAGTAATTCAAGAAAGCAGATAAAGAAGGTTTTCTTGCCTCTGTTGCGGGTCAGGGTGTAACAAATGGGAGAAAAGATGTACAGCTTCTGGAATATGCTCCACCAAGAAAAGGTCGACATGATTATTGGCAATGTTTACATCACGTTCAAGAGATTCACCAAATGGGTGCTTACCACCGGTAATGCATGAGAAAAGGAGACAGCCTAAACTAAATAAATCCACTGCACGCGTTTGACGCCCCTGCAGAAGTTGCTCAGGTGCTCGCCACCCTGAACTGCCACAGCCTGCAAATAAGCATTAACCAAATGTAGTGATTTGTGATCGTGTGAACATTCCAATATTTTTATACCATTAGAAGACATCAATAACAGAACTACTGAGATTTAACATGTATCTCTACCTCCAGTATAATGGCCAAAAGAAGACATGTCCCCATGAAGGCGCTTGCTTATACCCATATCAGAAAGTTTTGCACGTAAAGATTCTTCACCACTTATTAACACATTCTGAGGCTTTAAATCCCGATGTATGATTCCCATTTTATGTAAGTGTGCAAGCCCAGAAACAACATCCCTGCATCAAATGAGAGTTGAGAGTAGAAAGTAAGACAAGTATAAATCAATCCAGCACACATGGAAAAACCAAATGTTAAGTGAAGAAATTAACATCAATGATAAGGTTTTTAGAGAGAGAGAGAGAGAGATCAGCCATAATGATCTATGTTGGTGACTCCTCTCCCCACTTCGGAGAGCTGTTAAGCAGTCTTCCAACAGTAGAATAATAGGAAGCCAAGAGAAGGAGAGTCATCAGCTGGGAAGGACTTCAGATATGGATGGGTGAGCACCAGCCCTCCCTCCCTCCTCAATTATCTATTGAATTCTGGCTAGGGAGGTAGCTCAGATCCTCTCCAAGTGGAGATACGTTGAAAGTAATGCTTATTGCTGACACAAGAACAATGGACTTCTAGCTAGCAACTAATGCCAAAATTTTGAACATTAACCAATTGGTGGTTCAGAGGCAGCCCTCCCTCCTTCAATTTTCTATTGAATTCTGGATAGGGAGGTAGCTCAGATCCTCTCCAACTGGAGATACGTTGAAAGTAATGCTTATTGCTGACACAAGAACAATGGACTTCTAGCTAGCAACAAAACCCAAAATTTTGAACATTAACTAATTGGTGGTTCAGAGGCTTCCCTACCCATATATAACCATTGTTTGAATTATCTCCGATATTATTGTTATCTCCAGCTTGGCGATGCCGATGACACTGATAGTGATACCGATAACACCAGTACTATTAGAAATTCCAGGCATCAACAATGTATCGCCTATATTTTCAATTGTGTAAATTATAGGCGTTGCTTATATTGCCAATGTATCGATATTGCCAATATTTTCAACTGCGTAAATTACAAGTAACGCTTGCATCACAAGTGTATCAACGATATTTCAATAATATCACCAACGTAAAGATATTATAAGTAACGCTTGCATCACAGAAAGTTTGTTTATTTCAATAATAATTTCATTTTTTATGAGCACATTGTTGAATGCAATTTTCAATTTGCCATTGCTAATATTGATAATATCTCAATATTATCGTTATCACAACATGCACAATATAAAGACCACAATCTTTCGTTTCCTTTCCAGTTGTTGATGATATTTTGGCAAAATATCATGAGTTGCCGATATTTTGCAATATTGATGGAAGGTTGGACGGATGATTGGATGGTTAGATGGGATGGATAGGATGGTTAGACTGTTTCTTACGACCACACATGCTTTTAAGTCCCCATTAAATGGAAACTTACAGTGTATACATTCTTTTTGCAAACTTTTTATTCCTAACTATTCAAATGTATATTTTAGCATCTCCTGAAGTTTCACTGAAAATTTTACCATTTTTCCCATGTTTTCCCGCATTTTCAATTATCAGCGATATCGATGTCGTTTCCGTATCCCCGGCTAGTGAAACTTGTAGCGATATTGATACTTCAAACACTGTATATAACTAATACCTAAGCATGAGCGCGACGAACCAACTGTTCATCAAATGTTCATTTTCATTACAGATGTAGTAATTCTTCTGATTCGATATCGTTTCCATATCCCTGGCTAGTGAAACTTGTAGCGACATTGATACTTCAAACACTGTATATAACTAATCCCTAAGCATGAGCGCAACGAAACAACTGTTCATCAAATGTTCATTTTCATTACAGATGTAGTAATTCTTCTGATTCATTTTTTTCTTTTTTCTTTTTTCTCTGAAAGGTATTCTTCTTCATGTTCCAACAGAAATTGTGGATTCCAAACCAACTGCAAATTCATGGATTCATTAGAGGCTGTCAAAGGGGCAATGAAGCAATGAAGGTTTTTATATTGATACAAAAATGAGGGGTCCTTTTGAACATTTACTTTTTCCCACACTATGAAAGCTTATGGAGCGAGAGAATTAATAGAATATTGGAGAGTGATGCCCATTGTGTAATTATCAGCATTATTCACAAACTATCTAAAAGCATGGTGCTTCCCATGCTCATGTGGAAGGCTGGACCTTGGGTTGGACGATATCTATTAGAAACTAATTGAACTGCAGCTCCATCGAAGCAACCATGGGTACCCGAATCTAGCGTAGTTTGAGCATATTTTCATTAACAAGCATGAGACAATGATAACAAGCTTACATGAACTTGGTGATGAAATTGGAATCTCCAATGAAGGATAGATTCGGGACTGGACATTAATAGCCACAAATTCTCTTTGATGTTATTCAAAGGTTAAAGCACAGACCTTTTTTCCATGAAAATAGAATAGTCATCTGACAAGATATTCAGTATTATATAAGGTTTTGATACCATCATTGTTTCAGCTCTAAAGGAAAATAATAGTTCATGCTCGAAGATTTAGATAACATGGGATGTCCTAGGTTTATACAGAAAAAGTTATTACTATGAGGGTAATATAGCTTTATTATTTATTAATGGTAGTAACTTGTTTAACGGCAATTTTCTTATTAATATTAGTAAACCTACAATATCGATTAGAGAAAACAATTCACACAGCGATGCAGCAGATATGCAGCAAGTAACATTAGCAAACAAATGCAAGTGTATGGACATAGGACGACAACATTCAAAAAGTGAGGATTTCACACGGGTCCTTGCATGCCCCGAGAAAAATGTACATGTAGTCACATGCATGATGCATTTAAGCATCCATAAACACACCCAAATTGTCATTAGTCAAACAAGGCTAAAAATCTTATCATTGTCATCATTTATTTATTTATTTGATAAGCAATGATAAATTATATTCAAGGAAAAAACAGTAATACAAGGCGATGCAACCATTACTCGACAAATTTTATTGAATTAGAGAAAGTAATTCATGTGGCAATGAATCACGAACTCAGCGGATGCATTAGCAAACAAATGCAAGTGTGTGGATCGATATGAATGACGCCATACAAAACTAAGGACTTCACATGGCTCCATGCATGCCCAAAAATAAATGTAAATACAGTCACATGCATGATACATTTAACCATCGACAAACACAGTGATTAGTAAAGGCCGAAAATATTATCATTGTCATTATTTTATTTTATTTATTTGATAAGCAAAGACAAATTTTATTCAAGGCAAACACAGAAATACAAGGCTAAAAGATATCCATTAAGATAATCGATAGGATTTAGGCAAACTCAGATCTATCAACACCATCCTTTGCAAGCACGTCTACTATTGAATTAGCCTATTGAGAAATATGGTTAAAGAAGTAATTCAAATGCACACAGCATAAAACAAGAAGGGAACAATCTGATCATGGACACCTAGCACAACTTCGATATTCAGAATCATATCATCATACAGTATACTGCAACTTCATTATCGTTAACCATATCACATTCTGATCAAGACCAGATGGAGATAGGAAGTGGCTCCACTTGATCCCAATGCCTCCTGGGAAAAAGCAAATATGCCTACTTCCATCGCCCCTTTAGGCCTTTTGCTAGATTGTGACAAGATTAATAGCAAAATATAGCAATTGTTATCTGGGCTCCAAAAACTGAATCGAGTTATAAAAATAAATTAAATAAATAAGAAGGAATCCCTTCAAGCTTCAACTAACCTCATCAGTTTTAACAGAAGGGATGAAGGATATCCATTTGCTTTCCACAGTTCAATATCCTTGTTGATTCCCTGGATCAGGTCCAACCGAACACTGTATTCCCTAATAGAGTTTGAAGCCAGAGTTTTACAAAATAACGGGCCTGATGAATTTTCTGAGCATACTTGAATCAAATCATCAAGGCTGCAACTACAACGCTCCAGCGAAAGATAAACAAAATCCAAATCCCGCTCCACTCCATACAGCCGAACAATATTTGGATGCTCACTAGATGCCATAAGATTTTCAATCTCTTTAAAAGCAATATCATTATGGGCAAGCACTAGGCGTTTGACAGCAACTTTTATGGGACGTTCATAAACGCCATAAACTCCCTCAAAGACAACTGTACCATTGCTTCCTTTAGCAATTTCAATATTGGACACAAAAAGTTTACCAACCCAACGACCTTTACCATCTTCATAAGCTTTTGTAAGGTTCATCGATGATTCCCAATCATTCGTCTCCACATTTCTAAGCGTACTATTCTTCACATCTTCACTTGATGTATGTTCATCTGGCCTGTTAACGATGACACCATTCTTAATGGTTCCCACTCTGCGAGCCTTTTTTCTTTTGGAAACTCCATCTTGCTTCCTACTCAAATCAGTCAATTGCATATTGGATTTATCTTTTTTATTCCCCATCAAATGACGCCATGCTACCAAACAAGATTGCACTAGAATGAGAAAAGCATTCGTCACTTTATAACCAAAATTATGGCCCACCAAGGCAGCCACAAGACAAATGAAACAAATATGTACATAACTCCAACCAATAACTTCAGGAATGCTTGTGACATTCAAGTGATGAGCATCATCTATTTCCATAAGAGTATTATTATCAGTATCACGTGAGTTTTTAAAATCGTCGAACAGTCTTTGATTTTCACCATGAGGATCTAAGATTGAAGGATTTGAAGTCTCAGGAGGGGGTAAAGGGAGCACTTCGCCTTCACGATGAGATTCTAGTAGATTATTAAGCCGAAAATAGACCATATCACGATCACAAATACGGTAAACAATGGCCGGTATGTCACAAGGTAGTGGCATCTCAAAATCACCTTGATATTCCAAAGCAAGCTGATCCTCTGAATTGAAAGGTAGCCCATCAAAAGATTTACCTAAACCCTGACATGAATAAACAGCACTAATTTCTGCAACTGTCGTGTTCCACAAAATCTTGCTCGAGTTAGGATGAAAACACTGCAGGGTGTAATCTTCCCTCTTGATGAAAAGTAGCTCAAATGTCTTTGAGTCTGCAAAACTGGATTTTATCCAATCTTCCACGCCTTGCTTGAACAAAACTAGCTTCGCTTCATCACTTTGCACCCCTACCACTGGTTGAATGTCAGTCAGTTGAAATGTGCGAATTACTCTTCCACTTTTGGCATCAACAATGAATACGGTTGTTGTCTTTGACCCAAGGATAACACTTCCATCCGCTGATATATGTGGTGTACGATCAACATATTCCCTAGCTGTCAACTGGAGTCTCTGAAGCATAAAGAGAAAAACAACAATGAAGCCCAAAATACAGTTTAAAAAAATAAAACTTCTATTATGATACAAACATGAGGATTTCTCAAGTCCTCATGCATAAGAATGTAAATCGTGTGATGATGCACCCAGTCGGTAGGTGAGGAACTCAGTTGATCTAATGGCCTCACTATGACTGGCAGTGGCCCATCCCATATTGGAAGATCCTAACCCTACAGTCAATGGCCTACAAAAAATAAAAATAAAAAAGGTTAAGAAAAAAATATATCACAATTACCTAGGAAAAGGCCAAAGATTGGATTGACTAGGATTTAATCTGGTTGATTTTTGGGATGTCCATCTCCAGGGTCCATCAAATCAACAATATGGGTCATTGAACAATGGGCCCAAAATGTCGACGGGCACAACAAGACACCATTCATGACATATGCATCAGCATTTGATAATTCTTATATAAACATACCATTTTACCAAAGAGCTTTGTGTGCTCGTACAGGTACCCATCATCCCCACCTTCAATAAAATAGTTTTCCAGATAAGGTCTTGATTCATTTTGTTCACCAATTCCATTACCAAATTCATCATCACTGCCATGGTCAGAAAAAGCCTGATATGAAGAAGAAAGTGCAGGGCCTAAATCGAGTGACCAGTGGACTTTCCCAGAATTAAGATCCACTAAATAAATTGTACCATCCGAGGAAGCAATAAGGGAAGGATGATGCTTACTGTTTCAAACAATACAAAGGAGTAAGAATTTATACTATAAAAAAGAAAGGACAAAATACCAAGATGGTGAGGACGAAGATACCGAGACATAAAGAATATTTATATACATATAAAACTATGTAAGAAAAATCTCCATGTCATATTCATTAGTCACAAAAAAAAGATAACATGCCAACTAAATGGATGCGTGAAGCCAAAATTGGCACGCATAACACATTCTCCATGTCATATAGTGCCAATGTTTTAAATATCGATGATATGGGCCGATATATCTTGTATCCCACCTGTGTGATACGAAACGCACAGGTAGTGTCGAAATATCCCACATGTTCAATATAGAGAGCATTTTCAAAATTTTAACCCTTTTTTGTTGAAATTGTGTTAAATCAGTGTCAAATGGTTACAAATTCAGTGATTATTCATGTTTTGCACGAAAAATCATAGAGTTGGAGCTTTGATTTCGATATCCATTAGTTCTTCATGTTTTCCATGATTATTTTTTTTTGGAAAATTTCCTTCAATCACTTGTCAATTGAAACCAATTTCGAAGTATTTAGGAGTATTTGAAGAAATGATCATCACATACAGTCTATTTTTGAAAATTGAGTGTACGTGGTACAATTTGAGGAAAATTGAGGAAAATTCGAAAATTTCCTAATTTCTCCCAAATTGCTTGCAATCTTGCATTCCAAACATGAAATCAAGCATGTATGAGGGCTGATTTACTGATTTGTTAAGTCCTTGTCAATTTTGGAAAAAAAAAAAAAAAATCTCTTTTTAATTAAAAATTATTAACATATTAATTTTTTTTAAAATTTCCCTCAACCAATTGTTAATTGAGACTAATTTCAAAGTATCAAGGAGTGTTTGATGAAATGATCATCACATACACTTTAAATGTTATGCATTCAATTTGAATATGGTTGCATTAGTTCATTTAGACAGGCATAGGTTAGGACCCTATACAAAGGAAACCTATTATGTGCACTTCTTTTTTCAGATGTTATGATTTAAAAGTGTATTAAGGTATTTTTTAACAATCCCTGAAGTTTCATTGAAAAATTCAACCATTCCCCAATGTTTCCACATCCCAAAAAGTGCAATAAAGTACCCAATACAAATGATATATTCCGTGCGATAACCGATATGTATCTTTATCCCAAGGATGCAATGCATAATGCGATACCGATATTTCGAACACTGTATAGTGTTATCGTAAAGGTTTTGCAGCTGCATTAGGTGAGCCCAAGGCTTACCCCATAAGGGCTAGTATCCCTCTAGTGGCTAGTCATGCTTGAAGCATATGCCCAGAGGGGGTCCACGCCCTCTCAACCGCACCTTATATCTCCTCAAAGGCTCTGCCTTATACAAGCTCATGGATCCTTTATACAATGGGACTATATCAATCCCCCTCAAATGGTGAGTTCATTCTAGTTATTTATTTTATTCATATGATGCATGTATCTACCATTATTTATGCTTTGCCTTAGAATGAAGAGAATTTTCCCATGAAATGTAATTAAGGGCTTGTGCCAAACCACAACTTGAAATACAATGTCTATCCGAAAGAGCACCATTAGTGTTGTTATTTCCCCTTACTTGCTCCCATGTTATCCAATACATAGTCAAATGTTGATTGAACTACATGCATAGGCAATGCCATGCACTAACCTCATTATTATATTGCATAAATGCAGCCCTACCACAGAGTCATGACTACAAGCTCATTGCATACACGAGCACAACTCTACGCTCCCTACCTGCCTAGACACAGCTCTAGGCTTCCTGTCTCACGCAAGGCATAGCATTATATTGTTTGTCTCGTACCTAGCACAAAACAATACATATACTTCTAATTTCTCTCATTTTAGTGAAAGCTCTTTACTGTTACTCCATGAAGTAGACTTATTGTCAAACCAAGTAAATCTTTGTGCTCTTATCTTTTTGTGGTTTGATTGGGGGGGGGGCAATGGTCTTCACCATAGGTTTGCTCCCTATAGGTGAGGGTTCGATTCCCCTCCTTGGCTTTACCTGATACATGTTGTTGTGGGTGATTGCGTGTATCCACAGGGATTAGTCTCACTTCAAAAAAGAGGTGGGGACACCCTGTGTCTTGAAAAAATATATATATATCAATGATATCAGCAGAAATATCCCATGATATATCTTGTATCCCACCTATGCGATACGAAACACATAGGTAGTGCCAATATATCCCACATGTTCAATCCAATGAGCATTTTCAAAAAATTTATCCCTTTTTTTGTTGAAATTATGTTAAATCAGTGCCAAATGGTTACCAATCTATTGGTTCTTCATGTTTTGTACAAAAATAAAAAATAAAAATTCATGGAGTTTGAGCTTGGATTTCGATATCCATTGGTTCTTCATGTTCTCCATGTTTTTGTTTAGAAATTTTCCTTCAACCAGCTATCAACTGAGACTAATTTTGAAGTATTTAAGACTATTTGATGAATTGATCATCTCATACACTCTAATTTCGAAATTTGAGTGTAGGTGGTTCAATTTGGGAAAAATTGAGGAAAATCCAAAATTTCCCCAATTTCTCCCAGACCATTTGCAATATTGCATTCCAAACATGAAATCAAGCATGTATGAGGGCTGATCTACTGATTTGTTAAGTCTTTGTCAATTTTCAAAAAATAAAATAATTTTTAATTAAAAAATTTTTAAATATTTTTAAAAATTCAAAATTTCTCTTCAACCAGCTGCCAATTGAGACTAATTTCTAAGTATTTAAGAATTTTTAATAAAATGATCTTCACATACACTCTAAATGCTATGCATTCAATTTGAATATAGTTGCATCAGTTCAGTTAGACAGTGCATAGCTTAGGACCCTATACAAAGGAAACCTATTATGTGCACTTTTTTTATATGTTATAATTTAAAAATGTGTATTAATGACTTTTTTAATAATCCTTGAAGTTTCATTGAAAAATTCAACCATTTTTCCAATGTTATCCTATGTTTTTCAAAAAGTGTATTAAATTACCCAATACAAACGATATATCCCGTGCGATAACCAATATGTATATGTATCCCAAGGATGCGATACGTAACGCAATACCGATATTTCAAACACTGTACAATGTTATCATAAAGGTTTTGCAGCTTGCATTAGGTGGGCCCAAGGCTTACCCCATAAGGGCTTATATCCCCCTAGTGGTTGGTCATGCTTGATGCCTACACCCCTAGGGGCCCGTGCCCTGTCAAACGCACCTTATATCTCCTCAAAGGCTCCACCGGTGTTTGAAATATTAATTTCGCATTACATATTGCATCCTTGGGATACAGATACGTATCGATTATCGCACGGGATATATCATTTGTATTGGGTAATTTACCACACTTTTTGAAAAACACAGGCAAACATTGGGAAAATGGTTGACTTTTTCAATGAAACTTCAAGGATTATTAAAAAAGTCATTAATGCACATTTTTAAATCATAACATCTCAAAAAAAAAAAAAAATTAAATAAATAAAATAAAATAAAAATTGCACATAATAGGTTTTCTTGTATAGGGTCCTAAGTTATGAGTTGTTTGACTGGAGTAATGCAACTATATTCAAATTGAATGCACAACAATTAGGGTGTATGTGATGATCATTTCATCAAATACTCCTAAATACTTCAAAATTAGTCTCAATTGACAGCTGGTTAAAGAGAAATTTCAAAGAAAAAATTAATATTTTGATTTTTTATTAATCTTTAATTAAAAATAATTTTATTTTCCAAAATTTGACGGGTACTTAACAAATCAGTAGATAACCCTCGTACATGCTTTATTTCATGTTTGGAGTGCAACATCGCAAGCAATTTGGGAGAAATTGGAAAAATTATGAATTTTTCACAAATCAAACCTACGCTTGAATTTCGAAATTAGAGTATATGTGATGATCATTTCATCAAATACTTTGAAATTAGTCTCAATTGACAGCTAGTTGAAGGAAAATTTTCGAAAAAAAACATGAAGAACCAATGGATATCGATGTCAAAGTTCCAATTCCATGATTTTTCAAGCAAAACATGAAGAACCAATGAATTTATAACCATTTGACACTGATTTAACATAATTTTAACAAAAATTGGAAATGCTCACCTAATCAAACATGTGGGATATATTAGCACTACCTGTGCATTTCGTATCGCACAAGTAGGATACAAGATATTTCGTGGGATATATCTTCGATATTTAAAACATTAGGCTCCACTTTGTACAAGCTCATGGATCCTTTATACAATGGGACTATATTAATCCCCCTCAAATGGTAAGTTCATTCTAGTTATTTATTTCATTCATATGATATATGCATTTGCCATTATTTATGTTTTGCCTTAGAATCAAGGGTATTTGCCCATGAAATGTAATTAAGGGCATGTGCCAGACCATAGTCTAAAATATATATTTTAACCCATATTAATAAAAGCCTCTTAAAAGGGGCGTGCTTTCTTTCTTTATGCATACCTCGACTATGCTCTACAACTGCCTATGGAAATCATCCCCAATCCAATCCCCCAAAAATCCATGTCGACAACTGCATACACACATACATACATATGTCCAACCATCCATCCATCTATCCATGCATGCATAAGTACACACACTTATACGTTCGTAACACACACACATGTGTGCACATATGCACACGCGTACACAACACATGTACACTCACACACACGTGCCCCACATGCTCACAAACACGACTACACACGCACAAACACATGCCTCACACACACACACACACACACACACACACACACACACACACACAAGTACACTCAAACACACATGCCTCACATACTCATACATGCGTAATACACACACTCACACGTGTCCTAGACGTATGACACCCACACACACCCCACCACTCACCTCTCTCTCCCTTAATCATAACTACCCTCACCCTTCTCTCTCACAGCTCCCACATGTAAACTCCCACCCTTCTCCCAGATGCCACCACTCACCCCTCCCTCTCACAAATCATAACCCCTAAATGTTTCCCCAATCCGCTCCCTTAATCCCTCTCTCTCTAACTATAAAACCACACACGCTCCCCACTCCATTCCTCATATGTTCAAGGGGGGAGAGAGAGAGAGAGAGAGAGAGAGAGAGAGAGAGAGAGAGAGACTTTGCACCCACAACCCAACCCCACTACATTCCTCATATGTCCAAGAGAGAAGTGGAGAGCGACTTTGCACTCACACCCTATCTAATGAAACCTCATCAAAGCAAGGCCTGTTTGGACAACGGTATTAAATGGTATGGAATTGCATTAGATGGAATTAACACCATTATTGCACATTGATTACATGTCTAGAAATACCATAGTCTTTTCACCGTCCAATCCCACATTTGGGATCAAACTCTTCCATTGGGTAATATGCTATTAAGTGAAGCCTGCGTTTGGTGGACCATGGAATTGTAATCAACGGACCGTATTTCACAACTGATGCTGGTCACCTATACACATATGCAACTTGAATGTCACGTGCAAAGGGCACATATGAATGGACGGCATGGATAAAACACATGCATCAATATGGGGCCCACAAATGTGGATTTCAAAATCCACCAGAAATCTTGCAATATCCACCATTGGCTCTGGAATATATGATATCAGGATTAATCCAATCCTTCTTGCCATTTCCAAGAATCGGATGGAATATGCACAGGACCAAATGCAATTTCATACCACCTAATCCCATCTAACGCCACATGCCAAACAGCCCCTTAAGGATTTGGATCACTTATTGATAGTTATAGATTTTAGTTTCTTGATATTTGGATTTTATTTGTAATAAGTTTGGATTACGATGATTGTATGTAGATTTTGGTTTGGAAACATTTTAATTATAAAATGGAATTTGTTAGTATTTCCCTTTATTTAAATTTTAGCTGAATGTTATGTGATGGATAGTACATTATATGGAGGGTTGTGAACTTAGAAATATTGAGCTGTGCCCTCAGGTGCGATATCGGGTCAAGCACACCTAGGTGCCAGATTCGGAGCGTGACAGACCGACAGTTGCTTCTGGAATAAGAGCCGTGCCCTCAGGTGAGTGCTCTCTCTCTCTCTCTCTCTCTCTCTCTCTCTCTCTCTCTCTCTCTCTCTCTCTCTCTCTCTCTCTCTCTCTCTCTCTCTCTCTCTATGTGGCCTTGAAATGATCCATCCAAGCCATACATCATTTGTTGAGGATACATCTAGGCCATGCGTTTGTTAGATTCCATGATAAATAGAACCTAATATGATCTACAGGGTATTAAGACCTATATATCATGCAGTTGTCATTTTGTTTTTATTGGTCATACGGTTGTTGTTTTTAACGTCCATGCACAAGCATATGGGAAGAGACTATTGGACTCTTTAATGGCGTGATGTCCGTTATACCCATTTGATTAAGGTAAGTAGCTAACATGCTTTATTTAACGGTCAATTGATATTTTTGGTATAGTGTATAAAACCATAGAACAAGATAAACTCATACAGCTGAATACAAAGATATACTGATACAGCTGATACATAAGGAATCCAAAAAGAATTGGGTTCTTTATGCAAACCATAAAGATAGAGAGGGTTTTCACTAAATCGTATGGCCCAAAACACTCTCAAAGCTGTTTATAGAGCTCCATATGCATGATGTACAACACAGGGTTAGAGTATTTTTGGACTCTTTATTTGTTGTTTTCTCTTTCTTGAGGAAAACCTATTTGTTAGCAACTAGAAAGGGTTGTTTAGGTCACTTGAGCAGACATTCAATTAGGTTCTTGATGATTGCATTAATTGTGTAAACGATAGGATTCGCTTATTGGATTTTGCAATAAATCAGCAATTAATGTAATTAGGGCTATATAAAGCCATACATGTGGACCAAAAGACAGTGGATTCTAATGAATGAATGTTGATTTATTTATTTTTAATTCTTGCGATGGGTTTCAATTTCTAGAGGTGTGATGCATTACAAACCCCTTCAATGCAATGCTTTAGGGTTCATGTTAAGCAATTCCACATAGTTATCATCTTCAAAAAAAAACCACATAGGTATCCTTTAACCCTTGCTTTTCCTTCATTATTTGTTAAATTTTAGAGTATGTAAAGCTCAATTATGGCATTGTGAAGAAGATTAGAAGCTCTGACCGGTACATATTTATAGAATCAATTTAGTTAAGTTCAATTTCTTCAAGTTGCCGCATCAGATAAGGTGAGCTGGTGTGTTTATGGTTCTCTTAGTTTTAGGGTGGAAAGAGAAGGTGAAATGGTTTGTCCCTTAGGCTCTCCCAGTTGCAACGTATAAAAAGAGGTAAGAGGGGATTTATGGTTGCTTAAGAGCATGGATTGTCAAGTCTTGCATCTCCTTATATTTTTGTGCATTGATTCATTGGTGTCCCTATACATGTCATCATGTTACGATAATCAATCTTGTGTCTCCTTCTCTATCTATTTCCATGGAAGCTCAAACTTATAGTTATGCTTGTTTCAAGTTATCTTCACATATTTCATACGCATACATAATTGAAGTGTTTCTTCAAGTCGAGTCAACTGGTTTGCTAGATTGTAGATTGTGAGCACCCTGATCACCCGACATAGCTATGCAAAGGGAAGACCAAATCCATTGGGATCATTACTTACGTCAATCGTATTTGGTTCCAATCGTATCGTTTACTAAATAGATAAAGATCAAAGCTCTCTCACGCATTCAAGCCAAGCCAAGAGAAAGCCATTGGAGAAGACATTTTGTTGTGAAAATCTTTTGCATTTAATTTTTTTAATCCACATGTTTGTTCATTTTCTTTTATTTGTTTTTTTTTTTTTTTTAAACCTTTTTAGAGAAGCATTATTAGTTATCACTTTTTCTTGATTCTTTGGTGTGGTTTTTCAATTTTCTAGTAACCATCTCTAGTTGAGCAGCCATGGTGCTTGGTTTAAGTATTTTGGAAGTGATCCATTATATATGGGTTGCACTCTAGTGGCACCACCTCTAGGCCAGATATGGAGCCCAGTGACGTATAGAAACCATTCAACCCATCCATCAGATGAGTCACTTCAAAATAACCTCCAATGTCGAATACGAAGCTCGATTGAAAAATGAAGTGAGCCATGGCTAAGGGAATAAGCAGGTAGAGAAATCCCACCTTCTTCCTTTGATATTAGAATTTCTAGCACTACTTTTGACATTAGAACAATACAAGAAAGCACATTTCTACTACCAAACTAGTTATCTTCACGTGATTGATACACATAAATAATCGAAGTGTTTCTCCGAGTTGAATTAAATGGTTTGCCGGATTGTAAATCATGAGCACCCCAATCGCTTGACATAGCTATGCAAATAGAAGATCAAATCAATTAAGATTAGAATCATTGTTTATGTCAATCATATTTGGTTCCAATCATATCCTTTGCTAAATAGATAAAGATTGAACCTCTCCCCTGCATTTAAGCCAAGCCAAGAGAAAGCTTGTGGAGAAGACCTTTTGTTGTGAAAATTTTCTGCATTTAATTTTTTTAATCCACATAATTGTCATTTTCTTTTATTTCTTTTTCTTTTACTTTTTTTAAATGATATTTAGAGAATTATCATCAGTTATCACCTTTTCTTGATTCTTTCATGTGTCTTTTCAATTTTCTGGTAACCATCTCTAATTGAGCGGCTTTGGTGCTTGGTTTAAGTATTTTGGAAGTGACCTTATTATAGTAAGCGCACACTCCAGTGGTGTTGCTACCACCGTAATCTTATGGTGGTACCACCAAGATGTGGGGCTTAGTGACATATGGAAACCATCCAACGCATCCATTACATGAGTCACCTCAAAAAAACCTCCAAGGTTGAATACGAAGCTCGATCCAGAACTGAAGTGGACCGTGGCAAAGGAAATAAGCAGGGAGAGAACCCCACCGATTGAATTTCATAGGGGCACACCTGACTCCTAAAATAGCCTGATTTGTGGCCCAAGTATTTGAATGGACTAGATTCCATATATAGAACATGGTAGGCGCCTCGCTATAGTCATTGGTGGGCATTTCAGCTCAATATTTTCCATGTGGGATGGCCCACCTAAGTTTTTAATCATACTGATTTTTTTAGGCTGGGGACTTTTTGAGGTGACACATCAGACCAACGTGTTGGATTCCATGAACACATCAGTGGGCCTCAGATCATGTCTGTACCATCGTAAGTACTAACCGAGCGCAGACCTTATTGCTGAATGGGCTACCCATATGGATGGGCCTGATGTTGATCTTGGGTTTCTTAACGCCTCCTAGGTGCTGCTATCTCAGCAGTCCCTTTTACCTGTTTTTCTTTTCCTTTTCCTTTAATGCAAAGTTATCTTTCAAAAAAAAAAAAAAAAACATCTTCTTCTTTTTTTCTTCACCCTCTCCCATTTTCTACATTTTATATGAGAATTTAGAGCATTTTTTTAACAATAGAAAAATATCAAAAAGCACATTTCTACTACCAAACTAATAAAAAGCGCATAACAAAGCAAGAACAAAAATAGTGATTGATTATCCAATTTATCTTCACAGATTACTTACATTCTTATTTCAACTAAAACACACAAAAATCAATATCACCTTCAAAAGATCAAATCGCATAAAATAAAATAAAAAACACAATAATTTCAAAGTAGAGATATTTATAAACTCCTCCAAAATGTTCCAAAAATCGAATTCCATATATACTCTTATAGAGAGATGAACTGAAATACTGACATGGGACGAGACAAGAGAGATCCACTTGCAGGAGCTCCGACGGGAACGGGGAGATTCTTCGAGCCAGCAGGGGGTCCGACGGGAATGGGGAGATTCTTCGAACCATCAGCATCAGAAACGATTGATACATCGCCGATCCTTGAAATCGAATTGGACAGAAGTCCATTAAAAAACAATAAGAGGATAGAGAAGAGAAGGAAGAAAAGAGAAGATAATTTCATGAAGAAAGGATTTTTCCGGAGTTTGTCGGACGGGTGGAGAAATGGAGGATAGATATGGGAAGAAAGACGGGAGTCCCTCTTTCAAAAGAAAATTGACGGAAACAGTACCTGTGGCGTACGTTAGCAAGACCGCAGCCGCCGCAATATCCAAGCCATCCATCAGGTGGACCCCACCGCGTAGATTTTACTATCCATAGGGAAGCGGATTGGCTGGTGTACCACACACCAGCTATGTGGTTGATCTAGGTACGTGTCGTGCGAAGACGAGCATTGACGCTCCTCGAGCTCCGAGTTGTACGAACGGTTCAAATGAGATCAAAGTTACATGGCCCACAGTGATGTATTTATTATATCTACACCGTTCATCTATTTTTAGACATCATTTTAAGCCATATACAAAAAATAATCATATCCAAAAATCATTTGGACCATACCACAAATAGCAGTGGAGATAATGATTTTCACTGTTAAACAATTCACAGGGCTTACCATAACATTTATTTTCCATCCAATCTGTTCATAAGGTTAAAAAGACCTCAATGAAGAGGAATAGCAAATTTCATATTGTTCTAAATCTTCTGTAACCCCAAAAAGGGTTTCAATGGTAGACGTTCAATCCCCCATTGCCTTTTGCAATGTGGTCTATTTGATAGTTAGATCTTTCTTATTTCCCTTCCCAAGCATTAAGACGTGCTCGTCAAATGAATGTACAGTTTGGATATAACACCTTCCTCTTGATCAGGCCCACAGAACTTGCTGATGTAAATATAGCAGCTATATTGCTGGTGTGACTAGCACCAACCAATCCCCTTCCTATCCAAAGATAAAGGTCATCTGTCTGTTCATAGGCGTGCAATAACATTTATTAGAAATAGAAGCTGAAGGATTAAAATCTTCATTTAATTTTTTCATAACCGTACATTTGTTATATTAATTGTGGCCCACCTAATTAGTGAATAAAACCGATTATTGGAATATGTAATCTGCAGAGTGGTACCTTTCTGATGAATGGATTGGATATTACACCTATCCTCTATGTTGGCATATATGGTTGCGTGTGCATTTAGCAAAGTTCTTTAATTGGAGCTGTGTTTTGTTAAGCCCCGGCAAATGAACAAGTCAGCCAATGCACAGCCTGGTCAACCTGGCAAACCTGTGCAGTATCCTAGCCATCATGCATGACAAACGTGCAATATCCAAGCCATTCATAGGAAGGATACTAGTATCTAGATTCCTGATCTTGAGAATCAGTTCTGTCCACTTATCAGGTGGGCCATAATTAACTGAATACATTTGTTTGTGAAAAAACAACTGAAGTTTTCTTTCACATCGAATTATTTCTAATATCATGATATGCTTATTGAATGGACCACCTTTATCTTTGGACCGTGACGTTTTACACAATTAGGTCCACCTGATGAATGGCTTAGATAGTTCACATGTTTGCTGTTTTGGCACGTGTGTTGTGCATAGCTAACTTGTACCTCTGTGTGGGCTTACCAAATTCCATCTGAGCATGCGATTTTTTTTTTGTTCTCCATCTCTTTAAAATGACTTATTTTCAACACTCATCACTCAAATTTAATATTTTGGGTGATTTTATATGATACAGATCATTTGATATGGACGGTCACATTTAGTCGATAAAGTAACTCTTTAGTAACAAACCTGCGGATGAAATGGTCTGCGTCGAAATGTTGAAGCACCAGTTTTTATACACAATTTTCACCATCCATTTTGTAGGTGGATAGTTAAAAAGGCCTGGCTGGTATGGAATATGTGCTGAACGGAATGAAGGGTTCAGATCAATCAATTGTACTATTCTAGTGTGATGATGCAAGTAGGAGTACTATGCCATATAAGAGCACTTGGTCCTGAAAAATGCACCAGTCCTTAAGGCCTACTCTTGAAAACATCTTGAGAGCCATAGAAGTTTCAGATCAAGCTGATGTATGTGTTTTGTCTTCACCCACCCCACTCCTATTTGCAAAATTTTAAGATTTAAAATTATAAAATAAAAAAATAAAATAAAAAAGACTCTTCACCTCCACCTTTAAGAAATTTTAAAATTACGAAGGCTACCACTTCAACAACTCTAATCTAATATATTAAAAAATCCATCTTCCCTAAGCACCAGGAACTAATGAGATGTTATTATGTCATTCATCTACTCACAAATAATGAAAGTGTCACTCATCCCAGCTATAAAAGGGGTCTCCTCCCTTGTTCCCAACAAAAACAAACTTTGCATTTGGTGAGAAGGCTCTCCTCTCTTTCTCCTAGGTCCTTGGTTGTACTCTCTTATACTGTTAGCTATCTCTAGCCTTAACCCAGCTACTCTCTACACCCATAACCACTCCTCTCCTTTTAAGGACTAAGAGTTGGGCTGCAATTGAAGAACTTTAATTATCTTCAATAGCTTGAGAAAGCACTGAGGTGATCTCTTAGCATGAGGAATTACTGAAGTTCTTTCTTTTCTGGCTCATATATCTGTTGAGGTCCTCTGTCATGATTATTGAATATCTTAATGGAGTAAAGTGTGAGATCTAAGAGTTACAATCATCTCCCACGACTTGAGGAAGCTTTCGGTTATTTAACTGGCGTTAAGTGTTGGAGTTCTTCATTCTCTACTCATATCTTTATGCCCTCATTTGATTGAGGACTCATTTATAAAGTTTCTATTTACTTTATTGTATTGTTATATCCTTTTTTTCTCATACAAACACCACGGTGCCTTTTTTGTATATTCATTCACCTCAAGCAATAATCTATAACTAAAATTTTCATAGATGAAAAATCTTGTAAAGAAGACGCATTATACATTAGTGGAGAAGGATGCTTCATACTTTCTTTCTCTATAACTGAGGCCATTTCTCATAATCTGAGGCCATTTCTCAGAATCTATGATATACACATGAAGTTATTCAAATCTAAAGTACAAGTACATCTGTGTCCTTGTGATTCTACGTCCAATATACCATAAATTCTAAAATTTCTAGCTAGCGACAACTCCTTAAAATTTTCTTTTTTCTTTTACGAAAACTCTTTCAATAAGCTTGATGGTTTGATCCACAGATCATGTTAAGAAGAGTTTAATCTCGAAAATTTTTACGGTAGCTACCATTCTATCGCAGGTACTTGCTGACCTAGAAAATTTAACAATGTTACCCTTTAATCATTTTTTATTAAACCTCCCATTCCAGCGTATTTGGGATTATCGATTGCACTGCCCTTTAAATTGAGTTTACGATAGTTAAAAAAGTGTAGATTGTTAAAGCAATCGAGTCTTATTTTTGTGTTTATGCTTGCCTTCATTGTCAAGCATAAACAATGTCAATCATGCCTAAAACATTTAAGTACTACACATTGTTGGGGGCCTTGCACAAAACCTTAAGATCTAGCCTCCCAAAACAAATTAGAATTATGGGATAATTTGGGATGCTATATCCTAATGTTTTGTGCAAGGCCCCCAACAAAGTGATATCAGAGCTAAGTTCATTGAACGGGTAGGATCGGTTTTGAATTATGGAAGGTGGCTCATCAAGGATGATCAGCCTCAATGTTTCTAACTAGAACATATGGAAGGCTAAGATGGAGGACTTGCTTTATTGCAAAGACTTATATTCTCCAATTTTAGGTATATCAGCAAAATTCAAAGATATGTCTGATGATGATTAGAAGAAGTTGGACCAGAAGGCGGTGGGGTTTATTAAACAATGGCTGGATGATTTTGTGTTCCACCATGTGTCTACAGAGATCTCAGCCGCTAGCGTATGGCTGAAATTGGAAGGGTTGTATGAGAGGAAGACAAACGGTAATAAAATCTTCCTAATAAGACGACTTGTGAATCTCAAGTTCAAAGATGGTGATTATGTGGCTGAGCACATGAATGAGATCAGTAATATAGTGAATCAGCTCTCCGCTATGAAGATGTTCCTGGATGATAAATTGCAGGCTTTACTATTGCTTAGTTCATTGCCTGACAGTTAGGAGACATTGGTGGTGTCTTCAAGTAACTCTGCGCCAGACGGAAAGGTATCCATAGAACAGTTAATCAGTTGTCTCTTGAATGAGGAGACAAGGAGGAAGTCTCAGGGGTTTACTCAGCAAGGGGCCCTTGTGACACAGAACGGGTGAGAGGAAAGAATAGGAATGGCAGAAAGGCCCGAGATAAATCAAGAGGCAAGTCGAGTACCAAGAAGGATGTTAAATGCTGGAATTGTAGCAAGAAGGGTCACTATAAGCATGAATGTCGTAAGAATAAGAACGACAAGAAAGGAAAAGAAAAGGAGAAGGAAGATAAATCAGATTCTACTGTGGTCGCTTCAGATGACGACATTATAGTTATTCTTTCTGGAGATCATGATGTATATCTCACGGCTACGAATCAGGACACCGATTGGGTGATAGACTCGGGAGCCTCGTTTCATGCGACTTCACGCAGAGATTTCTTCACAAGCTACAAATCCGGTGACTTTGGGACCGTGAAGATGAAAAATTCTGGTATATCGAAGATCGTAAGGGTCAGTGATATTTGTGTGAAAACCGATGTGGGCTGCACATTTTTTCTCAAGGATGTGAGGCATATCCCAAACCTTCGCCTCAACTTGATGTCGACAGGAAGGTTGAATGATGATGGCTATGAAAGCTGATTTGTTGGTGGGCCTCATCAAGGGTTTATTTATCGCAGCCAGAGGAAAGAAGTGTTAGACCCTTTATAAGGCAAGTGTCAGTGTATGTAAGGGTGGGTTGAACACAGAGGAAGATTCAGCTATTGACATGTGGCACAGGCATCTAGGCCACATGAGTGAGAAAGGGTTTCAGGTACTAACGAAGAAGCGGCTCCTTCTAGACATGACAGGTATACCTCTCAAAACCTATCTTGATTGTTTATTAAGGAAACAACATAGAGTTTCATTTATTAAATCTGCTTCTCATATTAATAAAATGCATGCATTAGATTTGGTTTATTCTGATATTTGTGGTCCTATGAAGAAAAAAACCTTGGGTGGGGCATTGTATTTTGTTACTTTTATAGATGATGCATCTAGGAGGGTTTGAGTTTATGCTTTGAAATCCAAGGACGAGGTCTTTGGTGTGTTTAAATTGTTTCATGCTATGGTCGAGAAAGAAACAGGTAGATCATTGAAGTGCATCCGCACTAACAATGGTGGTGAATACATCAGTGACTTCCACAAGTATTGTAAGTCCCTGGGTATACGGCATAAACAGACAGTTCCTAAGACCCCTCCATCATAATGGTGTAGCTGAGTGAATGAATCGCACCATTGTTGAGAGAATCAGATGCATGTTATTCCATGCGAAGTTGCCCAAGACGTTCTGGGGAGAAGCAATGCACACGGCACTGTATTTGATAAAGAGGTCTCCATTAGTCCCGTTGAATGGAGAAGTACCTGAGAAGGTGTGGACTGGACAAGATACATCATATAATCATCTCAGGGTGTTTAGATGCAAGACATCCGATCACGTACCAAAGGACGAGAAGTCCAAGCTCGATACGAAGATCAGACAATGTGCGTTCTTGGGGTATGGTGATGAAAAGTTCTGTTATAAATTGTGGGATTCGACCGAGAATAAACTCGTTAGGAGCAGAGATGTGATCTTCTTTGAAGATCAGTGTATATAAGACATTGGTAAGCCAGAGAAGAACCAACCTAGTTCAAGTGAGCTAGAGGACATGAATCCGATTATTCATCCTGTGGTGTCTGATGACGGGGGAGTACAGTAAGGTGTAGAGGACAAGGAAGTTCATATAGAAGATGGACCAGGGGAACAACCCCCACTTGATCCACCTGTTGAGCCACAGGTGAGGAGTCATTTAGGGACAGACAGTCATCCAAGAGGTACTCATCGCATGAGTACATTATGCTGACTGATGGGGGAGATCCAGAAGATTATTTTGAGGCTCTAGCCGACGAGCATAAGGGAGAGTGGTTGAAAGCTATGCAAGAGGAGATGAAATCCTTGCATAAGAACCACACCTATGATATGGTGAAATTGTCTAAGGGCAAGAAAGCTTTGAGCAATAAGTGGGTGTTTAGAAAAAAGATTGAACAGAAGAATTCACAGACGAGACCAGACTTGTGGTGAAAGGGTTCGGTCAGAGAAAAGGTATAGACTTCGAGGAAATATTCTCACCAGTGGTGAAGATGACATCCATACTGGTGTTGCTTGGGTTGGCCGCTAGCATGGATCTGGAGATAGAACAGTTAGATGTTAAAACTGCCTTCCTCCATGGTGACCTAGAAGAAGAGATTTACATGCACCAACCAGAGGGGTTCGAAGTAAAGGGCAAAGAGCATATGGTGTGTAGGCTGAGAAAGAGCTTATATGAGCTGAAACAAGCTCCACGGCAATTGTACAAGAAGTTCAACTCATTTATGTTGAAGCATGGGTATGACAAAATGGAGTTGGATCACTGTGTGTTCACGCGCAAGTTCTCAGATGGTGATTTCTTAGTTCTGTTGTTATACGTTAATGACATGCTCATCATAGGAAAAGACATCAAGAAGATCGACAGGCTGAAACAGGAGTTGGGCAAGTCATTTGCGATGAAAGACTTATGCTCAGTTAAACAGATCCTAAGAATAGAGATAACCCGTGACAAAAGCAGAAGGAAGCTTTGGCTATCACAAGAGCAGTATATTGAGAAAGTCTTAGAGCGGTTCAATATGAATACAGCGAAGCCGGTTAGTACTCCACTAGATGGTCACTTCAGATTAAGTAACAGGCAGTGTCCCAAGAAGAAGGCAGAGGTGGAAGAGATGCAGAAGATACCCTACGCGTTAGCTGTAGGAAGTTTGATGTATATTATGGTGTGTACATGCCTAGACATAGCATATGCGGTTGGTGTTGTCAGCCGGTATCTTGCCAATCTTGGCAAAGAGCATTGAGCAGTGGTGAAATGGATACTGCAGTATCTAAGAGGCTCATCCAGGTTGAGCCTATGCTATGGTGATAGAAAACTTGTGTTAGAGGGCTGCACAGATACAGATATGGCAGGTGACATAAACTCCAGGGAGTCTACATCGGGGTTCATGTTCACTTTTGCGAGGGGAGCAGTTTCTTAGCAGAACAAGCTATAAAAGGTTATAACATTGTCGACGACAGAGGCCGAGTACATTGCAGTCACAGAGGCATATAAAGAGATACTTTGGATGAAGATGTTCTTACAGGAACTTAACCTGAAATAAGAGCAATACGTGGTCTATTACAATAGTCAAAGTGTTATACACTTGAGTAAAAATCCAAGTCAGCACTCCAAGTCGAAGCACATAGAGATTCGGTATAACTAGATCAGGGATACTTTGGAACAAAATGTGTTACAACTTGAGAAGGTCCACACGGACGATAATGGGTCAGACATGATGACCAAGGCTTTGCTCAAGGGCAAGTTTGAGGTTTGTAGAAACCAGGCTGGCTTGAAGAAGGTGAATTCCTCTTGAGTTGGAAAGGGGGAGATTTGATAAGGTTTTCCTCCTCAGTTCAAAGGAGAGATAGTGCAAGTGCTCGACTAGTCGAATGTCACTCGACTCAAAGTCCAGCGAGCTTAGTGAACAATGCTTGACCAGTCGAGGGCCGGCTCGACCAATCGAGTGAACAGTGCTCGACCAGTCGAGGGCCAGCTCGACCGGTCGAGTGAACAGTGCTCGACCAGTCGAGGACTCTCCTCAACTAGTCAAGCTTACGCAGATTTGAGTCCGGATCTTGTGCGGACTGCGAAAATTGGAGGCGGTTTCACCAGAGGTGCAAAAGGGGGTTTCCAAATCTATAAATATGGGTGCATAGGGCCTTTCTAGGTAATGTAAGAGGGTTTCCTAAAGCTTTACAAGGGTTTGTTAAAGGGTTTAGGGCTATCAAAGGTGTGTGAGAGAGAAAAAGAGAGAAAGAGAGAGGAAGCTTGTAGAAGGGAGGTTATGCTTGTAGAGGTGATCTACTATATCTCAGCGCTTCCACGTCCTCGTAATCGGTGAGATCTCTCCATTTTCTTTTATTCTCTCATTGTTTATCCACTCCTGCATGAGTGAAGAAGGTTGTAACGTTCTACTTCATAGTGGATTGTTGATCTAGACGAGGTCCCGTGGTTTTTACCTCTTTGAGAGTTTTCCATATAAAAATCTCTTGTGTCGTGTGGTTTATGCTTTTATTTATTTCATTGATTTATTATCCCACAATTCTGGTTTGATTTGGGAGGCTAGATCCTAAGGTTTTGTGCAAGGCCCCCAACACACATTGCGTGGTTTGCTTGAGTTTTGGATTGTCAAATAAATGAATTCATTAGTGGAGTATAAACACTATACTAGGCCCCATGCACAAACCTATGGTTAACATGTCCTATCAACTATTGATTATGGTGTGCCCCACTTGAAGTATGGAAATTGTTGATTTTTGTCTGGAAGACCTAACAACAAGTGTCACACATGATGGATGGACGGAGTGGATTCACATATAAGACATGGTGGACACCATGGATCTCAGGTTTTATACTCACTATAGCAGAGGATTTTCAGTACCTCTAGCATGCACAAAACTAGTGAGAAAAACTTAGGCTGTGTTTGTTAACGCTGAATTTTTGCACTTAACGCGGAATTGAAAATTTTTTCCGTATTTAGTGGTGTTTGTTAATGCGTTGTTAACGCGGAAGATGGAAAACACTAAGTGGTTTTTCACTGAATTCTTTCCCTGACAGGAGTCTAGCTTAATGGTGAACACAGAATGCGCTCCGTGATTTTTCATTGAACAAAAATTTTTTTCAAGTTACTACGGAAATTTTTTCTTTTAAATTGTTTACGCAGTAAAAAATCAACCTTTAAATTGTGAAACTTCTTTATGCCCCACCATGATTTATGTGTTTGATCCACACCATCCATTAACTTTTTCATATAATTTAAGGTGTGAACCAATAAAAGAAGCAGGTCCAATGATTAATGGGACCACAAGGTGGGGATTGAACGTCCACTGTTAAAAACTTCTTGAAAGCTGGAGAAGTTTTAGATCAAGCTGATATTTGTGTTTTCACTTCATCCACGTCTACATGACCTAATGAATATGTTGGATGGTAAAAAAACATCACAGTGGCCCTTAGAAAGGTTTCAACGATGGATGTCATTATAACTACAGCATCCTTTGGTGTGGCTCACTAAAGCTATGGACCTGCTTCATCTTTCATATCATATATTAAAATAATATAAGAAAAATAATGAACGACTTAGATAAAACACTTACATCATGGTAGGCCCTACAGATCTCCGCCCGGACCGTCCGGGCAGGGGTAGGACGCGATCCGCGTTCGAAGCGAATGGGCTCTGGGAGCCTGGGACAGATTGGGAAGCGGATTGGCTGGTGTATTGACGTCAACAAGTTCTGTGGGTCCCATCATGATGTATTTGTTATATCCAAACCGTCCATCCATTTTTCGAGCTCGTTGTAAGGCTTGAGCCGAAAAATAAGACAAATTTAAAGAAAACCTAGACCACACTGCAAAAAGCAGTGGGGGATTGAACGTCTACCATTGAAACCCTTTTGGGGTCACAGAAGTTTCAGATCAGTACGAAATTTGTTTTTTCTCTTCATCCAGATATTTTTAACCTTATGAATAGATTAGATGGAAAATAAACGTTACAGTAGGACCTGTGAATTTTTTAACAGTGAAAATCATTATCCCGCCGCTATTTTTGGTGTTCCATTTGAGTTTTAGATATGATTCATTCTTTGGATAATGCTCTAAAATTATCTCGAAATTTTGATGAATAGTGTGGATATAATAAATACATTATTGTAGGGCCCATGTAACTTTGATCTCTTCGAACCGTTCGTACAACTCGGATCTCGAGGAGCATCGACACTCATCTTGGATGGGAACGGATTGGATACTCCCCCTGCCACCCGCCAATGGCTGGTGGTCGGTGCTCTGTGGGCCCTACCATGATGTATGTGTTTCATCCATGCCATCCATCTATTTTTTCAGATCATTTCATGGTATGGGACAAAAAATTAGATATATCAAAATCTCAAGTGGACCACATTACAGGAAACAGTGTTGAATGAGCGTCGACCATTAAAAACCTTACGGGGCCATAAAAGCTTTGGACCAAGCTGATCTTTGTTTTTTCCCTTCACCTTTATGACCTAATAAAAATATTGGATGCCAAATAAACAGTACAGTGCGCCTTAGGAGTATTTTAATGGTGGATATCCAATCATTATTGTTTTCCTATGGTGTGGTCCACCTGAGATTTATATCCCTCTAATTTTTGGGGTGAATCATTAGAATGATCTGTAAAAATGGATGAACGGAATGGATAAAACACATACATCATAGAGGGGCTAACAGAGCACTGACCACGGTGGCTGGGGGAGTAGCCAATCCGTTTCCGTCCAGTCCAGGACAGGGATCCCCTGCGAAAGCCTTCCGCGGGGAGTTCCTCCGCTTGCAACGTAGGTGGGGCCACCGGGATGTTTGTGAGAAATCCTCACCGTCCATCCATTTTGTGAGTTCATTTTAGGACATGAGGCCAAAGATGAACCGTATCCAATGCTCAAGTGGGCCGAAAACGTGATAATTAAACGTCCACAGTTGAAATATTTGTGGGGCTATTGAAGTTTTGAATCATGCTAATATTTATGTTTTCAGTTCATTCCAGTAGGAATGACGTTATGAACGGTATGGATGGCATGTAAACATCATTGTCGAATCAGGGAGGTTTCAATGGTAGGAATTTCCCTAAATACATTTTCCTTTAGTACGGCCCACTTGAGTCTTGGATCCTATTCACTTTTGGTCTAATCCCCTAAAATTAGCTCACAAAACGGATGGACAGAGTGGATTCCTAACAAACATTACGGTGGGTCCCACCTAAGTTCCCCGTGAAAGGCTTTAGTAGGAAATCCCCGTCCGCTCCTCTTCACACGAAGTTCCTACATTGGAAGCCTACATGGGGCTCATCAAGCTCCGAGTTGTACGAACGGTTTTGAGAAGATTAAAGTTGACGGGAAATCATCTGGTGTAGTACCAATTCATGTTTATTTTTTTTATAAAATACAACAAGCTTCTCATTCACTTCTCTATTGCATCATCAATTATTTTTTCAGCTTCTTTATAAAAGATTATAAATATTTTTCTTTGACAGATATTACAGTCTCTCTATCTTTGAAGATTGACTTGATTTTCTTAATTTTTTGTCTTTTTTATTTATTTTAATCAAGTAAATTTATTAAAATTGTAAGTAAATTTATACATGCAAATCATTAATTTTTTATCTGTTTTTATGAATAATTTTATACATGCAAATTTATTAAGTACTTTATAATTTATTTGAATTAAATAGAATAATTTTATTTTCATTTAATAAAAAATAATTTCTTTATAATGTAAAGCATTTCCAACTAGGAGATAGATAGGGGCAAATGTGTTAAATTAATATATTTCAGACATTTCAGATGTTTGTTAACTAACAAATTATTTCAAATTCAGTACTTAATTTTCAGACTTAAGCCATATTTACCAAACAAGTTTTTTGACTTAAGATTTCAGATTCAGGCTTCAGATTTCAAATACAAGCTTCATATTTCAGATTTAACAAACTGGGCCTTACACTCTCCTTTCCTCCGCAGAAACCCAACCCTCTGCAATGCAACACACATTATCTACACAATGTCCATGAAATACACCAACTCTATGAAGCCAACCATGTTTTATGTGTGACATCCACACCATCCATCAAGATATCCAGAACGATCCAAAACTCAGGTGGGCCACACCACTGGGAACAATGTAAATCATGATTATTATAACCTTTTAATTCACATGCTGTGGCCTGCCGTAGTTTTGGGTCACGTGAATTTATGGATGGAATATAAACCCTGTGGTAGGGCCATGCACAAATCAATGGTTGGGGTCCACTCTCCACTATTCCATGTAGTGTGGCCCACCTGAATTATGTAACACTCTGATTTTTGCCCCGGGGGCCTAATGTTAAGAGTCACACAAGATGTTTGGAGTGGATTGTCATATTAACAATGTGGATGTCACCCATTAAACACAGTGGGCCACAGATCTCAGATGTGTACAACAAGTGTGGTAGTCTGGTAGAGGAACTTTGGTCCCTCTTTCACACACAAAACGATTTGGAGAAAGCTTAGATACTTGAAACAAACTTGAATTCACTGGCAGAGTGTGATGGCCCATACATAGACACTTATAAATTGGATAATATCTAGCATTTAAATAATTACATATGAATTGTCCAAATTATATGTAGTAGTTATATGTGTCATGCACCAAAATTTATGCTTATCTCCTCGTCTAAATGTCAAATCAATGAACATTTAGTTAACAATACCTCTCTCTCTCTCTCTCTTACCCACTTCAAGAAATTCAGGTGGGCCACAACATGAGTTTTGGATCTGATCGAATTTCGAAATATTTCTTAATTAGTGCTCCTATAGTGACCACAACATGAGTTTTGGATCCGTCGCATTTCGATCTCCTACGTGTTAGGATTGTTCTAACATTGTAGATCATGATTATAACATTCAATTCCTTCACTAAATAAAGAAAGCATTTAGCAAGGCGATAATACAAGATTTGCAATGTTAGGACAATCTTAACACTTTAAAGGGTGAGATGCAAAGGTGATACTCATTAGTAAAATATTCAAACAATAATAAATTAAGAAGTAAAGAACTACACATGTTGACGCGGTCACAAACATAGTGACCTGACTGATGACGAATTTGATTTCTTGATGCAACGAGGTAAGTATATATTGCTTTTTTTAAGATGGTCGGTGTTCCTTGACAAAATCTACTAGTGTAACAGGATGCCCAGCGCGCTATTTCCATGATACAATCGTCCAGCATATAACCTGGACAACATACACAACTCACCTAAAACCTAATACCAATATCATTACCATATTTCTTTTGCATGACCAGGAGAAACAACAAAAGATTTTTTATAAAAAAAAGATTTTGAAAATGTGAGATTTGTGTTTTCCTTTCATTCATGTTTGTATGACCTTATGAACAGGTTTGATTGCAAATAAACATTAATAGGGGCCCTAGAAAGGTTTCAACGGTTGACATCATTATCTTCATTGTTTCGCTCAAGTGGGCCACACTGGAAAACAGTGGGAACTGAATGAATGCCTAGTGTTGAAAATTCTTGAAGGCCACAAAAGTTTTGGATTAAGCTAATATTTGTGTTTTCCCTTCATTCATGCTGGTGTGACCTTATGAATATGTTTGATGACAAATAAACATTGTTGTGAGCCATGGGAAGGTTTCAACGGTTGATGTCATTATTCCCACTGTTTTCTATAATGTAATTATAATTCAATTTTGGGTCCATGTCTTAAAATGAGCTAGGAAAATGGATGGACGATGTGGATAAGACACATGCGTTATGTTGGGCCCCAAAGAATTTATTTAGTATGCTACTCAGTACCCCCATCGACGTCCCATTGAACCATGATCTTTGTTTCATTTGCATGCAGGTGGCCTCGCTCTTAGGGAAATTAAACAATACGTGGCCACCACATACTTCAACGATATACGCACGTCTTCATTTTGACAAGTGGTCCAGTGGTATTCTAGGTTCCAGACCATTCTGGAGAATATTTGATATATATAATGCTTGTTAAAAAACTTGGATTTTAGTGCCTTTTGGAGTAGTCGCATGTCAGAAAGGAAAGAAGAAAAACTTGTATTTATAAGTAGGGTGTTGAGTACCTTACTATTTGCTTGGTGATTCTGTGGAGTACCAAGACTTACTTGTTCGTATTGGAAGACGCGCGCATAGACTCGAGCATGGCCTCAGTGCAAGGGCGTGAGCATACAGGGCAGTGTGGCTATAGAGCTACTAGTAGCGTACGTTGCACTTTGCTCGTGTTGCTAGGCAGTGTGGCTATAGAGCCACTAGTGACGCACTTGGCTCATGTTGTTCCCTCATGAACCGATGCGAGTTGCAGTGCAACAGTGGTTATGGGTCAGGTGACTGGAGTGTTGTAGGTAAGAGGTCTAAAAAAGACCTATCCCTTTTATATAAAGGCTGGAACTAGTTGTTTAAGAAGTAGTGTAACTGCTCATATAGTATTAAACTAAACCATATAGAAACTGCTGAATATAGCTAGCCCAACAATCATAAAAAGCTAGCCACTAAGTCTAAATGGCTAGCATGTAGCTGGTTTTCTCACATGTAAAATGATTAGAAACTGCCAAATGATAGCTAATTTCTCACCAACAACCATAAATGGTTATGTCATGTGGAGTTATGACTTTGGACCAAAGTGTCTAACAATCCTAACCTATATAAACAGTGCCTTGGGTGGTTCATTGGACCATCACCAACCACTTGAATCACTCTCATACGACCCAACAAGAAAAGCTCAAGTGATCTTTGATCAAGATAGTACGGTTCAATACAAACCTTAGCCAGTAAATCCTCAGGAAATCAACCAGTGTAATGGTCTAAGCCAGCTACTTCCTTTCTAATCTTCTCGCTGGTATGAGAATTTTTTCTTTAAGTATTTATCTATTAGCAAATTGTATACACAGAGTTCTATTAGTAGTTTCATCATACTTGTTGAACGTAAAACCTTATACAGGCTCGTCGTATCCTGAAGCTATTTGTCTGCAATCTGTCAACAGTATCAATTACTTTGAGAAGGGGCAATGGCGTACGTGCTTCAGCCTGTCCTTAATATTTTTGGTTTCTTTTATTATTTTACAGTAATTATAAATATGTAATTTGAAAATAAAAAGTTTCTAACACATTTTGCTGCTGTATCCCATCATCAATTCAAACATGCCCCATAAATCTTCTTAGGATGAAAATCTTAACCCTTTAATATATATATATATATATATATATATATATATATATATATATATATATAAGTGATCTGATAAAGAGAATAAAGAAGAGAAAGAGCCGTTCAACTGAAAAAGACCCCTGTACTTGTTTCATGAATCTCCACACGTAGGATCCATTAGAGTAATGCTCAATCCAAAATGGGAATCAATAAAAAAGCAACGGTCCAGATTGCTTAACCATAGGCTTCACACGTCAGAATTGGAAATACGTGCAACGTACAAAGATGCTATGTGAGTATCATAAAATTCATATAATCCACCAAGTCTTGTTTGGTTGTGTGTATTGAGTGGGAAGAGAAGAATGCTATGCCTTTCCCCGCTCCAAGGAAGAGAGAAATGGTATCCTTTCTCCGCCGTTTGGGTAAGATGAAGCACTCGTGCGTGGTGTGCACGGGCCAAACACTTGCTGATCGGATTTTTTTTTTATTTAAAAAAATCAATACACGATTAGCTAATACGTGCAGTTTAAGTCAATTCAGGAGTTGGCAATACATGCTTTTATTTTGGACGGTCCAATTTAAAATGCATGTATGGGTCCCTTTTAAATTAAACAATACAAGGTAGTAGATGGGCCGTATATGGAACAGAAGCGGATTACCTGGGTGATGTGTTGACGTGGCAAAGTTCTGTGGGCCACACCATGATGTATGCATTATATCCACACCTTCCATCCAGTTTGCATGATCATTTTAGGATATGAGCCCAAAACTGAGGCAGATCCAAACCTCAAGTGGACCACACTACAGAAGGCAGTGGGGATTGAACGGCTACCATTGAAAATTTTTGGGGGCCCAGAAGTTTTGGATCATGCTGATATTTGTGTTTTCCATTCGTCCAGGTCTGTGTGACCCTATCCACATGTTGGATAGCAAATAAACATCATGGTGGGGCCTGGGAAAGTTTCAACGGTGGGCGTCATTGTCCCCACAGCTTTCTGTGGTGTGGTCCAATTGAAGTTTGGATCTGCCTTGTTTTTGCAATCATGCGCTACAATGATCATGCAAAAATGGACGGACAGTGTGGATATAACACATACATCATGGCGGGGCCCACAGGACTTTGCAGAGAGTAGGCAATCCGCTTTCGAATGGAACAGCCAGAGCAACGGTCAACAATGAAAGAAGTCGGGTTATTATGGAACGCTCATATGGACGTCACAACTCTACCTTCTGTACACAAAATCGTAACAATTGGTCACTTAGTTCAATGATTTTCTGAGTAAAGGTGGGAGCTTGGATGGTTAAAGGGCGTTTGGCTCGTAAGTTACTTAAGGCATAATTTGTTCATCTTATTTTTTACTTAATCAATAAATAAGTATGTTTGGTAAATAACATACTTATCCTCTAAAATGTAGATAAACATATTTGATTTCCAACATCATAAGTAATTATTCCGAAAGTCTGGTAAGTCCCCTCACATCCACCATCCATCATGTGCGGCTAAATCTTCGATGTTGATGGTTCATTGTGTGAGCCCCGCCTTTGATGTGGGCCTTCCATCATGCATGGCTGACCTTAGTTGTGGGTCATTCATTATTAGGGGTAGACCTTTAATGTGCACAGTTCATTAGGTTGGGCTCACCTTTGATGTTAGTTATCTATCATGTGGGGCCCACCATCAATGTTATTGTCCATCATGTGGGGCCCATCTTCAATATCCATTGCCCATCATGTGCAGCCCACCTTTGATATGGACTGTTCATCATATGGGCCCACCTCCAATGTGGGACCCATCTTAGATATGGGCCACTCATCATTAGGACGACTTATGATGTGGACTGTCCATCATGTGGTGCCCACCATTATTAATTGCCCATCATGTGGAGCCATGGGTTACCCATCATGTGGGGCTCACCTTAGATGTAGACCATTCATCATTAAGCGTGGACCTTTGATGTGGAACGTCCATCATGTGAGGCCACCTCAATATGAGCCATCATCATGTGGGGCCCACTAAATCATCTACCCATTCATTCATTGGATGATTTTCCAATCTCACGGACTTAGAAGGGGCTCATGGCCATATAGAGCATATTCCATTAAATAATTTCTCCAGTTGTTTTGTCACCAATGAAAATGAGAAAAATAAATTACTTTTAAAATATAAAAAGTAATAAAAAAAAGTTAATTTTCTAAAAAGCAAGACATCTAAGTTTAATAACCGAACTAAATTATTTAAGAAATGTAACTTATTCACTTCATAAGTTAAAAAGGCTACTTATTTGGTAATATCCAAACGGGGCCTTAATATCAGCCGATCGAAGTAATTTTTGTGGGGGAGGTGCAACCCCACTTGTACCATGATTAAATCTTTTTTCCTGATATAATAATATGGAGCTTCCATTTACTAACCGTTGATTGATGGTTAGGACCCCGTAAGCCATTGATTGATGGTTAGGATCATCAGTTCATAGCTGACATTTTCTTAGGATTGGATCGGCAACCAAAGGTGGGCCCATGCGATAGAAGGCATATTCCATTTTCGTGCCCATTAATTGAATGGTTAAAGTGATCTTTGAGTGGCATTTTGGCCCCATCACAGATACTCCCATCAATGGGTGGACCTTTTTCGAGTATAATAAATGTGGCCGTATGTTTCTATCCACAGCCATTAGTAGGTTGATTAGGTACGTCCAATCAAAGTGACTTCTCACATGTTTGGGTAATCAAATGTGGGCCCAAGTCATGGAAATTCAAGTCAATCATGGGACCTTTTCTAATATCATTAATATGGACTATCCATTTTCAAACCCATCGATCGGTTGCTTAGGATCATTCCATAAAACAAGTAAAGGTAGGTCCCACGTCATGGACATTCAATACTAATGATCAAGCCTTCTCTAATATTAATCAACATGGACCAACAATTTTCCTAGCTATCAATTATATGATTAGAATCTAATCAAAGTGATTTGTAAGGGAGACGGGGGATCAAAGATGGGACTCATGATGGACGGTCCATATCAATAATAATAACATGATCCTATAGCATCGACTCTATTTATTTATTATTATTATTATTATTATTTTTTGTTTCTGTTTGATGAGAAGTTACAATGGTACCTCTACTGTGATTATTGAGAGTCACGGTCAATTAAACGTGTATCTTCTCTTGGCTTAGTGGTAGTGTCTAATCTATGAGGTCAAGGGCTCAAGAAGCTATGCGTGCGTGGGTCCGTCTCCTTGGTTTAATAGACAAACTTTGTTTCAACACTGAGATCATAGGATCAACTGCCCATGTGGTGTGGGTGTTGGTGTTTTAAAATAAATAAATAAATAAATAAAATCAACAGGTTAATCATGAAATATCATGATATTTGGTGCAACCAAACACACCAATAGGAAAGAATCACTGAAAATGAGATAAATATTCAATGCCTAGGATCTTTTTAACAGGGTCTTTTTTTTTTCTTTTTTTTTGTGCATGATCCATCTAGAACAGAACTCATCATACCAAGGGTTTGGATAATTGAAGCAAGGGTCCCACTTGAAAATTAAAAATATATATGTAAGCCCTACCATATCATATAGACAATCTGTCTCAGCATTTTGTAGGGTATTTCAAGGTTTCTGGCAAGTTGCAACTCAATGTGCCAGGCTCGACTTCTAAAATCCAAATCTTGAATAGACTTAATCCAAACATTTAAAAGGTCCAACCCAAATCAAATCCAGGCCGAACCTGCTCTTATTTTCGGAGTAATTATATCTTACATCTTTGGGCCCATTTGGTAGATGCCTGAAAATGAATTGATCTCATTTCAGTTAATTATAATTATGTATTAGAGATCATACTTCTGTTTTGCAAGGAGTAAGAATCTTGATAGCCAGCGATCGTGATATCTATAAAGGTAGCTTTTGGTGTGTGGGAAAGTTTCAACATTCTGCCCAACCACAGAAACTAAGCTGTTACAGTCCAACAGGGTGGGAAAAAGTGGGAATGGGACCTATGGTTCGGCCATCCAAACAGTTGAATAAAGTCAATGTGGATAACCCATCATATGCTGCCAAAAATCAGATGTCATTGGAAAAGAAAACACACCAATGATTCACAAGTAGCCAAGGAAAAGACTGAAACATTATACAAGGGTTTGTAATGCAAGGGCATTTTCACACCGGGCTCGAGTGGGGTGGCTTGTGAGATGCAGTGGCACACTCGGCGTGGGCGGCCCGTGTGAGGCGGGTAGCTCGTGTGAAGTGGGCCCCACCCATGTGAAGCGGATGGCTCGTGTGAAGTGGGGCCCACAAGGGGAGTTCGGCTAAAGTCCTAACCCATGAGTTGTGGGGCCCGTGCTATGAGATAAAGAGATTGATTCGCCATGCATTATCAATTCAAGCTTTTATAGCAAGTGGTTAATTGTCCTGCATCAGTCTGAACTTAAAAGAGTAATTTTTGGCTGGCCATAAATGGTGAGGCTGATGCAAGTGCACCTCCACACTAGGGTGGGGTGGCTCACAAAGTGGGGTTTGTAAGATACAGAATGACCACAGGATGGGTCCCACTATGGGACCTGTGAGATGTGGGTAGCTCACAGGGAGATTTTGGTCGGTTTGCTTGGGAGGGCTTAGATAAAGGGATATTCCGTTGCTTCCCCAACAACTCTGGAGCTTTTGATACATCATAGGCTTATCGTATTGATGTTTAGGCCACCAACACATGAGCCTATACAAACATTTTGTAATATTTGGGACATCCCATCTCCAGGGCCCATCATATCAACTCCGTAGATCATTGAACCATGGGGCCCAACATCAAGAAACTATTCATGTTATATGCAACAGAACTCAATAATTCCAATACAAACATACATTTTTACCAACGAGCCTATTGCCCATTGCGCACATACAAATTCCAATCATCCCCACATTCAATAAAATAGTCATCGTCCTGGTAGATTTCGGTCACATCTTGTTCATCACTTCCATTTGCATATTTATCATCGACAACCTGAAGTGAAGAATAAGGTGGAAGGCCTGATGAGAATGACCATGATCTCTTCCAAAATCACCATCCACTAAATAAACTATACCATCCAAGGTAGCAGGAAGAGCAAGTACTATACTTGATATTTCTAACACCACAAAGAAAAGAGTAAGAGATGTATACCATAAGAAAGAAAGAACAGAATACCAAGATGGTGAGGACATAAATAATCATCATGTCAAATTCCCAAGTCAGAAAAAGATAAGGGACCTAATACATGGACGCATAAAGCCCAAACTAGCACGCATAACACATCCTATCCTATTACTTCTGA
Source organism: Magnolia sinica (assembly GCF_029962835.1). Taxonomy (NCBI): domain Eukaryota; kingdom Viridiplantae; phylum Streptophyta; class Magnoliopsida; order Magnoliales; family Magnoliaceae; genus Magnolia; species Magnolia sinica. The sequence continues at coordinate 39,333,199 of NC_080574.1, forward strand.
TCCTAACACTTCTGAACCGATCCTAACATAATGAAAACGTGACAAAGAAACCAGCAAGTTACAAGTTTACACAGTAAAATGATTAATTGCAATGATGTTGTAGAAAAACAAACACCTTGAAGACAGAAGACAAGAAACCATAAACTTCCAAAATCCGCAACATGAACTCAACATTTTAAAATAATATTTCTCCATGGATACAGACATCCAACAGATTTATTGTTCATCAATTAAAATATATAATCAAAGTCATCTTGTTGTAAGGTGGATATTGAGAGCTCCAAGATTCTTTCACCGAGTTGGTGAAAGCTAGAGGTATTCACAAATCAATTTGAATTTGATCGTCAAAAGCCTAATGGAGGCCTTACAGGATCCTCAACTTGAGGCCTTGCACAAGATAGTTGGGTTTTCAATTTTGATAAGTGGAGCCCATGTTAAATGATCTAGATCATTGGTCTATTGGGCCCTAGCATGGGTGCACAATGCCCAGGAAATCTCCTCAATATGACGACCATGTCATTCAATTTGCAGCCTATGAATTGATAGTTTGGAAGAAATACAGCAAGAAACAACATTCCAATAAAGAAGGCCTAACAATTGGTACCTAGGATCTCCCACTACAGGAAATTTTCTTGGAGTGATGCATCCAAGGAGTAACATTGTTGTTTCAGCAAAAAAACGCAAAACTGCCCAACCCCATGGGGGCCAAGAAATCGACGATCACCTACCCTTTACTGTTCCTGACTAACCTGCTGATACCCTATTGGGTGGGTTTTTCCAATTGAGCAACCATTGAAGTTTAGCGTAAAGCAATAACCACGACTCCACCATCTTTCAATAACCTTAATCGGGTTCCAACTATGGTTGAGAATCTCCACCCACTTTGATTGCAACAGAGCCTCGTGAATACCAGCCACTAATTGTCTTGCTTACCCAAAAACAGCACAAGACGATACCAGCTACTTCTTGATAGGGCAATATACACCCACCATCAAGCATGCACAAAGATCCTCTACTGTCTTTGACAGTGTTGGATATGGGGCGATGGGCCTGCTTGTGAGAAATCACTTGTGGGTGGGTCCCACATGAGATTCCCACCGAATCCTTCTTTCCACTCTCTCCAGGGTTTGAAATTGAATTTTAAATTCAAAATTGAATACAATAGAAGATACGATTGGGAAGAGGAAGTGATAAGATGAGATAGGATAACCCCTACATCATCCAAACTCTCCCAATCTCATATAAAAAAAGAAGGCATCCCTCCTTCAATGCATCTCAAAAAAACTCATAAACGAGAGTTCCCAGAAAGAGAAGAGGGACGAGTTTATACCCAATTTGTCCATATATCCCGCCTCTAAATGATCAAAATCATTGATCGAAATCCGAGGGCCATCTTAATCGTAGAATCGGGGGGATGATCAGATCCTCTCGGTGCCCAAAGTGGTTGGCAGGCCTCTAGACATAGACCGTCCATCTTTGTCTTTGTGTGAAGGTTCCAAGATCATGTAGACCGTCTGATCCTTCAAGCCCACCCATCCAGGCCGTTCATCAGTAGCATGAGAGCGACTACAATGGATCTCTGACTTGTGTGACTACGATCGAGGTAAGTGCATAACCTTTTCCCAAAATTTATTATTTGATGCCATTATCCCTATGATCGGATGAGGTAAGTGTATGATCGGCTTGGATCTTGATATTGTGATCATGTCGTTTAATCTAATTATATGAGGTGGGCCACATATTTTATGTGGGGATGCCCAAAAATGTGCAGCCTAACGAATTTCTAATGCTTTACCATTAGTTGGTACATATTTGTGTGCATTTAGGCACAAGGGGATGCATGTAAGAGAAGATCCCTCTTGATAACACCTCTATCACTATTAATCATGGGTCCGTTGGTAATCAAAACCATCATCAATGGTGATCATCAACATCAACTATCGGATCCATCACGAAAAGTAATGATCAATGGTGATGATCAGTTCTTATTACATGATTAGCATTAAAATTTCATGGATTCTTATGGTAGATAATGATAAGTATTATAAATGGGTTGATATGTTTAGATCAATGCTACATTCACCATTAGAATTCGGAAAACGTAGTGCTAGATAATCCCCTTCTTAACTAAGGTTGTCTTAACCACCAAATGATGCTCGCACCCATGATGGAGGGTTGCATAAAGACAAATTGATTGTCGCAAAAGTGTCTTTTTCATTTTTTTTTTTTATTGAAAACTTAATTGATTTGCACCAATCACTTCGATGTGTGGACTTTCAAATCTCATTTAACATGGATTAGTCACTTTTGTAACTTGAAGATTTGGATAAATGCTAATGATTAGTATCAATACCCTTATGTAATGTAGAGATGGTCACTAAAGCTCTAATTGCCAAATAATGCACATGTCGGAAATTTGATGGCAACGACTAGGAGGGGTCCCGTGTTGTGAGATGCTTTTTAGATGAAGATGACATTTCACACACTCTGAATGAGATTCAAGAGGAACCAATATTCGCCGAGAATAACAACTTGACAGAACATGGGGCTGCAATGGAGCGTTGCCATAAGTGGTGTAAGCAATAATGGAATTGGAGTTACAAGAGTATGGAATGTCAGTCAGTTGCTCCATTAAGGATCATATCCAAAAAATGGAGCAAATGATAATAGTCCTTAGGAATGTTAGGTGAATATTGATGAAAAACCAAAATATCATTGCCATGACCATTTCTTGCACGAATCGTGGGCCCTAATCAAAAGGATCATGAACTACGATGATTCAATGGTAATGTTCAGAGACTTGTAGCCACCTAGTATGTGTGAGGTTGAAAGGAATGCAATTCAACTAAGTGAGGCCAATGCCCTCATAGAAAATTCCCATAAGCGGAAGGCTACCAGGAGATGGTCGAACGATCACAAGAAGACGAAAAAGAACAACTAGGAATAGAAGCCCATACGCCTCCCCTGAAGCCCAAGAAGGGAAAAGGGAAGAAAAAGCAACAAAAAAAAAAGAAGAGAAAAAGTACAACATAGTATGCTTTGTCTGCGGAAACGTCAGTCATTATGCCCATCAGTACGCTATAAAAGGATGGTAATTCCTATGCCACTTAATACTTTCTCTGTAGGCGTTTGTTCTGAAATCCTTAACTTTGATACTTTATCTAACAAGTGGATTTTAAATCAAGGTGCAACAAAGCACATGAGACAAAATCACAAAGGACTCAAGGAATTCCGACCTATGGCCATGAGGAGCTACAAGATATACATGGGCAATAATGCCACTGAGGATGTGCTAGGAATTGACTTTTATTGCCTCCGTACACAGGTGGGGCAAACTATAATCTTTCGTGATACTCTTTATGCTTAGGGTATGAGACAAAGTTTGATTTTTTGTTTCTAGGTTACTAGCAAATGGTTTCGATATTCATTTTTGGGCACTAAGGTTCCTTTGAGAATGAATAACCTCATCTTTGCATGGGCCAATTTAATTTCAGATTTATTTATTCTTGATATAGATTATGATGATGCACTCATTGCTTTATCTACTATGTTGAATGAATCGGTTGTATCTAAATCTATAAAATGTTAAGTTACATTGGAAATGACCGTATGACAAAACTGGCTCGATCCAAACTGTTAGGTTCTTTATCTAGAGTCGATCTACCATTTTGTAAAACATTGTGTCCAAAAAACTTCTAAGAAATATTTTCCCAAAGCAGCTAGGTGTAAGGGTCTGTTAGAGATAGTCCATTCAAACATATGTATACCCCTAAATGTACGTGCTAGAAATGAATGTCAATACTTCGTCACTTTCTTGACGATTACTCGCACTATGGATATGTATATCTCCTCTTACATAAATTTGAGGCTTTTGAGTGTTTTTCAAATACAAAGCTGAAGTAAAAAATTAGATAGAGAAAAAGATTAAAATCCTTAGATATGATAGAAGCGGTAAGCATACACCTCAAACATTCAAATCATACTATGAAATTGTTGACATCATCCATCCAACAATACACAATGGCTTATACTAAACATCAAAATGGAGTTGTAAAGAGAAGGAACAAGACACTATTGAATATGATTAGATTGATGATGGCTCACACTAATCTCTTTACCACATTTTGGGGAGATGCTTAGATATGATAGAAGTGACAAGTATACATCTCAAACATTCAAATCATACTATGAAATTGTTGACATCATCCAACAGTACACAATGGCTCATACTACATATCAAAATGGAGTTTTAAAGAAAAGGAACAAAACACTATTGAACATGATTAGATTGATGATAAGTCATACTAATCTCTTTAACACATTTTGGGGAGATGCATTGCTAACGACCATTTATGTTCTTAACAGAGTCCCATCAAAATTTGTTCCCAAGACCCCATATGAGATGTGAAATGGGAGGATTTATTCTCTAACCAACCTATTCTTTTAGGGATCTTTGGGATATTTTTTATTGCCCACTCCTCATAGAGGTAATCTTGATATTAAAATCATTGAATGCATATTCATCAAGTACCCTATGCCCTCAAGGCGATATGTTCTAATTCATAAGGCAGAGTGTAGACTAAGATCGAATCTCAATACATGACCTTCGCGCAGACAAATACCCTAGCCAAAAGAAGCACTAAGTTGAGATAACTTTATAAAATTCTCGATGTATCTCAAAAAAGTAGAAGTTCTGCTTCTCACAATGGAGATGCTCCCATAGTTCATTATAACAATGGAGGTACACCTCGGCAGGCTCTTGAATTACTTCGAATTGAAAGACGATTGATTTCCCGAAGATACTTTCAAATTGAGAGTAAATCATATTCTTGCATTGCGATTGATGATGATAAACCTGATTATTATCAAGATGTGTTTTTGTCTCCAAATTCGGTTGATTGAGTAGCTACCATGAACAAAGAGATTGCCTTCATGAAGAAGAATAAAGTCCAGGACCTTATAAATTTATCTTCCAATTAGGGAGCGATGGGCGAAAAGTGGGTACTCGTGATCAAAACGTAGGTTGTATAATGGAGAAGTACAAAGAAATATTAGTTGTTAAATGTTTCGCACAAAAAGAATGAATTGATTACGATAAAACTTTTTCACTTGTTGCAAAATTTTCCTCGATTCGCATGTTCTTGTCCATTATTTCAAGTATAGACCTAGAGTTGTATCAAATGGATGTAAAGAATGCATTCTTACATAGTAATTTATATGAAGAAATAAACATGCAAAAGCCCATGGGATATATGGACAAAAAGAACACAAAAAATGTTTACGAATTGTAAAAATCTATCCATGGGCTAAAGCAATCTTCGAAGTAGTGGCACAAGAGGTTCTACCTAGCCATCACCACATCCGGGTTCATAATGAGTCAAGAAGATCATTTTGTATATGTGAAGCAATCTGGAAGATCTTTTTTTATTCAATCTCTTTATATAAACGACATCTTATATGCAACTACTGATGACGACTATATATTGAATTTTCTCAAAATTTCAGAAAAAAGATCTTAGTGAAGCCAACTTTATTCTTGGAGTAAAGATCATCAAGGACCGCCCTAAGAGATTCTTGGACTTGTCTCCAACTACCAACATACAGAAAATCTTAGAGCAGTTCATGATGAAAAATTCAAAAGCTGTTGAAACCCTATGATAAAACTACTAAGAGAGTGTTTGGTGCATGGTGTTAGATGGGATGGAATTGCATTTGGTCCATAGCAAATTCCATCCCATGTTTGGGAAGGACGGGATGGGTTGGGATTAGGTGGGATGGAATTACATTTAGTCCCAAGTGGGATTTCCATGGATTTTGAAATCCACTACACGCGTGGGCCCTACATTGATGTATGTGTTTTATCCATGCCGTTCATCCATATATGCCCTTTACATGTGATATTCTAGTTATATACATGTACAAGTGACTGACATCCATTGTGAATTTGGTTCGTTGATTACAATTACATGGTCCACCAAACATGATTTTGCTCAATCCAGTGTCTTTCCCATGGCAAGAATTTTATCCCAAACATGGGAATTGGATGGCAGAAATACCATGGTATTTCCAAACATGCAATCATTGTGCAGTAATGGTGTTAATCCCATCTAATACAATTCCATACCATTTAATCCCACGGACGAAATAAACCCTAAGCTATGTAGGAAGTCATGTCCCTAGATTGATGTTGAGAAATCAGCTATGTGCCCAACACATTATGTGAGCATAGTAGGTAGTTTAATTTATGTCATGCTTTGCACAAGATAAGACTAGATACTAATTATGCAGTTGACATAGTCAGCCGTTACCAAAGTAACCCTAGACAATCTCATTGGCGAACCATCAAACACATATTCCGCTATCTCATAGGGTCTAAGGACCTGATACTGTGTTATGAAGGCATGAATCTCAAGCTTACAAGGATATTTTGATGCCAAAGGGAGGTAATAATGTCAATGAGGGAAAGTCTACTTTAGGCTATGTATTCCTGCTTGAGGGGGAGCTATCTCATAGTCGAGCAAGAAACATACATCCATAGCCCTTTCATCAAGGCTAAGTACATTGCATATTGTGTTGAGATTCAGTGACTAAAAGGTCCGGGTGTTATATCGAGCATTCATGAGCATGTATCGTTGATGATACATATGCCATTAACTTTGCTAGTGAAGGACCCTAAACACGACCAAAAGTCTAAACACATTAAGATAAAGTATCATTATGCACGTGATCAAGTGAGAGATAAAATAAGTTACCCTTAGCTACATTCTCACCAAAGAGATTTTGGCAGACCCCATGAAGAAACCTATAGCTAGAGACCTATTCCAGGTTCATGTCAAAGCATAAGTGATTGAGCACCATTATTGACTAGGTGTGCAGATTCATAAGCTTTTGCCTTAAAAGTCTTGAGAGATCTCTACCTTTGTTGGCAGGTTGGTCACCCTACTTGCACGGGTAGACCAACCTTAGATCTATAAGAGGTACAATCGGGTGATGTTCATATGTTAATTATATCAAGTTTCTATAATTATTAATATGCACTTGAAGACTTATCCCCAGGCAGTATTAAGTTTTTTTTTTTTAGATTTTACAAACAATATTCTTTTCGAAAGTATATGTATTATGGTATTACTTTAAAAGGATTCAGATCGATCACGAAAAACTGACTTATGTCAGAATGACTCATAAGTCGAATAACTGCGTATTAGTGTTTTAAATAGCGGTAGTGTGTTGTATAGCGTTCAACCCTCCGTAGCATGTAGCGAAGTAGCATAGCGTGTAGCGTAAGTTACACAATACTTCTATTTTTTATTATTTAAAAATATATATATATGATAAATATTAAATAGTAAGAAAAAAGCAAAATATATAAATGTCACATTCTTCAAAATAAAAATCCCAAAGTTAAGAGCATTAAGTACATTATAGCCACACATGCACACCACAGTGGGCCCCACATGGGCCACAACATAGAAAACAATGCAAATCCACCCCTTCATGCACCTCAGTGGGCCCCACGTGGGCCATACTATAGAAAACAATGCAAATCCACCCCTTCACGCACCTCAGTGGGGCCCAAGTGGGCCATACCATAGAAAAAATCTATATCTACAGAGATATTGAAAAAGAAATGAAAAAAATTATAAAGAACAAAAAAACGCACAGTAACCAGTATTTTAAAAGGGAAAAAATGAGAAAAAACTCAAAATACCAAGTTATTTTCATTGTACATCGAAAAAAATTCAAAAAAAAGGAGCGCGCGTACCGATTTTTGTTCAAGATGAGATTGAACTAATGAAATATGCAAAAGTTGAAGCTCCACAGCCGATCACAACCGGAATAGGGGAAATCCGATTTCTCCGTCATTTCTTCTCCATTGTTGATGAAACTGCACCAAATGGAGCTCCTTGTAGTCTCCAACAATCGGCCAAAGAAGCCCCTTCAAAGGGCCTTTCGATCGCAAGATTGAAGAGGGGGGAGAGGAAGCAGCGTCAGTTTGGGGCTGGCTGTCGAATACGCAGTTTGAAAAGGCCTAAGGGTTTTTTTTTTTTTTTTTTAAACTTACTACCTGTGGTGTGAGTTCACCACTATTTACGGCAGTGAAAGAAAAAAAAAATTACAACGGGTAGCGCACGCTACCTGCGATACACGCTACGACCCCTGTAGCGATTTACGCTACTAGATGTGCTACGGAGCGATTTTGGAGCGCTACGCTTCGTAACGTACGCTACCTGCGCTACTCAAAACACTGATGCGTATGTTGGCCGAGTACTCTAGATCGAGAGTTAACTCTATCTGGTATGGTCATGCGGACTAGGATAAACATAACAAAGCTTGGGTTATTGAGAGCTAGTTAGGTGGTCGTTAAGAACTCAAACACCTATGAGAAGACAACAATGTTCTAGTTAGTCCCATGCCTCTTATTTTTATCATCGCGATTTTTTATTTTAGTTGTTATGAGACAAGCTAGATAGACATTCTATATTGTGTCCATCCTACAACGTGATTGAGTGGCGATGTTGGATATGGGCCCTTGGGGCCCACTTATGAGCAATTACTTGTGGGTGGTCCCACATGAAATTCCTTTCAAATCCCTTTTTTTCGCTTCTCTCCAAGGTTTGAGATTGAATTTTAAATTCATATTAGAATACAATAGAGAACACAATTGGGAAGAGAGAGAGAGAGAGAGAGAGAGAGAGAGAGAGAGAGAGAGAGAGAGATGGGATAACCTCCACCTCATCCAAACTTTGCAACCCCTCCCTAAAAAAAAGGAAGGTATCCCTCGTTCAATGCATTTAAAAAAATATCCTACAAGTGAGAGTTCTCAGATAGAGAAAAGAGGGAGGAGAGTTTATATACGGTTTGTCCATCGAACCCGCCTCTAGACAATCAAAACCATTAATCGTAATCCGGGGCCATCTTAAACGTAGAATTAGAGGTGATTAGATCCTCTCTACTCCCGTAGTGATTAGGCGGACCTCTAGACGTAGACCACCCATCTTCAGCTTTGTGTAAAGGTTCCAAGAGTGTGTAGACCGTTAGATCCTGCAAGGCCACCCATCTGGCCATTCATCAAACAGAACCCACCGGACCCTGAACCATGCAAAAGTGGTGGCATAAATTTTACATGCAAAACCACTGTGAATAAACATATGACCAACATTTTTTTTTCCCTTTACTGACTAACAAATGGCAGGTATCTAGGATCAACATCCCTTTATTATGGATGATCAATAGTAAAAATCTTTAAATTAAGGTACATTAGCCAACAAGACGCATCAACTTACATAGAAGTGCCACTATCCACGCCAAAGAGTCCCACTGTGCACGATTAAGAGCTCTAAAACGAGCATGACTACTAAAAGATCTAGCTGTAGAAGCCTTATCCGCTTCTGGAACCAAGACTTTGTGGTCCATAACCATCTAAGCAATATGGAACCCATCAAAGAATGAAAAAAAAAAAAAAACTGGGTAACCATGAAATCTCCTCGTACTTGAGGTTACAATTGAACTTCAGAATAGTGTCCCAACTCATCTTCTGGAAAATTTGGGAAACCATGCCATCTACATCTTCAACTATTTGAAGTAGAGGCAAAAAAAGGTTGATGTAAAGGAATATTCAAATACCGGCAATCCTTCAAAGAGTGTCTTGGACCCATCCCAAACCCCGTGTCGGATGTTTTTTTCAAGAAGTCCCAGTAAAATGGATATCATATTCTAGATAACTGATCCTTTGCCCCAACTCCCATACCTAACATCTCACCCATTTTCATCCAAGCTGGATATACTGCATAATTGCCTTCAAATTGGAGTGCTTCTACAGCCTAAAGCCACCACCATTTAGCTGACAATGTGGAGTTAACCTTCCAAATCGGTATTATGCCAAGGCCCCCTTGTTTACACACCTCAATGCCGTGCCACCAGATATGGAATCTATGATTGTTCCATTAGAACTTGGGGTGGCAGGGCAGGTGTGAAGTGTTATTTATTTATTTATTTAATGAGAGTTCATTGAAGTTAACTTGTTACTCAGCCTCCAAATGGAAACTATTGCTTTTGTGTGTGTGCGCGCGCGCGCGCGTGTGTGATAAAGTGTTTAAATGGTGTAAAGAGTTTACTCCCCTTTTAGTACATCCAAATGACTCATGTATCTATTTAGAGGTAAACAGTTTGCATATGTAGGATTTCACCCACAACCAAATGACCCCTCTACATGTTTGTTCTCTTTTATTTCTTTTTTACTTTAAGAGAAGTATTGTCACTTATTTCTTGATTCTTTGGTGTGTTTTGCAATTTTCTAGAGACAATCTCTAATTGTGCAGATTTGGTGTGTGGTTTTTGTATTTTGAAAGTGATGCATTAATTATAGTATTGCTGTCCCTGCCGTCGTCGTCGTCGTTAAATCCTTATCCCAATTGATTGGGATTGGCTACATAAATCTTGTTGTGCCGTTCCACTTTATTTGGAATGTCATATTATTCGTATTCATGATGGAAGATAAGCTTGACGCCAATTGCCAACCTGATGCAACCCTCCTCTATCTAGGTGGGACCGGCAATGAGAGCAAAAAACTCTCACAAATGCAATGAAATAGACTATTAAATATTACAATCAAGTGCTATTTAAAAGTCTATTACATTGGTTGATTGCAGAAGCGGATTGTGTCCTACCTACACCTGGACAAAATCAGTCCAGGCAAGGGCTCTGTGTGGCCCACCATGATGTATGGGTTTTATCCACACTATTCATCCATTTTTCCAAATCATTTTAGGGTATGAGTCCAAAAATGAGGTAGATTCAAGGCTCAAGTGGACCACATAGTGGGAATTGAACGCCCACCATTAAAAACTTCTTGGGGGCCACAGAGGTGTTGGATCAAGCTGACATTTTTCCCTTCACCCAGGTTTGTGTGACCTTATGAACAGGTTGGATGGAAAAAAAACATCATAGTAGGCCCTAGGAAGGTTTCAACGGTGGGCGTTATAATCACCAATGCTTCCTATGGTGTGGTCCACCTAAGCCTTGGATCTGCCTCATTTTTGGGGCTCAGACCCTAAAACGATCTTTAAAAAATGGATGAACGGCATGGATAAAACCCATACATCACAGTGGGCCCCACAAATCCCCTAGCAGGACCAATTTCCATCCAGGCAGGGGCAGGACACAAACACTTCCATTGATTAAAATCAACAAATTCATTATAGTATTGTCATAAATAATACTCAACTCCCCATGCTTTTTATGCACAAAAATTCATTCTTTACCTTTGATGTTAGAATTCAGAGAAGAGCTTGACATTAGAACAATGCCAAAAAAGCACATTTCTATACCAAACTAGCAGAAAGGGGTTGTATTCATACATTTAGTGGAGATGTAAATAGTCACCGATTATCCAATTTATCTTCACAAATTACCTACATTCTTATTTCAACTAAAACACAAGAAAACCAAATAAATCATAACCACATATACATTATTGCCTTCCAAAGATCCAATCGAACAAGTAGAAAGCAAGAAAGAAACACAAGAATTTCAAAGCAGAGATGTTGATAAATTCTTCTTCTGCAATGTTCTAACGATCAAATTGCATAACAGATCTTGAATAGAGGAATTGAAATACTGACTCGTAGGAAGACAGAAATATCTGAAATATCTTCCGTTGGGAAGAAGGAGATGCTTGGAACTGCCGAGAATGGGAAGTGTGATTGATCTGCTGCGGTTGCTTGAAAACGGATGGAAAGGTTCTCCATCTTCAAAAAAAGGGATGTGGTACTGCCCCCGCCTGGACCGAGCTCCGTCCACCCCTGACTTGGTGGGGTTCGATTTGAAGGCAGGCCGCTGTCAGAGATTGAGCCCGGTACGAACAACTTTGTTTATTGTGGGGCCATCTCTGAGGCCTGCCGTCCAATCAAATCCTGCCACGTCAAGAGGAGAAGGGAGCTCGGTCTAGGCAGGGGCAGTACCAAATCCGCGTGCGAATAGGAGAGGGAAGATGATTTAATGAGGAAGGGATTTTTCTAGGGTTTTGCGTGTGCTCTTTTCTCTCAGCGTTGGGGTGGGAGTTGAAGAAGAGCAGAAACTAGAAACTCTTTAGAAAGTCGGCAGACACCGTAGACTGCGGCGTAGATTAGCATTAATAGCATGCTGACGCAACCGGCCTTGGCCCCTGTCAACGGACGCGGATTCGGTAGTTACCGCTCTGGTACCAGCTCCGGGATTTTGGTCCGTGGCCCTTACAAGGTGAAATCCCGTGTCATTTGCTTGCCAAAAACAGATGAAGAAAAGAAAAGAAAAAAAACAAAACATTCTGGTGCAATGTGATTAGGTCCCATTATCACGTATTGAGTTTAACGAAGTAGTGCTGACAACGTCAATGATGATGTGGATACATTACAATGCAAGATACATGAAAACACATCTGTGATACGCAAAGGATCCTAATTTCCACTAGGTAAGGTGGTTATAGCAAGATCACAATGCAGACCAAAAATAAAAGATTTTAGTCTTGAAATCTTTTTTATACATATTGTTGTTGGTAAAAATGGTTTGGCTACCATGGGCTTAGCTCGGACTCACAAGCACATACATCTAGAACAAATGGCTCCTAAACAACAGTCTTAGATCATTCTGGAGAGAGAGTAGGCTTCACACCCCTGAACATAGTTCTCAGTATTGTGTATTTCTGAGCTTCAACTAAGCTTACCTGTACATCTCTAAGAGCCATTCGGATGTATACGATCAGAAGATGAACTAGAAGACTGATCGGCTCAGTAAGATCAAAGGGATGATCAATCAAGAACGGCAAGTATCTCGAGGAGATGGGTCCGCTCCCTACACATGGAGCCTATACAGATGCATGAAGAGTTGACCAGTGACGATCAATGTAGGAACTTACTCCAAGCCGAGCGCATAGAACTGCCGGATCAATTGATGGCTCAACTCGGCTTCTTCCTTCAAGGGTTCAAATCAGGTCGGCCTCGACCATTCGTTGCTTGATTCTAGGGTAAACTATGTCAACATTTATCACTTACATAAATCCCGCGTAACAGTTGATAAACTCGCACAAAGATTGCGCCTAAGATCACGAACCGTCTCCAGCCCACCTACATTATAAATAAAGGGCTCATCTACATGTAGAGATACACAAAATCTCTCACCCAAAACCCTTCGATACTACCAGATCCAGATTCCTAACTTGACTTTGGCATCGGAGGGTTCCCTGCTCTAGCCAAGGTCTTCTTCATCTTCTTCCCATGCAAGTATTCGAAGGTCTAAAAAGGGTGGACTAAATTTCTGCATCAACACATATAATAAATGTTAGAATAAATTAAAATTGTAATGAATAAATGTTGCAACATATGAATTTTTGTAAGTAAAAAATGCTGAAATAGAAGTGTGTAATAATGGATGAATGTTATATGGTGGATCGTTGGTATTCAATATAAATTGTCCATAGTCACTATAAATTGCTCCTAAGCAAATTAGGCTGTCCCGTGAATCAAATGGGCAAACCACAAGGCGCTAGTTGGGAGGGAACGCCCACCTTTAATTTGGATAGAGGACCTACCATTTTGTTAATATGAAATCTAGGCCTTCCAACCCTTCATATGGCATATAGATGAATGGTCAGGCCAAAATTCAAGCTGTTTTTCAATTCAGGTGGGCCCCTGAGCAAATTAAGGGTGTTCAAAAGAAATGACAACCTTCGCCGTTTCACCGTCGCCCCCTAAGCAAATCCAATTTAAAAGCTTTTTTCTGTTTTTATATACTAAGCAATTGAGACCCAATGAGATGAAGATGGCTCGGATTCAAAGGATAAAAGTCCAAACCTATCTTTGCAATAGGATTAATAGTTTCAGATTAGTATGATCCAGTTCAGTTTATCTATGTGTACAGATTAATCAGGAAAAAAGTAACTCGCAGGAGTACTCCAAATTGTACTCTGTCATTTCGTGTTGTTTTTTGCAACTAGATGGTTAGAATGCAAAAAAGGCCGATGGTTCAGATGAATCGAGCCAAATACATTTAATTGGATGCTCTAATTGGTGAATTATGTATGGCAGACAGTAGCATACTTGCTAAAGAGAAATTTAGGACTGTGGACCCCACCTTTTAGCCAGCTGGTTTTATGGAGGAATACAAACTTTGTTTTGCAACTTATACCTGCACGTGCGGATTACGAATTTCAGGACAAAAATACCCCTCCTTTTCACTGCTGTTTTTCTTCTCCCTTTCCACTATTTCCTTTTCCTTTCCCCTTCCACTACTACTTCACTGTCGTTGCTTTCACCCCTTTTCTTCGCCCGGTTAGAAAGACAAAAAACCCCTTTTTGTGGCCCCCCTATCAACATTTGACTTCTTCTAAAAATGGTCGGTCCAGCGAAGAAAGCACGCAACACAGGTATATTTTAAACTCAGTTGGGCCCACATTGAATGTATGGGTATAGGAAACGGATTGGCTACTCCTCCAGTGCTCTGTGGGCCCCACCATGATCTACATGGTTGGTGGTCGGTGCTCTGTGGGCCCCACTATGGTGTACGTGGCTAGTGGTCGATACTCTTTGGCTCCACCATGGTGTACGTGGCCGGTGGTCGGTGCTCTTTGGCCCCACGATGGTGTACGTGACTGGTGGTCGCTGCTCTGTGGGTCCCACCATGGTGTACGTGGCTAGTGGTTGGTACTTTGTGGGCCCCATCATGGTGTATGTATTTCATCCATTCCGTTCATCTATTTTGTCCACTCAATTTCCATCTAATTTAAGGGGTTGAGCCCCAAATTAGATGAAAATTTGGCTGGTGGTCCACTAGAGGAAAACAAAGGTGATTGGATATCCATCATTTAAATCCTCTTGAGGCCCACTATACTGTTTGTTTGAAATCCAATCTATTTTTTAGGTGATAAAGACCCAGATGAAGGCTAAAAACAAAGATCATCTTGACCCAATACTTTTATGGCCCCCAAAAAGTTTTTAATGGTCGATGTTCATTAAACACTATTTCTTGTAATGTGGTTCAATTGAGATCAGGATATACCTCAATTTTTGTATAATATGATAAAATAATCTATAAAAATAGATGGACGACATGGATGAAACACATACATCATGATGGGGCCCACAGAGCACCGAACACCAGCCATTGCCTGGTGGCAGGGGGAGTAGCCAATCTGTTTCCTGTAGTATATCCACACCGTCCATCCATTTTTCCATCTAATTTAAGGGGTTTAGCCCCAAATTGAAGCATATTAAAATATCAAGTGAATCATACCATGGGAAACAGTGGGCATAATGATTTTCTAGTTTGCCCCGCTGATTTTCTAGTTTGCCCCGCTGATTTCATGTTTCCCCTACTCAATTTCATGTTTGCCCCGCTCAATTTCATGCTTGCCCCGCTCACCCCACTCAATTTCATGCTTGCCCCGCTCATTTCCTAGTTTGCCCCGCTCAATTTCTAGTTTGCCCCGCTCAGTTTCATGCTTGCCTCGCTCATTTCCGTGTTTGCCCTGCTTAACTTCATGTTTGCCCCACTCCATTTTTTGCTTGCCCTGCTCATTTTCGTGTTTGCCCCGCTCAATTTCATGCTTACCCCGCTCATTTCCATGTTAGCCTCACTCAATTTCATGCCTGCCCCGCTCAATTTCTAGTTTGCCCCGCTCAATTTCATGTTTCCCCAGCTCAATTTCATGTTTGCCCCGCTGTAGTTTGCCTCCACTCAATTTCATGTTTGCCCCTGCTCAAAACCTAAACCTAAACCTAAACCTAAAACCTAAATGTATTCTCAAATCCCTAAACCTAAACCTTAACCTATAATTTAACTTAAACCTAAACCTATATTGTACACTTGTAACCTAAAATCTAAATGTATTCTTAAATCCTTAAACCTAAACCTTAACCTATTCTCAATTCCCTAAACTTTAACCTATAACCTAACTTAAAGCTATACCTATAACCTACACTTATAACCTAAAACCTAAATGTATTCTCAAATCCCTAAACCTAAACCTATACTTAATCCTACTCTCAACTCCCTAACCTAAACCTTAACTTGAAAACCCAAACGTAAATCTGGTCCCGAACCCGATTTCCTAAACCTTAACCTATTCTCAGTTCCCTAACCCTTAATCTATAACCTAACTTAAACCTAAACCTATAACCGACACTTATAACCTAAACCTAAACCTATAACCTAAATGTATTCTCAAATCCCTAAACCTAAACTTACACATAATCCTAATCTCAACTCCTTAACTTAAACCTAAACATGAAAACCTAAACCTAAACCCGGTCCTGAACTCGATTTCCGAAACCTAAACCTTAACCTATTATCAGTTCCCTAAACCTTAACCTATAACCTAACTTAAACCTAAACTTATAACCGACACTTATAACCTAAACCTAAACCTGTAACCTAAATGTATTCGCAAATCCCTAAACCTAAACCTACACCTAATCCTAATCTTAACTCCTTAACCTAAACCTAAACTTGAAAATCCAAACCTAAACCCAGTCCTGAACCCGATTTCCTAAACCTATTCTCAGTTCCCTAAACCTTAACCTATAACTTAACTTAAACCTAAACCTATAAACGACACTTATAACCTAAACCTAAACTTGTAACCTAAATGTATTCTCAAATCCCTATAACCTAAACCTAAACCTGTAACCTAAATGTAACCCAAATTGAAGCATTTCAAAATATCAAGTGAATCATACCACGGGAAACAGTGGGCATAATAATTTTCTAGTTTGCCCCACTGATTTCATGTTTCCCCCGCTCAATTTCATGCTTGTCCCGCTGATTTTATAGTTTGCCTCACTGATTTTTCAGTTTGTCCCGCTCAATTTCATGTTTGCTCCGCTCAATTTCATGCTTGCCCCGCTCATTTCCGTGCTTGCCCCGCTCAATTTTATGTTTGCCCCGCTCAATTTCATGCTTGCCCCACTCATTTCTGTGTTTGCCCCGCTCAATTTCATGTTTGCCCCGCTGCCCTTAACCTATAACCGATTTCCTAAACCTAAACCTTAACCTATTTTCAGAACCATAAAATATTCTTTTAGGACACCTCCATAGTTTAGTAGTGAAATAAAAGTCTTATTTATGTACGTTTTCCTTGGCCGGTTCCATAATCTAATTCATTTATCATGGAAATTGAAGGGATGGCATCCCACAAGATTTGATCTACTTCGGTTTAATCTTTGTCTTATTTAGGTACATTTCTTATTTTGATATGCTTTAATTTGATCTTTGTTTGATAGGCATCTCACAAGATTTGTACAATTTACTTCACTAAAAGAAGGGATGACATGGGGATCTCATGAGATGGCAGTGGACAGTTGAGCTTCTAGGCCTATCATGCTATTGGTTTTTTCTCTGGCCTGGGTCTGCAACAGATTCACATGTTGTTGGTTTTTTCTCTTTCATGGTAAGTGATAGGTCTTAAGTGGTATTGATGGTTGGCTATGAAAAAGATGGACTTTTCTAGAATCTCAATAATTGCATTGTGTGATCGCCATATACAATCAAAACCACATGCTTGTATCTGTATCTATATGTGTATATGCATATCTATATATCTCTATAAGTATGTATGTTTGTATATGTGTATAAATTTACAAATGCATCATCATCACCATTATTATCTTAGTTTTCTAGTTTGCCTCGCTCAATTTCATGTTTGCCCCGCTGATTTCATGTTTCCCCTGTTCAATTTCATGTTTGCCCTGCTCATTTTCTAGTTTGCCCCGCCCAATTTCATATTTCCCCCTGCTCAATTTCATGTTTGCCCCGCAGATTTTCCAGGTTGCCCCGCTGAATAAGAGAAGAGGGCAACAAAATACACGGTTGAAGATTGAAGGTGTGGTGAAGATAGTTAACAGATGCCTTAAATCTGTCTGATTTTATGTAACGCCCTGAAAATCGGGGTCGAGTAGAAGTCCAACTCTTGAGTTCCAACGCATCACTTATGCAACATATTTAATGATGATTAAATGTTGTCTGTATTAGTATGTAAAACATGAATAAGATTAAGCCAAATCAACAATATATAATCAAGGGACAGTTGTAATACGCGAGCGGAAGACTGAAACGAATACGTATAACTTTATAAACCAGTATAAGTCCCCAAAGTATGTAGGCATTGCCAGGTCAATAATTACATGTATTGCTTCAAATTACAAAATGTCAAAAATGTAATAGTCCACTACAAATATAACCCTGAAGCCCCGCCGATCAGAACGGTCTATACGAACCCGCCTGAAAACTACATATATGAGAAGACATCCTCATCGTCGACAAAGTCTGCCTCCGCCTCATTAGTCAGGTCTCCATCTGCATCTAAGACAGAGTCTGGTTGGTGTGTACAACACCGTCCCGTAACGTGGGAGTGAGTGATCAACTCATTGTAACAATAAAGCAAAGGTTAACATGTTATCAATTTAGTTAAGCAGTAATGATAAAGCAATACAATTAAACATTCCTAAGTACTATGATTAATGCAAGAATGGTATGTATAAATGATACATGCCCTCACTTGCACTCCCTCTGCGATCTTCATCTAACGGTTGTGCATGTTAGTCACTTCCTCAGTGCTCTACCCAACGCCAAACGGCACATACAGTGCGGTGCATGATCATGATTACCAAGTTCTTATTAGTCCTTTTCATACAGCAGGATTGGGAAGCTAAGGTACCTCCCTTATATTAATTCTCAAACGATGATCCAATCTAGGGTCGTCAATCCTAGTAAATCTCATACGATGTTACGGTTTTAGGTCACTGCAAAGGGCTTGTCACCTTATAGTGCAGGCCTAGTGTACCCTTATTGCTGCGTAAGGGCTCGTCGCCTCTACGCAGTCTTAACGTACGCTCAAGGTCACTACAAAGGGCTTGTCACCTTATACGTAAGACCCGTATCCTAGCCCGTACTGTTCCGTAAATTTTTGCGGTCCTCCCAGTCAAATTTCAATGACCCGCGACGCATAGGTAGTATTTGCGCACGCTCTTGGGTCATATCCTGTAAATCCAAGCCGACTCAAGTCGAGACCTATATCATTGCAACCGCATCATCGTCGCGGTTCCAACGACACGTCTCATGCGTCAATGCGACGCTCAGATTATGAGATCCGGCCCATGCACTATCGCGGCCATTGATTGCTTGATCGAGGGACCCACCTATCCGTGTTGTTGTACTTCCCTACAAACATAATTATTATGATGTCACCCTAGGGGTGACATCACCCTACCCTACCACCTTCCCTTTTCCCCATAAGTCAAACTCATTAATTCTCATCACCTCACCATCCCTCTCCCATCACTCCCTTACATCATTTCTCTCTCTCACCTCACTCCATTCCAAGCAACCCATGAGAGCCAACGTCCACCTCCATGAGAGAATGCCATGTGTGGCCCATTTTCTTACTTCTCATCTCCACCATCCAAAATCCATCTCAACCGTTGGAATCATTTCCTTGGAGCTTTAAATCGTGTTGGCGGAAGAAGTCTATGAGGATCTTGAGGTGGGTTCATCTTTAGGGTAAATTTCTTTACTTTTATGATGTGGGTGATCTAAGATCTTGATTTTTTTTTTGTAAGGCCCACTTGTGATTGGACCCATTTTCATGTGTGTTGTAAGTAAAGAGGGGCCCATAGTGGCGGGATCCCTCTATCTTACCGTCTCTCTCTCTCTCTCTCTCTCTCTCGTGGTGGGTGCGGCCCACTTGATCCACGCTATACAAGTCATGTGAACCCACCTTGATGATGTGCCGGACCACACCGTCCAAGCAAGGACGGTGGGTCTCACACAGCATGCAGCTGCTGTTGCATTAATGGTAGCAAGTTCTGTGGCTGACCGTGAGGTATACGTGATATTCAACCCTGTATCCACCTGACAGTAAGTGGGGCCCACCATGATATGGTGTTGTATCCAGACCGTCCAAGGGACGGTGGGTCCAGGCAGCTTCCGCTGCATCACGCCAGGCAAGTTCCGTGAATCTCATCATGAGATATAAGTTAAATCTCATCATGAGATATAGTCCTCCCAGTTATTTATTTATTCTTATTTATTCTTATTTTTATTTATTTTATTTTTTTTGACGTGGGGCCACCCCTCACGTGTGGCACATGTGGGGGTGGGGCCCACCTTGATGATGCGTTATGCACCAGGCCGTCCATCCACCGCTGGGACGTGAAGCGTACCTTGATGCATGTGTTGCTGGACGGTGGAAAATCCACCTTGATAGCACGTGTGCCCCACCACGTGGGACCCACCTAATGTAGTGCCTCATCCATGCCGTCCGTACATGGACGTGGACCCCCACTCGCTGCACTGTGTAGATCCACTCCGTCCATTCAAATTCCAGATCATTTTGGGGCCCACACGTGTGGTGTATGTATTAGATCTACACCGTTCATCTGTGTGGGGCCCCTACATGATGTATGTGTGGCATACTCACCGTCCAGCTGGACGGTGGGACCCTCTGGTCTATATATTGTATTCATACCGTCTGTATTTGGACGGTGGTAGTTGCAGCCCACCATGATATTATTATTATTATTATTTTTTTTTTATCTCACTTTATGCCATCCATCTGTCCAGGTGTGGGACCCACCCACACGTGTGGGGTGGGACCCACCTTAATGTATATATTCTGTATATGTGATGTGTGTGCCATACCATGATATATGTGTTTTAGTTCCACACCGTTCATCCAACTGACGTGGGACCTACCTCTACGTTTACTGTATGCGTTTCATCCATCCATGGAGTCCATCCACACCGTCCATCATCTGGGCCATGGACCATGGGCTACCGTGATTGGGGTCTTTTATCAACACCATCCACCTGGATGTATTGTACATCCCAGCCGTCCAACACTCATGGACGCTGGATTTATGAGATATTTAAATAATATAATATATGTACACATCGGTATGTTGCGGTGGCCACACTAGGACCCACCCACACGTGCCACACGTGTGGGGTGGGACCCGCCTCGCTGTATGTATCTGGTGTCTGCACCGTCCAGGGACAGTGATGATTGGAGCCGGCCTTGATGTATATGGCCTTCCATGATGCATGTGTTGTATTCACACTGTCTGTCCATTCTGATGGGCATGTGGACCACCCTTATGCAGGTGCTGTCCAGCACGCGGGCTGCCTTGATGCATGTATTCTATTCACTCCATCCATCTGTGCTGGACAATGTCTGGACAGTGCTGATAATGTTTGGACAGTGTTGGACAATGTTTGGATGGTGCTGATTCACTTGGATAAAGGTTGGATAGCGCTGATCATCATTAGTGGGCCAGGTGCCCCAAGGAACGATAGTGTACAGTGATGCACATGTTACACCTACCACCAATGAAATGGTTTTTTTTTTAGTGTGGTCCAAGCCCACTTGAGGCCTATTGGTGCGGCCCATCCATGAAGCCCACCAAGATGTAGTTTTGACCCATGTGCAAGGCCCACCTATTTTGTATTTGAAGCTCATAGGCTGTGGCCCATTGTGATGTATTCGAGGTCATGGGCCCACTATATGTTTAGCCCTATGTGGGCTACTCGTTGGGAGCAATGTTGGTTAGATGTCCACATTGATGGGTAATAACGGCTAGATGTCCTTATTATGACCTTCCCTTAGGCCATTTGATAAGCCGATTCAGATTGTCGAGGCCGAGTATCAAGGTTGATTGTATAGGCCGATCCAATTGCCGTGACCGATTTGTCGACTCTGAGTATCGATCGATCCCGATTGTCGTGACCGATTTGCCGGTTCTGATTACTGATCGATTTGATTGTTATGACCGATTTACCGATTTTGATTATCGATCGATCCAATTGTCGTTACTGATTTACCGACTCTGAGTATCGATCGATCCCGATTGTCGTGACCGATTTTGCCGATTTGATTATCGATCAATCCAATTGCCGTGACCGATTTGTCGACTCGATTATCGATCGATCCCGATTGTCATGACCGATTTTCGATTTCGATTATCGATCAATTCGATTGTTATGACCGATTTGCGATTTTGATTAGCGATCTTCCGAGTATCATGACCGATTTACCGATTTTGATTATCGATCGATCCAATTGTCGAGACTGATCACTGAGTATCGATCGATCCCGATAGTCGTGACCGATTTGCCAACTCTGATTATCGATCGATCCCGATTGTCGTGACCGATTTGCCGGTTCTGATTACTGATCGATTTGATTGTTATGACCGATTTACCGATTTTGATTATCGATCGATCCAATTGTCGTTACTGATTTACCGACTCTGAGTATCGATCGATCCCGATTGTCGTGACCGATTTGCCAACTCTGATTATCGATCGATCCAATTGCCGTGACCGATTTGTCGACTCTGATTATCGATCAATTCCGATTGTCATGACCAACTGCCGATTCCGAATGACGTGGCTGATTTGCCCAAGGTCGATTGTATAGGCTGACTCCGATTATTAAGGCCAATTTCGAGTGTCGATTCCGATTGTCGAGACCTATATAATGTATATGCGAACCGTAGTCGAGGCCTACTGTGATGTATTCATGGCCCATGGGCAAGGCCCATAGTGGTGTATTCATGGCCCATGGGTAAGGCCATTGTGGTATGTATTAGGCCCATGATGTATGACGCATTTGATGTATTCGTGACCCATGTGTAAGGCCCACATGTTATGTATTTGAAGCCCATGAGCAGGGCCCACCTGTTGTGTATATGTGTCCCTTGAGTAAGGCCCATGGTGTTATATATTAGGTCCTTGTATGAGGCCATGAGTCTACTATTTATTAGGCTTTATGTGGGTCATTCCTTGAGGGCAACGCTGGTTAAATGTCCACATTGTCGAGATCGATTGTCGATGCCGGTTATTGATACCGATTATGAGTATGTGACAGCATAGCATCATGATACATGCCCATACGCATCATCTGCATGTTTGTTGTGAGATGTGGTTGATCATTGTATATGTCATTGAGCATGTTGTTATGAGACTCCCTGATAGGTGGAGGTTATCTCATATGAGTGCACGGTATGCGTAGGATTGATGCATGACTGGATTGTATGACTCATGCATCTTGCATTGTGTGCCCTAGCAACATGGGGCCGTAGCCTCCACAGGCATATCGTGGATGGTCAGATGGGACACCGGAAATGTTTAGTTCTAGCATACGGGCGCCATAGATGTCCTTGGGTGAAAATCCCTAAACCTCCGAGGCCGGGAGATGCCCCAACATCTAGACTGAGTAGATACATGAGCACCTGAGTACCGAATACCAGTAGGTCGCGTCTCCTACTGTGTTATGGTCGGTTGGAAGGGGGTGTGGCCTTACCCACCCGAGGGTAGGGAACATAGCTAGGCTGAGTTTGATAAGCTCATAAATGGGTCCGCCATCGACGTGCCGGGTAGATATTGGTTGACTACTGGCCAAGCGAATAGTGAGGTCTCTTCCACTTACCCAGTTATGCGTTTGATGGGGTGACAAGCTGGTGTAAAGTGTACTAGACCCCGGTGATGATCCCAGAGATGTACAATATTGATCTGTGGAGCAGGAGTTGCATATTTATTTATTCATCCATTCACTATTCACTCGGGTTGGTGGTGCGCAACTATTTGTTACGTGTACCTTCACAATGTCTAGGATTTCGATAGGGGCGCGCGACCAACCTAAGATCAAGAGTTTACCACATTGAGTCTGACTATCTAAATTAGGTATGAGACTAGTTTGGATAGAAGTTCCTTGTGATGGACCCCATAGCCTGCGATACTACGTACTATCATCCGACTTCACACTCCAGCATGGTCATTCCATTCGCACCGCATATTGCATGACATTCGCGGCATATGACATTTTGGGTTATTGTGTCCCTGCATTTATATGGTTTAGGTACGACTGATGTTATTTGTGTTACTCATCAGAAATGTATATTGTATTGCAACCTCTACATCTGATATTTGGCCATCTATGATTCCTCACTTGCATAGTTGTTCTACATTGCATATTCTGACATTGATTGACTCATGGACTTGTCCGTATTTTCGCTTACTCTGTTATCGTATGTTTGTGATCATGTCGATATTCTGTTTACTATAACAATTCATGCTCTTGTCAATATTTCTGCTTATTTCGACATTATACAATTTATGGATTACAAGTACTTTCGATATTGTGTGATTTATGACATTGCATCCTCGGCATCTAATATTTGGCTCGCTTTAATTCCTTATTTGCACAGTTGATCTGTGTTATGTACCCTGATATTGTATGATCCATGGATTTATCAGTACTTCCGCTTAATTTGATTACTCTGATATGGAATACTTGGCACTTACCTTGTACACACACTTACACTACCCTCTAAGCTTTATAGCTTATGCACGATAGATGCGTGCGGTGATGTTAGTTACAACAATGTTGAGCTTGGAGCGTGCAACGGTCTTCCGGAGCTTGATTTTCAATTGATGTATTTTCCTTTCAGATTGTACTCAAATGATTATATTAGTGGATATATGATGATGATGTTGCCTTTGTGAATTGGGTAATCTTGTGGTTATGCTTATTACAAATTAAACGTACATTGTAAAAAAATAATCCTCCTTATGAGATCCCAGGATCAACTCGCGTATGAACGCTAGGAGCGAGAATGGGATACTATGGAGGTCGTCGGCACCGATTCGGCAATCAAGATTCCTGTGAATCCGATTTTCGAGTTTGGGGCGTGACATTATCAGTGTAGGCCGACAACTCAAATATAGTGTCCCATACCACCGTATTTGGCTCACGAGTCCGAGTTGCTCACCGGTCACTATGGGGAGGCTCATTATGTCACGCCTCGAACTCGGAAACTAGACTCACAGAATTCCCGATCACCGAATCCGGTGCCGACACCTCCGTAGTACCATTCTCAGATCCCCGCACCCATTCACCAGGTTAGATCCTGGAATACTACAAGGAGGATTTATAATCATCGACCGAGTCATAATGAGCATAACCAAAAGCATAACCCACGAACAATAACCACAAAAACACCACCACAAAATCCACTATAATCAAAAACTTTTGAGTACAATGCGTTTGAAAGGGAAAATACAATGTAATGAAAGAAACAAAACTCCAGAAGCTCGGCTGCACGCTCCAACTATGGCTGCGACTGCGTCCTGGCGTCACCTACACGCATCAATCGTGCATAAGCTTATAGAAAGCTTAGAGGGTGGTGTAAGTATGTGCGCAATATAAGCGTGCTCAAAATGCAAGGTCAGAGTAATGCGGAATCATGGTGATGAGCACATGAATGCAATCAGCCATACCAAGGCTATGCGGTGCAAGATATGAATGCTATCGGCCATAACACGGCCATGCGATGCGAGATGCAACTCAAGCATGCCAATCCTCAACATGTATCAGTACAGTTCTCATTCTGGATAATCACCGGGGTTCAATACACTCCAAATGGCACTGTCGCTCTCCTAGCCGCACAGTCCAAGTGAGCGTAAGAAACCTCACTATCCGCCTGGCCAATAGTCTGCCAATACCTATCCGGCACGTCGATAGCGGACCCATTCACGAGCTGGTCAAACTCAGCCTAGTATTGCCCCCTACCCTCGGGCGAGTAAGGCCACACTCCTTTCCAACCGACCACGACACAGTGGGAGACGCGGCCTCCTGGTATTCGGCCCTCGTGCGCTCATATATCTACTCGGTCTCGACATTGGAGTCATCCTCTGGTACCATCGGGTTTAGGGATTTTCACCCAAGGACATCTATGGTGCCCATATGCTAGAACCAAACATTTTCGGTATCCAACCCAGCCACCCACAATGTGTCTGTGGAGGCTATGGCCCTGATGTTGCTAGGGCATACAATAATCATGATCACACAGATGCAAGTGCATGAATCACACTACCAAACATGCAACAATCCCGCGCGTACCGAGCGCTCATGTGGGGCGACTCCGCCTATCAGGGAGCCCATAACGATCTGCCCGAAGGCATATGCTATGATCAGTCACTTCTCATATCAGGCATACATATGATGCGTATGATCATGAATTATGGATCTATGCTATACATGTTATGTGGTGATGGGCTCTGATCAAAATGAAGATGGGCCTAGACGGCCTATATACTACAGGTATGGGCCTATTAATGGGCCTTAGGGAGAGTCGTAATGCGGACATTTAACCAACATTAACCTTACAATGTGGACATCAAACCATCATTGCTCCCAAGGCACTGCCGCTATAAGGGTCAACACATAAATCATGGTATGGGCCTCATGTACATCCCATTGGGCCTCTAATACATCAAATGGGCCTCATGCATGGGTCTCGTATACATATATCAAGGTAGGCCTCAATGACGGGCCACAAATGCATCCACATGGGCCTAGTCACATGGGCCTTGCATACATCACAATGGGCCTCATAAAATGGGCCTTAAATTATCTCCAAAATGGTTGGACAGTTGGATGAAACACATGCATCATGATGGAGCCCACTCTAATGGAGGGTATGGTTTACAACACATACATAAGTGGGTCCCATGTGGGGCCTACCATAATGTTTATTTCCCATCCAACCCATTGATAAGGTCATTCAGACCGGGGCCCACAGAAATGTTTATTTTCCAAGCAACCTAGGGCCCAACATAATGTTTATTTTCCAACCAACTGTTCATAAGGTCATGTGGACCAGGGTAGAGCCCACTGTAATATTTATTTATCATCCAATCTATTCATAAGGTCACCTGGACCAGAGGAGGGCCCACTGGACTGGGGCCCACTGCACGTTTATTTACCATCCAACTGTTCACAAGGTCACGTGGACCAGGGTAGGGCCCACCGTGATAGTTATCTGTCACCCAATCTGTTTGTAAGGTCTCGTGGACCAGGCCCCACAGTAATGTTTATTTGCCATTTAACGTTGATGAGGCCACCCAAACCTAGGGCCCACCGTGATGTGGTCCACAGATCCAGCTTGCCCATTAGGTGAGTCCCACCTGGCTGACGGTACAGACCAAGTTTCAGTAACATCCAAAACTCGGGTAGGCCCCACCAAGTGATTTTATATGTTTTGGCATGTCTTCACATGATTTTGAATGGTGTGGCCCACATGAGTTCCATATAAATCTGATTTTTGGGATGGACGGCAGGTCCATGGGGACCCATCAAATGCACGGTGTTGATGGTCGAAACGTACCAAGGGGGGCCCACAGCTGGGGCCGTGAGCCCCAGCCCGTCCGTCCGTTAGCGGCCAGCGCGGGTGCTACCAGCGCCTGCTATCAGAGCAGCAGCAGCAGCAGCGCTGCTCGTGTTTTTTTTATTTTTACGTTTTCCTACGGATTTTAG
Source organism: Magnolia sinica (assembly GCF_029962835.1). Taxonomy (NCBI): domain Eukaryota; kingdom Viridiplantae; phylum Streptophyta; class Magnoliopsida; order Magnoliales; family Magnoliaceae; genus Magnolia; species Magnolia sinica. The sequence goes on from NC_080574.1 coordinate 39,360,542, forward strand.
TAGATGGGGCCCGCATCCGCAAGATCCACTCCAGCCATGGGTCCCTGTGGCTCGATACAAACCCATAGAGTCCAATGTTGGACTGTTTTTGATATATAGGAGCATCAGGGAGTAAATCGAAGGTAGGATCGCTGTTTCCTATGGTATGGCCCGCTTGATTTTCAGATTGGTCCTAAATTTTAGCTCAATGGGTAAAATGATCTGGGCAACGGGATAGACGGCTAAGATTATATGTATACATCAAGGTGGGGCCTGCATGAGTGGCCCACCATTTCCTTCTCCCTTAGTAGCTCGTTAAGTCACTGGTCCCCATGTCAGCTTTACACTTCCTGTTTGCGCCGCTCCAGGGGACGCTGGATGGCATACATAAACATGTTATTGTGGTGGGTCCCACGTAGATGTGGCCCACCAACACATATATATATATATATATAATATATACATAATACATATTATATTATATTATATATATATATATATACATAATACATATTATATTATATATATTATATAAAATATAACATATATATAAACAAAAAGGATGCATTGGGCCCATCCAAACAGTGGATGGTGTGGATCATCACCTGTAATAGAGTGGGTCATACCGTCTGATGTAGATGGACGGGGTAGATGTAGCACATACTGGTGGGATCCACACCATCACAACGAAAGAGAGAGAGAAATATACGGTGAGATAGAGAGGAGGAACCCCGCCACTATGGGCCCTCCATTGATACAACACATACATCAAAATGGGTCCCACAACAAGTGGGCCCTAAAGATCAAGATTTCAATGGTGGATCACCCACCTTTAAGCCTCCTCCTTGCTCCCTTAGACTCCAATGCTCCTTAGCTTGCCTTTTGATGGAGGTTGATGGACTTTTGATGGTGGGGATGAGAGATGAGAGGGTGGACCACACTTGGGAGGGAGAGGAAAGCTTGGACGTTTAGGGGGTTCTTAGTTGTTTGGAGAGATTTTCTTTTGGAGAAATGAGGGAGAGAGAGAAGATATGGATGGGTGAGGTGAGGTGATGGAGTGATGGGTATAATTAATGAAGCATGGGTTGGTTTGAAAAGTGAGTAAAAGAGGGATGGGTGAAGAGAGAGAGAGTTGACTTTGTGAAGAAAGAGGGATGGGTTGTTGTACTTGAGGTAAGGCTTGCATTAATGGTTGATTGATGTGACTAATTGTAGAGATTCTCTCAAAATCCGTAACGTGCGGTGTTTCTTCAGAATAAACGCAGATCGACATCTTCTGCTAGGATCGCAAGTCACGCGTTGGAACGCGGCGAAGCGTTCGCCAAGACATAGGTTTCGGATCGAGCCGACGCGAGTGTGGGACTGTTAGATCGCACGAAACGTCGATACGTCGAAGGTTGCCAAACGCACCAGAAGGACCGACGATGGCAGCACTAGGACAGTCTTAGCGTACCATGCGACCACGGTGTCCCATACCACCATACCCGGCTCATAAGTCTTAGCGGATCGAGGTACTAAGGTTTAAAAGGATTTTCACTGGTGAGTTTGGTACTTTAGATTCAAGCAGTAGCGTTTATACATGGTGAACATACATCGGGTCAATCGGGTTACTTGACGAGCTCGACTGGTATGAGCGCACATTGAGTTGATCGACATGAAGTGCGTAAACACTCCGTGTGGCCTAACCACTGCCGACATCCCAAGTACAGCTCGGATTCATCGATCACGTCCTATGTGGCGAGACAACCTCAACCTCGTCACCTTATCAGAACCTGTTACCGATTGCCTGGACTATTTCGTAGTCCCAAACACATTCAATTATAACAGATAATCATACAAGCTTATCAGAATAGTAATGGATCAACAATTCCAATCTTACAAGCATGTGAGCATTTGATGGATTTCAACTTAAACATGAATTCACACATGTGCAGTCCCTAAGTAAAACAGACAAAGAATATAAGTTGCATGGAGGAAATCATACACATCGTTAAGGTAGTTGAGAATCTCTTCTCAATGCCCATATAAAGTACAATATATTACACACTTGTTCATTCAGACATTTCTACAAACACTTAGACTACATATTCCAACATACATGACGTATGTTGGTGATAGCACGTCTTAGGGCAAATCCTTTCACCAAGGAGTTGTTACACATACAACTAGCATAACCACACGACAATTAATCATGGCAAACACACGTTCAAATTCCATACGTATACGACCCTTTCTACAAATACATGGAATACCCTAAACTCCATATAGTTCATATATATCTGAAATGTGAAACAAACATCGCATTTGGTATGTGAAATAGCACCCACATCAGTAATAAATCATTAACCGACATTGAAAGCCTTGAAGACCATAACATATATGTTTATAGTCCGCACCTTTCGCTGGTAGACTCGTAACGAACTCAGTTTTAAAGCTAAGTCTTTGTCTACGGCAGATTGACAACCTATAATATAAATTAGGTTAACTATTTCATAACTTACACTATCTGAAATCCTAAAACAGATGAGGGTTAAGTTTTCTTACCCAAGTACGTTGTCAAAAATGTCGGATTTGTGATACAGAGGGGGTGGCTAAGTGCGTGGAGTAATGGGATCGAATCCTAGGAAGAACTTCCAACTCTCTCTCTCTCTCACTTTCTCTTTTTTTCCTTTCCTTTTCCTCTTCTCTCTCTCCTGGGGTTTTAGAATTCGTATGGGGTAAGAAGGTGAGGGTTTAAGGTCCTTATATAGGCCCAGGTTTGATGGAAATGGCCCTATGGCCAAGGTATACGTAGGTTATATCCAAATATGGACTGTTCCAGCCCAACGGGGCACTTCTGGTGGCCTATTTTCCACGTGCGGTTGGACCTAAGGTCCCTAACCATGGATCTAGCTCAGGCTGAGTTTTCGTTCCGATCGAATTTACAGATTAGCCGTGGTGGACCAGTTTCAGTTTAACGGTCACGGCCACTCGATCAGGGTCACAAGTACACCGACATGTGTGGGACATTTCTCCTGATCCAAGGGTGTATTTGGGTCTGATTCTGACGGCCTGAATCTTTATATTTGGCCCGCAAGCGACGCGACTCAGATTACTTAAATTTAAAATTTTATTTCTAAATATTTTCACGTTTCTCACACTCTTCGCTCCGGGCTTAAGTTGTGTATTTTTAGACACAATTAAGACTTGATTTCCGAGGCGGTTGTTAAGTCTAGTCATGCGGTCATAACTGTTTAATTTTGCTGTCATCGGACCTTCGACGTGCGATCTAGGTCTGATACGGAGTTTCGGTGTACTCCCGAGAGCAACTGGGTTTAAGGACGGATTCTAGATTTCAGGGTAACGTAGCGTCAATGATACTGCACGGTTTGGGTCTTGCAGATCATATTTAAAGTGATTAGTGCTAATTTCATAAGCACTCTAGTTTAGCACTTGCTAATCTTAACCTAATTTCTAAAGGATTTGGTCCTGGGTGATTTCTGCCTGAGGTGGTACTTGGGTCCTTGTACGGATTTTTCCAAGATGTTACAATCTACCCTCCTTAAAGAAAAATTTTGTCCTCGAAATTAGTACCTTTTCGTACTCCTCGAGAATTTGAGGGTAGTTCTTTCGAACCTCGGCTTCTGTCTCCCAAGTAGCCTCTTCTTCCGTGTGATGCGTTCACAGCACTTTCACAAGTGGAATAACCTTGCTACGCAGTACCTGCTCCTTCCTGTCTAGGATACGCGTCCGTCGCAGTATATAAGTAGCGTCCTCGCTCAACTGCACCTGCTCCCATTTGATAATGTGGGAAGGATTGGGAATGTATTTCTTCAGCATAGAAACATGAAATACGTTATGCATACCTGCAAGTGGTGTGGGCAACGCAAGGCGGTATGCCACTGTCCCCACTGGATCAAGTATCTAGAATGGGCTAATGAATCAAGGCGTAAGCTTCCCCTTCTTACCAAACCGAAGAACTCCCTTCATAGGGGAAACCCTGAGGAACACATGGTCTCCGACCTCGAACTCTAGTGGTCGCCGCCTCATATCGGTGTAGCTCTTTTGTCTGTTCTGCACTGTCAGAAGTCGGCGCCTAATGATGTCGACTTTCTCTGAAGTCGCCTGAACTAACTCCGGGCCAATCAAGCTCTTCTCGCTAACCTTTGCCCAGCAATGCGGTGCCCTACACGGACGCCCATACAGTGCCTCGTAAGGAGCCATGCTGATACTTGCCTGGAAGCTGTTATTATAGGCGAACTCTGCATAAGGAAGACAGTCATCCCAACTGTCCTTGAAATCCAGCACACAGGCTTGCAGCATATCCTCCAGAATCTGATTCACCTGTTCCGTCTGCCCGTCAGTCTGTGGGTGGAACGCGGTACTGAACTTCAACTTCACACCCATCACTTCATGGATGCGAGTCCAGAAGATAGATGTAAATCGTGTGTCTCGGTCCGACACGATCTCCAAAGGAACCTCATGCAGACGTATGATTTCCTTGATGTACAACCTGGCCAACTCGTTTGTAGAGTTCGAAACTCTGATAGGGAGGAAATGAGCCGATTTCGTCAACCGGTCCATGATCACCCAAATGCAATTATAACTCTTCCTCGTCTTCGGTAGACCTGAAATGAAATCCATAGAGATGAAGTCCCACTTCCATTCTACTATGGGCATAGGCTGAAGCAAACCAGAAGGTCGGCGATGCTCTGCCTTGACCTGCTGGCACGTGAGACAACAGGATAATGTGCTACGTGAGCCTTCATATTGTCCCATTAGTATGACCTCTTTATGTCACGATATATCTTCATACTGCCTGGATGCATAGCCATCCTAGAATCGTAAACGGCCTCAAGAACTTCTTTCCTCAAGTCAGGGAGGTTCGGGATGCATAAGCGGCCACGGTAACGTAAGCCCCCGTCCATACCAATGCTCCACTCTAAATCCTCATTTGCACTAACCTGCCCTTTCATCTTCTCCAATAGCTCATCGTCTGCCTGAGCCGCGATGATCCTGTCATCAATGCGGGGCTGTACTCGAATATGTGCGATGCCCTCATACGGCTCCTCCACCATGAGTTTCTGTTCAAAGTCTCGCACAAACTCTACCATGTCCCACTCTGCTATCATCATTGGAGCTGCAAATGCCAACGCCTTCTTACGGCTCAGTGCGTCTGCTACAAGGTTGGCCTTACTGGGATGGTAAGAAACCTCGAACTTGAAGTCCTTTAAGGTCTCCATCCATCGTCGTTACCTCATATTCAGGTCTCGCTGAGTGAATATGTATCTGAGGCTCTTATGGTCGTAAAAGAGCTCGAACTCCTCTCCGTAGAGGTAATGCCTCCAGATCTTTAAGGCAAAGATGATGACAGCTAACTCCATGTCGTGCGTAGGGTAGTTCTCCTCGTGTTTCCTTAACTGTCAATAACCCTGTCCTTCTGCATCAAAACACCGCCCAAACCGACGCGAGACACGTCCGTGTATATCATATACTTGACACATTGCTCTGGCAATACTAGTACAGGGGCGGACTTTAACTTGTCCTTCAGCTCCTAAAAACTGCTTCCGCCTTTTCATTCCAGGCGAACTTCAGATCCTTTCGTGTCAATTGAGACAAAGATCTAGCTATCTTTGAGAAATCCCAATGAATCCGATAGTAACCCGAACCAAGAAACTCCTCACCTAAGAATCGAACCGGGCTTCCCCGAATGCTACCTTAGCAAGGTCCATAGCTATCCCTTCCTTGGACACCACATGTCCCAGAACTTGACTTCTTCTTTCCAAAAGTCACATTTCTTATTCTATGCGAACAATTGGTTCTTCTTTAGAGTATCCAAGACTACTCGCAGTGTTCCTCATGCTCTTCCCAACTCTTAGAGTATATCGATATCATCAAAAACATGATTCGATGACATCAAAGTTCAAATACCCTGTTCATTAAGTCCATGAACATAGTAGGTGCATGCGAACAACATCACGAGAAACTCATAGTGCCAAAATTGGTCCCAAGGTCTCTTTCCATCCTCATCCTGAGCGCAATCGATGATACCCTGAGATCGATCTTAAAAATATTGCCCCTTTCAACGATCGAAAAGATCATCTATCCCGGGCAAATGATACTTGTTCTTTACCATCACTTGGTTTAACCTGCGATAATATCACAGTGACCTATCCTTCTTCTTTACAAACAACACGGGCGCTCCCCAAGAAGACAGGTCATATAAAGCCTACATCCAATAGATCATCGATTTGTTTCCTGCTCCTCCATCTCACACGAAGCCATGCGATAGGTCAGATACTGGTGTCATACTAGGCACTAGGTCGATGGTAAAATCAATTTTGATCGAGGGGTAGTCCGGGTATCTTCGAACATTCAGAACTCTTGGACCACAGTGTCCCAAGTCCGACCATGAACATCCTCCGATGGAAGCATAACAATCAATGTGATAGGGCCAACTGACCTGCACTGGGAATGTAAAGGTCGTGCCCTCTGGTCCATAGGTTGTCACCACTCTAGTATCGTAGTCGATCTCTGCCTTTACCTCTGTGAGCCAATCCATACCGAGAATGACATCATAATAATGTAATGGGGTAACAATTAAGTCGAGGAGCATTATCCCACTCCCTACATCTATCGAACACCCCTTACAGATCTTGGTAGTGTCCGAGAAAGTCCCTGTGGCAGTAAGGATTCTCACCCCAACCATACGACTAGTTTCCAACCCCAGCCGCTTGACTGCTACGCATGATATGATAGAGACAGTGGACCCGGTATCCACTAATAAAAAGACTGAAGTACCTTGGAGTGTGCCGTAACATCAAAAGCTATAGGTGGCGTAGGTGCTGCCTCTGATGCTTCAGCTGTAAGTGAGTGCACTCAAGCCTGCTGAAAACAGTTGGGCTGAGGTAGCATAGGCCGTTGAGGTGGCCTAGATCTAGGTGCGGGTGATCGGAATGATGGATGAGCTGGTGCCAAGCGTAGAGGTGGTGCTGATATAACCTAGAAAGCTGGCGGTTGATTCTCTGGGGCGGTGAGAAGCCGCTATCCCTCATCCTGGTGAAGCAGTTCACCTCCGTGTGGCCAGGCCTCTTGCAGTAGGCACACCACACATCAGGTCACCTCACTGGGGCAGGTGAAGCCATCAGCCTCGGCGGTGAGTCTGCGCGTGGCCTCTTGCCGAGGAACGGTCTGCTCGGAAGATCTGGTCGCGGCCTAGGAGCCATAGGTGCTCGCATACAGGACTGCCTGTCCCTGTCTTGCTCAGCTCGCATAAACATTCTCACTAGCTCAGCATAACTGGGTACACTAGCGCATCACATCTTCGAGCGAATATCGGGTCGTAAGCCCTCAGAAAAACGCTGTATACGCATCGACTCATCTGCTAGAATCAACTGGGTGTACCTGCCCAACTCCGTAAATTTGTTCTCATACTCTGCCACTGTCATCCCTCCCTGTCGAAGGCGAATGAACTCTCTCCTTCTCGTAGCAATAGGTGATGGGAATTCTGATTATCGATTAATTTCGATTGTCGCAACTGATTTTCGATTCCGATTGACGAGACTGATTTGTCGATTTTGATTATCGATCGATTTCGATTGTCATGACCGATTGTCGATTGACGTGACCAATTTGTCGATTCTGACTATCGATCAATCCCAATTGTCGTGACCGATTGCTAGTTTTGATTGACGTGACCGATTTACCAATTTTGATTATCGATTGATTCTGATTGTTGTGACTGAATGCTGATTCCTATTGATGTGACCGATTTGTTGATTTGGATTATCGATCGATTCTGATTGTCGTGACCGATTGCCGAATCTGATTGACGTGACTGATTTATCGGTTCTGATCGATTGCGATTGTCATGACTGATTGCTGATTCCGATTGACGTGACCGATTTGCCGATTTGTCGAGGCCGATCGTATTGATCGATTCCGATTGTCGAGGCCAAGTATCGATTCTGATTTGTCGAGGCCGATTGTATAGGTCGATTTCGATTGTTGAGGCCGATTTCGATGGCCGAGGCCGATTGTCGAGACCTATATGAGGCTCATCGTGATGTGTATTAGGCCCTTGTGTGAGGCCATGGGTCCACTATATGTTAGGCTCTATGTGGGTCATTCCTTGGGGGCAATGTTGGTTAAATGTCCACATTGTCGGAGCCGATTGTTGATGCCTGTTATTGATACCGATTATGAGTATGTGACAGCATAGCATCATGATACATGCACATACGCATCATCTGCATGTTTGTTGTGAGTTATGATTGACCATTGCATATGCCATAGTGCCGGTTGTTTATGGGACTCCCTGATAGGTGGAGTTGCCCCACATGAGCGTGCGGTATGCGTAAGTTTAATGCATGACTGGATGGTATAACTCATACATATCGCATTTTGTGACATGACCACCGTACGCCTTAGCGACATCAGGACTGTAGCCTCCACAGGTATTTTGTGGATGGCCAGATGGGACACCGAAAATCTGTTCTATATGGGGTGATATGGATATCCTTGGGTGAAAGTCCCTAAACCCTCTTGGTTCTAGAGGTTGCTCCAACATCTAGATCGAGTGGATGCATGAGCGCATGAGGGCCGTATACCGTTAGGCCGCGTCTCCCACTGTCTCGTGGTTTGTTGGAAGGGAGTACGGCCTTACCTGCCCGAGAGGAGGGGGCAATACTAAGCTGAGTCTGACCAGCTCGAGGAATGGGTCCGCTATCGACGAGCTGGGCCCGATATTGGCAGGCGGATAGTGATGTCTCTTCTACTCGCCTTGTTGCGCTTGATGGGGCGACAATCTGGTTTGGAGTGTAATAGACCCCGGTGATTTCTCAGAGAGGAACAATACTGATATGTGGACTTATTGAGCAGGCGTTACATACTCATTCATTCATTCATTCACTATCCACTCGGGCTGGTGGTGCGCAACTATTTGTTACGTGTACATTCGCATGACTAGGATTTCGGTTGGGTGCGCGACTAACCTGAGATCAGGAGTTTACCACATTGAGTCTGACTATCCAAATTTAAGTATGGGACTAGTTTGGATAGAAGTCCCTTGTGATGGACCCCATGACCTGCGATATTACGTACTATCATCCCGACTTCACACTCCAGCATGGTTATTCCATTCGCACCACATATCGCATTACATCTGCCGCATACGACATTTCGGGTTACTATGTTTATGCATTTATATGACCTAGATACAATTGACGGTATTCGTGGACTCATCAGGATTTGTATATTGCATTGCATCAGCGGCATCTGATATTTGGCTTGTTGTCTCCGCATTGCATAGTTGATCTACATTGCTTCATCAGTATATGATATTATTTTTATTATATTTCTGCGTCGCATAGCCTGGATAAGACTGATGGTATTTATGGGCCTATCAGTATATTTTTATATTACTATAATTTCGTATGATTTATGATCTTGCTAGTGTTTCTGATATTGTATGATTATGCGTTTATTAGTATTTCCGCTTACTCTGATTATTCTGATATTGCTTACTTGGCACTTACCTTATACACACACTTTCACCACCCACTAAGCTTTCTATAAGCTTATGCACGATAGATGCGTGCAGGTGATTTTAGGTTGCAGCAGCATTGAGCCTGGAGCGTGCGGTGGTCGTCTGGAGCTTTGATTTATTTTATATATGTATTTCCCTTTCAGTATTGTACTCAAACGATTATATTAGTGGATATGTGATGATGATGTTGCCTTTGTGATTTGAGTAATCTTGTGGTTATGCTTATTATGAGATAAATTTATGTTGGAAAATCCTCCTTGTAGGATCCCAGGATCGAAATCTGGCGTATATATGCTGGGAGCCGAGAATGGGGTACTACGGAGGCTATTAGCACCGGATTCGGCGATCGGAAATTTTGTGAGCCCGATTTCCAAGTTTGAGGCATGACACTTCCGCCCCAAGTCTATAGCCAAACTCACGTGTAATCTTGCATATGAGTCGGCCAAATGGAAGTGAATCAGATGCTTTAGTGGAGCGTACGGTAAAAACTATCTGTTGCAGAAAATTCGTAGGCACGCACAACTTCTCTCCCTGCCCCACTTGGTATAGGAAATCCACCATCAGACGGGTGCACTCGTTGCGGTTGCTCCACCTAGGGTACACGTTGTACGTGAAGATGTGGTGGAGCAGGCGGAAGTCATCAGTCATGTTAATTGCTAAGAGACTGTTGTTCGGATTCTAGCGAGCCAGTTGTCCACAAAGGAATCATGTGCGGCGGTCCCTTTCACGTGTGCTCCTTAAATTCTTCTCGCTTGCATGCACTTCGCCAAGTGGCATTTTCATAAGCTGAGCTATCAACCCAGCATCAATTGTGGCCTCCCGATCTCTACCAACAGGGATCTTAAACTGCAAGGGCTCCAACGTAGGCTCTCAAATATGGGCGTAGAAGGCTCAGACTGTGCCCACATTTGCACGGTACTCACCCTCGAACACAGGACTCCACCCAGCCTCAACCAGGCGGTCCATCACCAGATATTGCCCGAAGAGCTTCTCATCCACATGAGCTTTAAAGAGAACCCTGTGACTCTAAAATCTCCTATGAGACATATCCATCAGGAGGGTCCTTTCGAGGGGAGCCTGGGGATCAAGCTCCCGCTTCGTCCGTATCTCCGATCAACATTAGCACTTGTAGCGGTGCCTCTAGGCCTCCTTGAACGAGTAGGGCGACTAGGCCCGACCTCATCCGTAGGCATCCTCTTCTTCCCCATGAGAGAAAGAAGCGTGGAAACTGAGAAAATGGTCGTCACAAACTCGAACAAGGCCATGGAAAAGAGAAGATAGGTGGAAAAAGGAGGGGTTGTTGAACTTGAAGGTATGTGGGACACAAATGAGGGATTTATGCTCTCAAATCAAAGGAAAAGAGAGAGGTAGGAGAGGGTTTTGGTGGAAGATGGTGGGAGGGTGTATGTGTTGAAGAAAAATGATGAAATGGGTGAATGGAGGAGAGATTTGAGAGAAAACCAAAGAGTTTTGAAGAAAAAGGGAAGCTTGGAGGGGTAGATTATGAAGGGGAGGTATGTTTGGAGGGTTTTAAATTGACCCAACATGCGTCAGTGGGCCACACAGCGCCCTAGGGGCGTCGGTCCGAACCGGCCAGCCCGGCCAGGCTTGCTAGCTAGCGAGGCCTTGCGGAACCGGCGAGGTCCTCGCCGATCTCTGGACTATCCAACGATGCCTCGCCAGTGAGGCGAGGTCCTCCTACCCTCTGGACCCTAAAAATGCGTGGGACCCACCCTTGGTCGCCCTGAAAATATTTCGTTTGGCCCCCGACTCCGTTTTGAGTCGTTTCGGGTCATTTCGTGTAATTTCTGGTGTAACTACGTATTTTCTCGATTGTTGAAGGCTGGGATTGGGTAAATTATGGTCGAAACCCGTCAATTGACGGTCTAGAAGTGGTCTGAGGTCACCTCAAGCGATCACGGACGTGTACGAACCCGATCTCGGTGATCGTTTTCGGTAACTTTCGCCAATCGGCGAAACTGGAAATCCTAAGCTTGTCTCTACATTTTTCTCACACCCACCTAGGTCTAAATGTGTCAGCGTATGTCATGTGACCATAACACAGGTCCGGTTTAATCCAAATCATGCTCTGATACCAACTTGTAACGCCCTGAAAATCAGGGGTCGAGTAGAAGTCCAACTCCCAAGTTCCAACGCATCACTTATGCAACATATTTAATGATGAATAAATGTTGTCTGTATTAGTGAGTAAAACATGAATAAGATTAAGCCAAATCAGTAATACATAATCCAGGGACAGTTATAATACGCGAGCGGAAGACTAAAACGAATACATATAACTTTATAAACCAGTATAAGTCCCTAATGTATGTACGCATTGCCAGGTCAATAATTACATGTATTGTTTCAAATTACAAAATGTTAAAAATATAATAGTCCACTACAAATATAACCCTGAAGCCCCGCCGATCAGAATAGTCTATACGAACCCGCCTGAAAACTGCATATATGAGAAGGCATCCTCATCGTCGACAAAGTTTGCCTCCACCTCATCAGTCGGGTCTCCATCTGCATCTAAGATAGAGTCTGGTTGGTGTATACAACACCGTCCCGTAATGTGGGAGTGAGTGATCAACTCAGTGGAATAATAAAGCAAAGGTTAACATGTTATCAATTCAGTCAAGCAGTAATGATAAAGCAATACAATCAAACTTTCCTAAGTACTATGATTAATGCAAGAATGGTATGTATAAATGATGCATGCCCTTGCCTGCACTCCCTCTGCGATCTTCATCTAACGGTCGCGCATGTCAGTCACTTCCTCAGTGCTCTGCCCAACGCCAAATGACACATGCAGTGCGGTGCATGATTATGATTACCAAGTTCTTATTAGTCCTTTTCGTACAGTAGGATTGGGAAACTAAGGTGCCTCCCTTATATTAATTCCAAACGATGATCCAATCTAGGTCGTCAATCCTAGTAAATCTCATACGATGTTACGGTTCTAGGTCGCTCAAAGGGCTCGTCACCTTATCAGTGCAGGCCTAGTGTACTCCTGTTGCTACGTAAGGGCTCGTCGCCTCTACGCAGTCTTAGCGTACGCTCGAGGTCACTACAAAGGGCTCGTCACCTTATCAGTGTAGGCCGATAGCTCGAATACAGTGTCCTATACCACCGTATTCGGCTCACGAGTCTGGGTTACTCACTAGTCACTACGGGGAGGCTCGTCACCCCAGTGTAGGCCGACAGCTCAACCACTGTGTCCCATACCACCATGCCCGACTCATGAGTCTTAGTGGATAGAGGTACCAAGGTTAAAGGGATTTTCATTGGTGATTTGGTACCTTAGATTCATGCAGTAGCATCCATACATGGTGAACATACATCGGGTCAATCGGGTTACTTGACGAGCTCGACTAATATGAGCGCACGTTGGGTTGATTGACATGAAGTGCGTAAGCACTCCATATGGCCTAACCACTGCTGACATCCCACGTATGGCTCGGATTCATCGATCACGTCCTATGTGGTGAGACAACCTTAGCCACCTATTCAATGCCTGTTACCGATTGCCTGGACTATTCCGTAATCCCGAACACATTCAATTATAACAGATAATTATACAAGTTAATTAGAACGGTAATGGATCAACAATTCTAATCATACAAGCATGTGAGCATTTGATGGATTTCAACTTAAACATGAATTCACACATGCCGTTCCTAAGTAAAGCAGGCAAAGAATATAAGTTACATGGAGGAAATCATACACATCGTTAAGGTAGTTGAGAATCTCTTCTCAACGCCCATATAAAGTATAATATATTACACACTTATTCATTCAGACATTTCTACAAACACTTAGACTACATATTCTGACATACATGACGTATGTTGGTGATAGCACGTCTTAGGGAAAATCCTTTCACCAAGGAGTTGTTACACATACAACTAGCATAACCACACAACAATAAATCATGGCAACACACATTCAAATTCTATATGTATACGACCCTTTCTACAAATACATGGGATACACTAAACTCCATATAGTTCATATATATCTGAAACGCGAAACAAACATCACATTTGGCATGTGAAATAGCACCTACATCAGTAATAAACCATTAACTGACATTGAAAGCCTTGAAAACCATAACCTATATGTTTATAGTCCGCACCTTTCACCAGTAAACTCGTAACGAACTCAGATTTAAAGCTAAGTCTTTATCTACGGCATATTGGCAAACTATAGCATAAATTAGGTTAACTATTTCATAACTTACACCATTTGAAACCCTAAAACATATTAGGGTTAGGTTTTCTTACCTAAGTACGTTGTCAAAAATGCCAGATTTGTGATATAGAGGAGGTAGCTAAGTGTGTGAAGTAATGAGATCGAATCCTAGGAAGAACTTCCAACTCTCTCTCACTCTCTTTTTCCTTTCCTTTTCCTCTTCTCTCTCTCCTGGGGTTTTAGAATTCGTATGAGGTGAGAGGGTGAGGGTTTAAGGTCCTTATATAGGCCCAGGTTTGATGGAAATGGCCCCAAGGCCAAGGTATACTTAGGTTATATCCAAATATGGACTGTTCCGGCCCAACGGGGTACTTCTGGTAGCCCATTTCCCATGTACGGTCGGAGTTAAGCTCCCTGACCATGGATCTAAGTCAGGCTGAGTTTTCGTTCCGATCGGATTTACAGATTAGTCGTGGCGGACCAATTTCAGTTTAACGGTCACGGCCACTCGATCAGGGTCACAAGTACACCGTCATGTGTGGGACATTTCTCCTGATCCGAGGGTATATTTGGGTCAGATTCTGACGGTCTAAATCCTTATATTTGGCCCACAAGCGACGCGACTCAGATTACTTAAATTCGAAATTTTATTTCTAAATATTTTCACGTTTCTCACACTCTTCGCTTCGGGCTCAAGTTGTGCATTTCTAGACACAATTAAGACTTGATTTTCGAAGAGGTTGTCAAGTCAAGTCATGCGGTCATAACTGTATAGTTTTACGGTCATCGGACTTTCGACGTGCGGTCCAGGTCCGATACGGAGTTTCAGTGTGCTCCCGAGAGCAACCGGGTTTAAGGATGGATTCTAGATTTCAGGGTAACATAGCGTCAATGATTATGCACGATTTGGGAATTCATAGTTTGCTCCGCTGAATTTCATGTTTGCCCCGCTGATTTTCTAGTTTCCCTTGCCCCGCTGAGTTTCTAGTTTGCCCCGCTCAATTTCTAGTTTGCCCTGCTCAATTTCATATTTGCCCTAGTTGATTACATGTACTTTTTCGATCTAATACGAATCCAACCCATTTCATGAAGAAATTGTGACCAATTAACCAACCAACAAAACCAATTACAAATAACATCTTCTTGCTGCATCGAAACACATATGTGTTCACTAATCTAGCTAACGTTGAACTTGGTAAAATGATATGGTTGAATAATTGAAAAATGAGATTAATCAGGAATACACATTGATCAGGAGATTATGCATTGAATTTTTTATAGTTTGCCCCATTGAATATCTAGCTTGCCCTGCTCATTATGCAGTTTGCCTCGCTCAATTTCATGTTTGTCTTGATCAAATTATAGTTTGTCTTGCTTACGTTGGTAGTTTGGCTTGCACAATTTTCAGTATTTTCCGTTCCAGTTCTATCTCCATTTCATATGAAGCTTGTTCAAATTAATGAAATGCTACATTCTTTTCAACGTAGTCTGATTTTGTCCACAGTGTTTATCTTGTGAATTTTATGTTTGATATGTTTTTTAATTCATCTTTGCAGGCGACGAATATTCTGTCATAATCCCCAACCCAACATGTAGGTGTACACTCACATGGTGGTTTGACAAGGTGAAGGGTGGAGTGGAGAAGCAAGATAGTCGCCTAAATTTGTTTAGGCAATCTCCTTTCTCATTTCTATTGCATGTTACATCCTTTAGATTTTTAGGGGCTCTATTTCACCTTCTTTTTGTAAAATACAAAGGTGATCTACTATTTGAGATCAAAGGGAGGCGATTGCACTTTACCGAGATGGACTTCGCCCTTATTACCGATCTTAAGATTAGAGATCTAACTGTACCGAAGAATCATTGCACTACAAGTACATTAAGAGACAAATACTTCAAAGAATATCCAGTATTAAAGAAGCAACTAATGGAGGTGTTTGAGAGATTAGTTGACACCAATGAGCATGAGGACGTCGTGAAGGTTGCCCTACTTCTAGTTGTGGAGCACTTTCTTAGGGGAACCGAACTGAAAACCATGTGCCACATGGATTATATTTACCTAGTTGACTCGCTAGATGATTTCTATAGGTATCCCTGGGGTAGTTTGGGATACTATACAATATCACAAGGAATTGAATCTGCTGTTGCTGCATCAAGTTCCCCTCGGTATACTATATGTGGTTGCGTCCTTCCTCTACAAGTAAGAACACCTTTTACTTTGTGTATGTTTTCCCTCTATAGTCAATTATGGATTTTTAACCTGGTGCAATTTCATTCTAACAGGTATGGGCAGTAGAGATATTACCGGCCCTACAAGACTGTGTTGTTTCGTATGTTCCGCATCAAATTCCACGCTTCATCAATATCGAGGCTGGAAGGGTTGGAGGTATAACAGAATACATCCTATTTTCAAGGGTAAAGCTATAAGTTTATATATATATACATATCATCATTTACTTCGCTTAACTTGACGTATATGCTTTTTTATTTAACATTACTCTTTGTTCCTTTGCAGACAACAGTAGTAATGAAATTAGAACCAACGCTACGAGAATGGGAAACGGATGCCGTTCGCTCTGTGCGTGACAGTTTCCAGGTGAGATGCTATGGAAAACGAGGTATAATTTCATATCTACCATTGTAAAGTTATCCTTACTCTTACATATCCATTTATATATTTTTGTAGCTTACTGAGACCCAGGAAGATGATGAGGAGGGTAATGAGATTGATCATGAGGAGGGTGACGAGTCAGATGATAGCGATGAGAAAGGCGTGGAGGGAGAGGGACCGAGGGGTGGTGTACTGAATGTTGTTCTTATGGAGGAATTTATTATTGAGAGGGAAGAGTTGAAGAAGGAGAGTGAGGAATTGAAAAATGAGAGGGACGAATTGAGAAAAGAGAGGGCAGAGATGAGAAGGAAAGAAGCACTGTTTGATAACTGGGAAACGTTACTGAGGAGGGAGAAGGAGTTGTTCTTTGTGGACAAGGAATGGTTCTTCAAGGACAAAGAAAAGTTAGCGAATGAGATGGAGGAGTTTAATAAGGAGAAGGAACATAGTCGTACATAGAGGGGACGTAATGTGATGGAGGAGAAGGGTGAGGAGTTGAGGAAGAGCGTGGAAGTAAATGATATTGAAGATAAAGAACTTGGACTTGTGGATCTTGATGTGCAATCGTCTAGTAAGGTCAAAGGTAATGTATGGAATGAATCCACTTCTCATGCTGTTTATGAAAGGAGAGCCAAAAGGATACCAAAGCCGTCATATTACAAGATTTCTCCATACTTGTCCTTGTCTACATTCGATACAACCCCTGGGGCGGACAAGGAATCGTTCTTCAAGGACAATGAAAAGTTAGCGAATGAGAGGGATGAGTTTAATAAGGAGAAGGAAGGTAGTCCTAAACAGAGGGGGCATTTTGTGATGGAGGAAGGTGAGGAGTTGAGGAATAGAGTGGAAGTAAATGATACTGAATATAAAGAACTTGAACATGCATCCACTTCTCCTCCCGTTTATGAAAGGAGAACCAAAAGGATACCGAAGCCGTCATATTATAAGGTTTCTCCATACTTGTCCCTGTCTGCATTCGATACAACCCCTGGGGCGGTTCGTGAACCCGAGCAAGTAACAACTTTTGTTACTTCTCCGATACCATTTCCTGTACAGATGGATCCTTTCAGGATACTATCCGTACAGGAGGTGAAAGAGGCAGAGGACTGGTATGAAGCAAACAAGGACATGTCAGAGGGAAAATGGTTCGGAACGATATGGATGAAGGATGCCTGAGTTGATAGCGAGGTAAGCATTACTAATTTATTCTCTGTATGCATCGATTGCCATGTAATTAATTGTTATAGGAATCTATGACGAAATCGTACTATCCTATTGATTAGGCTATCGACACGTACATCGACTTCCTTGAGAAAAGGCATAACGCCCTCTCAATAACATATCCTCATAATTGCAAGTTCTATCCTACGTATTTTACGGTAAATGTTTATTACGGCAATCCTTAATCTATTTGAAAATTTTACTTTATTACATGTATTGAACTTTGATCATGTTTGTAACAGCAAAGCCTCGAGGGGTGTTTATCGGTTTTGATCCCATACCGGGCCTCCAATTCAGTGTTAGAACGGTCGTCGCTAATAGGCCAGCTGAACACGGCCTAATCAATTGCCAGGCAACGAGATAAACCATACGCTAGAGCGATTTGGTGTTATGAACGGGTAATGCACTCGTCACAGAACATCATCTCTTACTGTTATAAGTTTTATCATGTTTTGACAAATATATTATTTTGTGAATCATGGACATGTTTATGCGCCAATAAATCATGACAATTCACTTTGGTTTTTGCTTGTCATCTATCCTAGAGAAAGAGAAATCATTATTGTGGATAGCTTATACACATATCTAACGCCGAAGTTCAAGCATAAGATGAAGAATATGACCGATGCACTCCCCGTTCTCTTCCATGCCACTGGAGACAGTATTGCGCTTGAATGGAAGAAGTGGATCGTCAGATTCGATGAATCTGCACCGAAGCAGGATAATGGTTATGACTGCGGCATATTTGTGATGAAATTCATTGACATTTTGTGTAGCGGTCTCACCTTGGAGGGAATAGACATGTAAAAATTCACCTCCAATTGGAGGAAGTCAATAGCATATGATTGCTTGTCTATTGTCAGGAAGTGATATTTGTGCAGTGCATGGGAGAAAATTTTTCTAAGAATGTATTATTCAGAGGTTTACAGTAATCTTGGAGTGCTGAAAATTTCCAAGTATGTGCATTTCAGTGTAAGTTCCTTCTCTAATCACGATAACCTTGGGAGGGTTGATCCGAATTCCTCTCAAGTCTATCGTGATTAGAGAAAGAACTCGCACTAAAATGCATATACTTGGAAATTTTCTACATACTCACCGGAAGTGCAAGTTTCGATGTATAGCATACTCTGTAATTTTAGTGAATGATGAAATGAACTTTATACTGTCCCACAATATTTTCAGTTTGTCTCGATATGCTCATCGATCAAGTACAATGCACATGGAACTCGATGTTTGGCAATTGCTCTAGATCAAGTTCAATGTCTCGATATTACACATTGTATGGATTTTATGCACAATGATGCAACCACTGTTGGGCACTTCCTACTCTTTTTTACTGCAATGGGGTGATTTTTAAAGGGAGGTCAGAGATGCTTGTGTTTTCTCTACGCCATGTTTGGAAATTATGGGTTCATGCCAAACTGCAGCAGGGGAAACTGGGTGAATATTATGTGGGGAATATTAAAATTGAAACCTGTATGATCATTTTGCTCATTCTTCCTATGCACCCAAGCTTTGAAATGATTTTAAATGTAATCCAAGCTTTCACCTTGGAGTTCAAATCCCTTGGATTTGAAACCCCCCAATTACCATATGGTGCGAAACATATTAGGAGATTTGAAATCCCCTCAATGCTTCTTATAGACACCAACGATCTTTCCTCTACGGCCTGTTGTTTTGGTGTGCTGACCACGAACACGGAGACCCCAGTAGTGCCTCAAACCACGATGGTTCCTGATCTTCTTCAGTCGCTCCAAATCATCTCTCAACTTCATATCTAGTGCATTTGAGACAACTTGAGAATACCTCCCATCCTTGTAATCCTTCTTCCTGTTCAAAAACCAGTCTGAAATTTTGAACTGGCGGGGGTTGGCAACAATCACCATGAGGTTCTCTAGTTCTGTCACAGATAATTCACTAGCCCTCTTGTTCAAATTCAATCAGCCTTTTTGCATACGATGTTGGCGAAACGCCTCCCGATACCTTTGATGGAGGTCAGAGTGAACATGGTCTTCTGCTTTCCATCGACGTTCGTGTTCAGAACACGAAGAATGTGTTGGAAATCTTCGTTCGCGATTAAAGACATTTTTTCGCCGAGAGGATAGAGCTTTCGCTGGAGCCATGAATGCAAAATCGCTAAGAATGGAGAAGACCATCGCATATTCATAGTTAGGATGACCATTAAATGTCCCTTCGCTGCTGCTGCAGAAGAACCACACATCTCACGCAACTATGCTTATCATTCCTGCAAAGAAACATTTCCAACTTGAACAATCACAAGCATGCATTCCTATAATTTGGCAATTGTATACGAACCTCTAGATTTCTTGACACCCAGTACATGTCCCCATTGCTTTCAACAACACATCCAATAGGTCTTAAGTACAAAACATACCTATCAATGCAATGTGCTTATTGGAACGAACATTTCGAGCATCATTCAAAGCATGGAATAGATTAAGCCAAAACACAGATATGATTCAGGGATAAGTGAATAAAGCCAGCGGAAGACTTATAGAAAAATATGTGTACAAGTGTAAATCCTTGAAGTACATATACAAACCAGGTCGTATGAAAGTGTTATTTAACAAAACTATAAGTATCAAGTTACATCATTTAAATTCCCAAAAATAATCCCAGAGATCCCGCGCATCAGACCAAGGCTCGCTAGAACCCATCTGAAAACTGCATAAAAGAGAAGGCAGCCTCATCATCATCCATCTCCCGCTCTGCCTCAGAAGTCGCATCAACATCTGCAACATCAGAACCTAAGACAGAGTCTGGTGGGTGTTTAACACCGCCCCAGAACGTGGGAGTGAGTGATCAACTCAGTGGAACAATAAGGCACTGGTTAACATGTTATCAGTTCAATCAAGCAGTAATGATAAAGCAGAACAATTAAATAAATCCTAAGTACTCTTGTTAATGCAAGGATGTATGCAATATGATGCGTGCCCTCACGCGTACACCCTCAGCGTCTTCATCTTACGTTACGCATGACATCGCCTCAAAGTGCGCCACATCTACAAAGCACATGCAAATGCGGTGCATGGATATGATTACCAAGTTGTTATTAGTCCTTTTCATACAGCAGGATTGGGAAGCTAAGATACCTTCCTCATATCACCATCCAAACAGTGATCCATTCTAGGGTCGTCAATCCTAGACATCTCATACGATCATATATTTAAGGTCGTGGCAAAGGGCTCGTCACTAATCAATGCACGCCTTTCACACTTTTACTACCACAGTTCGGCTCGTCACCTCCTTGCGGTATTCAGGTATGCTCGAGGTCACTACAAAGGGCTCGTCACCAATCAATGTAGGCCGACAGCACGAATATAGTGTCCCATACCACCATAATCGGCTCACGAGTTTAGTTGCTCACTGGTCACTACGGGGAGGCTCGTCACCCCAGCGTAGGCCGACAGCTCGACCACGGTGTCCCATACCACTATGTCTGGCTCATGAGTCTTAGCGGATCAAGGTACCATGGTTATTAGGATTTTACTGGTAAGTTCGGTACCCTAGATTCAAGCAGTAGCGTCCATACATGGTGAACATATATCGGATAATTGGGTTACTTGACGAACTCGACTAGCACGAGCGCACATTGAATTGAGTGATATAGAGTGCGTAAATACTCCGTGTGGCCAAACCACTGCCGACAACTCTAATACGGCTCGGGTTCGTCTAATACATCCTATGTGGTGAAAGCAATCTCAGCCACGAACATAGGGTCAATTACCGATTTCCTGGACTAATGCATAGTCCCAAACACATTACACTACTACAGATGTTCATATTAAATGTAAAACAGTAATGGAACAACAACTTAAATCATGGTACATACGCATCTGAAGAATATCAACTTAACATAAACGTAAGCATAAGTAATGCTTGAATTTAAATAACATGGAATGTAACTTGCATAAAGGAAATCATCCACATCAATAGGAGTGTTGAGAATCACTTCTCAACGCCCGCAATTAGTGTAATAAGTTACACTTTAGATCATTCATGCATTTCTACAAACACTTAGCATACATGGAACAACATACATGACGTATGTTGAAATACATGCATTTAGACAATTCCTTTTACCAAGGAGTTGTCATACATACATCTAGCATACATACATGACAAATAATCATGGCAAACACAAGTGCATATTTTATACGTATACGGTACTTTATACATACACCTAGAATACACAAATCTCAATATAACACATGCATATCAGGAAAGCAACGTAAACACAACATTTGGCATGCGAAATCTCATCCATAACAAGGATAAATCATTCACTGGCATTGAAAGCCTTGAAAACCATAACCTATATACTTAAAGTCTGCACCTTAAGCAAGGAAAGAAACACCGAACTGATTTAGACGAGTTGTCTTCGTCAACGGCGACAGATTACCCTAAAACAAGGATAGAAATGAGATACAACAACACCAAGACTATTCTAAGCTCCAACACAGATTAGGGTTAGGTTAACTTACCCCAAAAAGAACTCAAAACTGTCAGAATAATGATTCAAAGTGAAGGTTCAAAGATGTAGAAGAACAAGAAAGAATCCAAGATGATTCACCAACTTATCTCTCTCACTTTCTCTCTCTTTTCCACTCTCTTTCCAAGCTAGGGTTAGAGAAAATTCGTATGGAAAAGAGAGCTAGGGTTTAAGGACTATAAATAGGCCTATTTTTTATGAAAATAACCCCAGGGTCAAGGTATACTTAGGGTATAACCAAAACCCGACTCTCGCGATCTAACGAAGCACTTCTGGTAGGCTTATAACCACGAAAGGTTGGACTTAAGCTCACTGACCATGGATCTAGGTCAGGCTGAGTTTTGGTACCGACCGACTCTTCAGATCAGCCGTGGCGGACCACACTCAATTCAACGGTCACGGAATCTCGATCAGGTCCACAAGCACTAAGATATGCCTGGGCCACCTTCCCTGATCAGAGGGTGAAATTGGGTCAAAATCCAACGGTCAGATTGCTTAAAATCGTCGCACAAGCGACACGACTCAGATTTCATAAAAACTTATTAAATTCCAACCGTTCTCACACTCTTCACTCCGAGCTCAATCAAATCGACCCAGAACATCAGATGGACTTGATTTTTGAGGTAATAGTCAAGCCCAACTCGGTGACCGCAACAGCCTAAGATCATCGCCATCGGACTTTCGACGCGGTCCAGTCCGATCCAGATCTTTCAAAAATTTCCTAGAACAACCTGGATTTAGCGATGGATCCCGGATTTCCGAGTAACGTAGTGCTAACTAATCTACAAGTTTAGAGTCATGCGAGATCGAATTTAAAGTGATTGATGCAGATTTCACAAGCAATCAAGTATAGCGCTAATTACCCCAAAAACAACTACTTAAGGAAAGATTAGCACAAAATTTCTAAGGTCGTTACACTAAACCTAAACCATTACTGACATTTAAAACCTTAAAAATATACCTATCAATGCAATGTGTTTATTGGAACGAACATTTCGAGCATCATTCAAAGCATTGCTCAGAAGATCCATCAAACTTTTCTTTTAGGACACCTCCATAAACAAACTAACCCAAACATAAACAAAATAAAAAAGGTACACCAACAAACTAACCCAAACATAAACAAAATAAAAAAGGTACACCAACAAACTAACCCAAACATAAACAAAACAAAAAAGGTACACCAACAAACTAACCCAAACATAAACAAAAAAAATACACCAACAAAAAGGTACATGAATAAATTCCAAAAAAAATACACCAAAAAAATAGGTAAAAAATATAGCAAAATTTGCAAACGTCGATATGATCTACATATCATTGATTTTATCGACATAAGTCGTAGATAATATCAACACATTGTCGATAATATCGAATATGGATGACAGCAGTCCAACAAGCTTTGCTGAAATTGCACTGTAAATCGATATATCGACAACCTGTAGATATATCGATAGCAGATGACATGTCGATATATCGACATATTGTGGATAATCTCGAATTATGTCCTCATTTGTCTAGTGACCAAACTTGAAAATTCCATATTTAATCGATATATCAACCACCTATCGATATATCGATAGCAGATGACATGTCGATATATCGACATCTTGTGGATAATATCGAATCATGTCCTCATTTGTCTAGCGACGAAACCCAAAAATTTCATATTTAATCGATATATCGACAACATGTCGACATATCGATGGAACGATATATCGACATCTTGTGGATAATATTGAATTATGTCCTCATTTGTCCAGCGACCAAACACAAAAATTATATATTTAATCGATATATCGAGAATTTATATGACAGACGTTACGATATATCGACAATATGTCGATATATCTACAAATTTACCAACCAAAAATGTACGGTCGATGTTATCGACATATCATGGATATGATATATGTAAGTTCTAGATATAATCGACACATCACAGATATAATCGACATAAGTTGTCGATAATATCGACGACGGGTCGATAATATCGAATCTGGAGTGCAAATGTGTAGCGAACTTTTGATCATTTTCATAATATGTCGATATATCGACAACGTGTCGATATATCTATTATAGTTTGGCGATATATCGACTAGTGGTCGATAATATCGATTACAAAACTGAACTCTCTAGTAGTTTGTCCGTTGAAATTCCGATATTGTCGATATATCGACAACTTGTCGATATTATCGACGATGATCGGTTTTGAAGAAAAAAAAATAATAGCATTAACTGCTTTCACCAACCTTTATTTCTCTCAAATTCCTTTTTTAGAATCCTTCTTCCAAAACATTTGCTCTACTTCATCTCAACTGGATTTCTCCACATTAGCAACGGGGCTCTTCGAGAGATTTCTTCTTTGACAATCTCGGTATGTGTCTTCATTGCAATCGATATGAAATGTTGTGTTTGTGTTCTACAGGTTCTTGAAGCACTGATGATGGATAAGTTCTTGATCTTCTTGTTAAACATTACTGATTTGGGCAACATGCCATACAATATATATGATGGTCATGTCCCCACCATTTTTGAAATGGTGGTGAAGTTTCATTGGAGTCTATCTCATTCATCATTCCTATATAGAGATGCCCCGGTTATAAATCTATGAGCCTATGATGATGGTCTTTGGTTTAAGAATAGAGGAATGTGGTCTAACCTGCGTTTGTGATTGTAAGTTATGTGAAGAAAATCCTGAAATAAAGGAAAAAAAATCATTGCTGCTGTTGGGTGTGTTTGGTTGGACCAAATATCTGAAATTTGTGTGAACTGTGATACCGACGCTATCAAGATTGCAAACACTAATCATACGATTTGGGAAGCAATGACTTGACTATGTGTCCCCGGATTACCTTAATTGCCTTGGCCGACAAATGAACAGTTTGGCAACAGTAGGGGCACAGATCTTCATTGGGCTGATAGGATGTGAATGTTGAATATGTACCATTCTTTTATTCTAACGATCTGTTTTTCTCGTATTTGTTATGTCAATCTGCATGCATATGTTGACATAGAAACATTTTCTCTTTATTTTCCCACCGTTGTCTTCTTTTGTTACAATTTGAATGTATTGAATGATATTGTTTACTTGAATTGTTTCTGCTTTTTCATGTTCCAAGTAATATGGGTGGTGAGTGACCCATTAGTACTGTCGATCACTGGCTGTGGGAGCAGGTGGCCCATAAACATCATTGATTCATTGATTGAGCTTGCCACCGGC
This sequence comes from Magnolia sinica, assembly GCF_029962835.1. Lineage (NCBI taxonomy): Eukaryota > Viridiplantae > Streptophyta > Magnoliopsida > Magnoliales > Magnoliaceae > Magnolia > Magnolia sinica. The sequence continues at coordinate 39,385,812 of NC_080574.1, forward strand.
CAAAAGTTCAAAGGGACTAATTTGGTTGAAGGGTGTGATGGACGATAGTATTTGACTGTTGCAAGGATCCATGTGAAGCAATGACGGGAGTGTTTTGTAGATATGTCAATCTCGTGGACGGGGGATTAGCCATACCTTCCTTGTCATTGAGGATTCTTTCCCTCCACTGTGATGTGTTTTCCTTCCTTTAATGAGAAATTTCTCAATTGAAAAGAAAATCTTTTAATGTTTCTTTTGTAAGAATATGGTTGTGACCGAATTTCATGCATATGAACCACTTGCTGATTTTGAGTAAATTTTGAACAAAGGGAACATTCTCACACATAATATCAACAGATTTCCTTTAGATGGTTTTATCACCTTAATTACCTTAATTGACTTATTTTATCATATCTCTTAATGTTTGTAACAGGCACTATCATCGCAGCATTCATAATGCCTAAGGATAAAGGAAAAAAGGCTATGGTTGGAGAGTCATCCAGGGGAGATCGTACAAAACTCCGTACAAAACGTACATCGGAACGGACTTCCCCGACCGAATTGCCGGTTAGGCGACCTCGTACTCAAAGGAGTACTCCAATTCAGGATCCCCCTCCACCAATACAACCAGAACAATTGATCCCAGAGGTTCCTCCTCCCCCTGCGAATATGTACGACAAATATCGCGTCCGAAAAATTGTATATGAAAAAAAGGTCGATCGAGCATGCATCCAGCAATTTGGGATTTCACAAATTTTGGAGAAAGTTGGGTGGAGTAACCTGTTAGATTTTGGAGGGATAGTTAGAAATGAGCAAATGATCATATTTCTATCATACTGTCACTCGCCAGTAATGCACCCTGCTTCATTTCGGGTGACCATTGGAGAGACCACCACCACCATTAATACTGGGGTAGTTGCACAACTTTTAGAGATTCCAGCCACAGGTCAAGGCTTAACGAATCACAACATTGATGACCCAGCTGTGCGGATAGAAATGATGAAGTATGTTTGTAATAGACAGAATGTTTCGTGGCATAAGGGTAATGCACTGAGAGCGACGCACTTGGAAGACAAGTACAAGATGCTACACAGTATCTTCACCTGGAATGTATATCTGAGGGACTCGAACAAGTCTGACATTACTTCGTATATGTTAGATATTCTATATAGCATATGTCATGGTTTCCTCTGTGTCTGCCCACCATCATTACTCAAATAATTGCCGACAGCATAGCGACCACCAGAAGGGATGACATTCCATTCCCACACCTATTATGCTTACTCTCCCGTCATGTTGGCCTGATGCCCACCACTGACCAACCCAGACCCGTGAAAATGTTTACACAAGACAACATTAAGCGCATGAAACAGGGGTTGAAAGGGGCATCAACATCAGTAAGGCGCAGTGAAGATTTTATGGGAGAGACAGAAGCAGAGGCAGTGGAGACAGATGCCGCAGAGACAGACGTGGCTGAGACAGAGACAGTTGACACCAACCATCCTACGAAGGGAGAGCAGCGTGAGGTGCCAGGACCCTCATATGGTCATACCAGTCGAAGGATGCCATACTGCAACTGCAGGGCATATATTGTTAGGCACATGGATGAGCAGGATAGACGACTGACACGACTGGAGCGATTTTTTGAGGCCATTCAGAATAGTATCGACTGGGTCGAGCGTAAAATTGACAACCTTATTGCCATGATCACCTACCGGCGTGATGATGTCGCTCCACCGGTTGCCGGTCCATCCAGCTAGACTGTATTTACTCATGTCTGTTGGCTTGTGCATCAAGTATCTTTTTGGGATGCCAAGCCTATTGGATATTATTGTCGAACTGTTTCTTTAAATAGTGGCGTTAATTTTACTTTGACTGATGCAGGGGACTATGAATTTGGTGCCCAAACTTGGGGTACTTATTTTGATTACAATATTTAGTGTTATGATGAAAAAAGAACTCTTATATCAATCTGCCCATTCGACAAAACTGAAAAACAAACTCAACCCAGCCTTAAGTTTACTACAGCTTGCCATCTAAATTCTTTATTTGGTGAACCAATGAATTTGTTGTCTATGGCAATTTTATATGTTTTCTCATGATATGTGAATTTGCTGCCTTTGATGCCATTTGGATGCTTATTATCTTCTGGCTCTGATTGATTCCAGTCAGGTTTCAGATAGCTAGTAATATCCATAATGAAGTGCACATATGATTTCTTCCCTGAATTTGGTAAAGATTCAACTTGTTCGTTTCCCTTACATATTATATAGTTTTATTGTACAGAGAGAAATTTCAAATTTGAATCTTATCATAATAAGATTACTTGATACATGCTATATCCCCTATTCGTGCTCTCGATCTCTTATCAACAGTGACAAATTACCCATCCAAGAACCGTACTAACGAATCAGTTATAGGTTTTCTTGCTTTCGTGGTCTAGGAATGCCGATTATAGCATTTTATTCTCCATTAGTCAGTGGGCATATTTTCTCCTAGGCGGGGGGCGGCATGGGGTGAAAACAAAAATGAAGGCTTGTCAAACTGGTAGAGGAGAAATTCGAGATGAGTTATGGGGGAATTGATCCTTCTATCTGTTATAAGCAATTCATTGAAGTAGTAATTTGGTATCCTACTATATATCAAAGGCGTTTTCTTTAAAGCCATGTCATATGTTCCTTCCTGATTATCTATACTCCACAGTAGCAAATGATTTCAGATAATCTTTATGTTAATTGTGCATTGTAATGCAATAATATGCATAAAGATTCTGTACTGAATGATGCAATGTGGCATAGAGAGATGTTATTATGTTGTGCTTTGTGAAGTTCTATTAGGTGTTGCTCCACCACCACACCCATCGCTAACATGTGTGCTGATTAGGACCGTTGATCTGGTTGGATGCCTTGCTAATGGGGCACTCGTGAGCTAATTTGAATCTCTTTGTCTTTAGGTATGAAGGAGGTCCAACAGTGACTAGGTTAGTGCCCAAACATGGGGTACTTATTTTGAATCTGTCAGTATGTTAGATAGTTTACATTTCTCTTTTGTTATAAATGCAATTTTCCAGTTGCTTCTCAATGTGAAATTGTGAAGTTGGATTCGTTCTTGAAAACTTTTAGAAGAATTTTTTTTTTTCCAAAGTTGAGCTAGTGATCAAATCTGCCTTTGATAGCAATGGGTTAAGTGGTAAGATTCCTTCAACATGTTCTAACTTAAGAAACACGAAGATCAACTAGGAGCAATACCTACCTTTCAATTGTATGTATCATACAAAGTATGAGGAGACACACTCACAGGTAAAGCATATGCATGATTTCTTCTTCATTGCTGATGATAAATTTTTTTAGATGGGTGGCTCAACCTATTCAGTTGTTTTTTCCGTAAATATTTCAATGTGGACTGTGACTTAGGTCAGACAGACACATTTAGTTGCCCCTCTTGACACGCATTTTTTAATACTATATAGCATTCTCACAAAGCATATATCAGAGGATATTGACTATAAGGTATGCATCATTACTTGGTCACAGTTACCGAAATCAAATTTACTCCTCTTGCCAAGATTCTTCGATCCGCAACCTCTGGTTTATACCAGTTGAAGTTAATTGCAGGTTCTTGTCTTTTGTACTACTGCAATGGTCACAAGACTGGTTGCTAAGCTTCTTTTCGAGTTGAACCTGAAGGTGCAGGAGATCCATTCTAGAAAGCTACAGAGCTATAGAACCAGGGTTGGAGATGAGTTCCGGAAGTCAAAAGGTCTTATTCTTGTGACTTTTGATGTATCTGCACGTGGTGTTGATTATCTAGATGTCACCCTTATTATGCAGGTAATATAGTGGATAATTTCTTTTTACAATACAAGAGGGCATTTTGGAATGCATGTATAGATAGGGCTGACAGTTGGTGCATTTTTACACGATATGTTATACATGAAGATCAACTAGGAGCAATATATAACTTTCAACTATATGTATCATACAAAGTACATAAATTACATAAATTACACGATATGCTATACACCGGGTATCGAAAACTTGCACGACCGACGATTATGCCCGGACCGGTGACTATGCCGGGTTTGTTTGCATCGCCTACACTTTACTGTTTTCGATTCCTCTCCACGCGATGAAATTCTAAGCTTTTTGGATCTTCCAGCTGACCTCCTCGGTCTTGGGGGTTTAATCTACACACAATACTCCTTCATCCCCACTGAAATTTCTCACTCGCTATTGTCGCGTACTGAATACACCGATTCACTATACGTGGCCAGGTAATTATGCGCCGTGTAGAATGGGGAGCAATATAATTAGTGATCCAGATTGTAGTTTATGCAGGCTGATAGGACATGCATGCAAGGGTACCCCTTCACGCCAAACTCACGACATGTACATGAAAACTCACTGAGCTTCACCGTATCGTTATAATTTCCAACGACATAATACTCATCTCGAGAAATAGCATGGCAGCGAACATCTTGCGCCTTCTGTACGATATCCTTTAACTGTTTCTCCGCCCATGGTGTCAATGGACCCACAACTGATTCCGTAAATTCTCGTCTCTTGTAAAACAATTCTTGTATCTTCAATATTACAGCCTCTATCAATTTTGTAACGGGGTAATCGCGTGCTTCTTTGAAAAGGGCATTAACGCACTCAGAAATGTTCGTCGTGACCAAGTTGAATCTTCTTCCTGGAAAGTGCGAAGATGCCCATCTCTCGTACCCAATTTCTGTCAGCCATGCATGTACTGGGGGATTGGCCATTTCGATATCATGCATTATTTTTTCAAATTCGGCCCTCCTGCAAGTCTTCACAGCCATCTAGTAATACATCTCCAACGACTTGTCCTTAAAAGTGTCCACCAAGTTTCTGTAGATGTGGTACGCACAATACCCATGGATTGCACGCGGGAAGACTTAAGGAACCTCTTTCATTAAACCTTTATATCGGTCGAATATAATGACAAAACTCTCCACAGACCCTAACACATTGTTAAGGTGGGTAAGGAACCAGTTCCAACTACTGTTGTTCTCTGATTCCCCGATGTCAAACGCAAGTGGAAATATATGATTGGCCCCATCTAAGGCCGTGGCGATGAATAGCACACCCTTGTATTTGCCCTTTAAGTGTGTCCCGTCAATAGCCAATACTCTCCACAATGATTTCTGAAAACTTCGAATGCATTGTTCGAGGGCTAGAAAACATCTCTCGAACCTCCAAGTCTATTGGTTTACAGAAACGACAGTAACTGTCCCTGGGTTGGCCCTCCTCAACTCATGCAAATACAAAGGGAGTTGATTATAGGAGTCTTCGTAAGACCCCATCACGTGATTAATTGCAAGCTCCTTAGCTTTCCATGCCTTCCAATAACTGATACGAATATTATATTTCTCTTGTATGGCGGAGATAATGTCATGTGGCCTCAACCCTAGGTGTTGTTCAATACGGCTAATAACCAGATCACACACTAGCTGACTGCTGGCTTGCAGGTTATCGCTCTTCATCCATGCCATGCCGCACATGTGTTTTGATGTGTAAGTCCGTATTTTGAACATACCCATATCACTCACCCGGGATGCATGAACCCTCTATTCGCATATATCTTCGAAGCACACCACAGTGAATCTGCTCGAATTTGAGTATAGTACTCTATACTGAAAATTATTCCGAATTACAAATTGACTCAAAACATACTGGCACCGACTCGTCCTTAAACGTTTGCCCTTCAGCTATATCAGTCGGTTCACATAACAAATCAGTATATTCCTGCATTTTTGCATTGGCGAGTGCATCATCATCAAATGGGGCGAGAACTTAACGAGTCATGAGGTTTGATGTTTCGGGGAGGTCTCGAAGCGGAACGACGCTTACACACACAGATGGGATGGTAGATGATGATGGCAGATCTACTGTTGATGCTAATGGCGATGTCTTGTATTCATAATTACTGTTAATGTCAACTGCACCACTGACTTGCCTAGTTACGAAGTTTACTATTTGCGGCGGCTCAGGTAATTGATCATTGCTTACTACCACTTGTAATGGAGAAGGATTATATTTGAATTCCATGCCATACTCCTCAGCCACACTGTCTACATATGTTGTGGTATTGATGTGGTGGATTGTTTCGATGACTAACGGAATGAATTTTTCCGAATGCTCAAACTGGTAAGACAAGAACTCTTTGACGTCATTGTCGTCTTCGATTTCGATTTGAGGCATTGATTCATTAGTGCAAGGATTTAATACTTTCATCCTGATATCACAATCTTCTGGTCTGCTCTTAATAATCTTGTAAATTCTAGATCGAAGCTCCTCGTACGTAGTCTCGAGACGTAGCGTCATTTGTTTTGATGTTCCACCCGTGTACGAGTATCGCTTGTTTTCAAATTCTAACTCCCCGCCAAATGAGCACATGATTCTTGCAGCCATTATCTGAAAACCAATACAATGACACATTATCAGTGAATCGTAAATCAATGGAACCATGCCATATGACAAAACTTGGTTAAATAATGAAGGACCTTCGTCGTTAACAAATGAATTCAAGTGGTGCTTGTTTATTTTTGTGACGTTATCTATCATGTCATTGAGCGAGGTAATTTTATGACGTTATCTATCATGCCTTTGAGCGAGGGAGGCATTATCAGTTTGAGCGAAGCACACATGAAATTCAGTAGGGCAACCTGAAAATTGAGCAGGTCAAAATAAAAATTCAGCGGGAGTAACCTGAAATTGAGCGGGGCAAACTAGGAAATAAGCGGGGTAATCATAAATTTGAGCGGGGCAAAAATATTGAGCAGGGCAAACTAGGAAATGAGCGGGCCAAGCATGAAATTGAGCGGAGCAAATTAGGAAATGAGCAGGGTAAACATGAAATTGAGCGGGGCAAACTAGGAAATGAGCGGGCAAGCATGAAATTGAGTAGGGCAAACTAGGAAATAAGCGGGGCAAGCATGAAATTGAGCATGACAAACTAGGAAATGAGCAGGGCAAGCATGGAATTGAGCGGGCCAAACTAGGAAATGAGCGGAGTAAGCATGAAATTCAGCGGGAAAATCCGACACTTTTGCGCGACAAGCATGAAATTGAATGGTGCAAACTGAAAATTGAGCGGGACAAACTATAAATTCAGCTATGCAACCAAGCATTAAATCGAGAGTGCATAGCATGATATTGAGCTGGGCATACGATAAATCGAGCGAGCATATCATGATATTGATGTGGGCAAACAATATTTCGAGCGAGCATAACGTGATATTGAGTTGGCCAAATATTTCTTCGAGCAAGCATAGCATGATATTGAGCAGGGCAAACATTAAATTGAGCGAGCATTGCATGGATATTGAACGGGCAAACTATAAATTGAGTGAGCATAGGATAATATTGAGCTAGGCAAACAGTAGATTGAGCAATCCTAGCATTATATTTATCGAGGTAAACATTAAATTGACCTTATCTACCATGAAATTAAGATGGGCAAACATTAAATTGAGCGATCCTAGCATGAAATTTATTATGGTAAACATTAAATTGACCTTATCTACCATGAAATTAAGTTGGGCAAACATTAATTGAGTGATCCTAGTACGAAATTTATCACGGCAAACATTAAATTGACCTTATATACCATGAAATTAAGCTGGGCAAACATTAAATTGAGCGATCCTAGTATGATATTTATGAGCCAAACATTTAATTGACCTTATCTACCATGAAATTAAGCTGGCCAAACATTAAATTGAGCGATCCTAGCATGAAATTGAGCAGGGTAAACATGGAATTCAGCAAGCGTAACATCAGATCAAGTGAGCCCCAACATAGAATTGAGTGAGCTTCAAATTGAATTGTGCGAGTTTGACATGGATTCAATCAATCAACACATAAACTTAACTAAGCCTAACGCATGAAATTGACTACGCCTAACACATGGAATTGACCAAACTTCGCATGTAATGCCATTGTACGAGTGTAGCTTTTTTTTTCAAGATCTATACCTCTAACTGCCCCAGTAAAGAGGTGTTTTGGAGTGAGGGAATATTTTGAAACTTTTCAAGGAGATGCAACCAGTTCGTTGGATTTCATGTAACCCTGGCCAAGATGAAATATGGAAAATGTAGAATAACGATGTCTAGATGGATATCTAGATGCTTCACAGAGATTTCAGTCAGGAAAATGACAAAAAAAAACCCTTCGTACTTCAGTTCTTAGAGAGCGCAGGGGAAGCACCTGTTTTTTTCATTAAGGGGAGTGAAAGCAACGCTGAAAAGCAGCAACAGTGAAAAGAGTATGCAAAAAGGAGGGGTATTTTCGTCCTAAAATTCGTAATCCGCACGTGCAGGTCTAAGTTGCAAAAGAAGGTTTGTCTTCTTCCATAAAACCAGCTGGCTAAAAGGTGGGGTCCACAGTCCTAAATTTCTCCTTGCTAAATCGCTCTAATAAAAAAAATGCTCCAGTGGTTCTTAGAGCACTATAAGTTATAGTGCTCCTATTTGCATTAGGACGATTATACAGTTCAATCCACTGATCTAGACTCTTCATTAGGTGGGATTTCATGGGTTTTTGTGCAAACATCACACCAATGTAACAAATATGAACCATTGATCAAATGCTCTTTAATATGGAGGGTCAAGATCATTCACACAAAGATAAGTCTAATTAACAACTTGACCCATCTATTTGTTAGGGCCATCATGGATTGCTTATGATTCTACATAATCACTTTTGTCAGGTAATTGTAATCAATTCGTACAATACATGGCTTTGAAAAGGGATGGTTGTAGAAAATTATGCCAAATCCAAGATGGACTGGAGCATCCAATTAGTACAATTTTTGTATGATAGCTTGTGAAATGTGTACCAGACTTAAAGGACCATTCAGATTGATCCATTGGACTGTCCAAGTGAACCAATGCAACTAGTAGCGCCATAACTTATGATGATCTGAAAGTAATAAAGCATTTATCTTGACAATGGGGTTTTTGGTCCACTTTGTGAAGTGGCCATGCCACGAATTCATATGTACCAGACTTAAGGATTTATATCATTGAATTCGCTATTTTGTGGAGGATGAAAATGTCATTTTGTCATATTTACGCCTTGTATGGTGAGCTCTTATCTCATAAAGAGAATGGTTATTTTAAAAAGGACATGTGCTCCACTCAAAATTAAAATTCAGCTCACCTCTTGGTTGCTTTGATTCGTTCATTTTAATTGGACAATTGTGAACTGACAGAAGAGTTTTTTTAGTTCTATGTTTTAAGTTATATGTGGCACACAACTACACTAACGATGTGTATTAATTATGAACTGTTTTTCCTATGTGGTTTATCTGTGATAAGTTTTGCCCCCTACATGTAGACGAGATGGATTTGCTTGAAGACAACCCAGTGGGCCCCACATAAGTGGAAATTCACACGTGGTTTAATGAGATTACCATTGTTGTGATGCTAAAGTTATGCGAGGCTACAGAATGAAGGCTGTCTTAAAGGGAGGTGATTACGACCAAATAAAAATTTTCATCTTTTAATACATAATTACTTACTTAAGCTAAGACGCAATTAAGCTAAGCAAGAAAATTAACTCTAAAGCTTCCAAATCAATAGATGGTTCAATCACATAGATTACAAATGATATGCCAATTAAGCAACTAGTGTATAAACATTGTTATGAGGAAAGTTGAACTAACCTAACGTATGAGACACGTGGCAAGGGACCATCAGAGCAGATTCTCTGAACTACTGAAGTGCTTACTACTAGGGAAGTTGAGTCGAGCAAAGATACCCAGTGGTCGAGCTAAGTTAGACAATCAAGCTCAGTGATAAGGCTTATCGACAGGCCTCGATGACAGATGCTAACCTCAACGCATATGCACCTCAACCACAGATGCTAACCTCGTCGGATATCAACCTCGACCTCGGATACCGACCTTGAGCCAAGGATAGAAGTATCCAAAGAGAATCTCATGCCATATACAGGCAGGATTACTCAGTAAGATCATAGCCGAAGGTCGTGTGAATCAAAACATAATCGGAGAAAAACTCAAGAATAGATTTTAACTTTAATATGATCCCTCCAACAATCTCATAGATCTACTTGGCATCGGAGGGTCCCTGGCCACAACCGACACTCCCAATATCCTCAAGTTCTCTATTAAAGTGTATGTACCCAACAACTCATAGGAGGTGGAACAGAATTGACCAGATTTAGGCAATAACAAACATGATAGTGTACATGTGTGTGTGGGATGTGCTATGTAATGTCTCAGAAAAAATCCGTACAAAGGCTCGAGTACCACCTCAGGTAGAAATACCTAAGGATTGTATTTTATCGTAATTTAGATAGAAATTAATTAAGTACTAAACTAAATAATTAGTGGATTTAGCTCGGCCACCGTTTCCACAAATAGGAAGGCCTAAAACCATTAATACCAATGACTTAACATGACATAAAGACCTAGGAAAAATCCTAAGAGCTTGTCGCTCTCGGGAGTACATTGAAACCCCGTATCGGACCTAGACTGCATGTTGAGAGTCCGATGACCGTGAAATTATAGGGTTATATCCGTCCTACTGGGCTTGACAACTATCATGGAAATCAAGCCCCTATGGTGTCCAGAAATGCACAACTTGAGCCCTGAATGAAGTGTGTGAGAAACGCGAATATCTTAAAAAAATTGTATTGAAACTTAAGTGAATTGGGCCATTCGCTCACACGCAAAATTGAGGATTTCGAGCCATCAGTTTCTGACCAAACTTCACCCATGAAAAAGAAAAATTTCCCTGCACATATCCGTATAACTGTGGCCCCAATCAAGTAAGTATGACCGTTGATCTGACACGGGTCCTCCACGGTTGATCAGCTTATCTGATCGCACCAAAATCACATCCTGACATAGATCCATTATCAGGGAACTTACCCTATGATGTAGGTGAGTAGTGGGCCTCCCTGTGAGCCCTGTTTGTGAAAAATAGCTGCCCAAAGGGTATAACCCATGTATATAGTGGCCCTAGGGCCATTTGCATCACTTCTGGGCTTATAAATAGCCCTTATATCACCCCACTCCTCTCATATACGAATTTTCCCAAAACTCTAAGGGAGAGAGAGAGAGAGAGAGAGAGAGAGAGAAAAGAAGAGAAAAGAGGAAAGAGAGACGATGGATTTTTGGTGATTGATGTTGTGATTCTCTCCCATTACACGCACTGAATCACCTTCCTGTTACGCTACACACTCAGTTTCGGCTATGATTTTGGATAAGAAACCCTAACCCTAATCTTATCATAAAGATCTGGGCTGATTATTTGTCAAACTAGCTAACCATATGCGTTATTTAGGTGTCTGGCGTTCTATTTTCGGGAACGTAGAATTCAAAGCAAGTCCGAATCGAGTATTCCGATGAAAGGTGCGGACTATAAACGTTTAGGTTGTGGTTGTCAATGCTTTCAATGTCAGTTAATGATTTATGTCTGACTTGATTGTTATCATATTGTCTTAGATATGCCATTTTTGATATTGTATACATGTATGAACTATGTTGAACGAAAGATGCATCCCATGTGTTTGTTGAAATGTTTAAATGAATATGTAAACATGATTTATGCTTGCCATGACTACTAATCTAGGATTCATCGTTGTCATATGCATGCCAACCTCTCTGTACAAGGATCTGCTAAAATATATGTTGTAACTAACCTAGTCTACGTATTTGGTGATGTGTGGTCTAAGTGTTTGATGAATTGTCTGAATGAGAAATTGTTGATGATTTGTATGTGATATGGGTGTTAAGATAGGATTCTTTCTTGCCTTACACATATGTGTAGTTTCTTTCACGAAATCATATTCGCCTCTATGCAAATAATTGATAAAATGCTAGTATTTGGTAACATGATCAAGGTATTTGACGAAATGCTCAAATGAGGATTTCACTTGGATTGTTTGTTAAATGCTAAATTGATTATCACAGGTATTTAATTGTTGCATCTGAGTAAGATTGGGGTTACAACCTAGCCCAGGCAATCGGTAACAGTTCTTGTTCAGGTGACTGAATTAGTCTCGCCACATTGGGTATACTTGATGAATCTGGGTCACACGACGATTGTAGACAATGGTTAGGCCACGAGGGGTGCTTATGTGCTCCATGTCGATTAAGTCAGCGTGTGCCCGTACCAATCAAACTTGCCTAACAAACCGATCGGCCTATTGTGTGTTTACCATGTATGGACATTATTGCTTGAATCTAAGGTACCCCTCTCCGATCTAAAGATCCACTTTAACTATGGTATCACGATCCGCTAAGACTCATGAGCCAGGCATGGTGGTATGGGACATCGTGTTCGAGTTGTCAGCCTACGCTGGGATGATGAGCCTCCCTGTAGTGACCAGTGAGCAACTCAAACTCATGAGCCAGGCATGGTGGTATGGGACACCGTATTCAAGCTGTCGGCCTACGCTGAGGTGATTAGTCATTTGGTAGTGACCGCGAGAATAAACTTTTAAATTTGCCTATCGACTGCTTTTCATTGGCAGTGATGACCCTACAACTTGCCTATCGTATGTGCTTGACTAAGAGTGATGAACCTAGATGGATCCTTCGGTTTGGGTCAATGATATAAAGAGAGGTACCTTAGCTTACCAAATCTGTTGTATGAATAAGCTTAATTAACTATTGGGCTAACATGACCATGCATTACACTGCATTAGTTAGGACGTGCTTTAAAGGCGTGGAAGTTGCAAAGGAGGTAGTGATGTCATATGCGAAATTGGGTGTCAGAGTCGCTTGTTGAGGGAGCTTTGATGTGAGGGTATGCATCATTACTTGCACTCCATTCTTGCATTAACAAGAGTAGTTAGGAAGTGATTGTTATGTTGTTTTGTCATTACTGCTTGATTGACTTGATAACATGTTAACATTTGCTTTATAGTACCACTGAGTTGATCACTCACTCCCACTTTGGGACGGTGTTTTAAAACACCAACCAGACTCTGGTTTAGATGCAGGTGATGATGAAGTCTATGCGACGGAGCAGGACTTTATGGATGAGGAGGAGGAGTTCTCCTACTTTCAGCTCTCGAGCGGGTCTACGTAGACCTCATGCCGATGCGCAGGGACTATAGGGATACTTTTCTAGTTGAACACCTTACAATTCCACATTTTGTATATTTTGAAACAATACATGTATATATTGAGTCCGGTTACATACTCATACTCTGGAGGTTTGTGAAACACTTACATGTTTAAATATATATGTTTCAGACTTCCGCTTGCTTAATTTAATTATATCCGGAGTATGATATGTTGTTTTAGTATAATCTCACTCATGTTTAACTCATTAATATGGGCGAAATCTGAACATCATTATCCATATTGCATAAGTGATGTGTTGGATCTCGGGAGTAGAGCTTTGCTCGACCCTCGAAATTCAGGGCGTTACAAGTTGGTATCAGATCATGATTTGGATTAAACTGGACCTGGGTTATAGGTAACACGATGCACTCGGACGCACTCTAACTTAAGGAGGGGGCGATGAAATTTAGAGACCGCATTAGGATCCCAAAATTTCACCGATAGGCGAGACCGAGCAATTGTAATGGAGTTCCCGACGTATACCTGAGGGACGTGGGTCACGTGTATTGACCTAAGTTGCCTCTGGGTCATTAGTCGACGGGTTTAAGTCATTAGTCGATGACTTTCAAACCTGAAATGCATCTAAATGGCACGAATACGCGCGTGTTGAGCCATGAAAATGGGCCATGCAGACCTAAAACCCCAAAGCACGAAATTTGGTGGGGCCCAGGGGGTTCCACGCATCAAAACACAACCCGGGGGGGGGGGGGGGGGTGGCCACCACTGGACAGCCTAGATGGGCGCGGCGGCACTGTGGGGACGGCAGCGCACCACCGCCGGCCGACCCAAGTAGGTCCCTCCCACGTGTGGCGGGCCCCTTTTAACCCTCAAAACCTCCCTCTTTCTTCATTTTACCCTATTCCTATTCCACAAACACTTCCAAACCTCTTAAAAATCCTCTTTCTCTCTCGAATCTCCTTCTCCATACATTCAAATCTCTCATTTCCCCTACATCCTACACCCCTCCACCACTATTCCTCTAAAACTACCCATTATATCTTCTCATTTCTCTTATTCTCACCTATTTGGGCACAAAAACCCTCTTTTTGTGTCTCATAACTTCCATACCTTCAAACCCACTTCATTCTCAAAGCCTTTCCATCTCAATGGCTCTCTTTAAGCTTACATCGCCATTTTCTTCATCTCAACACTCATTTCCCTTATGGGAAAGAAGAGAGCAGCCCCAATGAGGCCAGGCCTAGTCATCCAAGCTGTTCTAAGAAGAAGACAAGTGCCGAGACAAGCACAAGTGCCGAGCGAAAGTCAAAATGGGACCTCGACCCTCGAATCCTGATAGAAAGGTCTCTATCGGTGGGCGCCGAACTCGGTAAGTTTTGTGATCGCAAGGTTGTGTTTGAAGCTCACATTGATGAGAAGTTATTTGGGTTATATCCCTTGATCGATCTCCTCCTTGAGAGTGGGTGGGGTCCCATATTTGAAGGAAAAACTCATACAAGTGAAGGCACCGTACGAGCCTTCTATGCTCACATATGGGACCTTACTCTGGAGCCTCTCCAGTTTATCATACCGTTGAGAAGAACTCAAGCCAGGGTCGATGTGGATATCATGGCACGTATCATGGGAATGGAACATGGAGTTGTACACGCCAGTGATACCAATCTCGCTAGTGAACGGGAGAGAAATCGCCACACACATTTTCTTTGCGGCCAACTTATTGAGGGGAGGCAAGGGAATAGCCTCGCATCGACCAGTATGACAGAGGATTTCCACCTACTCCACCATATCTGCACGTACAACGTGTATCCTAGGTGGAGTAATCGCACAAAATGCACTAGATTTATGGTGGACTTCCTATACCGGGTCAGACAGGGAGAAAAAGTGCGCCTGCCTACTCTCACCTTGACTCAGATAACCAATACTGCACGATCTACTCGGGGGGATGCTTCCCTCCCATTCGGCTGACTTATCTGCAAGATCATCCGCAACTTCAGATTCAGGCTTCATATGGATAATCTTGCGCCTATCCACTTCATTAATGAGACTACACTCAACAATATGGGAATAAGCCCTAGGCAACGCCAAGCCAGGATTGATGAGTACGAGGTGAGATAGAAGAAGAGACTGAATAACAGGAAGGCAGTGAAGAAGAGGAAGGCGGTGAGGAAGAGGAGCAGGAAGAAGAAGAGGAGGCCCAAGACTCCGACGGGGGACCTCCTACTACACATGAAGACTGCCATGATCGAGCCACCTTAAAGGCCCGCATGGCCAAGATTGAGGAAAATCGGGCCTACTTAAAGCAGAAGTTCGAGGAGAACTAGGCCTATCTGAAGCAAAAGTTTAAGAGAATGTCTCACACCATAAAGGCCCTTTTGTGTTGTATGCAGGATAAGGGTGCGCCTCTGCCTTTGCTGAAATCAGAGGACTAGTTATATATTTGTAGTTGTTTCCTTGCTTTTTGTAATAGCCTTCGTTAGGCTTAGGCTTTTTGTTAATTCGCTTATATGGATCCTCTGTCATAGTTCATGTAAAAACTACATCATATGTATTGTGACAAATTTTATTAAATGAAATGCATGAAGCTTCTTTTATTTAGAAATGTGTGAAATATTTAGAAAAAGTGGATGATGTTATCCTAATCATATAAACGTTGCACCCTATTTTGTATATAGGGAATGCCTCCTAAAACCACTCGAAATATGGCACGTCTCCCACTTGGCGGATCGATTGATGGGGCCCCTCCCCCGAGCAATAGCCACACGGACCCTAGTTTGGGCCCTGGTATTGAGATAATGCCGGATTTACAACCGCAATGGGCCAACACCAAGTGCACCACCAGTTCTGGGTCAGAACCGTGCGTCTTCGTCGACCCCACACATGCCTCAGGCGGCCTCTCCCCCTGATAGGTTGGAGTAGATGATGCTCCTAATGTAATAATAAAAATAAGTTTTGGCCACTATAGTAGGGGCCATTACACAAAACATGAATGTGGCCCTGCCTATGCCACCCGTGCATCCTACTGGGACTATGACTACAAGTGGCCTATTTGAGCACTTTTAGCACCTCCGCCCTCTCACTTTTGCGTGTACTCATAGACCCGAGGAGGTTGAGTACTGGTTGGATCACATATTCAAGATGTTGAAGCCATTGCACTGTACTGAAGCAGAGCAAGTCGAGCTTGTTACGTATATGTTTGAAAAGGAGGCTAGTCTTTGGTGGGATAGTGTCCTACGAACCGTTCCCACAGGATTAATGTGGACATGGGACGAGTTCAAAACCTATTTTCATGGAAAGTATTTTCCCCTCACTTACTGTAATGAAATGAAGGGCAAATTTCTCCACCTCTGACAAGGAGAAATGACCGTGGCAGAATACGAGAACCGTTTCACAGAGCTGGCCAGATATGCTCCATTGATTCTGGTAGATGAGCCGATGAGAATGCAACAGTTTTCAGAAGGTCTACGGGCTGATATCTGCACTAAGATGTGTTGCGCTACCATTCCCAACTATACTGAGCTAGTGAACATGTCCCTACGAGCTGAGCAGGATAGTGAATGAGTGTCTCGAACACGCATGCCGATGGGCCCGAGGCCTAGGCCTGAATTACAGAACCGGCCATTTCTCAGCAAGAGGCCACGTATGAACTCGCCTCCCAGACCAATGGCTCCGCCGACACATCAGAGGCGAACTGACCGTTGGTGTACTTATTGTAACATAGGGGGACACAATGACCCCTTTTATTTTATCAAGATGAAAGACAACGGTTTCACGCCACCTCATAAGGTTAACCGTCAGCCACCACTAGCTATTTCAGCTCCACCTCTATGATCTGCACCACCGGCACAGCCATTCTACCAACCGCCTGTACCTCAAAAAAGGTCACCTCAATGACCTATGGTAGCACAACCAAATCATCCACAATAAGCTCGTGTACATGCACTTGCAGCTGAAGCATCTGAGTCAGCAACTGCAGTACCGTTAGCCTTTGAAGTTACTGCCCACATCTAAGGTACACCAGTTTTTCTATTGATGGACACTGGGTCCATTATTTCGATGATAGCTTACTCTACAGTCAAGCATTTAAGGCTGAACACTACCTCTATGGTTGGGGTGAGAGTCATTATAGCAGCAGGAACCTTCACCAACGTTACTAACCTTTGTAAGTAGTGCCCGATAGACTTAGGGAGCAAAGTGGTGAACATTGACTTGATAGTAACCAAGATATATCATTATGGCGTCATCCTAGGCATGGATTGGCTCACCAAAATGAAAGCAAAGATTGACTGTGAAACTAGATTGGTGATAGCCTATGGGCTCGAAGATACGACCTTCACTTTCCTAGTTCAGGTCAGTTGTGCTTACCGCATTCGTTGTTATGCCTCCCTATTGAAAAATTGTGATAGTCCGTCACTTAGGAACACGCCAGTAGTCCAATATTTCATGGATGTGTTTAAAGCGATCCCTGGAATACCTCCTCAATGCAAGATCGACTTTACCATCGACCTTGTGCCAGATGCGACGTTATTTCCTTACCGACATACCGCATGCCTCCGTGTTAAATGGATGAATTGAGGAAGTAGATTGATGATTTGTTGAATTCAGGTTTCATAAGGCCGAGCGTATCTCCTTGGGGAGCACCTATGTTATTTGTGAAAAAAAGGATGGATCCCTACGGTTGTGTATAGATTATTGCAGGTTAAACCACGTCACAGTGAAGAACAAATATCCTCTGCCCAGGATAGATGACTTGTTTGACTAGTTGAAGGGGGTGCAATATTTCTCTAAAATAGACTTATAATTCGGGTATCATCAATTGCGCGTCAGAAATGAAGACGTGCAGAAAATAGTTTTCATGACCAGTCTCGGGCACTACGAATTCCTCGTGATGCCGTTTGGACTTACAAATGCACCTGCCGTGTTCATGGATCTCATGAACCGGGTATTTTGGCCGTATCTATATTGATTCATCATTATATTTACAAATGACATTTTGAAATACTCAAAGAGCCAGAAGGATCACGAAGAACACCTGCGAGCAGTCCTTGATACTCTCAGGAAGAATCAATTATTTGTATAGTACCGGAAATGTGACTTCTGGAAGGAAGAAGTCAAGTTCTTAGGACACGTGATTTCTAAGGAAGGAATCGCCGTGGACCTTGCCAAGGTAACCGCGGTACAAGACTAGGAGTAGCCCGGTTCAGTAATAGAAGTGAGGAGCTTGCTTAGACTTGCCCGCTATTATTGCCGATTCATTAAAGATTTCTCCAAGATAGCCCGATCGTTGTTGCAACTCACTCGGAAAGATCTTAAGTTTACTTGGAACAAGAAAACAGAAGTAGCCTTTTTGGAATTGAAGGACAAGCTGACGTCCGCACCCGTGCTAGTACTACCAAAGCAAGGGGTCAAATATACTGTATACACTGACGCCTCTCGTGTCGATTTCGGATGTGTACTGATGTAGAAGGATAGGGTGATTGCCTATGACTCACGACAGTTGAGGAAACACGAAGAAAACTACCCCACTCACGACCTGGAATTAGTGGCAGTTATCTTCGTATTAAAGCTTTGGAGACATTACTTTTACGGAGAGGAGTTCGAGCTCTTTGCGACCACAGGAGCCTCAAGTACATCTTTACGCACAGGGACTTGAATATGAGACAATGATGTTGGATAGAGACCTTGAAAGACTTCAAGTTTGAGGTCTCCTACCATCTTGGCAAGGCCAACCTTCTAACCGATTCGTTGAGCTGCAAGAAAATAATAGAATTTGCAACCCCACTGATGATAGAAGAGTGAAATATGGTAGAATCGTGGAAGATTTTGAACAAAAGCTGACAGTGGAGGAGCCATTCCAGAGCGTCGCACACATCCACGTGTAGCCACTTATTGATTACCGAATCATTGTGGCTCAGAAAGAAGATGAACTGTTGCTGAGGATGAGAGAACGTGCAAGTGATAGTGAAGAATCCGAATGGAGGGTTGGCTCGGATGGAGGTTTGTGAAATCATGACCACCTATGCGTCCTGGATCTTCATGACTTGAGGAGAGAAGTTCTGGAGGCCGCTCACAATTCAGAGCTAGCAATGCATCCGGGTAGTACGAAGATGTATTGAGACATGAAATGTTCGTACTGGTGGAACAACATGAAGGCCCAAATAGCAGACTTTGTGTCTCGATGTCTCACATGCTAGCAAGTTAAGGCCGAACATCTACTTCAGCCTATGCCCATAGCCGAGTGGAAGTGGGATTTCATATCCATGGAAGTCATTTCTGAGTTACCCAAGACGAGAAAGGGGCATGTCTCCATTTGGGTGATTATAGACTGATTGATGAAATCGGCTCATTTCCTCCCAATTAGAGTTTCTAATTGGGTAGATGACCTGGCCAAGCTATACATTAAAGAGTAGTATGACTGCATGGGGTTCCTATGGAGATTGTGTCGGACTGAGACACACAATTCATATTTATTTTCTGGACTCGAATCCAAGAAGCAATGGGAGTAAAACTAAAGTTCAGTACCTTGTTCCACCCACAAACCGATGGGCAGACAGAACGAGTAAATCAGATACTTGAAGACATGTTACGAGCGTGCATACTTGACTTTAAGGACAACTGGGATGACTATCTCCCTTATGCCGAGTTTGCTTATAACAACAACTTCCAAGCAAGCATTGGCATGGCTCCTTACAAAGCCCTGTATGGACGCCCATGTTGAGCTCTACATTGTTGGGCAGAAGTTGGCAAAAAGAGTTTGGTTGGCCCAGATTCGGTTCAGGCGACCTCAGAGAAGATTGATATTATCAGGTGTCAACTTCTTACAGTCCAGAGTAGATAGAAGAGTTACGCCGATATAAGATAGAGACAACTAGAATTTGATGTTGGAGACCATGTATTCCTTAAGGCTTCCCCAATGAAGGGAGTCCTTCGTTTTGGCAAGAAGGGAAAACTTACGCAGAGATTCATTGACCCATTCCAGATTTTAGACCGAGTGGGTGTGGTAGCATACCGTCTCCCTTTGTCCACACCATTCGCAGGCTTGCACAACGTATTTCACGTATCGATGTTGAAGAAATATGTTCCTAACCCTATCCATATTATCAAATGGGAGCAAGTGCAGCTAAGTGAATATGCTACCTATGTACTGCGACCAACACGTGTTCTAGATAGGAAAGAATAAGTGTTACGCAGCAAAGTGATCCCACTCGTAAAAGTGTTATGGACACACCACACTGAGGAAGAGGCTATTTGGGAAACGGAAGCCGAAGTCTGAAAGAACTACCCTCAGATCCTCAAGCAGTACGAAAATGTACAAATTTCAAGGAAGAAAATTTTCTTTAAGAGGGGTAGATTGTAACGTCTCGGGAAAAATCCGTACAAAGGCTTGAGTACCACCTCAGGTAGAAATACCTAGTCTACGTATTTGGTGAAGTGTAGTCTAAGTGTTTGATGAATTGTTTGAATAAGAAATTGTTGATGATTTGTATGTATTACGAGTGTTAAGATAGGATTCTTTCTTGCCTTATACATGTGTAGTTTCTTTCATGAAATCATGTTCGCCTCTATGCAAATGATTGATAAAATGTTAGTATTTTGTAACATGATTAAGGTGTTTGATGAAATGCTCAAATGAGGATTTCACTTGGATTGCTTGTTAAATGCTAAATTGATTATCACATGTATTTAATTGCTGCATCTGAGTAAGATTAGGGCTACAACCTAACCCAGGCAATCGGTAACAGTTCCTGTTCGGGTGGCTGAATTAGTCTCGCCACATTGGGTATACTTGATGAATCTGGGTTGCACGATGATTATCAACGGTAGTTAGGCCAAGAGGGGTGCTTATGTGCTCCATGTCAATTAAGTTAGCATGTGCCCGTACCAATCAAACTTGCCTAACAAATCGATTAGCTTATTATGTGTTTACCATGTATGGACACTATTGCTTGAATCTAAGGTACCCCTGTCCGATGTAAAGGCCCACTTTAACCATGGTACCACATTTGAATTTGCTTATTGACTACTTTTCATTGGGAGTGATGACCCTACAACTTGCCTATCGTATGTGCTTGACTAGGAGTGACGAACCTAGATGGATCCTTCGGTTCGGGTCAATGATATAAAGGGAGGTACCCTAGCTTTCCAAATTTGCTGTATGAATAAACTTAATTAATTACTAGGCTAACATGACCATGCATTGCACTGCATTAGTTAGGATGTGCTTTAAAGGCGTGGAAGTCACACAAGAGGCAGTGATGTCATCTGCGAAATTGGGTGTCGGAGTCGCTTGTTGAGGGAGATTTGATGCGAGGGCATGCATCATTACTTGTACTCCATTCCTGCATTAAAAAGAGTAGCTAGGAAGTGATTGTTATGTTGCTTTATCATTACTGTTTGATTGACTTGATAACATGTTAACCTTTACCTTATAGTACCACTGAGTTGATCACTCACTCCCACTCTGGGATGGTATTTTAAAACACCAACTAGACTCTGATTTAGATACAGGTGATGATGAAGTCTGTGACGGAGCAGGACTTTATGGATGAGGAGTTCTCCTACTTTCAGCTCTCTGGCGGGTCTATATAGACCTTATGCTGATACGCAGGGAACACTGGGATAATTGGCTTAGTTGGACATCTTTAATTTTCACATTTTGTATATTTTGAAACAATATATGTACATATTGAGCCCGGTTACATAATCATACTCTGGAGGTTGAGAATCACTTACCTATTCAAATACATATATGTTTTAGTCTTCCGCTTACTTAATTTAATTATATCCGGAGTATGATATACTATTTTAGTATAATCCCACTCATGTTCAACTCATTAATATAGGCAAAATCTTATCATCATTATCCATATTGCATAAGTGATGTGCTGGATCTCGGGAGTAGAGCTTTACTCAACCCTCGAAATTCAGGGCGTTACATGCTAACTATCAATTCCTAGCTTTATCTAATCATGCATACATAAATTAAATATTCAATCACATAAGCATAATTAAACAAGTGTGTAAATACAATCCCAAATACAAACATGTATAGTGGTTCAATTTTCCTACTCTACTCTCGGCGGATGCACTTAAACCATGAGTGTATCAGATTTCACTATCAGAGATTTTAAATCAGGTTGACCTCTAACCTTTAAAATCATATACAAGAATCGGATCCTCCAAGAGACTTTCCGTGCTTTTCTATACGCTCACCACAAACCTCAGTCCTACACAAGAACCTACTAACGTACTCTAGCCGGAGGCTCCCCTAAGAGACTTTAGTTGGTTTTTCTTAGGCTAACCAATAACCTCAGGGTCTGCTCAATGGAATTGAGTAACACTTGAAATATGGCATTTTTGGTGTATGATTTCACAACAGCTTCACATCTCTTCAAGCCTTATTTATCATGTTTCAATTCGGTTTCTAAGGCTAAGAGATTATTAACAAGGTTTACCTATTAAGCCAAGATCATATAGAGGTTCAAGGGTTATTTTGGGTTAAGGGTTAGAGTCACTAAGGCACATCATTTATATATTCTTTGTTCCTTGATGCACTTGTCCTCTTGTATCTTCGGTCTTCAGCTTCCAGAGACTTAACTAACTACATGACATAGGGACTCACGTGATTGACAAATAAGATGCACAAATCAGTGCACTAATAATAAGATGTCGATATGTTCAAAATGTGGGGCCTTTCTATGCAAGGGTCATTTGGTTGTTGCCTTCTTCCTTGGTTTTTTTTCACAAGAGGAGAGGGTGGTGTTTTTTGGATCCATTCCTTCTTTCTTCTTCATTCATTCATTCATCCTTCCTTGCTCCCTTTATAGTTGTTTTTTAAAAAAAAAATTTATTTTTAATATTAATGGTAGGGGTTTGTGAAAGGGAAGAGGGTGTGGAAGAATATTATAATGGATGATTTTTTATAATGGAAGGATACTGTAATAAATGAATTTTGTAATAGAAAAATATTGTAATGCATAATTTTTATAATGGAAGAATGATGTAATGAATGAATGTGATGAACGTTGGAATGGATGATTTTTTGTAATAAAAGAATGTTAAGATGGAAGTATGTTGTAATTGATTAATATTATATGGTGAATCATCAATATTTACTATAAATCGCTGATATTTTCACTATGGATCACCGATATTCAGTGTAGATTGTTGATATTAATTGTGGACCGTTGATATTCATTATGGACTACTGATATTAAGAGTGGACCATTGATATTTCCATAATGGATCATATATATTCATTATGGGCCATGGATATGAAGAAAATGACTATAACTTCCTTGTTACATGTTCGATTTAGGTGATCTTGTGTTCGTTGGAAAAGTAATTTGATGAAATTTTAAATAAATTTTGAATAATTTTATTTGGACATAATTTGATTGCCCAAAAGTGGGCATAAAGTTCATCAACATCACTGTGAATCACTGATATTTACTATGGGGCCATTGATCTGACAAAAATAGCCATAACTCCCTTGTTACATGTTTGGTTTAGGTGATCTTATGCTTGATAGAAAGGTAATTTGATGCAATTTCAAATAGATTTGGAATCATATTATTTGAACACCATTTGAATGCCCAAAAGTAGGCCTCAGTGAATATCAGCGATCCACAATAATCTTAATGAACTTTGGGCCCACTTTTGGGAAATCAAATGGTGCCTAAATGAGATAATTTCAAAACCATTTGAAAGTTTAATAAATTACCTTACAAACGAGCATAAGATCACCTAAATCAGACATTTAGTGAGGGAGTCATGGTTGTTTTTGTTAGATTGATGACCCATAGTTAATATTAGCGATCCATAGTGATCTTTAGGGGTGTACATCGAGTCGAACTGAGTTGAGTCGGCCTCAACTTGACTCGGCTCGGCCACTAGTTAACCCAGCTTAAACTCGGCTCGGCTTGGTCCTTGAGCCTAATTGGCCAGCTCGGCTCAGTTCGGTTAGCAGCTTGGGCCAGTTCGAGCCGAGTTCACCTGTGCAGCATTTTCACAAACACATGGATTGCGCCTTCAAAATCTCACCATAAGTAAAACACACCTTCTAAGCAACATAAAAATCAAGAAAAAAAAGGGAATTTGTTTCACATACATACCTTCCTTTCCACTAGCCATACTTCATCAAGTCATTTCATCAAACACTTGGTGAGCAACATCCATATCAAAGAAACCGAGTCACCGAACTGGTTCGATCCGAGTTCGATTTGAGTTGGGTTCGATCTGAGTCGAGTCGAGCTGGGGCCAACTCGAACTCATTTTCGAGCTCAAAAAATCAGCTTGACTCGACTCGAACTCAGCTTCGAACCGAGTTGAATCGAGCTTTTTCGAGTCGAGCCGAGCAAGCTAACCGAGCTAGCTCGGTTCGTGTACACCCCTAGTGATCTTAATAAACTTCGGGCCCACTTTTGGACTATAAAATGGTGTTCAATAATATTATTACAAAGCCAACCTTTCTAACGAGTATAAGATCACCCAAATCAGACATGTAACGAAAGATTTATAGTTATTTTTGTCAAATCAATGACCCATAATTAATATCAACGATCCACAATTATTTTGATGAACTTTGGACCCACTTTTAGACAATAAAATGATCTTTAAATGAGATTATCCCAAAGTCATCTGAAATTTCATCAAATTAAATTTCTAACGTGCATAAGATCACCTAAATCATACATGTAACAATGGATTTATGGCCATTTTCATCAAATCGATGGCTCACGGTGAATATTAGCAATCCACAGTAATCTTGATGAACTTTAGGCCCACTTTTGGGTAACCAAATGGTGTTCAAATAAGATGATTCCAAAGTCATTGATGGTTCATCAAATTATCATTCCAATGAGCACATGATCAGCTAAATCGGACATGTAACGAGGGAGTTATGGCAGTTTTTGTTAGATCAATGATCTATAGTGAATATTTGTGATCTACAGTAGAAATATCAATGGTCCACTCTTGATATCAACAGTCCACAATAAATATTGATGATCTACATTGAACATTGACGATCCGTATTAAAAAATATGGCGATTCGTAATAAAAATATGGGCGATCCATGGTGAATATAGGTGATCCACAGTAAATATCGATGATCCACTATACAATATTCATCCATCGCATCATACTTCCATCTCAACATTCTCCCATTACAAAAATTCATCCATTATAACATTCACCTATTCCAACGTTTATCACATTCATCCATTACAACATTCTTCCATTGCAAAATTCATTAATTACAACATTCTTTTATTATAAAATTCATCCATTACAACATCCTTTCATTATTAAAATTCATCAATTGCAATATTTTTCCACACCCTCTTCCCTTTCATAAATTCTCACTATTCATACCAAAAAAAAAAAAAAAACCTAAAAAATAATTATAAAGGAAACCAAAGAAAGAAGCAAAAAGAATGAAGGAAGAAGAAGGGAATAAAAAAAACACCATTCTCTCCTCCAATAAAAAAAGGAATGAAGAAGGAAACGGTCAGATGACCATAATGCAAAAGGGCCCCATGTTAACCCATCCACATCTTACGTGGGGCCCACTGGGTTGTCGTGAAGCAAATCCAACCCGTTTACATGTAAAGGGTTTTAATTTCATATCATTGGTTCAAGTTCGAGGGTAAAACTTATCACATATGAACCACATAAGAGAAAGTAGTTAAAAATTAACACAACGTTAATGTAGTTATGAGCCACAAAGAACTTTAAACACAAAAAATAATAATTCTATTATGGGTTCACATCTATCCGATTAAAATAAATGGATCAGATTGACCAAATGGTGAAAAAAATTTCAATTTTGAATGGGCCTACACCATTTTAAAAGGACCTTTATGTTTTCAAGATGAGAGCCCGCCGTACCGTTAAAGGCACAACCGTGGCACATGGACATTTTCATCTACCGAAAAATGAAAAAAGTGAATTCCAAACTACAAATCTTTATCTGGTCTGTAAAGGCTCTTACCATGACCACATCATAGTACAAGGCCATCCGTACCAAAAACCCTGATAACGACATCCTACGAGAAAATGACCACTGTAGACAAAACCTTTTATCCAGTGGTTTTTATGAAGGAATACAAACTTATGTTACCAACTTAGACTAGCACGTGCGGACAACAAATTTGAGGACAAAACTACCCCTCCTTTTCACTTTTCACTGTTGCGTCGTTTCCTCTCCCTCCCTTCCCTCACTCCATTTTCAAAAAAAAAAAAAGACGAAAACTCCACCACTACATCTGTTGCTTAGATCGCACCACGCTCTAGCTGGATCCCACCCTCTCTATTCATCAGCATTAGGGCATTTTTCTGAAAATGGTCCCTCCACAGAAGAAAGGACGTACTACAGGTATAATGTAGTACATTTAGCTAAACGTGTAAATTTTTTATGGGCCATTGAACTACTAGATGAAGCTCACATCTTGGTTTTCGATTCATCCATGCAAAAATCATCTTATGAACATGATGGATTACTAGTAAAACATCATTATGGGGGCATAACAAGGTTTCTACGGTGGAACCACTGTTTCCTGTGGTGTGATCCACTTGATATTTCGATATGCCACCATTTTGGGCTGAAACCCTTACTTTAGATGGAAAAATGGATGAATGTGGTGGATAGTCCACGTACATTCAAGGCAGGCCCAACTCAGTTTTATTTATTTATTATTTTTTTTTTTACTATTAATTTTTTTTTTTTGGGTTAGCTTATTAGTACACACCCATGTCAGTACACACACTCCATGTTAGCCACCCCCACTGGGGATCGATACCAAGACCTCAAGTGTTGACACGAGGTATCTCCACTCAGTCTGCCAATTGAGCTATGGATCTGGGTGTGCCCAACTCAGTTAACTCAACACTATAAGTGCGTACTGAGCAAACTATAGATCCAAATTGCGAGAGGTATTGGTCCATTTGACCTACTTCTCGGTTCATGATTGGTGAAATTCCCCAAGCAATTTATAAATTTGACGGAGATATCATAAAAATATGATGGGGAACTTACATGGATTCATGTAATGTAACAGAAAATTTTATAAACCGGCTCGGTTAATTTCATTAATTGCTCGGTCAAATTCACCGAAGAGAATTTTATGTAAATCTCGATCAATTTCATTAACTTCTCGGTCAAATTCACTAAAGAGCAAATTGTTAGGCTAGGTCAATTACACTTAAAGTTCATTCCAATTCATGTTAGCCTCACCTAATTTCAAGCTTGCCTCGCTCAAATTCATGTTTCCCTTTCTGAATTTCTCGGTTGTCTCGTTGAATTTTTACGTTTTCTTGCTTAATTCCTAGGTTCCATCGCTTAATTTCTAGCTTCCCTCGCTCAATTCCTAGGTTGCCTCGCTCAATTGATAGGTTGCCTTGCTCAATTCCTAGGTTCCCTCGGTCGATTCCTAGGTTCCCTGGTTCAAATCCTAGGTTGCCTCGCTCAATTTCTAGGTTCCCTCGCTCAATTTGTAGCTTCCCTCACTCAAATCCTATGTTGCCTCACTGAATTTCTAGGTTCCCTCACTGAATTTGTAGGTTCCCTCGCTCAAATCCTAGGTTGCCTCGCTGAATTTCTAGGTTCCCTCAATTCCTAGGTTACCTCGCTGAATTCCTACATTGTCTCGCTCAATTTCTAGCTTTCCTCGCTCAATTTCTAGCTTCCCTCGCTCAATTTCTAGGTTACCTCGCTCAAATCCTAAGTTGCCTCGATCAATTTCTAGCTTTCCTCGCTCAATTTCTACCTTCCCTCGCTTAATTCCTTAGTTACTTCGCTGAATTCCTACGTTACCTCGCTCAATTCCTAGGTTGCCTCGCTTAATTTCCAGTTTCCTTTACTCAATTTCTAGCTTTCCTCGCTCAAATCCTTAGTTGTCTCACTCAATTTCTCGCTCAATTTCTACCTTCCCTCGCTCAATTCCTAGGTTACCTCGCTTATTTTCTAGCTTTCCTTGCTCAATTTCTAAGTTCCCTCGCTCAATTCCTAGGTTACTTCGTTGAATTCCTAGGTTGCCTCGCTCAATTCCTAGCTTTCCTGCTCAATTCCTACCTTCCCTCGCTCAATTCCTAAGTTACCTCGCTGAATTCCTACGTTTCTAGCTTTCCTCGCTAATTTCTAGGTTCCATCGCTCAATTCCTAGGTTACCTCGCTGAATTCCTAAGTTGCCTCGCTTAATTTTTAGTTTCCTTTGTTCAATTTCTAGCTTCCCTCACTCAATTTCTACCTTCCCTCACTCAATTCTTAGGTTACCTCGCTAAATTCTTACGTTGCTTCGCTCAATTCCTACGTTGCCTTGCTCAATTTCTAGCTTCCCTCGCTCAATTTCTACCTTCCCTCGCTCAATTCCTAGGTTACCTCGCTGAATTCCTACATTGCCTTGCTCAATTCCTACGTTGCCTCGCTTAATTTCTAGGTTCCCTCGCTTAATTTGTAGCTTCCCTTGCTCAATTCCTAGGTTGCCTCACTCAATTGATAGGTTACCTTGCTCAAATTCTAGGTTCCCTCGCTCAGTTTCTTGCTTTCCTCGCTCAATTCCTAGGTTGCCTCACTAAATTTTTAGATTCCCTCGCTCATTATCTCGGTTCCGTTGCTAAATTTCTTGGTTGCCTCGCTTAATTTCTAGGTTTTCCGCTCATTTTCACCTTGCCTCGCTCAATTTTTTTAGGTTGCCTCGCTCAGTTTCATCTTGCCTCGCTGAATTTAATGTTTGCCTTGCTGAATTTCATGTTTCCCTCACTCATTTTCTAATTTGTCTCGCTCAATTTTTAGTTTGCTTCGCTTGATTTCAATTATGTTTACTTTTTTGCGTTATGATTCTTTAAGTAGTGAAATTTGCTTTAAATATATTTTTCATTACATGTTTGTAGGTGACGATTCTTGTTCTCAATTCCCAAACCCATCCTCTAAGTGTTCATTGAGATGGTGGTTCGACACGGTGAATGGTGGATTAGAGAAGCATGATACTTGGCTAAGTCTATTCAAGCAATCCTCATTTTTCTTCTTGTTACACCTCTCATCCTTTCGATTTATAGGGGCTCTATTTCACCTTCTTCTTGTAAGATATAAAGGTGATCTTATATTTGAGATACAGGGGACACGGTTGCAATTCACGGAGATGGACTTTGCCCTCATAATAGGGCTTAAGACTGGGGAGCTTACAATACCAAAAAAGCGTCTCATCAGTAGTACATTAATGGATAAATACTTCAGAGAATATCCAATTTTTAAGGAGCATTTATTAGATGTGTTTAATAAATTAGTTAACACCAATAAGCACGAGGATGTAGTGAAGGTTGCTCTACTTATGTGTGTAAAGTGTTTTGTTAAGGGAACCGAATCGAAAACTATGTGTAACATGGATTATATGTACCTAGTAGACTCCATAGAGGATTTCTATAGCTATCCTTCGGGTAGTTTAGCCTACAATACAATGTCGGAAGGGGTCGCAGCTGCTGTGATGGCATCAGGTGCAGTTCGCTACAATGTATAAGGTTGTGTCTTTCCTTTACAGGTAAGAACTCTTTCTTTATTCTACATGATTATATTCAATTGTAGTTTTTTATCCTCATGCAATTTCTTTAAAACAGATATGGGCTGTAGAGAGATTACCGGCCCTATGACAGTGTGTTATTTCATTTGTTCCCTCACAAATTCCACGCTTCATTCAATATCGAGGCTGGAATGGTTGGAGATATAACAAAATATATGCAATTTTTGAGAGTGAAGCTGTAAGTATATATATTTCTCCGTCATTCACTTTGCTTGATTTGACACTTACACTCCGTATATTAACATCAGTCTGGGTTCTTTTGCAGACTATCTTAATAAAGAACTTGGAACCCACCCTACGAGAATGGGAAACGGACACCGTTCGCTTGCTCTGTGATAGTTTTTAGGTGAGATATCATGAGTGTTTAATTAAAACGAAATGTTGTTTAATTCACCGTTAAAAGGTTTCTGACTCTTATATGTGCATTGATACATTTTGTAGGTCATCGAAAGCCAGGAATTGAGCGATGAGGGTAACGAGAATGATGACGAGGGTGAGGAGAGATCAGCAGAAAGTGATGAAAAAGGTGTACATGGAGAGGGATCGGGGGGAAATATCGTGAAACCAACTCTTTTGATGGATGAATTTAGGGTTGGGATAGATGGGTTGAAGAAGGAGAGAGAGGAGTTAAAGAAGGAGAGGGATGAGTTGAGGAAAGAGAAGGAAGAGTTGAGAAAGAGAGAACAGAGGCTCGATGAGAGGGAGGCATTGTTGAAAGAGAAAGAATTGTTGAAGATGGAGAGAGCAGAATTGAACGAGAGAGCGCAGTTGAAGAAAGAGAAGGAATTGTTTTTCATTATGAATGAGGAGTTGAATAGGCGGATGTGTGAGTTGTTGAGAGAAACTGAAAACTTAGCGAAAGAGAGGGAGGCCTTGAAGAAGGAGCAGGAATATTTCTATATACAGAGGGGACAGTTTATGAGACATGAGGATGAGGAGTTAAAGAAGAAAGTGGAGATTGAGGATATAGAAGAAAAAGAACAGGGAAATGTGGAGTTGGAGGTGTAATCGTATGGTATGGCGGAGCGTAATCCATTGGATGAAGCACCCGTTTCTCCTCTATTTATGTAAGGAGAACTAAAAGGGTACTGAAGCCATCCTATTATATGGTTTCTCTATTCTTGTCCCTGTCTTCGATCGATACAACCCCGAATGTGGTGAGGCAGCCTGAGAAAGTCGTAAACTTTCCTACATCTCTGATACCATTTCATCTACAGATGGATCCATTCAAGATGTTATCGACGGATGAACTCAAAGAGTTAGAAAACTACCATGAAGCAAATAAGGAGACGGGAGAGGCTTCATGGTTCAATTCCTAGGTTCCTTCGCTCAATTTATATATTGGCTCGTTGAATTTCTAGCTTCGCTCGCTCAATTCCTAGGTTGCCTTGCTAAATTCCTAGGTTCCCTTGCTCAATTTTTAGGTTGCCTTGCTCAATTCCTAGCTTCCCTCTCTTAATTCGTAGGTTTCCTCGCTCAATCCCTAGGTTCCCTCGCTCAATTTCTAGCTTTCCTCGCTCAATTTGTTGGTTGCCTCGCTCAATTGATTGGTTGCCTCACTGAATTTCTATGTTGCCTCGCTCAATTGCTAGGTTGCCTCACCCAATTCGTAGGTTCCTTCGCTCAATTTATATATTGCCTCGCTGAATTTCTAGCTTCGCTCGCTCAATTCCTAGCTTCCCTCGCTCAATTCCTAGGTTCTCTCGCTCAACTTTTAGGTTGCCTCACTCAATTCCTAGCTTCCCTCGCTCAATTTGTAGGTTGCCTCGCTCAATCCCTAGGTTCCCTTGCTCAATTCCTAGGTTCCCTCGCTCAATCCCTAGGTTCCCTCGTTCAATTTATAGCTTCCCTCGCTCAATTCCTAGGTTGCCTCATTCAATTCGTGATTTGCCTCTCTCATTTCCTATGAGTGTGTGGTCCCGATTTTAGATAAGATTTTAGATGCACCTTTGGCTGGGGTATGACACTTTTGGACTGTTCTAAGCTTTATGATAAAGTCAATAAGCCACATGGCATATTCCAATGCGTAGCATGCTTGGAATACAGTTATTTCAGTAATTTTTAAAGGCTACTGCAAACTAATCGAATGGGTTAAGTTATTGTGCGAGAGAACCTATGAACGGTGACCATTAATTGTAAATCGGACTCTTGCGATAAATCCCCACATCTGTTTGACATTAAACATTAGACAGTCCCTGAGAAACGACTACCACATCCAAGGAAGGTAGCAGGCGCGTAAATTACCCAATCTTGACATGGGGAGGTAGTGACAATAGATAACAATACCGGGCTCTTCGAGTCTGTTAATTGGAATGAGTACAATCTAAATCCCTTAACGAGGATCCATTGAAGGGCAAGTCTGGTGCCAGCAGCCGTGGTAATTCCAGCTCCAATAGCATATATTTCCATGCATTTCACGGTCATTTTCGGTGATTCCGTGTTGATTCACGGTCATTTCCACGTATTTCACGGTCATTTCGCTTCACTTCACGGTCATTTCCATGCATTTCATGGTCATTCCCGGCGATTTTTTGAGCCTGATCACTGGCCCGCAACGTACCTTGGCTTATCTATTACTAGAATCCTTAGCCCTAGGTGCGGATTACCTTGTGAGCCTTGTGAGCCTCCCCTTGTAACCTTATTGACCAACAATGACCCATATAGGGTTAGTATGGGAGTACAAGTGCCACTAGGGCCATTTACATCAAAATTGGAGTTATATATAACCTCATTTCCTCACACCTCTCTACCTTGCACGAATTTTCTATTTTTTCCTAGGGCATTTCAAAAGGGGAAATAAGGAGAAGAGAAGAGGAAGCTTGGAGAAGTGGGATCCAACCAAGGAACATTTATTTTTTTAATTTTTTTTTTACATGGAGAATTTTTAATTTTTTATATGCTTATATATACATATTTATATAAATATGTGTTAGAGAAAAATGTAGGTAGAATAAAATTCTCCATGTAAAAAAAAAGTACACAAGATATGGCTATAGCTACGGTTATAATCCGTAGCCATAGGCCTTTTGTTTGAATCGGCAATGAATTGCGGATTCCGCGATCCATTCCCAAATCCTACAGCGAGCTGCGGTGGAATCGCAGAATCTGCGATTCAAGGCCTATGGCCATGGATTATAACCGTAGCTATAGCCGTATACCAGCTATGCAGTTTGGTTTTTTTTTTTTTTTTAAATTCCGTAGAATTTTCGTTACTTTTGTGGGTCCCATCAAGAGGTCTGTGTTATATCCAAACCGTCCATCTATTTGGCAAGCTCATATTAAGGCTTGAGACGAAAAATAAGACAGATCTAACATCAAGTGGACTACAATGTAAAAGCCAGTGGGGAATTGAACGTCTACCATTGAAACCCTTTTAGGGGTTACATGAGTTTTGGATCATTGTGAAATTTGTTTTTCCTCTTCATCCAGGCCTTTGTGACCTTATGAATAGATTGGATGGAAAATAAATGTTATGGTGGGCCCTACAAAATTTTTAATGGTGAAAATCAATTTCCCCGCTGCTCTTTGTTAGGAGTGGATTGCAGATCGAGCAACTCTTAACATACTGAGTAAACTGTGTGGGTCTACTGTTATTTA
The DNA here is from genome assembly GCF_029962835.1 of Magnolia sinica. Classification (NCBI taxonomy): domain Eukaryota; kingdom Viridiplantae; phylum Streptophyta; class Magnoliopsida; order Magnoliales; family Magnoliaceae; genus Magnolia; species Magnolia sinica. The sequence continues at coordinate 39,419,042 of NC_080574.1, forward strand.
GTTATTTTATCCACTCCGTCAATCCATGTTAACAGATAATTTTATGACTAGATCCCAAAACGAAGCAAATTGATATCTCAAGTGGACCACACTACAGAAATTTGATTGAACCTCTACCATTGAACATTTTTTGAGGCAAAGAAGTTTTGGATCAAGTGTGGTTTCTCTTCATTCATGTCTTTGTGATCTTATGAACAGGCCGGATGATAAATAAAAATTAATTTGGACCCAAGGAAGTTTTCAATCGTGAAATCATTATTCCACACTGCTTTCGTGTAATGGTCCACTTGAGCTTTGGATTCACTTTAGTTTTGGTATCAACCCTAATTATCAGTAAAAATGGATGGACGGTGTGGATAAACTACATACATTAACAGTGGGCCCAACTGAGTTTACTCAGTATGATAAAAGCGTACTGAGTAAATCAATTTCCCCGCTGCTCTTTGTGGTGTGGTCCAGTTGATCTTTGGATATGATTTTTTTTTTTTTTTTTGATAATGCTGCGAAATGATCTCGAAATATGTATGAACGTTGTGGATATAATAAATACATAGCTGTGGGGCCATGTAACGTTGATCTCTTTTAAGCCGTTCGTACAACTCTCAGTTGGAGGAGCGTCAGCGCTCGTCTCCGCAGTGAAAAGGAGGGGTAGTTTCGTCCTCAAAGTCGCTGTCCGCACGTGCTAGTCTAAGTTGGTAACTTAAGTTTGTATTCCTTCATAAAATCCGCTGGATAAAAGGTTTCGTTTACAGTGGTCATTTTCTCACATCCGACTATGATAATAGGAAATGATTCGGTGCTCTCATAGCTATATAACTTACACCTAGTTGCATCAACACACTTGGACAATTTAATTGATTAATCTGTGCTGTCCATTAACTCCAGTAGGTCCTTACTCATGCCTTAACGGTAGAATCACGAGAGTTTCAACTCAAGGTCATGGTTCGAGTACCCATTAAGGTGAAAATCCACTGTATCCACTGTAGTGTAAGTGCGTATCGAAAAAAGAAAAGAAAAAGAAAAGTCCAGCACACATTCAAAGGCTACTAACTACACAAGCATCATGCCAACCAGGCCATTGTAACCATCCAATCAATAGACCATAAAATAGACGGTGAAAATTGTCTGTATAAAAACTCATCCAATCAAAATTTTGATCAGGACAACTTATAGTTCCAAAGAATTACCTTTATCAGGGGATTCTTACCATCCCATCAATTCGTTCGGAATACAAATGGCGAGAGAAAAGAAGGGAAACTAATGGATGGTTTAGATCATCCGGATGGTGCGTTTTGCAATGAGCCAATGGAACTTATGGTCCGCATAAAGACAATCATTGGACTGTCCAGGTGACCCAAACTAAAACTAGCCTTAGTTAATTTCATATGGTTAGGATAGTGGGTCCCTCAATTTGATCAGTTTAATTCGAGTTACTATATGTCATGTGTACAATTTCTAAGTACCTGCATATCAACCATCATGCTCAGCCAGAGTATCAAGTAACTTCCAAAGCCATCTATTGAGGTGGATTTAATTCATTTCTACCAAGAATATATTCTCAGGTATTTATAATCACTTGCTCATGAAGCTTAACCATCCAAAGAACAATCAGTTCATGCATGAGAATCTTTCCACTAAATAGAAAAGCTTCTCACAATAAAAGGAAAAGAAGGAAAACAAACTATAATTTGTAGAAATGCTTCTTACAAGAAGAAAAAGAAAGGAACCCAAAAAAAAAAAAAAAAACACTAGTCATTAGAAAGCTTCTAACAGGGAAGGGAAGAATTCAAAACAACCCAACAAACAAAATACTAAAACAATGGCAAGTGCATTCCACTCTCCACCAACATCCTCTTCTATCTCTATATAAACTAAGGTAGAACAGACGACCTATGGTCGAAGAGAGAACAGAGAGAGTGAGAGAGAAGAAAATGAGAGCCTTTTACACTCTGGTGGTGGTGACGGTCCTTGTGGGAAGTGTGTGGAGTGCACCCACTCAGACAGTCTATGCAACCACCTGCAATATTGGGCAGATGTGGTGTGTGGCAAAGCCCCCTTCGACAGACGTTGAACTCCAAGGGGCAATCAACTATGCATGTATTGCTGCCGGGGCAGACTGCTCGCCCATCCATCAAGGTGGTCAGTGCTTCCAACCACAGACACTCTACAATCATGCCTCGTTTGCCATGAACAGGTACTACCAGTCGCGGGGCGGTCACACGTGGGATTGTAACTTCGGCGGAATTGGAATGTTTGCTTGCAGTGACCCAAGTCAGATCTCTCTCTCTCTCTCTCTCTCTCTCTCTCTCTCATGGTCTTGTTCTTGATGTACTTACATTTTTATTTTTATTTTTATTTTTAAATTTCAGGTCATGGGTCTTGCCACTTTGATCCTTTGACTATGGCGGTTAGCATTCATCAATAAACAAAGTCGCCAGTCGCCGCTTGCTTTATCTGTGTGTCTAGACGTCTCCCCGTAGTGAATCATTACAAATAATGAAGGGCTGCATATGCTTTCTCTTTCTATTCTTCTAGGTTTTGCAAGCATATTTCTATGCATTTGTCTTTGAGGTTCTTTTGTCAAACCGTACATGGTAGAGATGTTGCAAAAATTACTATGTAGAATCTACAGGAATTTTTTTCTACAAGTAGTCTACTTGTGAGTTGCAATCAATCACTGCTGTAGCTATATTTTTTGGCATTTGGATTTTCGATGATCCCCTAACTTGAACCTTTCCATAATTGCTAACCTTGCCTGTACTTGGATAATGTCGGCAATGCAAATAACAAGAACACAAAAATAATTTATAGAGGAATTGTATAGTTTTCATCCCAAGGATATTTTTACCCTTGGGCCCTAAATCTGTAGAAGTGGGACCCATGGTTTGGTGTTCCAGACTCTGGATTTGATGCACCCCAACATGATTGGACAACCCCGAGAAATCTCCTAGTTGGAAAATCCTAGCCATCCAATCTTTTTCTTTTTTTTTAGTGGACCATTGTAGTATTTAATTTGTTCTCTTAAGGATTTATCTATAGCCCCTTCATCCAAAGGGTTATCAGTTCCAATTTGGGGAGATTCTCAGCGCATGGTCTATCCCATGGAGGGCTCATCAGATAAACGACTCTGGATCACCAAAACCATGGGTCCCATTTGTATGGTCTCAAGGGCCTTGTATAGTACACATATCTTAGGGTTGAAGGAAGTCCTCCAATTTCAACAGACACACCAGAGCAGAGAGCTGGAACTATGGTTCACTTATTCATGATACCCAGATGCTACATTGTAGCATGACATGTTCTCATCTCGTGGACATTATTGAATGGCTGAAAATGTATAAGCTTATATTTTTTTGGAATTGGAAGAGATACCCAAGAATAATGAACTGCACAGTTACTAAGTGGTTGAAAAAGCAAAATGCATTTGAAGCATCAACTGACCTGTAAGGAAATCTTACAGTCAGTGCTGAAAAAGTTAATGTGGCATATCACTCTTGTTAGTGTTGTCACTCTTCGACTCATCTGTATCTTTACTATTCAATCTGCTCGTCACCATTTTTTTCCTTTTCATTCAAAAATGATAGGAATTTTTTAAGGCGGCCGGATCCTGACCTCCCTTGGTCCAAAGTATTGGGTTCATCACGAAAATGCCAGATGAATTGGCGGATCACACGAATGAAGAATATGATGAGGGAGAGTAAGCACACAACTGCGCATATGAGAAAGAGACCCCGGAAGCTCTTTAGATGGAACGTATTCGATTCAATCTCAGTGCTTTGTAAACTGCACCCGCTTCTGATCAGCCACTTATCATGGATTCTTTGGAGATCACCATTCTCTGATAGTTGTAAGATGGCTGTTGACATGTCAACAGCTAAGGGAGAGTCTCGTGGGAATGCCTAGTAAGAAACAAGCAAATATGTCAATGGATGGAGGAATTCAGTATCGGTGCACGAGATGAAGGTTGTTCATTGGGTGGGGTCCATCTTGTAGGTAGCATGGCCCAAAATCAGGTCCATTCAGTCATCAGGTGGGCTACATGTGTATCGAGAAAAATCAAACATTAGAAAAAAATGGCCGATGATTCACAATGGAATTCTTGTCTGGCACACCTGATGTCTGGAGTCACTGGACCGACCTGTTTCTTGGGTCATCACACATCCATGGAACCGTGCACCAGGTTAATGGCCTGGATCTCTCACACTCATGCCACATGGTGAGGTGGGGGAGTAGCACTCATGAGTGGTCTTAGCAGGGCTGTTTTTTAATATACTTACAAATCCCCACCCGCCTTTTGTAAACAACTGGCCTGCGATTCTGAACTTGCAGTTAGTCGAGAGGAAGAGTTCTATGTATGGGAGCTCATCGACCACAGCAGCAACACCCCCGTGTTTGGGCCCGCGTTGGAGGGCCGCAGCATACTCTTCTGGTGTGCCAAGAGAGACGAGCCTAGACTTGGGAATGCCTAGTTCCTCAATCAAATAGTTCTCGATGAAGGAGCCAACTTGAAATCCAATTGGCTCATTGCTTGCTTTCAAGCTGTCAATTCCTGTGATAGACGATGAGAGCTGTTGAACTGTGAGGATCGAGGTCAGGCTTGCAGTGTAGCTCGATTGAATTATCAAGACCACGAACAACCATAGGACCAGTATAGCGCGGGCCAGTGCGCTAACAATGTTCTCTTCTGCATAAGGAAAGAAACGCAAGTCAATCAAATCACAGAAGCTGCGATTAGGCTGCATTTGGATGTCCTGAAGCTGTTGCAAAGGCATGGGTGGCCTTTCTGCATGAATCAGTATCCAAAGTGCTTCAGGTCCAGAAAAGGCAGAGTAGGCAGAGAATGTTATTTCTCTGCCTATTATTTCAGGGCAGAAAAGGCAGAGAAATGAAATCCCACAAAATGCAGCTCTATTTTCTGCACCAGCAAAAACACACAAGGGAATGTTTAACCAATTGATCGGCTAAAATATTCATTCCACTTGTGATTTTAGTACATCCAAACAAACCCTATATACTGCTGTTGGGAGGAGAGATAATCGACATGCATTCACTTACTGTGGGCGAAAAACAAAGTTGAGAAGCTAAACCTGCAAGGTGAGAATGCAAAGGAAATCAGGCACATGAGAGTTTGGGACTAGAAGATTCAATTCCTACATGAAGGATGTTTCGTTTGACAAATACGCCACATTTAATGATGCTTGGTGCAATTGAATTGAAATTATTCTACTAATATCTAAGCAACTGAATGGCCTCACACCCTCAAAGGTTAACGGTTCAAGGAATTGTTATCACCATCATAAAAAAAGTGTTAAGTAACTGAATGTAACTTTAGTTCGAGCATTGCTTCCTCCTATGGAATACTTAGAAATATCATTGTTTATTATTATTATTATTATTATTATTATTATTATTTCCTCTTAGTTAGACTGAATGCTTTGTGCAGTCTAACTCGCATGCTCATCTGAATAGAGCCTACGAAAGGAATACAAATGTAGCCCTCCACAGAGCATGATAGGTTCACAATTTTATTTATTTATTTTGTTTTTTTTATTTTTTTTTGAGAGAGAACAAGAATCATAGGTTCACAAGTCGCAACTGTAGCAGCATTATAGTGAAGAGGTAATATAAGGTCTCGATGGATCAAAATATGGCTATTATCCTGATGCGTCTGCTTTGTATAAGTGGGGCCCATGTTTCAGAGAACCTATACTGTCAATATGATGCGATGGATGAAATCTGCCACAAAATCTTTCCAGATTGAATGTTTCTATCCATCGTATCTGTGACTGTTATTTTGGTCTGTTGTTGCATTTTCTCCCTAAACATTACTAAATGAGCCTCTAATCCGAGCATTGAATCATTTGATTTGGGAAAATTTTTGCTTGTTGCTATCTATTATGGCTTCCTTCAATGGTATGGACCTTAGAGTCATGGGCCTTACACCTGCAAAGTGTAAACTGGCGCATCAGGATACTATCCGCATTCCATTGTGTCAGAAATAGAAAGATGTCTAAATGTTCATTTTGGCACTCCACTCAGAATCGACAATGACAGGCAGCGAGCTACAAGGAGAACAGAAAGAAAATGAAAGGAAGAAAGGGAAGGGGCAAAGGAAGGAGAAGGGAAGAAGAAGGGGAGGAAGAAGATATCTAGGGTTAGGGAAACCCTAGCTCTGTTGCCATGTAGAAGGTGGGTAAGAATTGGGCTTCTAACACTTCAAACTGACAGGCTACTTGTCACAGAAGTCCCTTCTTCCTTTGCATTCGAGCATCGATGGATTCTTTGTGGAAGAGATTTTGGAAATGTTGTGTTAGGGAGCAAATGATTCCCTAACCTATTTTATTAAAAGAGTTTACAAAAGGGTATGGTGTCCTGAGGGCAAACCAAAATGAGCATAAATAAATCCATAAATATCTTTATCTCTAACATGATGCATCTGCACTCCTGTATAGTAAATTAGATGTATATACCAGATAGTATATCACTTGACTGAGTAGATGAAGCACAATCAAGCAGTTGATGCGTATAGACTATCCAAGACTATCTTGATTCTTCAAACTAGTTCATGTTAATTTGCTTATGAGAAAGAAAAACTGATCTAATGAGTAACTATCTTCTTCTAATGTGTCTGCAGGTGATTGAAGCAAAACCTGTTTTGCAACTCGTCTCTAATATTTTGGCATAAGCGATCATATACTTTATCTCGATCATGGAAATATACAATAATGCAATCACTGACAAACTAATTGGTCAGCATTATATGGGAACTAGCAGATGTGGTGATGCAGAAGATGAAGAAGATTGTCTTCTGCAGAAACTATGGAACTGTCTATTTCAACAGCTAGAGCCTTTGTCTGCTTGCACTATTGGATTGAATTTCAATAAATTTAGTCCAATGAAGAGGAAATTACCAAAGGGGCCTAGCCCCTCTCATCTTGTAATGAGAGATCAACCCCAACTAGCAATACTATTGATGCAGGTGCAGCTTGAAACACAAGCAACTGCAATTTAAGGGTTTGGTCATTTCCTCTATGACAAAGTAGATGAACTACAATTCAGTTCAGTTGAGCATCTAAATAGCTTCTAAATAAAGAAATACAGTCCCCTCAGTACAGATCTTGAAAATCTCGAAAAAATTGTTTTTAAAAGAGATGTGAAGATTCTGCTATGCAACATTCATATTATAACCTCTGGTGGGTTTACCTGGTAGCTTTCACCCCTTTGACACTGAATAAAATAAAATCTCAGTTTCTATTCTTGTATGGAATCTGCTCAAGGAAGAAGACATCTATCAAGATAGTTGGTAATTTTTCAACACTTACCATAAAGAAAAATCCACAAGGTTCTCAAGCAGTTTCCAAAAGCTAGATATTCAATGCTTAACAGATTGCAATCATCGACAGAAATATTGGGCATATATGAGAAGTTAGGCTAATTGGAACTCATTTAGCCTAGAAATCTGATGAAAAAATTTATCAGCAAAAACATCATTTAATACATAAAGGAATTTCATGTATACAGGGCCAAGCATGGTTATGTTATTTCCAAAGACCGATCTGCATAAACATTGATCAAATGGCACTTCTAAACTTCAACCAGATGCAAGAAATGTGTTGATATGTAGCGTAATTCTCTTTTAAATTCTTACCATAAAATGGTGATAATTTCCTTTCTAGGTGGACCGCGGAAATCTTCATTCACCCTGTGCTCAAGAATCCACACAACTATTCCTATGACAATGAAGAATGCCCCTGTCACGCACCACATCTGTAGTGTAAACGGCCGCAGGAAGGCCCACTCATTCGAGTTCAACTTCTTGACAGGGGCCACTATCACAAGCCCAGACTCAATATATGGCTGAGTAAAATCCGCGATCCTCGTTCGATTTGTAACAATGGCAATGTCACCTACAGCTGCATCAAAGGCCTATAAAGAGCAAAAGAATCATTAGAAGTAGAGAAACATACAGTGGTTCTTCTGAGTACTGTATAGGCCAGCAAACTGTACATGTTTTGGAGATTCGCGTGGTTCACAGTGGGACACATGGTGAAAGAAGGATACCCAAAAACCTCCCCTGTAAAATGATCCTATCTGTCCAATTGGACCCTTGTTAAATATGGTCCATTGGTTGTAGCTGTTTGTTTTTTGTTGGATGTCTAGGATCAGCTGATAAGTGAGATATTGGGGATTCATCAGATGAAAGGCTTTCATAACAAAAGGTGGGTCATGTGCTTGCCGGTTGAAGCAATAAATAAATAAATAAAAAGCAGTCTCACTCAAGCATCATAAAATGCAAATGTGTTCACCATGCACAGGACTACTCTCAAAAGGGATTCCAAGATTAAAAAATTTCAAGCATTATATTCATACTCACATTCGATGTGATCATATTCACAAGCCCAGTGTAGCTCGGGTTCTTCTGGCCATCTCCGTAAGGGATGAATCTATACCGAACAGCATATGGCAATAGGTTTACAGCAGCCATAAACACATCTATGCAGAACCCCTTCACCATGTCTCTACCCCTCACTTGAGAAACAAAGTCCCGGTAACTAACTCTATTGGGTATGCCAATTCTCAACTCGTTTCCATTGCTAGGGAACACCCACCCACGAGGTATCGCAACCATATCCCCCGGCCAAATGACATTCTTGAGTTGTTGGTTCGAACTCGAACGGTTAGGCGGCTTCGAGTAAAGTGTTTCGGGGGTTACAATCGATAATCCGGAATAGTTAGACCAGTAACCAATGTTCCGAATACCTGTCCCAACTACATTAATGATGTCATAGGCAGGATGAATGAGGAACCCATCAGCATCAAACCGAATAGGTCCAGTTATACCCATCTGATCGGTCTGCAATATAGTCTTCAGCAAGAGCTTCCCCCCATCAAAGATGTTCATTGCTTCCAGGTTCAAGGATGCACCCTCTGGATCATGTAGCCTTGGATCGTTGGAAAACGATATGGTCCCACCCTCATTGAAGAAAGTGTTGATCGCGTGAGCAATTGTCCATATGGTATCGTAAGCATACAAGCCATAAGCATTCAAACCCAAGGAGTCAGACTTCTTTTTACCAGTTAACTTACTCCACCTAGAAACAAAATCTCTTTTTCTTCCCGAATCTGCTGTATGTTGACGCAAAGTTAGAATTCCTTGCATTGATTCCATGGTTTCCCAAGCAAGTGGCCTAGAAGTATCTAAAACAGAAGAGAGCCAATCCGTAGCTATCCACACATACCCGTTCCCCATCAAGCCAAGATAGTGGGCCACAGAGAGAACCGCCAGGCCTGAATCCAGATTTGCATGCAGGACGATAATGCGGGATTCCATCATTAACACCTTAACTAGTATATTCATGATTTCATCGCTAGTCACTCCGGGGGGCAGCGCAGCCTTGTAAGAAATCTTACATCGTCTCTCAGCGAGTTTATCACCTAGTGCAGATACCCCATTTCTCCCATAATCATTGTCGATATAGACTGCAATCACATTTTTCCAACGATAAAAATCGAGCAATTCAGCTATCGCAGACATCTGAAACAGATCGCTCTGAGTCATCCGTACAAAAAATGGGTACTGAAGTGAAGATAGGGTGGGGTCCGTAGCTGCAAATGACAGTAGAGGAACTTGGAGTTCATTTGCAACATGTGAAATCACATGGGCAATTACAGAAGACTGTGGACCGACCATTGCTACAATATCAGTCTCCATGAACTGTAGAGCTGTTATAAGTCATAGAACTCAAAACATAATCAGTAAACTATTATCAGTTGTAGAATTCAAAACACAATCATTATCACCTAAAAAAGAAGATTATGTTCGAGTTTGTAAAACAAAATACTCATTCCAAAATATCCCAATCTTTGTTGATGGTGAGCGGGAATCCTGTGCACATTCAAATAGGATTTCCACATTTTTTTAGAATCCCATTTTAAATCTGCAGGAATTCCCACCCACCCACCCAGTCTGAATCAGCAAAGGAATTCCTGCCCACCACCAATACAGGACAGGAGATTTGCGAATACAATCTCCTGTAGTCTGGTGTGAAAACAAGAGTCAGGCTCAACAATTGGAATATGCTTTGAATGTAGGCATTGCCACCAACCACCAATGGGTGGTGGGAGATTTGGGAACACAATCTCCTGGAGTGCAGCTCTTAGACTGCAATCAAGATTACAAAACTCCACACAAATTAGACAAGCACATTTGTCAAAGAATTTGCAACTAGTTTTTTCAACAGAAGAAGCAAAGTGGGCAATTAGAACTTACAACAAACACAAAGAAGTTTTTAAAGCAAGTACCTTCGAACATGCCAAGAAAGCCGCTGCAGTTGGAGTCCTGCATGTTAATGACCAGCTTTGATCCGCCAAGAACGCTGGAATTGGAGTTAATGTCATCCACCGCCGCCTCAATGGCTATCTTCGCAACTCTCCCAATCGTAGAGTTGAATGTGAAAATAGCTCCAATGTTAACAAAAGGAGGCCTGGAAGAAACATGCCTACTGACCCCAATTGGAAACACTCCAGAACAGAAAGCCAAACACCCAAGAAACCAAACCAGTCTCATGGTGGGAATTCAATCACAAAACCCAGATCAAATCACAACCTCCCACCAAGCTTAAAAAAGAACTAAAATCATCAACACAAGAAAACTGGATTAAAACGCCAAGAACCCAAAATCCAATCTTATACTATAAGTCTAAGGGGTCATTTTGATGCCTGTAACTTGTGTAAAATGTAAGAAAGTTACAGTTGGTGTTTGGGGGAGAAACCTTATAGGTAACAAAATCTCAACCTGTAACTTTATATCATGTAAGGATGCAAGAAATGCCACAGGGGAAATTGGTGTTTTTCCACTCATGAGAATCAAGAAAAGAAAAGAAAAAAATCAGACCTTGCCGAAACAACTCAATGGGATGACTAGCACTACCCAATACCCACCAAAGCTGTATGTAGCAGAAGTGCAAAAATCAGGTGCTTTTGGCAAAAAGAAGTGGATAGAGAGTGTTCTCAAAGTAGAGTGATCGTGGGGGGTAAAAAAAAGAAGAAAGAAATGCATAGAATCAGGTGGAGTAAGGCTCGCGAACTCCTCTTTTAAAGAGGAGACTACTTGCGGGCAATACAGAATAAAAGGTGAAGGAGTACACATGGAAAGGAAGACAGAACAAAAGCAGCAGGAGTACACATGCAGGCAAGATAAACAAAGGTCTCCTTTACTCTACCTTGGGACTGTCCATTTCTAGATATTGCTGGTGTATGTTTTTTTTTGGGGGGGTAAGGGAAGATGGGTTTTTTTATTTTATTTTGGGAAGACGGTGGCGTATGTTTGACGAAAGACACCTGACAAGAACGGTTGAATTTGGAGTTTTTTCCCACCGTAAATCTTACCAACCGGTTTTTCCATTCAACCGAAACTACACTCACCCAAACCAAGTAAGTGCCTTTTTCTCGGACGATAATACTCCTGCTATACAAACTCATTTTGAGAAATCTTTCTTCCTCTTTATACGTGAATACCCTACCAACAAGAACTCATTTTATGAAATCTCTACTCTCATCTTCTCGTTTCTTTCCGTTTCTTCTTTCGGTCGAGTATACACTACCGCGAATTGTTACTTCATCTTCTTCATTTTCTTCTCTTGAGAAAGGATGAAAATGATGCCTCCCACAAAAAAGCAACGAATAGCAATTTCCCATAAACCTATGATACATGTGAATCCTAGTAAATAAGCAAATATTACTTTTTCACTTTGTTTGAAAATAAGAGAGTAATTCCACCTTGAAAATCAATACAAAAGTGTTGACTTAAATTTATGAACCCCACCGTAATGCATATGATATATCCACAACATACATTTAGGGCATGAGCCAAAAAATGAAGCAGATCTAATGCTCAGATGGCCCACATGAAAGGAAACAGTAGCCTTATTTTGTCCATCATTAAAAGTTGTTTCCTTCACTAGGCCCACATTGAGGTTTTTTTTTTTTTAATCATCTAACCCGTTCATTAGGTCACACTGACATGGATAAGGGGAAAACACAAATATCAGCATGATCCAAAACTTTTAAGGGGCCTAAGAAGTTTAATGGTAAGTGTTCAATTCCCATTATTTCCTTTGGAGTGGTCCCCTTGATTTTTGGGTTTGCCTCTACTTTTTGCTCATGCCCTAAATTCAGCTAACATAACAAATGAGCGGTGTGGATAAGTCACATATATCATGATGGGCCCTACATTGATTTTATAAAATTCTCGATTCAACTGTTAAAAATGTGATGCTCGGTCAATTTCATGTGATGCTCGTTCAATTTCATGTGTAGCTTGGTCAACTACATGTAATGCTTGTTTGATTTCATGTGTAGCTCGGTCAACTGCATGTAATGCTTGGTCATTTTCATGTGATTCTCGGTCAAGTTCGTGTAATGCTCGGTCAAGTTCATGTAATGAACGGTCATCTTCATGTAAAGCTCGGTCAATTTCATGTGATGCTTGTTCAAGTTCATGTGATGCTCGTTCAATTTCATATGAAGCTCATTCAATTTCTTGTGAAGCTCGTTCAAGTTCATGTAATGCTAAGTCATTTTCATGAGGTACTCAGTAAATTTCAAGAAGTACCTGTTCAATTTCATGAAGTACTCAGTAAATTTCAAGAAGTACCTGTTCAATTTCATGAAGTACTCGGTAAATTTCATGAAGTACTCATTCAATTTCATGTGATGCCCGATCAATTTCATGTAATGCTTGATCAATTTCATGTATTTTATTAGAACATTTTAAGGCATGAGCCGAAAAATGAGGTAATTCCAATGCTCAAATGGCCCACATGAAATGAAACAGTGGCCTTAATTTGTCCATCATTGAAAGTTGTTTCCTTCACTGGGCCCACATTGAGGGGTTTTTTTTATTTTTTATCATCTATCCTGTTCATATGTCACATTGACATAGATAAGGGAAAAACACAAATATCAACATGATCCAAAACTTTTATGGGGCCTAAGAAGTTTTTAATGGTAATCGTTTGATTCCCGTTGTTTCCTTTAGTGTAGTCTCCTTGATTTTTGGATCTGCCTCAATTTTTTGCTCACACCCTAAATTCACCTAACATAACCAATGAGCGGTGTGGATAAGTCATATACATCACAATGGGCCCTACATTGATTTCATAAAATTCTCAATTTAACTGTTAAAAATGTGATGCTCGGTCAATTTTATGTGATGCTTGTTCAATTTCATGTGAAGCTCGGTCAAGTTCATGTAATGCTCGGTCATTTTCATGTAATGATCAATCATCTTCATGTAAAGCTCGGTCATTTTCATGTGATGCTCGGTCAATTTCATATAAAGCTTGTTAATATTGTATTCTATTTTGTGATTGTTATTTTGTATGAAATTTATAGTAAATGAAAATTTATTTGTGAATTTCATAAAGTACTCATTCAATGTAACGCCTTGAAAATCGGCACCCGAGTACAGAGACCCCGATCCCGAGTTCTCGGGTGTTAACCCAATGAGAATGCACATGTGACATCATTCATATTCACATTCATTTCACATATGAATAATCAGAGTAACACAATTCACTTAGCGGATCCAAAGCGATGTAGAGATAGCGAAAGATTTAGAAATATAGGGCTAACAATCAAAAATACAATTTAATAATGGTGATCCCCCAAAATGGGGATTATATAAGCCACAATATACATACCCAAGACAGTTAAAGTGTAAAACTTTCAGTTGACGCCCAATTCTCTGAAACATAACAACGGTGGCACAAGCCGATCTAAGTCTACCTGTCTGAGGTCTCACTAGTACCTGCATCAATGATATGACTGATTGGTGTTTTAAAACACCGTCTCAGGTGGGAGTGAGTAGCTAACTCAGTGGTTTTATTAGTTCTAAGTTACACATGTTATCAACTCAATCAATGCAATTAATGATAAACATGAAATCAAGCATTTCCTAAATACTTTTAGTAAATGCATGAATGAGATTATGGAATGATGTATATGTCTTACAATCTAACACTCCCTCACAAGTGACTCCAATGCCTATTTCGCAAATGCTAACACTCCCTCAATACGCGACTACAACGCCCAAGTCACAAAATCCTATCTAACATAATGCGGTGAATGCATATGTTAGTTGAGTAATTATTAAGTTTCATTCATCCAGCATAATTGGCGAAGCTAGAATATCGACGTTATATCACGAGTCCTTATTCGAATTACGTGGTTCGTTGCGACACGTAGCAGCTCCTCACCAGTGTCCCTTGATCCAAAATTAGGTATCACTCATTTATATCACTAATCAACAATTTCAAAGATACGACATGATACCCAAAGGTATGAGGATTAACCCGGTATGGATTGTCACCCAAACACTGAGTATGATTACTCAATTCTGAGGTATTGGTTTGTCACGTAAAACCAAACCATCACAGAGGAAAGGGCTCGTCACCTAATTCCATTCATGCTCGGGTTGTTCGAACGATACTCTGGCACGGAACCATCGACTAGATAATTTGACGGGAGCCATTCAAACAACAATCTTTCACCTTTATCAGTGCTCACTGGTTATTACGGGAAGACTCGTCACTCCGGCATAGGACGATAATTCGGACACGATGTCCCATACCACCATGCCTGACTCATGAGTCTTAGTGGGATCGTATTGCACAAATGGTTATGAATGGACTCATCCATTGGTAATGAGGTATCTTAGATTCAATTTGGTCATGCCATACATGGTGAACATATATGATCAGTCAGCTAGTGGACTAATTGGATTGTCTTGGGAGAACCCCAACGCAACCGACATTGGGTGCAAGCATTCGTGTAGTCCAGCTACTACCGGTCGTCCGTGTTCAACCCGGATCGATCAAACGAGCGGTGGCCGCCCTAACTCGGACCACCCCTTTAGTTCGGGCGGTTAGCCAACTAACCCAATATCATAGCAATCCTAAGTATTGTTATGAATAAACACTACATCACGCAATTATAACACAAGTTCTACTACACAACCACTTAGGAACTTCATTAAACATGTAAGTATTCATGAGGTACTACGTTCACTAAGGCATTCAATCAAACATGTGAGGATGCATAAAGTAATACAATCATTACAACATTAAATCAAGCATATGAGCATCGACAGAATAACACATTCCACAACTTAGGCATTTCATCAAACATGTGATCATCTATATCTAACACATGTTGCAATTAAATTGGGAATATGGACATGCTGGCAATCAACAAGCCATTCACAATAGGACATCATTAACTGAGACCTTTAAGGGTCGATAAATGGAAACCTATGCATAATGGTCCATGCCTTTAAGAAGGAATCTCTGATTTTGAGCTACTAGGGTTAAGGAATTAGAAAAAAATAATTCCTACACCGATTTCAAAGCAATTAGGTGAGATTCATGCAATTCAACCTAGAAAAGCCTAGGTTGAAAAGTACGGTTCATTTCTTACTTCTCGATCATGAGTGAGATGGATTTGATGAAGGAGAATGGTTGAAGCTAAGGCTTAATCAAAGAGAATCCATCAAGAACACTCTAAGATCTCCCTCCATCTCTCTTTTTATCTTTATTTCTTTCTTTCTTGGGCAAAATTCGTACGGAGAGATGGGGTGCCCAAATGAAAGCCTTATATAGTTTTAGATGTTATGCAAATGGCCCTGAGGGCTAGGTTTTCATTATACTAGCCCTATGAGATGGTGTTTCTAACTTCTAGGGCCCACTATGGGGTGTACACGTCGATATACACCGTATAATAGTTAGCCCTAATGATGATCTATGTATGGATATGATCGGCCCGCCATTTGGATGCGTCGATTGACAGGTATGGTCAGAAGTCTGCTTGACGATCACTGATGGTTGATCGAGGCCGCGGCTATACAGATATGTGTGAGGAAATATCTTTAGTCAGTATTCCAACTTTGGCTATGAATCGACAGTTCGAAAGTTACAACTACTTGAAAGAACAAAGTGACTAGTTTTACTTAAGTTCCAAACTTTCATCTATGGTATTTGCACAACCCAAGCACTCGTCTTGCAAGTTTAAGTTGAGCGATTCGAGACGCGACCTTGGCTCGATATCTCGAGATGGACGTCAAGCCCACATAGAAGAACATCTTTCTATAGTCTTAGGTTTAGTTGCCCACTTACAAGCGGTCTAAAGCTTGTTCGGATAACCAGGGCATTTCTGGAATGAATTAGGTAGCGAGATTTCTTGTTCGCAATGATTAGGGTTTGGATTAACTAAGTTTATAGTGTGGCTTATTTGCAACTAGCGGAAATGACGATTCGATTATAATCACTCTAAACCGTCGGTTCTTAAATTAAAAGGATACTAGATCAGTTTGGTTTATTAGTTAAGATCCGACCCCTAGTTGTATCGACTTTAAGTAGGCCTTTATTTAGTTACGGTTGCCTTAATTAGTTAGTGATAGGTCAACTAGATTTGGGCCCTAAATGAACAAATCACGAAGCTAAACTCGAGATTTACATGATTGGTGAATTCGTTGGCTCCCTACAATTGATTAATTGGATTTGTGTGGTTCCTTACCGATACCACCCGCATATAGGCACACCTCAAGCATTAAGGGTCAGTTAGTGACAACGTAGGCTAGTTATATCGAAATTTTTCAAAGATTTTTGAAAATTCAAAATAACGAAAATCCAAGACGTTACATTCAATGTCATAAAGTGCTCGGTGAATTTTATATGGTGCTCAGTCAATTTAATGTAAAGCTCGGTCAATTTCATGAAGTGTTAGGTGAATTTCATGTGGTGCTCGATCATTTTCATGTAATGCTCAGTCAATTTTATGTGAAGCTAGGGTTTAAGGTTTATCTTAATCACTAAGGCTATACATTTGCCTTACGTCCACGACATTCATCTGTTTCATATATATATATATATGAAGGAGAACCAAATCTCATGTGAACCACACCATAGAAAGTGTTGATTGAATAATCACCATTAAAAACTTCTTGAGGCCCACCGTAATGAAGAGACCACACATATATCAGCTTGATCTAAAACTTTCATACCATAATAAGTTTTTACTGGTCAATCGCCATTATTCTTTGAGGTGTGGTCCAGTTGAAATTTAAATTTCCTTTATTTTTTTAATTAAGTCCTAAAATGAAATATGAAAAAGAATAAGGGCACGGATTTAAGGCACATACATCAAGGCAAGGATCCACCCACCTCCGCGCCGCGGCCTTATCTTGATAGACATGTCAAGTTTAGATACATTTTCGAGGAGTCACGTGGAAAATATAGATGGATACATTTCCGAGTAATGCTCATGGTCACTAACGAGGTTTGAGGATCATATCACTGACGGTTATTGTCAATTTCATGTGATGCTCGATCAATTTCATGTGATGCTCAATCAATTTCATGTAAACCTCGGTCAATTTCTTGTGATGCTCAGTCAATTTCACGTAATGCTCGGTCAATTTCATGAATTGCTTGGTCAATTTCATGTCATGCTCGGTCAATTTCATGTGACGCTCAGTCAATTTCATGAAGGCAACCTTGAAAGAGTGGATCCGACGAGATCTGAGGCATTCTTCTCAACTCAAAATTGAAAACTTTGAACCCATAATCCCTGTCCTCCTGCCCATGCATCGTGTGAATCACTGCCTTTAATTTCTTTATATCCATGGATGACCTACAAGAGGGGATGATGTATGAATTTAGGAATTATAGGATCCCTGTCTCGAGCCTTTCCACAGTATACTAAAAGTGATGGTATACTCAAAGTCAACTCTACATCACTACACAACACGCCTGGTGAGAGGGGTTACCCCTATTAAAACATTCATCATCATTTATTGGGCCCTCTGTGATGTGGTTCACAAATCCAGCCCATCCATTGTGTGTGTCCCACTTGGATGAGGAGTCGGACCACGTTTTAACTGCATCCAAAACTCAAGTAGGCCCCACTTGAGTTTTGTGTAAGGCTGACCGATGGGATATCCCATAAGGGGACCCATTCAGTATTGACCACATACGGTTGGGATATACGAAAACAATTAAATAATACTCATAAACGCAAGAGATATCAAAGAGAAAGTAAGTAATCCCATGTTGGTCTATTTCATAAACAGGTCTATTACTGGTAATGTTTTTGAAATTTTCAGTCACTTATTCATGATATATATATATATATATTCTACAAGATGGGATCGACCGGGTTGGACAGGCAAGCTAGAAGGGTATTTTTGTCTGCAAACAGTATATCCATACATCAGTGGTTAGCTGAGGAAAGTAAAGTTTGTGTAGTTCTGAAAAGTTTGGTGGGTAAAATGTGAGGTTTACAATTGGAAAAATCTCTCGAATTTGGCAAGGCATGATAGAATAATGATTGTATAATACTCCAGAAGAATACGCTGGATGATGCTCATGTATTGCATCCAAGGCCTATCTGGCCAGGGTACTCAATCTAGACCGTCAAATTGTTGGTCTCAATTTAGATGGGCCATACATAAAAGTCTCAGTAATCAATCACACAATTTTAACCGTCCAATAGATGGTGATTTTATTTTCCATCTTTTCCCACCATTGAATGAATATTATTATTTTGAGGGGATTTTGATTAGTGGGGTGTGTATGGATAAGCAATATAAGTGGATTTATGGATGAGTATGAACTACCTTGTGCTATTAGAATATCATACAAAACACCTTTATGGTAGACAGCAGTGGACAAG
Organism: Magnolia sinica; assembly: GCF_029962835.1. Taxonomy (NCBI): domain Eukaryota; kingdom Viridiplantae; phylum Streptophyta; class Magnoliopsida; order Magnoliales; family Magnoliaceae; genus Magnolia; species Magnolia sinica. The sequence goes on from NC_080574.1 coordinate 39,437,771, forward strand.
TGCATAGAATAATTAATCCATTAAAGCTTGGTATACTTAAAAAGTATTGAATGGAATGGTATTATATTCTTCCTTCCATTAATATTAATTATTTATAGTATGCCATATTTCTTTTATGTTAGACAGCTTAGAGATTAGGGCATCGGATTTGTAGTGATATGATCTTGTTTTGCGTGGAATGATGACATACATTGGTGGACGTGGAGAATCGATTATGTGGGACGCTGATTAGATGCTGACAATGTGGGCCCCACCAGGATGTATGTGTTGTATCCATACCGTCCATCCATTTGGAGAGATCATTTTCTGGCATGTGTTAAAGAATGAGGTAGTTCTAAAGCTCAAGTGGACCCACCACAGAAAACAGTGGGAGCAGTGATGCGCACCGTTGCAACATTTCCAGGGCCAATTATGATGTATTTTTGAGATCCAACCTGTTCATAAGTTAACATAGAGATAGATGAAGTGAAAACCCAAATATCAGCTTGATTGAAAACTTCAGTGGCCCCCCTGAGAAGTTTTGAACAGCGAATGTCACTGTCCCCACTGTTCTCTGTGTTGGGATTCACTTGAGCTTTGATCTGCCTCATTCCCTAAAATGATCTCTTCAAGTAGATGGACGGTGTGATATCACGCATATATCATGGTAGGGCCTACAGGACTTGGTGACGTCACTTCAGCACCCAATCTTGCTACTTAGCTAATTATCCTTGTCCGATGAAGTGCCTCTTGGCCTCATGCAACACGGACGCGGATTGCGTACTTAAAGCATCCGTAGCCAGCGGGCTATGCTGTTGGCCGGCATATTATATATATATATAGAGAGAGAGAGAGAGAAGGTTCTATGCAGTCGAGTTCATGGGAACTTCCCATGAGGTTGGGCTGTGTAGGGTCCACCATGCTGTATGTCGAACATCTACACCGTACATTTGATGGGTCCCTTTTAAATTATGGGATATCCCAAAAACCAGCCATACGGAACTCAGGTGAGCCATACCATCTAAAATCATGTGAAGACATGCTTAAAACATATAAAATCACTTGGTGGGGCCCACCTGAAATTTGGATGCATCTGAAAATTGGTCTTACCCCTCATCGAAGTGGGACACATAAAACGGATGGGCTGGATTTGTGAACCACATCTTGGTGGGCCCAACAAATGATTATGAATGTTTTAATGGAGGATAACCCCTCTCGACTTTTGTATGTGGTGTGGCCCACACAACTCGACCTCATGGGAAGTTCCCATGAGCTCGACCGCATAGTACCATTTCCCCCATATATATATATATATATATATATATATATATATATATATATATATATATATATATATATATATATATATATATATATATATGTGTGTGGGAAAAGGTACTATGCGCTCGACGTCACTATAAGCTCCCGTGAGGTCGAGCTGTGTGGGCCCCTCGTGATGCGTGTCGACAAGGAAAAATGGATGGTGCCATTACCAAGTTCTGTGAGCCCCACCAAGATGTATTTGTTGTATCTATACTGTCTATCCCTTTGGAAAGTTCATTTTAGAACATGAGGCCAAAACTTTAGGCAGATCCACTGCTTAAATGAACCACACCAGAGAAGGTATTGGGGACAATGATGCCACCATTGAAACATTCCTAGGGCCCACCATGATGTTAATTTTCCATCCAACTTGTTCATAATGTCACATAGATCTGTATGAAGGGGCAAAACAAATATCAGCCTGACTTAAAATGATCTCTGCAAAAGAATAGACGGTGTTGATATAGCATATATATCATGGTGGGCCCACAAAACTTTATGTTGACCCCCTATTCACATCATGCAATATGCTTGCATCCCAATCTGCATGACAATTACGTAGCACCAGTTTTATCAGTTTTGCCTTTTCCTAAAGTGATGCCATCTCCATGGTGTAGTTTTCAAATTTGTCATCGAACGGTTTGAATACAAGACACGCCTTGACCTTATATTATGCTTGCATGCACTTGACCGTATAGTACCATTTCCCATATATATATATGGGAAAAGGTTCTATGTGGTTGAGCTCATGGGAACTTCCCATGAGGTTGAGTTGTGTGGGCCCCACCATGATGCGTGTGGAACATCTACCCCATTAGTCAGTTGTACCACTCCATGGTAGGCCTAGGGGTTAAAAATCATGTCTATCCGTGACTTTTGTGGGCCACACCACATGCAAAAGTCGAGAGGGGTTATCCTCCATTAAAACATTCATAATCATTTGTTCGGCCCACCGTGATGTGGTTCACAAATCCAGCCCATCCATTATGTGTGTCCCATTTGGATGAGGGGTAAGACCAAGTTTCAGATGCATCCAAATTTCAGGTGGGCCCCACCAAGTGATTTTATATGTTTTAGGCATGTCTTCACATGTTTTGAGATGGTATGGCCTACCTGAGTTCTGTATAGGGCTGGTTTTTGGGATATCCCATAATTTAAAGGGGACCCATCACATGGACGGTGTAGATGTTCGACATACTTCATGGTGGATCCTACACAACTCAACCTCATGAGAAGTTCCCATGAGCTCGACTGCATAAAACCTCTTCCCTATATGTGTGTGTGTGTGTTTTATCTAAGCCGTTCATCAAAATTTTAAGATTATAGAGCACGAGCCTGAAAATGAAAGAGATCCAAATCTTGAGTGGACCACATCACAAGAAAACATTAGCGATTAAATGTCCACCATTAAAAACTTTCTAAGGCTCATTGTAATAATATTTATTCACCATCCAACTGTTGATTAGGTCATGCACACTTGGATGAATAGAAAACGCAAATGTCAGCTTTATCCCCTGAGAAGATTTTAATGGTGAGTGTTCAATCACCACTCTTTCTTATATTGTGGTCCATGTTAGATTTGGATCTACTACTTTTTTGAGTTCATGCCATAAAATAGTCTGGAAAATGGATGAAAGGCATGAATATGATACATACATCATGAAGAGACTTTCTGCCATACTATATACACACACACACACACACACACACACACACACACACACACACACACATATATATATATATATATATATATATATATATATATATATATAAACTTATATTCATGTCATTCATATGTTATGCCACCTCATTTTAGGGTATGATCTAAGAAAAGAAGCATATACAAATCAATAACCCCAAAACTAAAAACTTCCTAAAGCTCATTGTAATGTTTATTTGTTTATTTGCCATCCAAGTTGTTGACGAAGTCAGGGAGAACCGCCGATGGAAAAAACAAATATCAAATTGATCCAAAACTTTTGTAGCTCACAAGAAATTTTCAAGGGCCAATCATCACTCTTTCTCGTAGTGTAGTCTACTTGAGATTTGATATACTTCATTTTTGTCTTAAGCCTTAAAATGACATGGAAGACTGGATGGATGACATGGATATAAAACACATACAACAATGTGAGTCTATGGTCAGGGCCGTATCGCGTTGAGTGAGGTCGGGGTGTATCTCATCCACAGTGATGCAAGAGAGGATGTAATGAGGCCAATCACCATCTTCCTCAAGTGATAAACACCTTGAATTCACAAGACACTTTTGAATCCACAATATGTTTTCCGAATCCATGAGGGAATGAAAATTTTTGAGAATTTTATTGATTGAATAATTAATAAAAATGAGTTTAATACCCTTGAATAACCTTAAACAAATCCTTAAAATGCAATCAAAGACTCCTAATCAAAATATGAAACAAATTCAGAAAATTATGTAAATTTCCTGCAATTGTCAAATAGAATTTCGACCAGTTGATCAGATATGTCAATGTGTCGAAATGGACAGAAAACGTCCAGTAAAAATTCTGGAATTTCTAGTGATTTCAATGGAATTTTGACTAATCGACCACAATGGTCGACCGATCAAACTATGCTGAGTGTGGTGAATCCTTCTTGCCTTCTTTTCTTCGGTCCATCTTAGCCATGAACGAATACAACCCATTCTACATTAGTCCCCTCCGCTTCAAAAGAACTCATCCTCGAGTTATTCTCCGGATTCAGTTCTGTTGAGATGTGGAGTCACATCTAGATAAGGCCGCTTGACCAGTTAAGTGTCCTGCTCGACCAGCCGAGTAGCCCACTCGACCAGTCGAGGGCTGGCTTGACTCAAAGTCCAGTGAGCATTAGATTTTTTGGGTCCGCGGTGCTTGACCAGTCGAGGCCCCTACTCGACTAGTCGAGGGTCCGCTCGACCAGTCGAGCAGCTTGCTCGACAAGTTGAGGTTACGCAGATTCGTTTTGCGGATTTAATATGGACTACGAAAATTTGAGTCAATTTCGCAGAGGTGCGAAAGGGAAGTTGCCTAAACTATAAATAGGGGTCCTAAGGTTTATTCTAGGGTATGAAAAAGGTATTCTAAGGTGTGGACAAAGAGTTTTCTTTATACATCTAAAGGGTAAAGGTTAGTAGATTTCTTGTAATCTTCGCTTTCTTCATAGTGGAAGTTTGCGCCCATGGTTTTTTACCCTTATTTGAGGTTTTTTCACGTATATCTTATCTTGTGGTTTGTTTGGTATGCTTTAATTCTACTTCTAGATTATATTTCTTTCTATTTATCATTTGTGGGTGAGACCGGAGATTGAATCTCAGTTCATTGTGTTGTTGGCGTGTTGTGCAACAACTAGTATCAGAGCTTTTGGTTTAGTTCTATTGTGAGTGATGACGGAAGAAGGAAAGACTAGAATTGAGAAGTTTGATGGTTCAAACTTTGTCTTCTGGAAGATGCAGATGGAAGATTATCTGTATTAGAAGGACATCTATATTCCTCTAGGAGGAAAAGAGAAGAAACCAGAGAAGATGACACATGATGAATGGTTTTTATTGGATCGGAAGGCTTTAGGAACGATTCGACTCTCTTTGTCTAAGAGCGTCGCCTTCAATATATCCATGGTGAAAAACACAAAAGAATTAATGGAAGCCCTAGCTACGATGTATGAAAAACCCTCAGCATCCAATAAGGTTCATCTTATGAAACAACTATTCAACATGAAGATGTCAGATGGTAGGAGCGTGGCTGAACATCTAAACGAGTTCAATACAGTCACGAGCCAGTTGGAATCCATTGGCATTATTTTTTAGGACGAGGTCAAGGCATTATTGATCTTGTCCAGTTGGCCAGACAGTTGGGATGATTTGGTGATTGCTATAAGCAATTCTTCAAGGTTGACAAAACTGAAAATTGATGATGTGACCGGTTTAATTCTCAGTGAAGAATCTAGAAGAAAGACATTAAGAGTTTCAGTGAATTTCGGGAATGCTCTAAACGTTGAAGGAAGAGGAAGATCGCTGAATAAAGGAGGCAATAAACATGGACGTTCTAAGTCGAGGAAGAAATACAAGGGACTGAAAGACAAAGACGAGTGTTGACATTGCAGGAAGAAGGGGTGCATGAAACGTGATTGCAGGGCGCTTAAGAAACCAGAAGGAAGCTCTCAAGGCGGGAAGGATTCAATGAATTTATCTGAGGAGAGTGACACAGAAGCGTTGATCTTGTCTCTTGATGTGAGGAATGAGTCTTGCGTTATAGAATCGGGTGCTTCGTTTCATGCCACTTCGTGTAAAGAAGTTTTGTGTGATTATGTGTCAGGTCAGTTCGAGAGAGTCTACCTAGGTGATAATGAGCTGTGCAGTATTGTTGGAAAGGGAGACGTTCATATAAATCAGAAAGACGGAACAACGTTGAAATTGAAGTATGTCAGACATGTACCAAGTTTGAAACGAAACTTGATTTCAGTGGGACAGTTGGCCGATACTGGATATGTGACGACATTCACTAGTGATTCCTGGAAGATCATAAAAGGTGCCTTGGTGATATCTCAAGGCAAGAAGGAATGTACTTTGTATGTGACTTTAGGATTGTATAATTCACTCATAGTCGCATCAACTAGAGTGAATGGGCAGTTATGACATCAGAGGTTGGGACATATGAGTGAGAAAGGCATAAAAGTGTCATTGTCAAAAGGAAAGCTACCAGGGCTAAAGTCTATTAACTTGGAATTCTACGAGGACTGCATGTATGGCAAGAAGAAGAGGGTAAGTTTCAAGAAAACAGGACGCACTCCAAAGACGTATCTGTTGGAGCTTTTACACACTAATGTGTGGGGACCGACATAGGTATCATCTCTTAGTGACTCACGTTATTTTGTTTCTTTTATTGATGATGCTAGTAGAAAATTGTGGGTCTATTTCTTAAAGCATAAATCTGATGTATTTGATGTATTTAAGAAGTGGAAAGTTATGGTAGAAAATGAGACAGGTAAAACAGTAAAATGTCTCAGATCAGATAATGGGGGAGAGTACTGTGATAAGAGGTTTGAAGAGTATTGTGCAGCAAATGGAATCAAATATCAAAAAATGATTCCATGGACACTTCAGTAGAATGGTGTGGCTGAGCGCATTAACAGGACCATCCTTGAGCGCGCCAGGAGTATGAAGTTACATGTAGGATTGTCCAAGACCTTTTGGGTAGATGCTATGAATACTGTCGCATATCATCTCCGTACCAAGCTCGAGAACACTAAAGGAGTGGGCTAAAGAACTCCCAAAAGTCCTCTGTGCATATGTAATGACCCGGATTTCGAGGGTCGAGCAAAGCTCAACCCCCGAGATCCAACGCATCACTTATACAACATAGATAATGATGTTTAAATGTTGTCCATATTAGTGCATTAAACATGAGTGAGATTATACTAAAATAGATTTAATCAAGCAAGCGAAAGACTGAAGCATGCATATTGTAACGATGAGCGTTTTCCAATCTCTAGAGTATGATTATGTAGTTGGGCTAAATATATACAAGTGTTGTTTCAAAATATACAAAATATCAAAATGTAAATATCCTACTACAAGTATCCCATTATAATCCCATCGAAGTAGCACGAGGTCTACATAAACTTGCCAGAGAGCTGAACATAGGAGAACTCTTCCTCCTCATCTACAAAGTCCAACTCCGTTGCACATACATCCTCATCACCTGCATCTATAACACAGTCTGGTTGGTGTTTTAAAACACCGTCCCAGAGTGGGAGTGAGTGATCAACTCAGTGGTACTATAAAGCAAAGGTTAACATGTTATCAGTTCAATCAAGCAGTAATGTAAAGCAATATAACAAACATTTCCTAACTACTCTTATTAATGTAGGAATGGCGTGCAGTAATGATGCATGCCCTCGCACAAAGTTCCCTCAAGCGACTTCATCAACCATTCATGCATGGCAAACTCCTTAAACATGCACTTCCTCGCCAAAGCACATGCAATGCGGTACATGGTCGTGTTAACCAAGTACTTAATTAGGCTTATTCATACAATAGATTTGGAAAGCTAAGGTTCCTCCCTTTATGTCATTAACCTAAACAAAAGATCCATCTAGGGTCGTCAATCCTAGTTAACCACATACGATAGCCAAGTTGTAAGCATCACCCCTTATGAAAAGCAGTGGATATGTAAATTCGAGAGTTTATACTCGAGGTCACTACGGGGCGACTCGTCACCTCAGCGCAGGCTGACAACTCGAATACAGTGTCCCATACCACCATTTTCGGCTCACGAGTTCGGGTTGCTCACTGGTCACTACGGGGAGTCTCGTCACCCCAGTGTAGGCCAATAGCTAGACCACGCTGTCTTATACCACCTTGCCCAGCTCATGAGTCTTAGTGAATCATGGTACCATGGTTGAAACGGGTCTTTACATTGGTAAGTGGTACCTTAGATTCAAGCAAGTATGTCCATATATGGTAAACACACAATAGGCCAATCGGTTTATTAGATAAGTTCAATTGGTATGAGCGCACGCCGAATTAATCGAGATGGAGCGCGCAAGCACTCCCGGTGGCCTAACCACTATCGACAATCGTCGTACAATGTAGATTCACCGAACGTATCAAATGTGGTGAGATTAGATTGGTCACTTAAATGGGAATTGTTACTGACTACCTGGACTACGTTGTAGTTCTAATCTTACTCAGATGTAGCATGTAAATACATGTGAAGGTCATATTAGCTCTTTGCAAACAGTTCAAATCAATATCTCATTTGAGAATTTCATCAAACATATTAAACATGTTACCAAACATTGAATTTCATTCATAAATTATGTAACGACAAATATGATTATATGAAGGAAATAATACATATGAGCAAAGTAAATAAGAATACTATCTTAATACTCTTAATAGATACAAATCATCAACATTTTCTCATTCAGACCATTTATCAAACACTTAGTCTACACATAAGTAGATACATAGACTAGGTTAGTTACAATAGGTATTTTAGCAATTCCTTTTACAAGGATGTCACCATGCAAATAACAATCATTAATCCTAGCTTAGGAATCACAACAAGCGCAAATCATGTTTACATATTCATTTAAACATTTCCACAAACAAATAGGATGCATAGTCATACAACATAGTTCATACATGTGTAATATATCGAAATCGACGTGTCTAAGATGATATGGCAGCAATCAAGTCAGACATAAATTATTAGCTGACATTGAAAGCCTTAAAAACTATAACCTAAACATTTATAGTCCACACCTTTTGTCGGAAAGCTCGATTCGGACCCGGTTCAGACCGTACGTTTCTGAAAATGAGATGACAAACACCTACACGACGTAATAGGTTAGTTGGTTGACAAACTACCAACCTGGATTTCTACAATGAGATTAGGGTTAGGGTTTCTTACCCAAATTCGTAGCCGAAATAGGTCAGATAGCGAAAGGAAGCGACGATCTAGCATGTAGAGTCGTGTGGGAAGATTCCTGCAACAATCTCCCTAAACCTCACTTCTCTCCCTCCTCTTTTCTCTTCTTCTTCTTTTCTCTCTCTCTCCTAGGGTTTGGAGCAAATTCATATGAGAGAGGGGTGGGGTGGTTTAAGGCCTTTAAATAGGCCTGGAACTGGTGTCAATGGCCTTAGGGCCATGGTATACCTGATTTACATCCAAAAGGCGACTGTTTCTGACGAATGAGGTTCATCTGGAGGTCTACTATTCACTTACAGCACAGGGTAAGTTCCCTGATGATGGATCTATGCCAGGATGTGGTTTCAACGTGATTGGATAGGCCTATCGACCGTGAAGGACCTGTATCAGATCAACGGTCGTTGTCACTCGATCAAGGCCGCAAGTATAGCGATATGTGCAAGGAAATTTTCTTGATCCATGGGTGAAGTTCAGTCAGAATCTGACGGTCTGAAGTCTTCAATTTCGCCCACAAAGCGAATGGCCCAATTCACTCAAGTTTCATTTCGTTTTCCGAAGATATTCGCATTTCCCACACATTTTACTCAAGGCTCAAGTTGTGCGGTTCTGGATACTATTTGGGCTCGAGTTCTATAATGGTTGTCAAGCCCAGTAAGGCGGTCATAACTCTATAGTTTCACGGTCATTGGACTTTCGACGTGTGGTCCAGGTCCGATTCAGAGTTTCAATGTGCTCCCGAGAGCAACATTGAAGTAGGTTGAGTCAGTGATTGTGATAGTTTTGGGTCTTGCCATTTGTATAATAGTGGTTCGAGCTAAATCCACTGATTATTTAGTTCAGTGCTTAATTAATTTTTGTTTAATTCTTACAGAATACGGTCCTTAGGGATTTCTGCCTGAGGTAGTACTCGGGCCTTTGCACTGATTTTTCTGAGATGTTACAAAAGTGAACCTTACACATCTTAGAGTGTTCAGTTGCACTTCATATGTTCACATTGATGCAAAGCACAGAAACAAGCTGGATGCGAAGTCCAAGAGGTGCACGTTTATAGGCTACGGGCAACATGATTTTGGCTACAGGTTTTGGGATACAAAAAATAGGAAAATCATCAGAAGCAAAGATGTAGTCTTTAATGAAAAAGTGATGCATAAGGATAGTGTGCAGCAAAACAAGGCCGAGGAGAAAGAATTCGTAGAGTTGGAAGAGTTACCGGACACGGGTGTTACAGCGCCACAGGATGATCATGCACAGGAGCATTATGAGGCAGAGCCACAGACACCGGTTGTGAGGAGGTCTACTCGGGAGAGGAGACCCACGGTCCGATACTCACCCTCCTTACATTATCTACTGCTGACAGATAATGGTGAACTAGAGTGTTTTGAAGAGGCATTACAGTCAGATACACGGGTTAAGTGGGAGCAGGCCATGGATGATGAGATGGACTCTCTTGAGTCTAATCGTACATGAGAGCTAGTCACTCTACCCAATGATAAGAAAGTTCTTTACAACAAGTGGGTTACAGACTGAAGGAGGAGTACGATGGTTCGAAATGGTACAAGGCTAGATTGGTTGTGAAAGGGTTTCAACAAAAGGCAGGTATCGATTTCACTGAAATATTTTCACCACTGGTGAAAATGTCTACGCTTCTCATGGTCTTGAGTATAGTGGTTACAGAGGACTTACATCTAGAGCAGTTAGATGTTAAGACAACCTTTTTTTATGGGGACCTTAAAGAAAAGATATACATGCATCAGCTGACAGGATACGTGACACCAGGAAAGGAGAACAAGGTGTATAGACTAAAGAAGAGTCTATATGGCCTGAAGCAGGCCCCGAGGCAGTGGTACAAGAAGTTCGACAGTTTCATGTTGGGAAACGGTTTTAGGAGATGTCATACAGACCACTGTTGCTATTTAAAGAAGTTTGATACATCGTACATCATTCTTTTTTTATATATTAATAATATGCTTGTGGCCGGTTCAAGCATGAAGGACATCTCAGATCTTAAAAGACAACTATTTAGAGAATTTTTTATGTAGGATTTAGGAGTTGCAAAACAAATTCTAAGCATGAGGATAAAGAGTGACAGGGAAAATAAGAAATTGGTTTTGTCACAGGCATAGTACATAGCCAAGATACTTGATCGATTCAATATGGGAGGTGCTAAGCCGGTTAGCACTTCATTAGCCAACCACTTCAAGCTTTCTAAGGAGTCTCATGTCTGCTAGACATTACTCAAGCAGTGGGAGTTGTTAGCAGGTTCATGAACAACCCTGGAAAGGAACATTGGGAAGCTATGAAGTGGATCGTCAGATACCTGGTAGGTAATGTGGATATAATGTTGTACTATGGTGGAGTGAAAATCAAGCTATAAGGCTACGTAAATTCATATTTGGCAGGAGATATCGACAGCAGAAGAAGCACTACAGGTTATGTCTTTACTCTGGGTAGTGCTACAGTCAGTTGGGTCTCTCAGTTATAGAAGATAGTATCTATTAGTATGATGGAAGCAGAATATGTTGCAGCTACAGAAGTATGCAAGAGATGGTGTGGATGTAAAGTTTCATGGAAGAGTTAGGTAAGAAGTAAGTAGATTGCAAGCTGTACAGCAACAGCCAGAGTGGAATACACTTGGCTAAGAATTCGGCCTTTCATTTAAGGACCAAGCATATTGACATCAGATATCACTTCATATGTTCATTACTGGAAGATGGATCGATTGCTCTGGAGAAGATTCATACAAGTGAGAATCCTGTGGATATGCTCACCAAGGCGGTCACACGGGAGAAGCTAAAGCTCTGTTCAATAATAATTGGTCTTCTGGCTTGAAGACGGGGAGGTGGTGCACTTCGGATGTATAAGACAAAGGTTTATGGTGATGTATCTCTAAGTGGGAGATTATTGAGATGTGAAGCCACATCTAGACAGGGCCGCTCGACTAGTCGAGTAGCCCACTCGACCAGTCGAGGGGTGGCTCGACTCAAAGTCCAGCGAGCATAAGATTTTTTGGGTCTGCGGTGCTCGACCAGCTGAGGCCCCTGCTCGACCAGTCGAGTGTCTGTTCGACTAGTCGAGGTTACGCAGATTCATTTTGCAGATTTGATATAGACTGCGAAAATTTGAGTCGGTTTCACAGAGGTGCAAAAGGGAAGTTGCCTAAACTATAAATAGGGGTCCTAGGGTTTATTCTAGGGTATGAAAAAGGTATTATAAGGTGTGAGCAAATGATTTTCTCTATACATCTAAAGGAAAAAAGTTAGTAGATTGCTTGTAATCTTCGTTTTCTTCATATTGGAAGTTCGCGCCCGTGGTTTTTTACCCTTGTTTGGGGTTTTTTCACGTATATCTTGTCTTGTGGTTTGTTTGGTATGCTTTGATTCTACTTCTAGATTATATTTTTTTCTATTTATTGTTTGTGGGTGAGACCGGAGATTGGATCTCGGTTCACTGCATTGTTGGCTTGCTGCGCAACAAGTACATGATACTTGAACAGGTTCACTACGTTAAACGTGCATGATATCTCCATTTCTTCAGAAGGATCAACAACATAAGCATTGTCATTGATCTTATAAGGGATAGGTACCAGTCCAATTTTCTTGTTCTTTAACTTATTGTACATCTCAGTTGGAAATCTCTCTTTGCACGGATGAACCATCACGTGTTGTCCACATTGAATACCTTCAAACATTAATGTGTGTAAGCCTATTCCTTGTACTTGTCATTGGATGCCTTCGACTGGGCCTAAACATTAACATGTACACTTATGATTCAGTCCACCATATGTTTTGCAATAACGCTCATGACTGGGAGTTTGGGTAAGGGAACCAAATCAAGAGTATGTCAAGGCACTCATTCGTACACAATCTCAGATGGAGACTTGCCGGTGGATCGGTTCAGTATGTTATTGAATGCGAATTCCACTTGAGCCATGACCAAATCCCACTATTTGGGTTTATCACCCAAAATGCAGTGTATAAGGTTTCCAAGTATAGAATTCACTACCTCAGCCTACCCATTGGTCTGTGGATGATATGCACCGCTGAACTATAGCTTGGTGTCAAATTACTGCCACAAAACCCTCCAAAAGTTATTGAGGAACTTAATATCACGATCTGAGGCAATAGATTTTAGGACTCCAAGTAACCGAACAATCTCTCGAAAAAAAAGATTTTTAATGTGCATAGTGTCGAGAGTCTTCTTGCATGGTATGAAATGAGCTATCTTAGAGAACCTATCAACCATGACAAACACTGAATCCACCCTACATTGAGTCTGGGTGAGACCTAACACAAAGTTCATAGATAAATCCTCCCAAGGGCCATCGGGGATAACTAATGGAGTGTATAAGCCAGTGTTTTATGAGCGTCCCTCGGATGCTTGACACATGTGACACCATTGTGCTGCATTTTCAATGTCCCTTTTCAACTGTAGCCAATAATAACGTTCTTGTAGGAGAGTTTTTGTCTTGTCTTGCCCTAAATGACTACCGAGGCCACCTTCATGTACCTCTTGGATCATACGGTCTCGCAATGAGCTTTATGAATGCATAACTAATTTCATTTGAAGAGAAAATCATCCTTAATATAGAAGTTGTTGGGTTGCCCTTCCTGATTTCCTTTGAAGAGAAATCCATCCTGGCATGTAATCTATGCGTTCTTAAAGTCATCGTCGTCGGAGTATAGGTCTTTGAGGCATTCGAACCCAACAACCTTATTGTTCATGGTTACTTATTAAAAAGGTTGTACATTGGCTAAGTGCATCAGCTACCTTGTTTTGTTGCCCAGACTTATGCTTCAGCATAAATGTGAATTCTTGTAAGAATGAAATTCGCCTAGCATGCACATGATATACGTTAGCTTGGTCTTGATGGTATGTGTAAAGAAGGAATTCCCTTTGAATTAAGTAATGTCACATATGTCATAATGCCTGGACCGTTGTATACAATTCAAGCTCATACGTTGACCACTTTTTATGTGCATTACTGAGCTTCTCGTTGTTGAAGGCTACTGGCCTGCCTAGTAATGATAAAATTTGTCAGGCCCGTATCCTAGACCGTATTGTTCCATAGGCTTCCATGGTCCTCCCAGTCGAATTCCTGCAACCCTTGACCTATATTCAATGTTTGCACATGATCCTAGGCCGAGTCCTGTATATCGGAGTCGACTCAACTCGAAACTTGTACCTTTGCGATCGCATTGTCATCGCGATTCCGACACTGCGTCTTGCGCGCTGAGGCAATACCTGGGCCAAGAGATTTGGGCCCGCGTTCAGTTTGAGAAAAACACCACGCGTTACGAATTTCGAGAGAATCTCTACAATATGTTCCATCAATCAAGTCAAGTACACTTTATACCTTAAGTATAAGCAACCCATCCTTTTCCCTTTCCCAAAGTCAACTCTCTCTCTCCACCCATCCCTCTTTCACACAAATTTCAACCCAACCAATGCCTTCCCATTCCCATCCCTTACAACAACCATTCCATCTATCCCTTTCATCCATTATTTCCCCCTCTCTCTCTTATTTTTCAAACCTCCCAAGCAACACCCAACGTCCAAGATTTCTCTCCCAAATCCAAGTGTGGCCCACTTTCCCACTCTCTCATCTCCCATCTCAACCATTCATTCATCATCAACCTCCATCAAAATTGAAGGCAAGGAGTGTAGGAGTCCAAGGGATCAGGAGGAGTGCAATAGGTGGGTGATCCACCATTAATTTCATTTTTTTTGGGACCACATGTGGTGGGACCCGTTTGAAGTATACAATGTAAGAAATGGAGGGCCCATAGTAGCGGGGTCCCTCCTCTCCATCACGATCTCTCTCATCTCTCTTTCTCTCTCTCTCTCTCTCTCTCTCTCTCTCCCTCTCCATTTCTTTCATTTTTGCTATAATGTGGCCATGTGGCCCACCCGGATGGACCCCATCATGAAGTATGCATTTTACACCATGTTGTCCATGGAGTGGGCCCACCTAGCATGCCGTCTGGACGGATTGGATGTAGGGAAAAATCAAATACCAAAGTGATCCAAATTAGGTGGGCCACCCCATGTGGACCCACCATGACGCCTGTGTTGTATCCATACCGTCCAGCGTCCAAGGACACAGGACGTGGCCCGTAGTAAGTATGAACCGTCAGTGGGGTGTATTGGCTAACAGTGTAGCGTGAATTGTCAAAAAAAGAAGAAGAAGAAAAGAAAAAGTGTAATATATATATTAATATAATATATATTAGTATATATGTATGAGAGGTGGGCCACACGTGTGGACCCACCACGATTTATGCATCAGATGTACACCGTCCAGATCATCAGACTCTCTGGACGGTGGCTTGTTTTATATATGGCATGTTATATTATAATTTAATATATTATATTATATAATATGATATTATTTGATATTATATTATATATATATACCTTAATATATATATGGTGGTGGTGGGCCCTACGTGGGACCCACCTATACACGACCGTCAGCAGTAGCTGACGTTGCATCTCACGTAGCTATAAGCTGTTGTATTAGCGCCAATTGTGGTGGGGCCCATCTGTTGTGGGACCCACCATGATATATGGTATTATCTGCATCGTCCAGTTGCTGGACGGTGCAACTGACCTGTTATCCAGACCGTCCATACAATGAAAACGATCCTGGACCCCCCATGATGCATGTATTATACCCCTGGCGTCCCTCTGACATGGACGTGGGGACCACTGTAATGTGCGGGTCTTGCCACACCGCCCAGGTGGCTAGACGGTGGGCCTTACACCTTGATGTATGGGTTGCATCTAGACTGTCCATTCCTCTGGCTTGCTTGCCTCAAAGCTTGAGGTTGGAAATAAGACAGATCCAGTTATCAGGTGGACCACGTCAAAGAAAATAATGGATTGAACACCCACCATTGAAACTTCTTTTGGGTTTACAGAAGTTTTCAACCAATGTGATATTTGTTTTTCCTCTAAATTCAGGCCCTTGTAACCTTATGAACAGACTGGGTGGAAATAAGTACTATGGTGGGGCCCACTGGAAATTCAACTATGGAAATCATTATCACCACTGCCATTTGTGGTATGGTCCAGATGATCCCTTGGATATGATTCCTTTGTTTTAAATAATGCTCTAAAATGATCTCTAGCAATAGATGAATGATGTGGTTGGTTTGGGCCCATTCAACTCGGCCCATTTGATTCGGCCATTTGTATCGGCCCATTTGTATTGACCCATTTATATCAGCCCATTTGATCGGCCCAATTGATTCGGCCCATTTGTATCAGCCCACTTGATCAGCCCGTTTGATTTGACCCATTTGAATTGGCCAGTTGATTCGGCCCATTTGATCTGCCCAATTGATTCGGCTCATTTGTACCGGCCCATTTGTATCGGCCCATTTGATTGGCCCACTTGATTCTGCCCACTTGATTGGTCCGTTTGATTCGGCCCATTTGAATTGGCCTGTTGATTCGGCCCATTTGATTCGGCCCATTTGTACCGGCCGATTTGATTCGGCCATTTGTACCAGCCCATTTGTATCGGCCCATTTGTACTGGCCCATTTGATCGGCCCATTTGATTCAGCCCATTTATACCAGCTCATTTGTACTGGCCATTTGTATCGGCCCATTTGATCGGCCCATTTGATTCGGCCATTTGTACCCACCCATTTGTATCGGCCCATCTGTATCGGCACAATTGATTTGACCCATTTGTACCAGCCCATTTGTATCGACACATTTGATTAGCCCACTTGATTTGGCCCCCTTGATCGGCTTATTTGATTTGGCCCATTTGAATTGACCCGTTGATTTGGCCCATTTGATCGGCCCATTTGATTCAACCATTTATACCAGCCCAATTGATTCGGTCCATTTGTATTGGCCCATTTGATTCGGCCCATTTGTACCAGCCCATTTGTATCGGCCCATCTGTATCGGCACAATTGATTCGGCCCATTTGTATCGGCCCACTTGATTCGGCCCACTTGATCAGCCCGTTTGATTTGGCCCATTTGAATTGGCCCGTTGATTCGGCCCATTTAATTCGGCCCATTTGAATCAGCCCATTTGATTAGCCCATTTGATTCGGCCCACTTGAATCGGCCCCTTTGATCCAGCCCATTTGATGTAATTGAGGCCCATGATGATGTATATTAGGCCCTTGTACGAGGCCGTGGGCCACTGTATATTTGGCCCTATGAGGGCCACTCTTTGGGAGCAATGTTGGTTAAAGGACCACATTGATGGGCAATGATGGTTGAACGTCCACATTATGACCTTCCCTTAGGCCTGGTTAGGCCCATTCTCATCATTCTCTAGTGGGTTAACCCAAATTATTGGGCCCCATTGACATTGCTTGATCCATCATCGGCCGTCCATCTATGAACCCTGCCTTGCTCTGATTCTGATTATCGAGGCCGATTGTTGAGGTTGATTCTGATTGTCAAGGCCGATTGTCGAGGCCTAATGTAATGAATACAAGGCCTATGGTTGTGACCCATTGTGATGTATTCGAGGCCCATGAGATGTGACCCATCTGATGTATATAGGCCCATGTGATGCGGCTCATATGATATGTATTAGGCCCATGAGATGTAGCCCATCTGATGTATGTAGGCCCAGGTGATGCGGCCCATGTGATGTGTATTAGGCCCATATGACGCGGCCCATTATAATGTATGAGACCCTTGTGTAAGGCCCATTATGATTGTATGAGGCCCATGGTGGTTTGTATTAAGCTCTTGAGTGAAGCCCATGGTGATGTATATTAGGCCCTTATGTGAGGCCATGGGTCAACTATATGTTAGGCTCCATGTGGGCCATTCCTCGAGGGCAGTGTTGGTTAATTGTCCACATTGTCAAGGCTGATTGTTGATACCGGTTATTGATATCGATTATGAGTATGTGACAACATGACATCATGATACATGCCCATACACATCATCTGCATATTTGGTATGAGATGTGGTTGACCATTGCACATGTCATTAGGCAGGTTATTATGAGACTCCCTGATAGGCGGAGGTTATCTCACATGAGCGAATGGTATGCGCAGGATTGATGCATGACTAGATTGTATGACTCATGCATTGTGTTGTGATTACTATACGCCCTAACGACATCAGGGCCGTAGCCTCCACAGGTATGTTATGGATGGCTAGATGGGACACCGAAAATGTTTGGTTCGAGCATCTGGGCACTTTGAATGTCCGTGGGTGAAAGTCTCTAAACCTCCGCAGCCAGAAAACGCCCTAACGTCAAGACCGAGTGGATACATGAGCGCCCGAGTGCCGAATACCAATAGGCTGTGTCTCCCATTGTATCGTGGTCGGTTGGGAAGGGGTTGTGGCCTTATCCGCCCGAGGGTAGTGAGCATAGTTAAGCTGAGTTTGACCAGCTTATAAATGGGTCTACTATCGACATGCCGGGTAGATATTGACTAACTATTGGCCAGATGGATAGTGATGTCTCTTCCACTTGTATGGTTGCGCGTCCAGTGAGCGGCGATTACATATAGAGTGTACTAGACCTCGGTGATGATCTCATAGATGTACAGTTCTGATTTGTGGACTAATTGAATAGGAGTGTATACTCAGTATTATACTCATGCATTCATTCATTCACAATCCACTTGGGCTGGTGGTGCGCAACTAATTGTTACGTGTACTTTCATAATGACCAGGATTTCAGTTGGGGCACGTGACTACCTGAGATCAGGAGCTTACCACATTGAGTCTATCTATCCAAATTTAGGTATAGGACTGGTTTGGATAAAAGTCCTTTGTGATAGGTCCCATAGCCTGCGATATTACGTACTATCATCCCGACTTTACACTGCAGTTTGGTCATTTCATCCGCACCACATATTGCATATTGCTTTATATCCTTGGCATATGGCATTTGAGTTGCTATGTTTCTGCATTCATATGACTTAGATGAGGCTGATGGTATTCGTAGCTCTTCATAATTGCATATAGTATTGCATCATTGATATCTGATATTTGACCATTATGTCTTCTCATTACACAATTGACCAACGTTACTTTCTTAGTATATGTCATTGGCTTGCTATGTCTTTTTATCGCATATCCTGGATTAGGTTGATGATATTTTTATGGACTTGTCAGTACTTCTGCTTACTCTGATATTGTATGGTTCCTGGACTTACTAGTATTTCTCTTTACTCTGATATTACATTCTAAGCACGCATATACTGCTCACACACTTACACCACCCTCTAAGCTTTCTATAAGCTTATGCATGATAGATGCGTGCAGGTGACACTAAGATGTAGTCGTAGCTGAGTAGGAGCAGGAACGTGCAGTTGAGCCTTGTGAAGATTTTTATTATATGCATGTATTTTTTCCTTTCAGCATTGTACTCAAATGATTATATTAGTAGATATGTGATGATGATGTTGTTCTTGTGATTTGGGTATACTTGTGGTTATGCTTCTTACGAGACAAATTCATATTAAAAATTCTCCTTGTAGGATCCCAGGATCGGAAACTGGCGTATAGGCGCTGGGAGCCGAAAATGGGGTGCTACGGAGGCTGTCGGCATCGGATTCGGCGATTAAGAATTTTGTGAGTCCGGTTTCCGAGTTTGAGGCATGACAAAATTTTCTCAATCCCGATATATGAAGCATCACATTTGATCTCAAACAGTTTCTCAAAGCTGAGAAGTACAATAACCGGGGTTATGGACAACTTCTGGTTAAGTTTAGCATAGCTCCTATTAGCTTCGTTAGTCCGCTGAAATGGTCCTTTATTCTTGTAATTTGTAATCAGTGACACAATGGTGTTAAAATTATTCACAAATTAACAATAAAATATTGTAAACCTATGAAAACTCCACATCATGGATATTTTTTGAAACCAACCATTCTCTAATAGCTCTCACCATTTTTTCGTTTAGCCATATGGCGTGGATGTCATGACAAAACTAAAAACAATAGGCTATTGGTAAAAAAAAACTGCATTTTTTTTTTCATATTGAGATACATCTTGTCTTTGGTGAGTACTTGAAGTACTTGTTTGAGATGTTTCATATGACGTGCTTTGTTCTGACTGTATATCAAGATGTCGTTGAAGTAGACCATCACAAGCTGCCCAATGAATAGTTTTAGAACTTTGTTCATTAACCTCATAAATGTACTAGGCAAATTAAAAAATCGAAGGGCATTACCAACCATTCATACAACCCCTCATTGGTCTTAAAAGTTGTCTTCCATTCATCACCAAATCATATTTGGATCTGATGGTAGCCACTCCTTAAATCCAACTTAGAAAACAATTGTACACCCTTAAGTATGTCCAACATATTATCCAGCTGTGGTATGTGAAACTTGTACTTTATGATAATCTTGTTGATCACCCGGTTGTCGATACACATGCGCCAACTCCCATATTTTTTATGAGTTAATATAATTGGAATGATTCATGGGCTCATGCTTTTTTGGATTAGACCCTTATGGATCAATTTTTCCACTTGTCCTGGCAAAATATTACATTCCTTAGTAATGATAATTAGATAAGCTGGACCTTGGGACAAGGTCGATATGGTGTTAAATATCTACTTTTATGTGTCACTTGATCTGCAGATAGAGCTAAAGTCTACTTGGCTAAGAACCATAGTTGACAAGCTTGTTGATTTACAAAGCGACACAACCCATGACAATATGAGTGTTGTGTGCTAGATCTAAGTGTGTATATATATATATATATATATATATATATATATATATATATATATATATATATATATATATATATATATATGTTGCTTAGAATTTCCTTTGTCTTTTTTTTTTTTTTTAAATTTCTTTTTCTTTTCTTGGTTTGGGGTGCAAAGAAATAATAATCAATAATATAAATGGAGCTCTTTTAGTCTCTATTCTCTTGGGTCATTCACTTTAATTTGTATGTGCTCCCCTAAATGGACAAAAGTACTTATATTCACCCCTCAATTTTGTATTTCGAAGAAATATTAAATTAAAAAATATAATGATTATTTTAGAAAGTAAATAAATATATTATATATATGGAATCCTTCTTAAAAGTATTCGTATGGCTAAGTGGTAGGGGGGGATTTTTGCTGGTTCAAATCTCTTCAAAGATGGTACAAAGCATTGTCCACAAGGACGGCATGAGCCGTAGGGTTACTTGAGCACTTTATCAGGAGTACTTTATTGTTCGCATATAAGCATCCTCACAAGAAGCCAAAAAAGTCTAATCATTTTAACATGTGGTTCATACCTGCTACCTCAGCCATAGTGCAAGTAGGTGTGAACCAAGGTTTAATTAGAAAGCATGTAGTTCAAACTCATTTGAGTCATAGAGCTATTAGGAGTGAACCAAGATCCAGTTTGATGTTTGACCCATTGACACCTAAGATTTTAACCGTAATACTGATTAGGAGTGTCACGTGTCATACATGTGGCACAGGTTTCATATGTCATGTATGTCTATGCAGTTATAATGACTACAATTTGAGTTATATGTGCCAATAATTTCTTGCTGTTAATTAATTGTCTCTGTTCTGTTCAAAAGGGAAATAAATAATTGCCAATCTGTAAAAGATAATATCCATTCATAGCGGAAAGTCTAGTTGCTATGAAACGAGTGTATGGAAGTCCTGAAGAGGCATAAGAGTAATCCATTGGGAAAGACCATTTACCTACATGTTTTATATATCATGTACATTATAGTATAGAGAACAAATAATTTTTAAATCTAGCAATTTAAAATTATTATATTCTCATCTTTGCCCTCTTGCACTCATCATTTTTAGGAAATTAGTCTTTAGAAGATCTGTTCTTCACTTAGAAGTGCAAATCTTTATATTGATTTTCGAATATGTGAATTTATTGTATTATGAAGACTACTTTTTTATCTCTACACTTTTACCCTTCCAAAAAGAACAAGACTACAAATCTGTCTTGAGACATTTATTATCCAATCAAGACTGCAACCCACAAGATTTGATAATTTCATCTTCAAAATTTTCATTCTTCAGTTGTATACTACTAAAAAGTTTTCAACACAGTTATAACGTGCCATTCATCCACAAAAGTACAGTAGGATGATACACAATTCCTTCCACATTGGCAATGGATCAATGATCCAAACCATTGGTTATCCTTGTTCTAACTGTTGCTTTTTGCTACTTGTGTCTCACTTTATGCGAGGATAAAGCCAATGTTTGGTTGGCTAAGTACCTTAACTGAGAAGCTTGCCTGATGGACAAAGGGACAAGATCCACGAGATGAGTCTGACATTAAGAATTTCCTTTTATCAATTTTGTTCTCTTCTTGGCGTGGGGCCCAAAGAAAAGTAACAAGCGACATGAAGGGACCTTTTCTAGATGTTGTCTCCTTGTGTTTTACACGTGTATATATGTTTGGGCTCTGCCCATGGATAAAGTAACTTAGATTCACATCTTAGGAATTAGAGGGTCCTGCTCAATGGCAAAAATAGTGTTGATATGCCAGCTTGAATCAGTGATTCAAACATGGTTATTATTTTACTAACTCTACACTTATGCATGTACTTGCATGTGTCACTTGATATGGACAGACCTCATGTTTGTTTGGTAAAGCATACTTGTTGGTAGACCCCTGTAGTGTACAAAGAGACGATCTGCTAAAAAAAAGAAAAAAAGAAAAAGAAAAAGGGCAACGCTGATGGCTGTAGCATGGTCTACCTGAGATTTAGAAATAAATTAATTTTGGGGTCAGGCCCTAAAATGATCTTGAGAAATGGATGGACGAACATGCATAAAACACATACATCATGGTGGGTCCATCACAACATCGGCCTGATTTGTTGTGAATGTTTTAACGGTTAGAATCATTGTCCCACTGCCGTGGTCCACTGGAACATTTGAGATTACTCATATTTTGGATGAAGATAAAAAATGATCTCTCAAAATTGATAAACGGTGTAGATATGATAAATACATTATTATGAGGCCCATTTAATGTTGATCTCCTTTGAACCGTTCGTACAACTCCTGAGCTCGAGGAGCGTCAGCGCTCAATCGCGGATTGCATCCTACATTACTGTCCGGGTAGGGATCTGTGGAGCTCGCCGTGATGTAAGTGTTTTATCCATACCATTCATTATTTTTATGAGATCATTTTAAGGTTTTGATCCAAAAATGAAGCAGGTCCACAATAGGAGATTTTCTGATATTACAAATATGGGGGATTTAGTGATTTGTGGATTCCCGATTCCGTGTGGACCCTCATTTAGGGATTTGGGGATTTTCGGGTTTACAGATTTGAACGTAGACCCCGAATTGGAGATTTTCTGATATTATAAATTAGGGATTTGGGGATTTTCGGGTTTACAGATTTGAACGTAGACCCCGAATTGGAGATTTTCTGATATTATAAATTAGGGATTTGGTGATTTTAGAATTTTAGGGATCTTGAGGATTTTTGAAATTGGAGATTTCAGGTGGTTTGATAGTTGATTTGGTAGATTTGATGATTATTTGTTCATATTTTGTTTATTTCTAGGGTTTTGATGGCCGATTTGGAGGATTTGATGGTTATGT
Organism: Magnolia sinica; assembly: GCF_029962835.1. Classification (NCBI taxonomy): domain Eukaryota; kingdom Viridiplantae; phylum Streptophyta; class Magnoliopsida; order Magnoliales; family Magnoliaceae; genus Magnolia; species Magnolia sinica. Next base: position 39,461,055 of record NC_080574.1, read on the forward strand.
ATTCATGTTTTCTTGAACAAACATGATTTGTTGCTCAAAATCAGTGTGACTATCAAGCTGGTCATCAAAATGTGGGGTCCATGATTTGTACACTGGATTGACATGTTCTGCCACGTGGACGGTGGATGAATTGCCACATAATAGGAAAACTATGGGGAGCTAGACAATATAACTATGATAGATTAAAACCATGGTGGAGCAGAAACAGGTACTCCCCACCATTAACTCTCTCACAGTAATTGTGGTGAGCCAGCATGGGACACCGGCTGGGATCTAAGCTGTTTATTCAGGTAGGCCACAGTTTATTGAACAGATGGATGGATGAAAAAATTGGCTGTGTTTTTCTAAGCCGTCCACCCGTTTTGCTGTTTATTCAGGTGGCTCATGGATGTAACCTGCACACCACGGTAAGTCCCCAACCCAAACCTAAGATGTGGGCACGCCGTGTTGTCTGTATAGAATCCCAATCATCGGGTTCTCCTTTATGCTAGAGACAATTCAGACAGACCCACATATCCGGTGGGTCATACCACGTGGAACAATGGAGATGGGACGCCACCCATAGGTTTGTATGTGTGATCACCATGATGTGTATCCTTCATCAAACCCGTTCATCCATTGTGACTCACCACAATGAAGGGTCTATATAGAAGTTAGCTTGATCCAAAGCTCATGTAGGCCACATTTCAAGAACTTAAAGATTTTAGGGGCAATTTTACATTGATTCCATGGTGCAGGCCATCCTAACTTTGTTTGAATTTTTTTTTTAAATTTTTTTCTATCATGCTTATATTAAATACAGCATGGTGGGCCTTGTAGAGGCTGTTTTACATACCGTATAGGATTGGGTACTGCTCATGTGACACTAATGTGGTGGGATTTGATTGGTAGGTAAGCTTTTATTGCATATAATTTATTTCCTTACATATTTTGTAAAAGAAGTATTGTAGATGATTTACGTCCTTTGGTTATAAGGAATGTACCAGTTGAACATAATAGCTGTACTAAGTACCATAGTGGCCGGTAGAGCTCATGCACATTAGCGAACAGAGACTGTTTGAATAACAAAATCCATACAATTGGTTTATAGTTTTAAAAACTCTTATTTTTCAAGTAGGCACAAAAACTCTTTTTACTGAACCAAGATGTTTTCTCTGAAAAGAACAATTTTGTTTGAAATGGGCCACAATTTTGCTGCTGGAGCTTTTAACTGGGCTGAAACCTTTTGACAGGTCTGGCATGTCACCCTTGTATGGTATATGTATTTCACAGATAGTCAGTCATATTGAATCTAGTTTGTGAGGTTTTGTTGGCCGATGGTGTTTTAATTTATTTTTTCTTTTGTTCCCTTTTTAACAATAGTTCATTCAGATTGTTCATTGTGACTTTATCACGATGTAAGATTTTTTTGTTGTACTCTTACCTGTGTAAGTGCTCATTATGGCCTTTTATAGGCAAACCAATCTCAGTTTTGGATGGAGTTTCAATTGCTGTCAAGGATGAGATAGATTGCATGCCCTATCCAACAAAGGTATCGGACGGATTCCTTCCCTTGTGAATTCATTAGATTTTATTCAGTTTCAATTCTGTCCATCTGCACATTCCATGTATGCCCAATTCAGGCTATTCATCAAGGTGAATACGCCCTTTGTCAAGAACCAGGCTGCTTTGCTCTTCAGGTGGGCTGCACAATGCGGTTTTGGGCTGCTAGGAGAGTGGATCAGCCGGATTTCTTTGGTCAATGAAAGTTCAACCTGGGACCTGATGATGAACGGTCTTGATCATTCATATGTGTGCTAAGTTCTCATGTGGAGCCCCTTATGTTTGGCATTTTCTGATCGGCCTCTGCTCATGTAGCATTCCTTGTGCTTGAATTGGTTGCTCGGTTAGCATAATAAGCTTCTGAGGATTTTGCAGTTCTAGAGTTTGATTGGATGGTCCGGAGTTCTACGGGAACAATGATACTGGAGACGTAACTGGTGCAACTGCAGCATTCCCTAAGTTGGAGACACCCATTCAGTTGTGCTAATCTAAATGTGCATTCTCAAAATATGACATCTCTATGCTTTAAAATAGGTAATATATTGTTGTATTAATGATCAACACTATAATATTAAGTGTAGAATAGTTATGCAGTCATCCTGTATCCATGTCATATCTGCATATGATAAGTCTAGTCTATTCATGGACTTAAAGTGCTTATTTGTTTGTGTTAACAGAGAGAACATCTTCTTGGATTCCTAGGTTGACCGCTTTCATTTTGTGATGCAGACAATGGAAAGATGTTGTGAATGATGGCAATCAATACTTCTCCAGTATCCTTCCATGAACATTGAAAAGTCATCACATGCTTGTATTTGTGAATACTTTTTTTTTTTTTTTTTTGTTTTACCTCTGTAATGTCCTTGAATGATTAAAGATGCTCGGGTTGGTCAAGATGATTTGAGACAAACTCATGCACAAAAACTTACCTAGGAGAACCCGGAGTGATGGTGAAGAACGTGATGGTGTAGACCTTCGTGAAAAGCTCTCACGGATGGTTCATGCTCCATCAAGAATTGATGCATGACAGCGCATGCCTGAACCAAAGGCCACCAGTCTTTTGAGTCGAATTCCTCCCACAAGAAGTGCAGATGACTTGCTTCAGATGGAGTTCTTATACTGTATGGCGTACTTGCCCTCCATTGTTTGATTTATTTCATGCTTTATCACTAAAAATCGTTTTCTAAAAAGAGACTTTTCACACGGCCTCAATGTACATATTTGGTAGCTATCTTTGTATGTCATGAAGTATATCTGCATCTGAGAAAGGATTCCTCTGATTACTAGTGCTTAATAATATGACACATCTTAGAGGAGAGTCTTAATCTGATGAGAACTTTTTCATAGAAATTAACAAACAGTCCAGGCGTAGCTGACCTAACCTGTTTTACTTGCTTGAAAATTATGTTTAAGCTTATTCAGTAGTCGATGCTATGGCAACTAAAAGTTCAGTTCAGACAAGTGTTGATTTCTTTTAATTGTGTGAGGTGATAACATCGTGAATGAATTATAACTTTTCCAAGTCAGTCATTTGTAAAGTAATTGCATCAGTGTCAACAATGGAGGGCGAGTAGATCTAGTTATTGGTGCCCCATGCCTACATAATCTCCCTGATTGGATAACTGTAAGCCATTGATGGTCTGCCTGCAAATGTATGCTCAAGACTAAACTAAAGCAAAATCATTCAATGGATTAAAGGCTGTGATCGGATGGCTAGGATCTTCTAATCCAGGAGGTTTTAAAGTATAGTACATTCACTTCTCACCTCATAAGAGACAATACTTGGATAACTGTGAAGATCCCTGTTTCTGTGCAACAAAGCTGGATCTCATATTTCATGTACTTTTTAAAAAGTAAGAAAAATAGCTCCAGTACGTATTTTGACAAAGGAATTTCTAAACCCACCCTACCTTAGTTTCGTACACCCATGTCTTTCAAACCGAATAGTACACTTTATTGCCATTTAGTTCTCAAAACGGAATGTGGGTGTAAGGACATCAATTAGGGTGGGTGCATTTCTATTTGACAATCAAGAGTGTGGGTATAATATTGGCTCCCTTAAAGAAATTCGAATGACTTTTATATAACACACTTGTTTTAATTTGCAAAATTAGACAAGTTCCATTGTCCAAATTTTAATAGAGAAGCTTGTGCTCATAGGGTTCTTCAATATCTGTGATTCGTTCCGTCTCTGCCTAGTGAAGCATAATTTAGAATGAAGATGTATGGTTTTATGTCATTATTCATCCTTTATCTTTCACATAATATCTGAGCTAGATCTCATATTTCATGTACTCTTTAAAAAGTAAGAAAAATAGCTCCAATACATAAATTGCACTAGTGGCCAAATCTTATTGAATCATAAGTTGTAAGATTCAATTTGATTATTTTAAAAAAGCCAATAAATATTAAAGATCATAACTTCTTTTTGAAATAAGATATAGATCAGATATTCATTTCCCATCTATATTCATAAACTCGACATGGAATACTATGAAGTATAAACATTTCCATACTGCTTATATGCATGTCTGGTATAAATGCTATGTTGCCATCATTGAAGTTTTTGCATGTGTCTAATGATTCATTCATCTTGGATAATTAAAAAAAAGGAAAGAAAAGAATGAGTTCATAAAGACAAATAAAAGAAAATTGTGTTTAATTCAGTTTGCGTACTATTTTCTGAAATAAACAGAGTTCTAGACATTTGGTAAACTATACGAATAGTTTTGAGTCTAAAACAGAGTTTTGCTAACTGTAGGTAGACCTTATTGAATGGGCCTGGCCAAAAGTCTAATTGGATGATCTATGAGTAACATGCAGGGAAAAAAAAGCAGCGAGTGAAGGTCCCTCCAAAACTACCGGATATCAATGAGCGGTTTCAATCTTGTCCACCTATGACATGAATGCAGCAATGACATAGAGGAAAGGTCCCTCCAAAACTACCGGATATGCTTCTAATGTGAGATCAGCCATTCATCAAGTTGGCCCCACATGGAAATAGACGTCACGCACGCTGACATGTACTTCGACCATTGGTCACTTTCTCTTACAGTCCATTTCTTTCACACACGTATGGCCCACCCGGAGAGTAAGCCAACTTGTCCAGTGTTGAGCCCAACTGATTAATGGTGCTGATCTCATCACACGTGGGACGTATTGGCAGTTGCGACAAGCTATGATCTTACCTTATTTTGCATTTGTGTATCTGTTTCTGTTTAAATCTTTTTTAATCATCCAAAGCTGTACATATTTAGCTTTCTTAAGGTCAGGTCAAAATGGGATACACTTTTTGAATTGAGTTCTGTAGTTGCCTACTAATCACCTCCAAGACTGACCCACTCTTGTATGATTTTGATTGTATTGATAGGGTGTTTGATTGTTTTATAAATAGAATGTCAATTTCAGATGATTATATTGTCTGGGTGTTTGATTATTTTGGCCTGAAACCATAGATTGAAATTGATTTAAGAGGAGAATTGATATATAACATTTATTTAGATTTATATAATTTATGGAGCTTTGATGTTTTTTTTTGTAAATTCAGTTAGAAGTATTAGACTATCAAACAGCCTCCAAAAGGAGTCAGATCTGGACAGATTGAAATGCAGAATTGTACTTATAGTATAGATTCCAAAAATCATTTTTTTAATGGCTGGAGCTAAATACAGCCTTATGTTTTTTTTAATAACATGGTAGGAATCTGAAATTTAAGGCTATGTTTGCTTTTGTTTGCAGCTTGATTTTGAGTTTTATGATGGATTTTCATGAAAGCTTCTTTTACAATTGCATTTTCATTTAATTTCCTTTTTATTCCATGCAGTTGATGATAAAAAATCTGGAGCAAGTGGTGACGATGGTTTTGAACTCGTTCCAAGATCCCCACCCTTGTGTGTGCTGGGCTGCTATTAATGCAAATGGGCAATTGTCTACAGATTTGGGGCCAGACCTTCAAGTTCAGTATCATCAACGGGTGCTGCATGCATTAGCCTCAGCTATGGACGATTTCCAAAATCCTCGAGTACAGGTAAGTGGGTTTCTGACATTGTGTTTCATACATGATAGAAAATTGTCTGGTCATCATCTATTTCTTTTTTAGTTGCATTGAAAACTATATCAACCAAGGACGTGTCGAAAGTGCAGATTGGATGCCATTGGCTGATGTGGGATTGATATAGGCTTAGGAGCCCAATGATTGTCACTTAATGCCAATGATCTAGGGAAGGGGCCACTTCGATATCCAACACAAAATATGAAGTATTTGTAAAAGATCATATGAAATCAGTGTTTAAACTAAACATTCAACTATTCACAATTTCCATCAAATGAGGGTCAATTTCCAGCAGTTAGAAAATGATTTTCAACTAGTGGAATTTCCAGTTACTAGATTTCAGTACTTATAAGTAAACTTCCAGCAGTCATGTCAAGTTTCAAATAGTAAGAAGAACTGTTTAACATGTGCTAGATGAACTTGGAAGCTTGCGAGGTGAGAGAAGAACCTTCAACATGAGAAGACTGGGGTTCACAATCCTCAAAACCTTAAATCTTCCCTTGTGTGTGTTTTCTTAAGGTTAAATGAAGCAGTAAGTCTAATGTGCCTGTCATATGACTGAAGAAAGTGATTTGTAAAACTCTTTAATTTATGAAGAAATTTCATGATGCTTGGTGTCATGAAAGTTGTTATCATGACCATTCGGCCCTGTGTCGAGTCATGATTCACCTGAGTAGGGGGTAACTCGTGGTGTCAAATGAATTGGGTCCCACTAAGTCTGTTTTGACTCCTCTGAGTTGCTTCAGATTCGGATGAGTCTTAAAACCATGATTTCTAGCTGTTTCATCTATCTTCAGATGGTTAGAGGTGGATGGAGATGGGAACTTTCAGTGGGTCAGTGGGACGAATGTTGGAGGTGGTACTTATTGGGGCTTGGGAAGGCTTTTAACAAAGTGCAAGGGGTATATAGATGTGCATTTTGTGGGATGCACTATATAGATGTGCACTTGGTTGGGCCTTGTTCAATTCAATTCTCATTCTCGGGTACATCCAAACATGAGTTGCTGGAGTTGAGTCAACAGGGAGATAATAGAACAATAGACATGCTTGTTGGAGACATTATGGTGGTATGGACTATTCCAAGGTATATCCTGATCTTTTCTTTTCTATCTAGACCTTTTCTCTAAGTAAGTTACATAAAAACTAAAACTCTGCATGGGTAGTGACAGTATGGGATTTAAGATGCTGATATTGTGAAATTACAAGATAAGAGCCTCAAGAAACACACCATTTCCTGGGGCGCAGGAATTCATGCATGTGGACCCCTTGGTTTGATCCAGACTGTTAATCTGATGGACCTTGCTGTGGATGGGGGATGCCACAAAAATCTTCAGGGTTGGAGGATCTTCATCCATTCTTTCAACAGTTAACACTTAACCGTTTATTTGTAGGCCTTTGATCAAAGAGTTAGGATCTTGCAGCCTGGGAGTTTTGAGGCCTCTCCTATCCACAGAGGGCTTGCAACGTCAGCACTGGTAGACACCACATGTCTGGGTTGCTGCACCTCAACGAACTGTATGTTTGTTGAAGTTCAGTATCCTATGATTCCTGACTACAAATGCTCATTGTGAAATGTTCCTGAGTTTCAGTTTTATGGTAGCATTTATAAGTTTTGATCAGGTAGCAGGTTACTGAAATTGATTTGCTCAGCCATCTCTTTAATCACATTAAGCTTAGTAGAAGAAAGTTTCTATTGGCCTAAGATGTACAGAGACGTCTCCAAGCATGTGGAGAGGTGCACAAAATACTGGTCTGTATACACTCAGATTTCAAGGAATGGAGCACCATCATCAATTTTGCATTTTCTTCATTGCATTGTGCTTCGCCAACCATGTGACCATTCAGCTTGGTCACTACATCCAAGTGTTTCATAACATGTATGCATGTTTCTCTGCTTTTTTCATTTCACAGCAACGTTCAGATCCCAATGTTGTTGACAGTTTTACAGGACCTAAAATCTAAATAAAAATGCAAGACTTGAGTTCTCAAATACCCAGTCAATTTCAGGTATTATCAATTATTGATCTTTTAACAAAAACTTTCACATTCTATCGCAAGGCAAAGTTCTTCACAACTATGCTTCCATTCTTGTTAGATTCCATCAATTATTATTTTAAAAATGCATTCCTCAAAGCATGTATTAGTCAATTTGATTTTATTTTTGGCAGTGCATTGCTCTCGTAAACATGATCTGAATGTCGATTAGATTTGTCTGTTTTGGGCGAATGCACATACAATATTGCCCAACATATGAATAGATAGGTGATGCCTGTAAAAGGGTCCTTACTCTTACTCCGGTGGTAGACTCTCAGGAGTTTCAACACCTGGTTGAGGGTTCGAGTACCCATAGGTGGTGAAATTCCACTACGGCGTGAGTGTGTGGTGGTGTGTGTGCGTGTTAAAGGTGGTGCCTGTAAAATGGAGAAAGAAACTTTAGAATTCTTGTGCCAAAATGTGTTTTCCTTGTAATGCCTCCATCTTTACCTTGAAACTAATGGTGTTTTATGGAAATACAAATTATGTTTGTAATTTGGATGATGTATCTCATTTCTTCCTTTCCTTTTGTGTTGACTTACCTTCTCAAATAGGTTGGTTGCTTTAGGGCTTTGGAGAAATGGGTATATCTAGTTTTGGATGTGTGCGTTGATTGCACAATTAAAATTTATTATTATTATTTGTTAAATTAATGAGAAATGCGCGAAAGGTCATCGGAAATGACGGTTTAAATCCGTCGGCGTTGCTCTTTTCTTAGAATAATCAACATTGTGAAGGGACCTTTTCTGCACGGCGTGCTCTTGGGTTCCGCTCATCAGGAAAAATACAGCATGTCATACATGTTATTCTTTTATTCAAAACATCTGTTTTTTTTTTTCCAACATTTTTGTCCTTGCATGTCATTTTATGAATGGATAGAGCAGATGTTTTCTTGTCTAAGTACCTCTGCTGAAGGCCGGGCCTGCATGATTGATGTAGGGACACTATTCATGATGTTTCGTGATGTGCCTTACGTGTGTAGATGTGCTGTAGATAAAATTCATTCATTTTTTTTTTCCACAGGGTAAAGGGTAAAGAAATAATAATCATGAATGTTAAAAGAGCTTTTCTTGGATGTTATTTTCTCATGTTCTACACTTCTATTTGTCGGTGATCCCATAATGAATAAAAGTACTAGGATCACCTCTCAGGAATTACAAGGTCCAGCTCACTAGCAAAACTACAGTGTATTGACACATGATTTCTTATACGTGAACTATGAACTTGTGATCAAACCGTTGGTTATATGTAAGCACATATACTTGCATGTGTCACTTGATAAGTGGATAATGTTGTGTAAATTCAATCAAACATCAGGCTACACGTGTAATTGAGGGCATGTATTTGGCTTTTGTATGCTTATAATTGTAACGTCTCAGAAAAATCCGTACAAAGACCCGAGTACCACCTCTGGCAAAAATTCCTAAAGACCGTATACCGTGGAAATTAGACGAAAATTTATTAAGTATAAAACTAAATTAATTAGTGAAATTAGCTTTGACCACTATCTATACGAACTGCAAGACCCAAAATCATTAGAATCGCTGTCTCAACATTAATTGAAAACCTAGAGAAATCCCAAAACCCAGTTGCTCTCGGAAGCACATTGAAACTTCGTATTGGACCTAGACCGCGCGTAGAAAGTCCGATTACCGCGAAACTATAAGATTATGATCGCCTTATTGGGTTTGACAACTATCGTGGGAATCGAGCCCAAATAGTATCCAGAAATGCACAACTTGAGCCTTGAACGAAGTGTGTGAAAAACGCGAATATCTTTAGAAAATGAACTCAACTTAAGTGAATTGGACCGAAATTGAGGACTTCAGACCGTCAGTTTTTGACCCAACTTTACCTGTGGATCAGGAAAATTTCCCTGCACATGTTAGTATACTTGTGACCCTGATCGAGTGACAATGACCATTGAACTGATACAGGTCCTCCATGGTCGATCCACAGATCCGATCAGACCGAAATCAAAACCTAGCTTAGATCCATGGTCAAGGAACTTACTCCATGATGCAGGTGAGTAATGGGCCTCCAGATGAGTCCCGTTTGCTCGAAACAGACACCCTTTGGCTATAGCCTAAGTATACCATGGCATTGGGGCCATTTGAACCAGTTCTGGGCCTATTTAAGGACCTTAAACCACCCCATTCCTATTCCATACGAATTTTCTCCAAACCTTAGGAGAGAGAAGAGAGAAAAGAAGAGAAAAGAGTGAGGAGAAGAGAGAGAGTTTGGGAGATCGAGGCGGTGTTTCTCTGTTACGACTACACGCACTAGATCGTATTTACATCTAGCTACATGAGCCATTTCAACTCCGATTTGGGTAAGAAATCCTAACCCTAATCTTGTTTTAGGAATCCAAATAGAGGAATCGACGAAATAGCTAACTCATTTCGTGATTTAGGTGGCCGTTATGCTGTAGACGGGGACGTAGTGTACGAACCGAGTTCGTAACGGGCGTACCGACGAAAGGTGCGGACTATAAACGTTTAGGTTATGGTTTTCAAGGCTTTCAATGTCAGTAATGATTTATGTCTGACTTGATTGCTGTCATATGATCTTAGTTACGATGTATTTGATAAACTAGACATGTGTGTGAACTATATGAATATAAAATGCATTCCATGTGTTTGTTGAAATGTTTGAATGAAAGTGAAATTATGATTTATGCTTGCTATGACTATTAATCTAGAGTACATGTTTGTTGTGTGAATGACAACTCCTTTACGAAAGGATATGCTATAATATTGCTATAACTAAGTTAGGTCATGTATGTAGTAATGTGTAGGCTAAGCATTTGATAAATAGTCCGAATGAGTAATTGTTTGATGAATTGTAATTATTAAGGGTGTTGAGATGGGATTCTCAGCTATCTTATCTACATATATGAATTCCTTCATGTAACCTTAATTTCAATACGTGATTTATGTATCAAATGCCTATGTATAATAGCATGTTCTATGTGTTTGATAAAATGCTCAAATGATTATAGTAATTGAATTGTTTGTTAAATGCTGTTATGATTATCACATGTGACTACCTATTACATTGGAGTATGTTTGGGACTACCACTTAGTCCAGGCAATCAGTAATGGTTCCCGATTGAGTGGCCAGATTAGTTTAGCCACATTAGATACGTTCGATGAATCCGAGCCGTACGTTGATTGTCGACAGTGGTTAGGCCACGCGGAGTGCTTACGCGCTTCATGTCGACTAATTCAATGTGCGCTCGTACCAATCGAACTTGTCAAATAACCCGATTGGCCTATTGTGTGTGTACCATGTATAGACGCTACTGCTTGAATCTAAGGTACCACTTACCAATGTAAAGTCCGTTGAACCATGCTATCAAGATCCGCTAAGACTCATGAGCCGGACATGGTGGTGTATGGGACACCGTTGTCGAGCTGTCGACTTACACTAGGGTGATGAGCTTCCCCGTAGTGACTAGTGAGCAACCCAAACTCGTGAGCCGAATGTGGTGGTGTATGGGATATCGCATTCGAGCTGTCGGCCTACATTTAGGTGACGAGCCTCCCGTAGTGACCTCGAGTATAAATTAGGCCTACGCTGAGGTGACGAGCCTCTCCGTAGTGACCTCGAGTATAAACTCGTGAACTTTCTTATCCACTGCTTTTAATTAGGGGTGATGCCCTACAACTTGCCTATCATATGTGATTAAATAGGATTGACGACCGTAAATGGATCATTGTTTGAGTAAGTAATATAAAGGGAGGTACCTTAGCTTTCCGAATCTGTTGTATGAATATGCCTAATAAATTACTTGGCTAACACGTTCATGCACCGCATTACATGTGCTTTGGCGAGGAAGCGCATGTTTAGGGAGTTTGCCATGTACGATCATGAGATGATGTCGCTGAGGGAGTGCAGGCGAGGACATGCATCATTACACATATCATTCCTACATTAACCAGAGTAGTTATGAAATGTTTGTTGTATTTCCTTATCATTACTATTTGACTGAATTGATAACATGTTAACCTTTGCCTTATAGTACCACTGAGTTGATCACTCACTCCCACTCTGGGACGGTGTTTTAAAACACTAACCAGACTCTGATTTAGATGCAGGTTGTGATGAGGCTTACGTGACGGAGTCAGACTTCTTTGACGAGGAGGAGGAGTTCTCCTACGTTCAGGTCTCGGGCGGGTCTGTGTAGACCTAGAGTTGTGACACCGGGATTACATGGATACTGCATTAGTTGAACATTTACATTTTTATATTTTGTATATTTTGAAACAAAAATATGTATATATTCAGCTTGGCTACATGATCATACTCTAGAAGTTATGAAACTCGTATATATACTTAATATACCTATCTTAGTCTTCCCCTTGCTTAATTGCATTAACTTTAGAGTACAATATACTGTTTTAGTGTAATCTCACTCATGTTTAATGCACTAATATGACAACATTTAAACATCATTATCTATGTTGCATAAGTGATGCGTTGGATCTTGGGAGTTGAGTTACTCAACCCTCAAAATTTGGAGCGTTACAAGTTGGTATCAAAGCATGATTTGGATTAAACTGGACCTGGGTTATAGTAACACGACGTACTTTGACTTAGGAAGGGGCGATGAAATGTAAAAATGACCGTAGGATCCCAAGTTTCACTGTCAGGCAAAATTAACCATTGTAATCTAGCCTGTACGCGTCCGAGATCATGTGAAATGATCTTAATACCTTTTTGGCTATTAATTGATGGGTTTGAACAATGATTTGGCAAGTCCCGAACTCGGAATGATCTATAAAGCGTGAATATGCACTTGTAGGACCGAGAAAACATATCAAAAAGACATGGGGACCTAAATCCCAATTGTTGGTGGGACCCAGGGGGTCCCCATACATGTACAACACCCTGTGAGGGGGTGGCTACTGCCGGTAGTCTAGGGAGGGGGCGGCAGCGGGTCCGGTGGCCCGCCGCCCTCTCCCACACGTGTGGGGCCTGCATTTCGTGTGGGGCTACCCTATTTGCACCCCTTTTATCCCCTGGCTTCATTTCACCCCCATTCAAAGCTTCCAAATTTTCCAACACCCTCCAAAGTCCAATCTTTTCTCTCAAAACTCATTCCATACTCAAACCTTCTTTTTCTTCTTTATCACACACCCATCCTCCACCATTTTCCTCAAAACCCATCTCCCACCACCTCCTATCTCCTTTATTTCCTCTCATTTGAGCACACAAATCCATCTTTCTGTCTCACAAACCCCCAAACCCATCAACCCATCTCGTCCTTCAAGCTTCCTTAACCCCATGGCTCCTTTTGAGCTAGTTACTACATTCTTCTCCCTCTCCACATTCCTTTCTCTCATGGGAGAGAGAAGGGCGTCCAAAGATGAAGTTGGGCCTAGCCGTACAACCCGTCCAAGGAAGAAAACGGGCGTCGAAGCAATCACGAGCGCCGAGCAAGAAAGGAGATCAAAGCGGGATCTTGACCCGCGGATCCTCATTGAAAGATCGCTACCGGCGGGCATCGAATTAGGTAGGTTCCATAGCTGTAGAGTGGTATTTGAGGCCCATGTTGATGAAAGGCTCTTTAGACTGTACCCAATGATGGACATGCTCCTAGAAAATAGTTAAGGTCCCATGTTTGAGGGAAATACCCATGCGAGTGAAGGAGCAGTGCGTGCCTTCTATGCTCATATACGCGATTCACTACTTGAGCCGCTACAGTTTATTATCCCTTTGGGAAGAGAGTTAGCCATAGTCAATGTTGACATGGTGGCTCGAATCATGGGTATGGAGTGTGGACTTGTACATGCTAGTGAGAAAAATATTGCCAGTGAACAAGAAAGGAATCATCACACCCGTTTCCTCTGCAGTCAGCTTGAGCAGTGGAGGCGAGGAAACATCCTTGCATCGACCAAGTTTACAAACGATTTCCATCTGCTCCACCACATATTTACATATAATGTATATCCAAGGTGGAGCAACCGCACGGAGTGTACTCGCCTCATGGTGGATTTCTTATACAGGGTTGGTCAGGGAGACAAGCTATGCTTGCCTACATGCCTATTGTCTCAGATTGTGGATACTGCACGATCTATACAGGGAGATTCCTCACTTCCCTTCGGCCGACTTATTTGTTAAATTGCCTGCCACTTCAGTTTCAGACTTCATATGGGTGACGTTGCCCCGATTCATATCGTAAGTGACATTACGCTCAACAATATGGGCATAGGCCCTAGGCAACGCCAAACAAGGCTTGATGAATATGGGAATGAGATTGAGGAGGAGAGTGAGGAGGAAGAAGGGAGTGAAGATGAGGAAGACAATGATGAGGAAGGCAGTGGCGAGGAGAGCACGGAGGAAGGAAGTGACGAGGAAGAGCAAGAAGAGGAAGAAGGGGAGGCCCAAGATCTGCATAGGGAGCCTCCTATTGCTACGCATGATGACCGCCGTGATCGGGCCGCCTTAGAAGCTCGCCTGGCTCAAATTGAAGAGAATCAGGCCACTCTGAGTAAAGAAATTAAGGAGACCCAGGCCGAACTGAAGCAAAAGCTTGAAGAGAGTCAGGCTTATATGAAGCAAAAATTTAAGAAGATGTCTCGCACTCTGAAGGCCCTCTTGTACTGTATGTAGGATAAGGGCGCGCCTCCATCTTCGCCTGAGTCAGCAGACTAGTCACATATTGTGGTCATCAGTTGTTTTGCTTTATTTCTGGTCTTTCTATGTAGTAGCCCTTATAGGCCTAGTGGTATGTTAAAATAGTTGGTGTGAAACTTGTACTAGATTAGCTCACATGCATCTTCTATCATGATCCATGTAAGACTATATCTCATGTATTGTGACAATTTTAGGTAAATGAAATGCATGAAGCTTCTTTTGAATTGGAATGTGTATAATGTTTAGATAAGTGTGTGTTAATGCTATGTTGTGTATGCTAAATCTTACACGCGTTGCACCTTATGTTGTGTATAGGGAATGCCTTTGAAGACCACTCAGAATATGACACGTCTTGCACTTGGCAGATCGTTTGACGGGGCACCTCCCATAGGCGATAGCTACACAGACCCCAGTTTGGGCCTTGATAGTGACACGATGCCGGATTGACAGCCGTCTACTGGCCCCACAATGGGCCAACACCTAGTGCACCACCGGTTCCAGGACAGAACCGTGCATCTACCTCGACGCTACACATGCATCAGGCGGCTCCTTCTCCTGATAGGTTGGAGTAGATGATGCTCCTAATGTAGCAGCAGCAACAAGTTTAGACTACGATTGTGGGGGCCCTTGCCCAAAACATGAATATGGTCCCACCTACACCACATGTGTAGCTTGCTGGAAATATGAATGCCTGTGGTTAATTCGAACGCTTCCAGCGTTTCCGACCTCCCACCTTTGCGGGCACTCACAGGCCCTAGGAAGCCAAATACTGTCTCGACCGCATATCAAAGATGTTGAAACCATTGCACTACACTGAGGCAGAGCAGGTAGAGTTGGTTACTTATATGTTCGAGAAGGAGGCTAGTCTCTGGTGGGACAGCATCCTACGAACAGTTGCCCCTAAATACTTATGGACGTGGGACACATTTGAGACCCACTTCCATGGGAAGTACTTCCTCCTCACCTACCGTAATGAAAAGGAGGATGAGTTCCTTCGCCTCCGACAGGGAGGAATGTCTGTGTCAGAGTATGAGAATAGATTCACGGAGCTAGCCAAATATGCTCCTTTGATACTAATAGACGAGTCAATGAAGATGTGGCGATTTTCAGAGGGTCTGCGGCCTAAAATTTGTACAAAGATGTGTTGTGCTAGCATTCCTAATTATGCTGAGCTAGTGAACATGTCCCTATGAGCCGAACAAGATGGGGATAGACTGTCCCATACGCATATGCCCGTGGGCCTGAGGCCTTACCTGACTTGCCGAACCGACCGGCAAAAGGCCACGTGCAAATTCGCCTCCCAGGCTTATGACTCCACCGACCCAGCAGAGGCGATCTGATCTGTGGTGCACCTATGTAAAAGGATGGGCCATACAGAAATTTATTACTTTACTAAGATGAGGGATAACGGCTTCACGCCGCCTCAGAAGACCAACCATCAGTTACCACAAGCCATTTCAGCTCCACCTCTACGATCAACACCACTAGCACAGCCTTTTTCCAGACAGAATGTACCTCAAAGTAGGCCGCCTCAACGACCTATGTCAGCGCAACTGAATCGTCCTCAACAAGCGTGAGTACATGCGCTTGCAGCTGAAGCGTCTGAGTCAGCAACTAAAGTGCCTCTAGGCTTCTAAGTCACAACACATATCTAAGGTATACCTGTATTTTTATTGGTGGACACCGGGTCTACTATCTCAATAGTATCATGTGCAGCAGTCAAGGGACTAGTGTTGGAAACTACTCCTATGATTAGGGTGAGACTCCTCACTGCCACAGGGACCTTCTCAGACTCTACTAAGATTTGTAAGGGTTGCTCGATTGACTTAGGAAGCAGAATAGTGCTTGTTGACCTGATCGTTGCCCCACTATGTCATTATGATGTCATCCTCGGTATGGACTGGCTCACCGAGATGAAGGCAGAGATCAACTGAGATACCAGATTGGTGACAACCCATGGACCTGAGGGCACGCCTTTACTTTCCCAGTGCTATTCAGTTAGCCCTATCGCATTAGTTGTTACGTTTCCTTGTTGGAGAATGTTGATGGTCCAACCCTTGGGGACACCCTTGTAGTCCAAGATTTCACAGACGTATTCAGAACGATACTTGGATTACCTCCTCGGCATGAGATCGATTTTACTATCGACCTTGTGCCGGGTGCGACACCTATCTCTTTGCCGACACATTGCATGCCTCCATGTGAAATGAAGGAATTGAGGAGACAGATCGATGATCTGTTGGATGCAGGTTTTATACGACTTAGCGTATCTCCCTTGGGAGCACCTGTTTTGTTTGTGAAGAAAAATGACGGATCGCTGCGATTGTGTATTGATTATCGCAGGTTGAACCAAGTGACAGTGAAGAACAAGTATCCTTTGCCTAGGATAGGTGATCTGTTCGACCAGTTGAAAGGGGCAAGATATTTCTCTAAGATCGACCTGCAGTCAGGGTATCATCAGTTGCGCTTCAGGGATGAAGATATGCAGAAGACAACATTCAGGACCAATTTTGGGCACTATGAGTTTCTTGTGATATCGTTCGGACTTACGAATGCATCGGCTGTGTTCATGGACCTCATGAACCGGTTTTTCGGTCGTATCTGTACCGGTTCGTCATCGTATTTATAGATGACATTTTGACATACTCGAGGAGCCGAAAGGATCACGAAGAGTACCTGCGGGCAGTCTTCGATACTCTCAGGAAAAACCAGTTATTTGCTCAGTATAAGAAATGCGAATTCTGGAAAGAAGAAGTCAAGTTCCTAAGACATGTGGTGTCTAAGGAAGGAATCACTGTGGACCTTGCTAAGGTGACTGCAGTTTAGGACTGGGAGCAGCCCGGTTCGGTTACTAAAGTGAGGAGTTTCATTGGCCTGACAGGTTATTATCGTCGATTTATTAAAGACTTTTCCAAGATAGCCTGACCGTTGTCTCAGCTTACTCGAAAGGATCTTAAGTTTGCCTGGAATGAGAAGGCAGAAGCAGCCTTTCAGGAATTGAAGGATAAGTTGACATCCGTACCCATGCTAGTATTGCCAGAGAATAGGGATATATGATATACACCGACGCGTCTCATGTTGGTTTGAGTTGTGTTCTTATGTAGAAAGATAGAGTGATTGCCTATGCATCGCGGCAGTGAGGAAACATGAAGAAAATTACCCCATGCACGACTTGGAATTAGCGGCCATCATCTTCGCATTAAAGCTCGGAGACATTACCTCTATGGAGAGGAGTTCGGGATCTTTTGTGACCACAAGAGCCTCAAGTATATATTTACGCAGAGAGACCTGAATATGAGGTAACGACGATAGATGGAAACCTTGAAAGACTTCAAGTTTGAGGTTTCCTACCATCTGGCAAGGCCAACCTTGTGGCGGATGTGTTGAGCCGCAAGAAGATAATAGAATTTGAGGCTCCGCTAATGATTGAATAATGGAACATAGTAGAATTTGTGCGAGACTTGGAGCAGAAGCTTACGGAGGAGCCGTTCGAGAGTGTTGCACACATCCACGTGCAGCCACTTATTGATGACCGAATCATTGTGGCTCGAAAGGAAGATGAATAGTTGATGAAGATGAGGAAAGCGAGCTAGTGACAATGAAGACTCGAAATGGAGAGTTGGGTTGGATAGGGGTTTACGTTATCGTGGCCGCCTATGCGTCCCGAATCTTTATGACTTGAGGAAGGAAGTTCTCAAGCTGCTCACAATTCGAAGATGGCGATGCATCCTAGTAGTACAAAGATGTATTGAGATATGAAGCGTTAAATCTTGGTGGGACAACATGAAGGCCCACATAACGATTTTGTATCCCGTTGTCTCACATGCCAGCAGTCAAGGCCGAGCATCGCGACCTCTTGGTTTACTTCAGCCCATGCCCATAACGAATGGAAGTGGGATTTCATATCTATGGATTTCATTTTCGGGTTATCGAAGATGAGGAAGGGACATGACTCTATTTGGGTGATTGTGGACCGATTGACAAAATCAGTCTATTTCCTCCCGATTAGAGTTTCAAACTCAGTAGATGATTTAGCCAAGCTATACATCAAGGAGATTGTACTGCTGCATGGAGTGCTTATGGAGATTATGTTAGATTAAGACACGCGATTCACGTCTATCTTTTGGACTAGAATCCAAGAAGAATGGGAGTGAAACTGAAATTTAGTACCTCATTCCACCTATAGACTGACGGGCAAATGAAACGAGTAAATCAGGTGTTAGAAGATATGTTGCGGCATGTGTCCTCAATTTCATAGACAGTTGGGATAACTGTCTTCTCTATGCTGAGTTCGCTTATAACAACAGCTTTCAAGCGAGTATTGGTATGGCTCCCTATGAAGCACTGTATGGGCGTCCATGTCGAGTGCCGCATTATTAGGCAGAGGTTGGTGAGAAGAGTTTAATTGGCCGAGATTTAGTACTATGACCTCAGAGAAGATCGACATTATCAGGCATCGACTTCTTACATCATAGAGTAGACAGAAGAGTTACGTCGATACATGACGGCGGCTAAAATTTAAGGTTGGGGACCATGTATTCTGAAGGTTTTTCCAATGAAGGAGTCCTCCGGTTTGGCAAGAAAGGGAAACTCACGCCACGATTTATTGGGTCATTCCAGATTATAGACAAAGTGGATGTGGTAGCATACCGACTTGCTTTACCCATACCACTCGCCGGCGTGCACAATGTATTTCATGTATCCATGCTAAAGAAATACGTTCTGATCCCACTCACATTATCAAGTGGGATCATGTACCTATGTACTGCAACCAACACGTATTTTGGATAGGAAGGAACATGTGTTACGCAATAAAGTTATCCCACTTGTGAAGGTACTATGGACTCACCGTAGGAGGATCCAGTCTACGCAATGAGCCTATTTGTTTTGCGAGATTCCTCCCGGTTAGTGGCCAAAATCTAATTTTTCTACATTTTTCTTATTTTCGGTAAATTTTCGTTCACCCTTAAGTCTTTATCCCAGACTGGGTTGGAATTATCAATTTCGACCTGGTATTAACTCGTTCAGTCTAGGACGATGGTTTTGACCGTCCAATCACTCAGTCTCTGGCTCGCTTCTATCAATGGGTTGAGGTCTTGTAAGACTCCTGGACCCATTCTCTAGCGTCTCTACTTTCTCTCATTACCCATTCCTAACTCCTTGGAAGTCCTACCCTCCGTCTACAATCGTCGGTTCAGGGTCTGTGATGATTCCTAGTATTCTAAGTCTCTATCGCGTTTCCTCTCGAGTCAGCGGACGCGTTAGTGAGTTCATGATCCACGGTCCAATTAATTCCAAACCATTGCTCCGATACCAACTTATAACGCCCTAAAAATTGGGGGTCGTGCATACACTCAACTCCCAAGTTTTGGGATATCACTTATAACTGATTTTACTAATTTGCGTTTAATCAAGTTTAGGTGCGCGATATGGAATTACTTGAAACATGAAGCACAACCACAACTAGTCAACTGAAATGAAAGAGGCTAAATATATACAAGTCTAAAATAATATGAATGGGTCGCACAAGGCATTGCCCATCAAAATCACAAAAAATATATGTCCAAAAAGAATATTGAGCTGAGTCCAACACCCAACGATGTAAGATCCATCTACCAGGCCAATGGAGATCCGCCCATTAGCTAGAAGTAAGACAACTCGTCTTCCTCATCAAGACTTGCGCCGCCAGACTCCTCGTACTCTTCGTCACCTGCAACTACGAGAGGGTCTGGTTGGTGTTTTAAAACACTGTCTCAGAGTAGGAGTGAGTGATCAACTCAGTGGGTATTATTAGTCTTAAGTTACACAAACATTAATTATATTATGAATTTAATGAAAGACAAACGTTCATAAATCCTTATCTAATCTTGTTAATACATATGCATGATAAATGATATGATGCATGAACTCGCCACAACACTCCCTCGAGTGACTCCATCTAACGATCGCACATGATCAGCATTCTCTCATTACGACCTCAACTGCCGAGTCACCAAATCCTAGTTAATCAATGCATGAATAATGTTAACCGAGTATTTAGTTAGTTCCGTTCATCTAGCAGCTTGGAAAAACTAGTACACCCTACATATCAATACCCTCAACTAGTTACGAGGCAAAGACCCCTCAACGTACGAGGCCAGGACCCCACGATCCTTGATCTCGTCGGGTTCCCCATCCCCGACATCAAGCACATGGGGAGTGCTAAGAAAAGGGATTGATTGTAGTCACTATGGGGAGGCTCTTCACCCCAATGTAAGCCGACAGCTCGGATACAGTGTCCCATTCCACCATGCTTGGGTCTCGAGTCAGTAGATTAGTTTCAGATGGTTGTCAATGGGTTCCAATGGTTGAAGGGTACTATTCCAGGTTCCATACAGGTGTGGGCAAACAAAGTTAACAAACATGATTAGTCAGTACATGAGCTAGACCTTGCGAGTCCAGGCGTGTACAAGACAGACGACATCGGGTATAGACGACCCATGTAGTCTAACTACTATCGCCCATCCGTGCTCGCCCAAATCCGCTGGCCTAGCCTCGAGGCAATCCCACCAATGGGGTCACCTTCTCTCACCTCAATTTCCTGACCAACCTAGGGATTTGAGGGTAATCAATGACACTTCAACAATTCAGAATTTAACATCTAACACACGTGATGTCATGCATTCATATTTCAAAATATGAAAATTCAGATTTTTTTACAATGCAAATGCTAACAATACTATGAAATAAAGGTGCATGTGTGTCGTATGGGTTAGCAAGAAGATCAAGATCTATAAATCATTCATAGTATAAACATGCAATAAGGATCAATGCTAACAAAACATACATTAAGGACTTAATCAAGCACATATATACAACAAGGATTAATGTAACCTACAAGCTATGAGGAATCATCACACAAGAATCAAGCAATAAATGAACATGCATTCACCAATTTCATGCCCAACCATGTTGAGGAACAACAAACATGCCATGATTAATCCATGTCGATTGGGAGGATCTAATATGTAAGGCCTTGCTTAGGCTTTCTCTAGATTCTTCCAATACATCATCCAATCAATCATAATCATTAGATTCACACTAAAATTGGTGCTAGGCCACCTAAGAACAATAGT
Organism: Magnolia sinica; assembly: GCF_029962835.1. Taxonomy (NCBI): domain Eukaryota; kingdom Viridiplantae; phylum Streptophyta; class Magnoliopsida; order Magnoliales; family Magnoliaceae; genus Magnolia; species Magnolia sinica. The sequence goes on from NC_080574.1 coordinate 39,482,439, forward strand.
CGACACCTATGGATCGTTGAGATCTTGAAAAAAGACCTAGACGCGCCGAACTCGGTGTCGATCAACGAGAATCCCAAGACAATGCACTTACATGTTAGGATTTCATGCAAATTCTCTCTCAATGAAAGGGGTTTCAAGAAAAGATGAGGGATTACCTTCCCAATCGGTGGAGAGAGGTTCTTCCGGTCGTGGTGGAGGTTCTTCCTTGAAGAAGAGGTAGGGAGGTGCAAGATTGAACTCCCTTGGGCCCCACCTTACCTACAGTCCACCTTCACTCTCACCTTCACTCTCTTCTTCCTCTCTTCCTTCTCCTTTTTCTCTCCTCTCTCCCTTTATTCCCTAGGGCAAATTCGTATGGGAGGAGGGGGTGCCCAAATAAAGCCTTTATATAATGCCAAATTTGGTATAAATGGCCCTAAGTGTTGAGTTTTTACTATACTAGCCCTAGGGGAGGGTCTTTCTAATCTCTAGGGCCCACAATGGGGTGTATATATTTATATACACCGTAGGATAGTTAGCCCTAATGATGATCTACGTATGGACATGTTTGGCGCCATTTGGATACGTCGATCGACAGATATGATTAGAAGTCTGTTCAACGGTCACCGATGGTCGATTGAGGCCGCGGCTATACGGATATGAGAAGGGAAATATCCTTACTCCACATATAAAGTTTGGTCGTAAACTGACGGTCCAAAATCCTCAACTTTGCATAAGAGTGGACGACCCAATTCACTTAAGTTTTAGCTTCTTCCCTTAGGGTATTTGCACTTCTCATGCACTCGTCCTTTAGCTCAAGTTTTGCGGTTCTGGACAGTACCTAGGTCCAACTCCCGCGATGGACGTCAAGCCCAGTAAGACGAACATTATTCTATAGTTTTGGTACTAGTGTCCCACTAACGAGCGGTCTTGAGCTTGTTCGGAAAATCGGGGCATTTCTTAAATGAATTTGGTAATGATTTTTCTCGTGGGCAATGATTAGGATTTTGATTAACTATGTTCATAATGTGACCTATTTATAACTAGTGAAAGTGGAGATTTGGTCATGATTACTCTAAACCGTCGATTTTAAGCTAAAAGAGTAACCGGATTGATTTGGTCTATTAGTCTAGATCCGGGCCTTATCTGACTCGGCCTCAGTTAGATCTTTAATTTAGCTATTATTGTCTTGATTAGTTAGCGATGGGTCGGTTAGATTTGAGCTCTATGTGAGTAAATCATGGGGCAAAACTTGATGTTCAAGTAATTGGGCAGATTCATTAGCTTCCTACAGTTGATTAATCGAACTTGTACGGTTCTTTATTGGTTCCACCCGTGTATAAATTAACATTGAGTGCTAATGGGCAGTAAGTGATATTATCAGTTAATTATAAAACAAAATTTTAAGAATTTTTGAAAATCCAAAATAGTGAAAATTCAGGATGTTATAATGTACCCCCCTTAAAAATAATTTCGTCCTCAAAATTGCCTAAGGATAATAAGTAAAGATTTAATTATTTCATTTGCCTAAGTTTTATTGATTTCAAGTTTATATGCATGGTAGGGTGTATACTATCTATACTGGTTTGGCTCATTTTAGTCTACCCCCTTAAAACATTTTCACCCTAATGGTTTTGTAAAATTTATTTATTTTTAAAGATTTGGATTCATGACGACGATTTCCCTCTATCTAGAGTAAAAATATTTATTTTCAATGTTAGACCAATATGGAGAGACGGTTGTAGTCGGCTTGAACCCGATACGTCGATCATCTACCTGACTAGGGTAGAATGCTCATCGTATCCCTTCTTTGTCCTGGTGGATCCTGGTCTTCTGCTCGGTCAAAGCAGTGAGTCCATTGGTAGTCATACAGGATTGAGAATTGAGTCAAGCCGCGAATGCTTGCAGGCGTATACTTCCGTAATTCCGTAGTCTGATCAATCTAAATGTTTAGGGAACGACCATCGTTGGAAAGTTTAAATCTCCTACTTATAAGGTTGTCCTTTGGGTCTTGGTCTATGAGAGTCTTCGTTTTAATTTATATCCAATTTGGGGTGTAATAATTTTCTCAACATGCGATGGGCAACGATCATCCTAAAAAGTTTTTTTTTTAAAGACACAAATTTTTATATGAATTACCATTGTATGCAACGACATTTCCTCTAGCCTACCTACTCTATCCAGATATTTCTCTATAGTAACCCAATCATAGATGCTAATTTCTATCCTTCCCTTTTCCTGTAGACCATAGAGTAAGTTACTCATGCAATTCGATTATTAAATCATTGATGATTGAAAACCAAAGAGGAAGTGAATTGGGGATCGTAATTGGAAGGAAAGGATTGGGCACTTCTAAGCAAACGGTGACATAGGTTCAACGAAGAGAAGCAAACTCCTCATCAGATAATGTTGGAAAATATGTTTAAGCAGATAGGGATTAGTTTTTGTAAATGGCTTCTCAAGGCAAAGGGTTTATTATTTGGATATAAGCAAGTTAGGCTCCTCCATATGGGATTTTGAAAGGGTGAAAGTACTAATGAGCGGGGGTATCCATATCATGGTCACAATTTTGGAATGATATTAGGCCTGAGGATGATCTCATTTCATGAGAGGAGGCGCCCACATCATCTACTCATCATGGGAATTATGGTTTGGAAACATTACAAGTTATTGAAACCAAAGGCACCACACGATAAGTAGCCTGGGGAATCTAATAAGCATCCTGAATGGGGTTGATGGGATGTCTTTGAGCTTCGTTGGAGGCTATGGATATGGTTTACAATTTCATCAAAAATATTTTTCCCTTCTTGAATTCAAGGGAAAGATTCTGGAATATGACAGGCTTCTTGAATGGAGTTGAGGTAGATGTTTATGAGTCTGACTAGAAAGATGACTCATCTCCATGAGTAGAAGTGTGGATACTTGTCTCAACCTAGGTTAGTTAGTACTTTAATATGGAGTGCCATAGAAAATGAAATATTGTCTATGACTAATTTTGAGAAAAGTCACCCTTCCCCGCTTACATGTGCTTAATGTGTGCTAACTGTAGCAAACATAGTATATAGAATGCAATTTTGATGACAATAGGAGTGGAAATGAGAAATTAGTTAAGATTAATGGACAACTACCCCATAGCGACTGTCTGATATGTTGGCCTATAATTTATGAAAACCAGATATTGAGAAGGATGTTGTTCATTGAATTTGAGTTGGGTAGCTATAGTGGAGATTTGCATCTAGAGTTTTCATGTGATTGGCTATAAGACCAGTTACGCTTTATAGATAGAATGTTAGGCAGTCAAGAAGCAATATATTCATAAGATGTGTAGTAGAAATGAGGATGTTGAAGTGAACGCGTGGCAAGCTAAGAAAGGATAGATTTAGAAATGGATGCTTATGAAATGTATGTTCGGCAATTAAGAAATAACACATTAGTAGAATGAGTGTAGCTAAATGTGGATGTGAAAGTGGATGAGTGGCAAGATGAGGTAGGGTATAATTCGGAATGAATAAATTTATCAAACTTATAAGTAGCACCAACAGGCAGTAAGATGAGGAAAATTCATCACGATTACCAGAAAAATTTATTAAAATTCTAGAAATGACAGTTGTCTAAACTAATGATTTTTGTATGATTTCAAAATATCTCTATTTCTTGTAATGTTTCTTATATATTTAGTTATTTAATTATTTTAAATAATTTTATAATATTTCATCACTAAGTTTAAAGTCATCCTACAAAATTTCATATCATTTGGAGTTGTAAATAAATTATTAAAATTCTAGGAGCAACAACTGTCCAAAATTAATAATTTTTAGTTAGTTGGTAAAACATCCTAATTTTAACTATACTATAATTTTTATTTTATTTTATTTCTTATTTTAATATAAAATTAGACTCATCAAGTTTCAATCTAGCTTTTGAATCACCTAAATCGGAGTTGTAACGAAGAAAATATGAATTTTTGAAGTCAACCTAAAATTTCAAGAATTTTCGGCGGGAGCAACGCTGATCCGGAGGGGACCACGCGGTCCCCTGGACAAAGGGCGGGGGCCACGTGGGTAACGGTGAGGGTAATACGGGTCAGATGGTGGGGGCAACATGCTAGGCAGCAGGGGCAACACCTAGATAGGGCCCATTTATTTTGTGATTTTTCGGGCTCCGGTAAGGCCCCCAGGGAAGTACCATATTTGATTTTAGGGTAGAAAAAACTGATCTACGCAATGGGCTTAGTTATTTCACGAGATTCCTCCTGGTTAGCGGTCAAAATCTAATTTATTCTCATTTCTACTATTTTCGGTAAATTTCCATTTATCCTTAGATTTCTATCCCCGATTGAGTCGGAATTATCGAGTTTGGCCTGGTATCCGCTCATTTGGTCTAGGACAATGGTTTCGACGGTCTAATCATTCAATTTCCGGCTCGTTCCTATCAATGTACTGGGAAAATTTAAAAACAGAGTGAAGGTAGGTGAAGATTTTAAGGGGATAGGTTGGGAAGAGGAATTTAGACTTAGGCCTGTTTGGTTAGTGGCATTAACCTGTACTAAATGGGATTACAATGCTAATCCCAACTCAAGATTGGGAATGGCATATCTGGAATGAGTGTGGGATGGTATTCAAAATTAATTTCACAGGCTTGCTAAATTAACCTTGTGTTGGAAGGTGTAATATGGGATTTCTAAATCCTATAATGACGAATTTCAAAGTATAATTTGGAAGGAAATTTCGGGATTTACCTTTAATTGAATACATTGCAACAAGGTATTGTAAAACATGAGATACACTCATCCAAGGGACAATACTTTACACATGCATTTATTATTACTCTTGCAATTCATTTTACCCTAATCCCACCTATTTCAGTCGGCCTAATGGGCCCTAGAAATTAGGTAGACTGGACTAACTAATTTTCCTAGTCAGTCAAATCGAGTCTTGCTGTCAAGTTCCCAATTTCTTATCCGGGAATGGGCCGAGGCACTGTAAGACTCTCGAATCCCCTTCTCTAGCGTTACCACTCCCTCTCGCTACCGAACCCTAACACATTGGAAGTCTCACCTTCTAACTGAGACTGGCAGTTCAGGGACTGGGGGTGGTTCCTAGCATTTCGTGTTTTCTACTGCGTTTCCTTTCAAGTCAGTGGACGCGTTAGTGAGTTCATGACCCATGGCCCAATTGATTCCAAACTATTGCTCTGATATCATCTTGTAACGTCCTGAAAATTGGGGGTCGTATATATACTCGACTCCCAAGTTCCTGGGTATCACTTATAACCGATTTTTACTAATCTGCGTTTAATCAGGTTTATATGTACAGTATGAAATTACTTGAAACATGAAGCAGAACCACAACTAGTCTACTGAAATGAAAGAAGCTAAATATATATAAGTCTAAATTAATATAAATGGCTCGCACAAGGCATTGCCCAACAAAATTACAAAAATTATGTCCAAAAGAAGGATGAGCTAAGTCCAATACTCAGCGATCCAAAATCCGTCTACTAGGCCGATGGAAAACCACACATCAGCAGAAGTAGGACAGCTCGTTCTCCTCATCAAGACTCACGCCGCCAGACTTCTCGTACTCTTCGTCGCCTGCATCTATGAGAGAGTCTAGTTGGTGTTTTAAAACACCGTCCCAGAGTGGAAGTGAGTGATCAATTCAGTGGATGCTATTAATCTTAAGTTACAACAGGCATCAATCATATTATGAATTTAATGAAAGGCAAACATCCATAAATCCTTACTAATCTTATTAATGCTTATGCATGATAAATGATATGATGCATGAGCTCGCCACAACACTCCCTCGAGCGATTAGTCTAATGATTGCACATGACCAACACTCCCTCATTGCGACCTCATCTGCCTTGTCGCCAAATGCTAGCTATTGCTATGCATGAATTTTGTTAACCGAGTTTTTTGTTAATTTTGTTCATCCAACAGATTGGAAAAACTGGTACACCCCACGATATCAATACCTTTAACTAGTTGCGAAGTCAAGGCCCCTCAACCGCGAGGCCAAGGCCCCACGATCCTTGATCCCATCGGGTTCCCATCCCCGATTTTAAGCATATGGGGAGTGCTGTGAGAAAGAGATCGCTCGTGGTCACTACGGGAGGCTCGTCACCCCGGTGTAGGCCGGCAGCGACCACGGCGTCCCATTCCACCATGCACGGCTCTCGAGACGGTGGATCATTTTCCAATAGTTATCAATGAGCTTGAGTGGGCAAAGGGTGTTCCGAGGTTCCATTCGGTGTGAGCGACGGGGTTAACAATCATAGTTGGTCGATGGTGAGCTAGATCGTGCGAGTTCGGGAGTACGTGATCGATAGCATTGGGTACACGCGACCCACGTAGTCGAACTCGTCGCCCATTCGCATCCGCCCGAACCCGCTGGTTTAGCCGCAAGATGGTCCTACCAGCGGGACCACCTTCTCTCACCTTAGTTTTGACCAATCCAGGGGTTTGATGGTATTTAATAATACTTCAACTAATCAGGTTTATCAACTCACACAAGCGAAATCATGCATTCATATTTCCAACATAAAAATTTAGATTTTTCTACAATGCAAATACTAACAATATTATGAAAATAAGGTGCATGTGTGTTGTGTGGGTTAGCGAGGAGATCAAGAGCTATAAATCATTCATAGCACAAACATGCAACAAGGATCAATGCTAGCATAACATACATCGAGGACTTATGCAAGCATATATATACAACAAGGATTAATGTAACATACAAGCTATAAGGAATCATCACACAAGAATCAAGCAATAAATGAACATGTATTCACCAAATTCATGCCCAATCATATTAATGAACAACAAGCATTCATATCATTTGGAGAATCTATCATGTAAGGTTTTGGCTAGCTTCTCTCTAGGTTATGCAAACACACCACCCAAACATTCATAATCATGAAATTCATAGTAAAATTGGTGCTAGGCCACCTAAGAATAATAGTCCGCACCTATGGATCATTAAGGTCTTGGGAAACGACCTAGAAGCGCCAAACTCGGTGTTGATCGGCCGGAATCCTAAGACAATGTGCTTACATGTTAGGATTTCATGCAAATCCTCTCTCATGAAAGGGATTTCAAGAAAAGGAGAGGGATTACCTACCCAATTGGTGGAGAGGGGTTCTTCGGTCGTGGTGGAGGTTCTTCCTTGAAGAAGAGGAAGGGAGGTGCAAGATTGAACTCCCTTGGGCCCCACCTTACCTACGGTCCACCTTCACTCTCACCTTCACTCTCTTCTTCCTCTCTTCATTCTCCTGTTTCTCTCCTCTCTCCATTTGTTCCCCCTAGGGCAAAGTCGTATGGGGAGAGGGGTGCCCCAAAGAAGCCCTTATATAGAGCCAGATTGGTGTAAATGGCCCCAAGGGCTAGGTTTTTTACTATACTAGACCTATGGGAGGGTCTTTCTAACCTCTAGGGCCCACAATGGGGTGTATATATTAATATACACCGTAGGATAGTTAACCTATTGATGATCTATGTATGGATATGATTGGTCCGACATTTTGATGCGCCGATCAACAGATATGATTAGCAGTCTGTTCAATGGTCACCGATGGTCGATTGGGACTGCGGCTATATGGATATGAGCAGGAAAATATCCTTACTCCACATGTGAAGTTTGGTCGTAAACCAACGATCCAAAATCCTCAACTTTGCATAAGAGTGGACGACCCAATTCACTTAAGTTTCGGCTTATTCCTTTAGGGTATTTGCACTTCTCATGCACTCGTCATTTGGCTCAAGTTAAGCGGTTCTAGTGCTTGCGATGGACTTCAAGCCCAATAAGATAGACATTATTTTATAGTTTTGGTACTAGCGGCCCACTAACGAGCGGTCTAGAGCTTGTTCGGAAAATCAAGGCATTTCTGGAATGAATTTGGTAGTGAGATTTCTCGTGGGCAATGATTAGGGTTTAGATTAACTATGTTCATAGTGTGGCCTATTTATAACTAGTGAAAGTGAAGATTTGGTCATAATTACTCTAAACCATCAATTTTAGGCTAAAAGAGTAAAAGAGTAACGGGGTTGATTTGGTCTATTAGCTAAGATCCGGGCCTTATCTGACTTAGTTTCGGTTAGATCTTTAATTTAGTTATGCTTGTCTTGATTAGTTAGTGATGGGTCGATTAGATTTGGGTCCTATGTGAGTAAATAATGGGGCTACACCTGATGTTTAAGTGATCGGGCGGATTCATTGGCTTCCTACGGCTGATTAATCGGACTTATATAGTTCTTCACTGGTACTACCTCTATATAAACTAACATTAAGTGCTAATGGTCATTAAGTGATATTATAAGTTAATTTTTAAAAAAAAATTCAAGGATTTTTAGAAATTCAAAACAGTGAAAATCAAGGATGTTATCCCCTTAGTGTCAACACGTGACAACTTCCTATTGGTCCACGTCAGGGCACCAAAAATGGGTTTAAATAGACATGTTTGATTGTTGTTGGGCTTAAATCATATTTATTGGAAGGCTTGCACGATAGATGAAGGGACTAGATCCATGCTGGGATGAGTGCTATAAAATAGAATTAATCTAGAACATGATCCCACTCATTAGACCGTTAGATAGTTATTTGTTTTAAGTATGCACTTTTAGAGAGTGTTTGATTTTTCATTTTGGAGTTTAATTCATGGTAAAGAAGTAATGATTACTTACCCATGTAGTTAAAGTAGGGTCTTGAGGTTTGAACGAGCTTGTTTGTAAAGCTTCACACCAAAAGAATTCAATTCATACCATTTCGACATGTAAAAATTATAAGGCCCTCCATGACATTTGAATCTCATCCATGTTGTCCATCCATTCCACTAGTTCATTTTAGTGCATGAGCTAAAAATGATACAAATCTAAAGCTCAAGTGAATCACACTATAGGAAATGATGGGAATTGAACACATTACGTTGAAAACTTCTTGGGGGCAATAGAAGTTTTGGGTCAAGCTGATATTATGAACATGATGGATGATAGATACACATCCTAGTGGGCCCTACGAAGGTTTCAATTTTAAAAGGTGGATGTCATTGTAAACACCCCACCCTAGGCTTATAAGTTGATTGAGTTCAAATGAATGGATAGTCAACCAAACCCCAATCCTAAACCTTTAACCCTAGAAGCCTAAACCCTAGAAACCCTAATCTTAAACCCTAAACTCAACCCATTCAACCAAGTAAACCTAGTTAATCCAGTCATCCATACTCTAAACGCTAAGAACCTAAAATCCTAGAACCTTGAGTCAGCTCGGCGAGTCAACTCACCGGGTCAACTCACTGAGTCAACTCACCCGTTCATCCTACCCAATCAACTCACCTAGTTAAGCCCCAAACCAAGCCCGAACCCCAAGCCCAATAGGATAAAAAGGCAAAACCTCAAAACAGTAACCCTCACAGCAGAGCCTCCACACGTTAGGAGGAGGTGGCCTGCCAAAGAGGGGAGTCCAAGTGGGGACAGGCGGTAGCCAGCTTGCCGCGGGCCACGTGACATTCACTCTCTTTGGGACAGGGTCCCTCAAGCATGTGAGTACTCATTTTTTAAATCCCAAGTGTGCGGTTGAAGTGTTTTTACTCCAATGCCCATCTTACCCAAAGTAATCCTTTTACTACCTCATCCAACCCATGAGATGATGCCATGTGGCAATCTCCAATCCTAACCCTTAAACCAACTTTTGTCCCTAGGATCACTAGGACTTACAAGAAAATCGAGTTTGGAGGCTATAAATAGCCCCATTCTCTTCTCGTTTCAAGCATCGGGAGGAAATCCAAGAAGACTCACAAACACTCACTCTCATCCCTTCTCATCTAGAGCATTAATATCATGTAACATTCATTCCCTTCTCAATCCCCTTGTTCATATGAGTCTCTCCTTAGCTCATCTAATTCATTCAACTCTAATTTTCTTTGTCCACTTACTTGGTTCATGTCAAAGTTTAACTTATTCATTACCCAGTATGCTCTATATTCCAATTCCATAGGCAAGTGGTAAGCCTTCCCATATACTATGTATGGGGATATTCCAATCAGGATCTTATATGTAGTCTTATAAGCCCATAAAATATTGGATAGTTTGAGGGACTAATTCTTCCTATCTAGCCTTATAGTTTTCTCTAAAATGTATGTGATTTTCCAATTAGAAATCTCAGCTTGCCCACTCGTTTGTGGGTGGTAAGGGGTGCTCACTTTATACTTGATGTCATATTTATTCATCAAAGCCTCAAATGTCCTATTACAAAAGTGAGACCCATCATCACTAATGATGGCTTTTGGAGTTCCAAATCTAGAAAAAATATTTTCCTTGAGGAATCGTATGACCACTTTGTTGTCATTGGTCCTACTTGGAACTGCCTCAATCCACTTTGAAACATAGTCCACACCAACTAATATATAAAGAAATCCAAAAGAAGATGGAAATGGGCCCATAAAATCAATACCCCAACAATAAAAAATCTTCAATAGTAAAATTGGGGGATAAAGGCATCATATTGCGCCGAGACACTCTTCTTAACCTTTGACATTTATCACGAGCAACACAGAAAGCATGGGGTGTCTTTAAACATGGTAGGCCAGTAAAAACTGCACTGCAGGATTTTTGCAGTGGTTTTCTTAGTAAAAAAATGGCCACCACATGCTTCCATGTGGCAAAAAGAAATAACACTCTGAACTTCATCCTCTGGGATACAATGTCTAAAAATCTAATCAATCTCATATTTATATAAATACGGGTCATCCGAGAAGAATTTTCCAACCTCAGTTTCAAAATGCTTCCTATCTTGTGACTTCCAATGATATGACATTTTTCCCGTTACAAGATAGTTCACTATATTCATATATCAAGGCAATGTGGAGGTCAAAAATAATTTTTCATCAGGGAAAGTGTCCTAGATATCCATTTCCTTAGTGAAATCATCAAACACTAATCTAGAAAGGTGATCGACTACTACGTTTTTCACTCCTTTCTTATCTTTTATCTCTAAGTCAAATTCTTGGCATAGGAGGATCCATCTGAAAAGTCTCGGCTTTGCATCCTTCTTAGATAGAAAATATTTTAGAGCCGAGTGGTTCATGAAAATGACCACTTTGGATCCCAGCAAGTACGACCTAAACTTATCCAAAGCAAAAGCTACTGCAAGTAACTCCTTTTTAGTTGTTGAGTAGTTCACTTGGGTCGAGTTTAGAGTTCTACTCGCATAGTGAATAGCATAGGTCCGTTTATCTTTCCTTTGGCCCAAAAAACCCCTATAGCATAATCACTTACATCACACATTAGTTCAAAAGAAAGTGTCCAATCTGGTGGGTGCATGATAGGTGCATTAGTAAGGGATGATTTAATTTTATTAAAGGCACTTGCATACTCATCTGTCCACTTAAATGGGACATTCTTTTGGAGAAGATTAGTCTAGGGTCTAGTAATGGTACTAAAGTTCTTGATGAATCTTCTATAGAAACCAGCATGCCTTATAACTGATCTTATATCTTTAATAGTTCGAGGGATAGGTAGATTAACAATAATGTCGAGTTTTGAGCGATCTACCTCGATTCCATTTTTGGAGATAACATGACCCAAAACAATTTCCTTTTGAACCATGAAATGACATTTTTTTCAATTTAAGAAAAGGTATTTCTCTTCACACCTAGACAAGATAAGAGATAAATTGTTGAGGCATTCCTCAAAACTACTCCCAAATACAGAAAAGTCGTCCATGAAAACTTCAAGAAACTTTCCAACCATTTTTGAAAAAATACTTAACATACACCGTTGGAAAGTTGCTGGGACATTAAACAATCCAAATGGTATCCGTTTGAAAGTAAGCGTGCTAAATGGACAAGTGAACGTGGTTTTCTCTTGGTCTTCCAGGGCAATCTCTATTTGGTTATATCCGAAATATCCATCAAGAAAACTATAGAAGGAGTGACCTGCTACCCTCTCTAAAACTTGATCAATGAATGGTAGAGGGAAATGGTCCTTCTTTGTGACCTGGTTCAATTTTCTATAGTCAATGCAAACACGCCAACCAGTGGTGACACGTGTTGGTATGAGTTCATTATTAGAATTCTACACAATAGTTATTCCAGATTTCTTTGGGACTACTTGAGTTGGACTCACCCAAACACTATCGGATATTGGGTAGATGATTCCCACATCCAATAATTTGATCACCTCATTTTTTACAACTTCCATCATGTTTGGATTGAGACGCCTTTGAGGTTGTCTAATTGGTTTGGCGTCCTCATCGAGGTGGATCCGATGGGTGCATATGGAAGGGCTTATACCCTTGATGTCAGAAATGGTCCAGCCCAAGGCTCCTTTGTGGTCCCTTAGAACATTCAACAATTTAATCTCTTGATCCTTGTCTAAAAATGAAGAGATCACCACAGGATAAGTTTTATTTTCACCTAAGTATACATACTTAAGCTCATTTGGTAGTGGTTTTAAATCAAGCTTTGGAACATTGGTTGGTGATGGCAAAGGTTGCAAGTCCTCGATAGATAGGATTTGAGTGCACGGTCTCCATTGGTGAATACCAATGTCCTGGGTGGTAGTGCTCTCATTATAATCACAAATTTTAGCAAGCACTTTTTCTAAATCAAAATTTTTTAAGTCTCCAATGACTTGAATCAATTCCTTAGTCAGACTAGGTTCCAATTCCTCTTCTTCTATCAAGCAGTCCATGAAATTCAACTCATATATCTCATTATTATCAATGGGCTACTTACATAGATTGAAAATATTTAGCTCTAGAGTCATGTTACCAAAAGACAAGTTCATCATTCCATTCTTGCAATTTATGATTGCATTTGAAGTTGCTAGGAATGGGCGACCTAAAATGATGGGAACTTGAGCGCTAGCATTTACACATGGTTCCGTGTCTAGTACAATAAAATATACAGGGAAGTAGAATTTCTCCACTTGGACTAGCACGTCCTCTAAAATTTTCCTTGATACCTTAATGGAGTGGTCAACGAGTTTGAGTGTAATCATGGTTGGTTTAAGCTCGCCTAAGCCCATTTGTTTAAACCAAATAAGGTACTAAGTTGATACTTGCACCAAAATCTAGTAAAGCATGCTCAATTTGGAAATTTTCAATAATACAAGGAATAGCGGGACTTCCCGGGTCTTTATATTTGGGTATAACTCTTTGTTGAATGATAGCGCTCACTTTCTCAGTAAGGAAAGCCTTTTTGTGCACATTTAATTTCCTCTTTATAGTGTACAAGTCCTTGAGATATTTAGTATATGATGAAATTTGTCTAATGACATCAAGTAGAGGAATATTGACAGTAATCTTTTGTAGCACATCCAACACTTCTTGATATTTCATGGGGACAGTCGAATTCCAAAGTCTAGATGAGAATGGAACTGGAGGCTCATATGACTTAGTCTCTTTATCCTTTTATTGTTGTGGCTTTTGAACCATAGCCGGTTCATCATTTTCTTAAGACAATGACTCATCCTCCGGTATTTCTACCGGTTGCATTATCTTGTTATCGATCTCTTTTTCACTTCTCAAGGTAATGATGGCCTTAGCTTGTTCATGATGTAGCTCACTTGGATTTGAGTCTCCAATGAAATGTGTGTTTCAAGGGTTTGGCACAGGTTGAGAAGGAAGGGTGCCTTTTTCCCTAGCATTTAGTTAAGTCTCGATCCTAGCCACAGCTATCTTTAATTCCTGATTTGATTAGATTAGAGACTGATTCATTTGAGCTTGAGAGTTCATGAATGTGGTCAATGCATCCTTCACAGATGATCGCTTTGGCGGGGGCACATATGGTGCATTGTTAGGTGCCTCAAAGAAGTTATTTTGTGGAGGCATTTGAGGTGCATTGGGGGCATTAATTTGTGGTCCATTCCTCTAACTAAGATTAGGATGGTTACGCCAATTTTGATTATACGTGTTTCCCATTAGTTGCATAACTGACCTTTGGTAATTATTTATAACATTTGCTTGATCATGCTCATGCGTGATATTTTGTACAACTGAGATTATTGGACAATCATTTGTGTCATGGTTTGTACCACCACAAATGTTCAAAAATTACCTAAGGAAGTGTTTGCTTTAACCATATCAACCTTCCTAATTTCCAAGGCTTCGACCTTTCTAGTCAATGTAATGAATTTTGCATTAAGGTCGTCTTCCTCTCTTAGGACAGATAACCCCGCTTTCTCTCTAGGAATGTGTCTATTTTGGTCTGGTTTAGCAGAGACATCCCATGTCTGCGTATTCTCTGATAACATATCTAGAAAATCCTAGGTCTCATTATGATCTTTGTCAAGAAAGGTTCCATTACACATCATCTCTATGAACTGACGGGTATTCATGGTGAGCCTCTTTCGGAACGCATCAATCACGTGCCAAGGTTCATAACCATGATGTTGACAAGTAATTAAAAGGTCTTTGAAGTGCTTCCAAGCTTAAAAAATAGTTCATTCCCCTTTTGGGAGAATGACATGATTTCTTGTTTTAGTGCATTTGTTTTGTACTCGGGAAAGAACTTTTTCAAAAACTCTCTACTTAAGGCTTACCATGAAGTGATGGTATTAGGTCTTAGAGAGTTGAGCCATGCTTTGGCCGATCCTTTAAAGAAAATGAGAATAACCTAAGCTTAAGTACATCCTATTGCCATTATTTACTTGTAATGTTGCAATTACTTCCTCAAAGTCCTTAAGGTGCAAGTAAGGGCTTTCAGAATTTAAGCCATGAAATTTAGGAATTAATTGAATCACACCTAATTTAAAATCAATATTCCCTATGTGAGCAGGGAACACTATGCAAGATGGTAAAGTTGATCTCTCAGGGTGTAAATGTTCACGTAAAGTCCGTGGTTGGTTTAACACATTCTTATGAACTTCATTTTCATCCTCAAGAGGAGGATTATATTGATTTTCTCTATTTTGATTTATAGTTGGATCTGACAGATTTGGATTTGGATTATCAACTAGGTCTGCCATGGAATCCAAGTGATGTTGAGTGCCTCTTCTAAGTCAATGATCAAGGCCTGGAACTAGTCCCCCTTCAGAGGAGAGTCGATTGTTTTGATCCCTACTCCAACGGGACATAAATCATCTACACCACACAACAAATACCACTAATTCAAATAGCAAGTATGATACTTAAAATAAAAATAAAAACTTCAATCAACAACTCAGGCGGCAGGGCCAACCATCAGGGTTCAGTCCACAAAGCAAAATAAATCAACAACCCAGGCGGTAGGGCCGACCATGAGGGTTCAGTCCACAAAGTAAAATAAATCAACAACCCAGGTGGCAGGGCCGACCATGAGGATTCAATCCACAAAACAAGATAAATCAACAACCCAAGTGGCAGGGACGACCATGAGGGTTCAGTCCACAAAGCAAGATAAATCAACAACCCAGGTGGCAGGGCCAACCATGAGGGTTCAATCCACAAAAAAAAAAAAATCAACAAAAGTAAAACTAATGCAGAAATTAAACTATGCTAATCTGGAAAATAAATTTAGCAAATAATCTTTGTGATCAAATAGAAACTGTAAGACAACCATAGCACTTGGGTGATAAAATCCCAAGTAGGGCAACCTTATGTCATAGTTAGTACTTGAAAGACCCAACTGAATTTATTTTCAAAGAAAAAGAAAAGAGAAAAATAAATAAATAAATCTACAGAAAATTTGGAGGGTTTAGAAGAGAACTTACCTTAGAAGAAAACTTACCTTAGCTATCTTGCACAGATCTGATCTATCTCAGTCTCTCCCCGGCAACGGCGCCAAAAACTTGATTGCTTGCCTCCAAGTGCAGAGGTTCGTAAGTAGTATCCCGTGAATACAAGGTCGATCCCACAGGGAGATGAATTGTGAGAAGAAAAAAATCAAATGCAAAACAAACTAAGTAATAAAAATTAATCTGATGATTTGATTTTGGGATTTTTGAATGGATGTAATTCAACTGAATAAAATAACACCCAAGCTTCAAAGTTTCACACATAAGTTAATGTTCCAAAATCATGATGACTTGGATAACATAACTAGGATCTGAGCACTGTAGTCAGCCTAATCAGAAAATAAAATAATTTAAATATTTTAATAAGTGATATAAAATATTAGAAAATAATGGATTTGCACCATTGACATATATTCTCAAGCGCCAGTGATTTTAAGTATTCAATATCTATAGGATAATGAATATCAAAGAAATATAACAGGTTGAGAACCTCTCCTATCTAGGAAATCTGATTGATCTAGGGTAAGCCTATCCATCAATGTGGATCTCATATGATGGAAACATATGGATCTTACAAGAGGATAAAAAACAAAACCTAAATAATAGATAACATGCATACACCATTCTTCTCATCATTAAAACAATCAATCATCATAATCTTAAAGAATTATTAAACCCATGTGCTTCCCTTCTAGCTTGGGCTAGAAGGAACTTAGAAAAACATAATTAAAATAAGAAATAAAAAGCAACAAGAAAGGAAAAAAAAATGCAAATAGAAAAGATCTAAAAAAAATAAAATAAAATAAAAAACTTATAAAGCTTTAATAAAACTAAAAAACTCTTTAAAAACTCTAAATTTTGCTCTTGAATGCTTCTAATGATGTTTAGGAATGTCCTAGGAAGCTCTATTTATAAGTAGGGAACTCCAAAGTTGAAAAACTCTAGAAAACGCCTCAAATATACGTATTTTTTCAAAATAGACTTCTCACTGCATAGTTCGTTTAAAACAGACTTCTTGCTGCGCAGTTTTTCAAAATAGACTTCAGAGCTTTAGAATACACTTTTCAGGACGATTTCAGGATTCTTCACTTCAAATCTTCGATTCTTTTCATTCCTCACTTGATTTTCTTGAATCTTTGGTATGTGAATTCTTCAATCTTGGTATCCTAAGATTCATCCCTTGCCTTGGTGATTCTTGAGCATCAAATTCATGCTTTTTAGCACCATTTTTCAATCCAAGCTCTTAAATTCACCTTACAACATATACATGAGTAAAATAGAACATTAAACTAATTCATGTTCATAAAACCAAGATGTAAATGGGAAAAATTATGCCATATTCGAGTCTCAACAATATACTAACCTGTGATTACTTGACCTGACTCAATACCAGACTCGGTCTAGATTAGTCCAGGCCAAACTCAAACTCGGATCATGTCAGGCATGCTGGACTTGGTACCGAGTTAGGTGGAGTTCGTGTAAGGTCTATTTCAAAACCAAATCAAGTCAGGTCAGCCCTAATTCGATCCACCGCGCTACGCGATGCCCAACTCCAAGTTACTAAGGGCCCTCTTCCACTACAAATGGCACATGGGCACGTATGAATCAGGACCATGAGTCTAGTGCAACCTATGACATGGACGGTGGAGATGTGGCTCCACAATATTCCCATTCAACTGATCTCTCTAGCATACCATTTCCTCAAAAATACAACCCAAAAATTCCATATTTTTACATCCAAGAAAGGGAGTCACTTAGAACGGCATCTAGGACGTTTTGGCTAGAACAGTACACTCTTGCTAAAGTGGGCCACCTCCACGTGGCAACTTAAGCATAGACAACCGAGCGATGAATATTCACACGTGTAGATGAACTGTTTGAAAAGTATCCACACGTGTACATCCAACGATTATCGTTTGTAACTTTTCCAAAAACTGTCATTGCTTTGGTACATGCGCGCCCATACCTATGTCCATGCACATCAACTTGTACGGAATACTTACCCTTTATCAACGGGGCCTCACCGTTTAGATACTTAGATAACTTAGTCTATTATAAATCAGGCCAATCAACCCATGTTCCACATTCAACGTACAAACGGGTCCCACCTGTACATGGAGTCTGGTAATCTACATGAAACAGTACGTAGTGCAACCTGATGTATGGTTTAGATGTCCCACACATCACGCATGTTGACTCATGTATCCACACGTGCAGCTCGTAGTTGGCTTAGCAAAAAGGGAATTACATCATACTCAGATTAATGAGAAACTCTCAAACCCAATAGGTTGGTTGGACGTTCAACTAACTTAGAACTGATGGGTTAATTAATATTAATAACATATGAGCGTACGTGGAGTTACTTTACCTAACTTTGAAAAAGGGCGGCGGCCCGACTCAGCCCCATGTGGTGTTAATGTAAAATCTACCCGGTTCATTAGATTTATCACCTTGTTTTAGGCTTACGACCCATAAATCAACCTCATTTGTGATTCAAGTGGTCACATGATTGGAACAATGTTAACGGCAAAGCTCAGCACCCTTTCTTAATTTGTGGCTCATTGAATCACAAATATACTCAATTTTTTGGATCTCAAGCCTAAGTTTTATTGTGGCCTCTAATGCTTAATTAGATTGTATTCAATGCAATCTAACCATGCATTCAATGGAATCGTCATGATGGCCCTCTAAAAATTAAGAGTGGACGCGTCTATTCCCATTGTTTCCTTGTTTCTATTCCAATGATTTCCCTTATTGTTCCAAGGGGTGTCAATGGGTCGGCTCAAACCACAAAAATCAGAATTTTAAATATGGTTAGTCCAATGGCCCGGCCTAAAACAATTCAAAATTTAGGTCAAGACCTATATCAGTAGTAGCTCATTGATAGCCATAGCTATTACTCACCTGAACCACATATCAATTAGGGTGGTATTATTATTATTATTATTATTATTATGAGCTCTAAGCTCAATATGAGATTACAAATCTAATGGTCAAAGTAGATTCCACGTAGACAACATGGCGAGCCTCATCAAAATTCAATGGCAGGTTATGTAAAACTTTTTCTCTTTCTCAAGTCCTTGGGTACAATCGAAGAAAAGTTCCAACCTTTTTAGTGGGTGTAACATTAAGTGCATATAACATCCAATCCACCTAATAAGCTGACCGTATCATGACAATTACTTCTTAAAAACTCCGCGACAATCATTCATTAAATGAAGCACACTTGTGTTTCACTATTTATCAATATGTAGACATTGTTCCATATGGTGTGGCCCATATTAATGTGTAGATATGAATGACCATTACACTGGGTGATCGTCGTGGCCGGGCCAATCTGTTGAAAGGGCTAAATTTCACATGATGTTTTAATATGGGTGGACTATCGTCTACAGTATAACATATTGAACCTTTGAACTTTTTGAAAATAAATATTATTTTCAAGACTGGGTTTGAGATGGAGATCCACCCTTGATTTTTAAACAGGCACACCGTGATGTGTACGTGAGGAAGGCCCCCCATTCAAAAAATCAAATTGATTCTTAATTCAAGTGGGCCGTAACAATGAAAATAGATGGAAGGGAAATACTTACCCTTAATATTATATTGAATCCACTCCAACCATTAGATGTGAAACTAAAACTTCATTTTGGGGTCCAAAAATCACGTCCATTAGTGACTCATGTGGGCCACACTAAGGAAAACAACTTGGATGATGAGATTTGTATTGTACATTTCTTCTAATTGTGTGGTCCACCTTAATAACGGATGGGGCTAACTTTTGGATCTTGGGCCAAATATGGGATGATGCACATGGTGGTCTATGGCGAGCTGGCCACTCATTTTCCTACCCTCACTAATATTTATTACCATTAACTAATCATCAACCACTCATTTTCCTTCCCTCACTCATATTTATTAACATTAACTAATCAACAATTTCTATACTGATTCATCGTCCATATGATTAGATTAGAGAGTTTCTCTTCCTTTTAATTATATCTAATTCATTTTAGAACACATGTTTCTCGTTTGGAATGTGTGTCGGTTGAAATAGGAGTATTGGATAATTTTTTATTTTTTCCCATAAATGTCCCACAAATCCTAAGGTAAGATAACAAAATAACATTAGTTTTTAATTCATGGAAATTGCGACCCATACTTTTGTCACTCTCATTTAAATTATTAATATGCCATGTAGGCAAAAGGTAATATCTTATTGCCTGCGTATCATCCATCTCACACTGCCAGAGTATCGAGTCACTGAGACTTGCGTGGATGAATTTGTGATTTCAAAAGTTATTAAATGGGTTTTCCTTCATTTCAGCACAAAACCCAAAATACGGAGCAAACGGTTGTCTTTTAGCCACAGACCTCCCAAAGCCAATCAAATGCAGCCGCGTGTCCTTCATGTGAACCCAACGATCCCTCTCGTCCAGGACGCTACATTACGAGCCGGGACATCGCACCGTCCATCTTCCAAGAAAGGGAACCAACGGCCATAACTATCATTTCTCAACCGGTCAACTGCATAGAGCTCCCCCCGGGAACGACACGTGTCAGTACATGATCTCCTCCTGGACAGATACGAGGGTGATGGAGGGAAAGATGAGCAAACCTGAGATAGCCGGTCACCATCGTTTATATATACAAAATCAGTTCCTCCATGTTTCCGTCCATCTCTCCAAAGCTCTGGTATTTTTTTAAGTGCTCTCTCTCTCTCTCTCTCCCTCTCTCTCTCCGAAAGCGGTTTTTCCTTTTTCTTTCTTCTGGAGAAGACAGAAAAAGGCAAGTAAAAGCTACAACCGATCTCTTGAAATTCTTCCTTTTTTGATGATGCATTAGGCTTTCATTTTACGAAATCATATCAGAATCTGTTTTTTGGATTTTGTTTTGCGGCTTGTTGGGTGGGATTTGGTGAATTCTAGGGTTCTTTTTTTTTTTTTTTTTTTGTGTATCCTAGGGTTTGTTTGATTGTTCTTATGAAGGTTGCTTTTGAGATAGATCCCCAAATTCTTGCGTTTTAGCGTAGTTTCTCTAATCTATATAACGTGTTGGATTAGGTGAATTTGGATATTTCGATCTGCAAATTGGAAAACCTGAATTGTTGTTGGATTTGGGCGAGAAACGGTATTTAGCAATTGGTTTTAATTTGGAGTTGGTGCTGTTGGCGGGATTGAATAGTATAATCAAGTTGGAGGATTGGTGAATGGTTGAAAAATGTAGTGGATTTTGATGATCGATGTGGTTTGGAAGGACAAATTGAATTGAGGATTGATGCGTTTTTCTCTGTTAGAGGATTCAATATTGATGTTTTGTAATGAATCAGCAGTGACGATTGTGGATATTGTGAAGAAATGATGGTTCGTTGATTTGGGTTGAGGCGGATTGGTTTGCTTCAGTTGGAGAATTATTTTGATTTTTGCTGGGTTTCTTTTTTCTTTATCTCGAACAGGTGGATTTGAGCAACGTTTTGGTGGTTGTCAGCCTTGGAATTAGTTGTTGGGATAACAGAAATTTGGGTTTTTAACCGAAGGCAGTGAATTTATGCTTGAAAATGGCTACAATGACTGATTTATCTCCTCCTATCACCGTATTAGAAGGTGTTGTGTACAGTAACGACAATGGGTCATCGGTGGACAATGAGAATTCTGAGGCTCTGGAGAGCTTGAAGCAGATGAATATTGGGAAGCCTCCACGGCATCTTTCGGTTATTCGGCATTGTATGAGTAGTACTCGTCTGCTGTCTGCAGCGGATTTGGTAAGCCATCATATTACCTTTTCACGCTGATGCATTTTCTGAATACATTCATATATTCTTTTTCATGTGTAATTCCTAATATTCTTCTTTTCTCTTGCCCTTGAGCATCTCATCCTCAGTTTTAGGAAATGAATTGTGACTAACGTTTTTTCTTTCTCCCCTGCTATATAGGATACGGACAGCAGGAGTATCGCTACAAATTCTGCAGCAGGTGGGCAGTCTGGTTTTTTACCTGTATTCCGATCTGGTAGCTGCTCTGAGATAGGTCCAAAACAATACATGGAAGATGAACACATCTGTATAGATAATCTACTCGATCATCTTGGAGAAGCTGCGGATATCCCATCACCAGGAGCTTTCTATGGGGTGGGTGACCTAACTATCACTACTGCACCTTGCATATGTCATTTAAGGATGTGCATTCCTCTTGATATTTTGAAAATTCCCTTCTGTTGGTAAGTTTGTAGTAGTTTGGCTAAGGCGTAGTGTGGGGCGTGTCTATGTTGGCATGTTAGTGGTATGTGACATGCAAGTATTGATGGGCACTCTTCTATTTGTGCAGCCAACTATTCAATCATGACCTTTTATATGTGTGTGCGCACCTCATGCTTATCAATATGTCTATCAACTGCCCCTCTATACCCCCTTTTGCTCCGACGCTGTTTGGGGTGGGCATGTCATAGTTGAGCTGGCAATTAGTGCTGGGTGGGGATTGTGTTGGTATGCAAGGGTAGTTAATGCCAGCATATGCCATGGCTGGTTCTAGAGCCATGGTAAAGGGGAAGGCTGATGTCTTGTGAGCAGCCAATCATACAACTTTTGCATATCTACCATTTAAAAGCCAACCCCAAATTGCAGAGAGAGGGCTAAGAATATGGTGATGAGATGATGATGGTGGTTCATCTTGATACATTATGATTTCATTATTCAATCATGTCATGGTTTGTCTAGATGTCCTTTAAAAAAATGCTAACAATTGTAATCCATTGACGGTTTCATCGTAGATTTTTCAGTTTATTTGATCTTTTTCATTAGAGACCATGGGTGCTTCCCATTTTTCATATGGGTCATGGGTGCTATTAGGCAAGCTGCACCTTACCTAATGTATGCAATTTTGTACTATCCAAATTGTGGACCCAAATTTAATGGAGCATAAGCCGAAAATCACACTTATTAGACAATCTTATTTTTTAACCATGTGATTTCACCTGTTGAACTTGGACTGCTGACCATTTTCCTTTTAGATGCACAATTGCTGCAATTTGGCTGTTATGATTGTCCAGTCAGTGTGATTTGTCCATGCTCTATCCACATCAGGCTCATGATTTTGGGGATCCAAATTGGCATGAATGTGTGCCACTGTACAGGTGATGTAGGACAATTAACCACTTGTTCTAAAAGCTCGAACTGATAGAACATGGCGAATCAATCCCTTTATTTCATAGTCCAGGCTCCACATCTCATGGGTTAGGACCTCAGCCAAACCTCCCTTATGAGCCCCACTTCACAGGGGTTCCGCTTTACATGAACCACCTGCTTCACACGGATGAGGCCCGCCTCACACGAGCCACCCGCCTCACATGGGCCGCCCATCCTGAGTGTGCCCCTGCATCCCACAGGCCACCCCACTCGAGTCCGGTGCGAAAATGCCCCTGCATTACTGGGTGAGGCAGAACTTGCCTCATTTAAACTTTTTCTTCTCATAGTTGATATAGTGTTTAGAGCTTACACTGAATCAATTTTTCCTGGTAGACTGACACTTCCTTAGGCGCTTATGGTTTAATATAAGGAAGTAGCTAAACATTCAGTACTTTCCGTGGGCAGGTATTTGATGGTCATGGTGGCTTTGATGCTGCATCATTCGTCCGGAAAAACATTCTTAAGTTTATAATTGAGGATTCTTATTTCTCCACCAGTGTGGAAAAAGCCATCAAAAGTGCATATGTGAAAGCTGATCATGCATTTGCTGATGCCCATTCTCTGGATAGCTCCTCTGGCACGACAGCGCTGACTGCCCTTATTTTCAGAAGGTGAGGACTAGAATTTTTTTTCCAATCCCTTCTGTCTCATATTATTGCTTGGCTGACCTGAATTGAAATTCAGTAGTGCTAAGTTGGTACTTAATCATGCTTTATATGTGTGTGTGTGTGTGAGTCATGCTCACCTGTGCACCTACCCACGTGTGCACCTTTGCACACGTGTCATGGGTGTCTAATCTGAACAGTCCATGTGATGCGGAATCCCATGAAACCCCATGTGACAAATTTTCACCCTGATCTAAAATTCTAGTGGGCCATAGCAAAGAGAAATGCAAATCAAGGGAGGAGACTGTTTTCATTTTTCATGGCCCATCAAAGTTTTAGATCAAAGTAAAACTTGGGCCTGGGGAGGTTTCACGAGGTGCTGCTTCACATGAACGGTTCAGATTTTGGATCCACATCACGTATGATGGGTTCTCAAAAACATTCACACCAGTTCCGTACGAACTGGTGCGCAGGTGAGCATTTCCCTTATATATGTATATATATATATATATATATATATATATATATATATATATATATATATATATATATATATATATATATATATTGCTTTCCTTTTTTGTCGAGTTATGTGTGTTTTAATGTAAGTTACATTATCCACTAATTTGAGGTCATCAATGCACAAACAGACACCTCTGGTTCTTCAGAGTAAATGATAAGAAGCTTGTTTTAGCTACCCCCTTGTGAGTTTTACATCCTTCACAAATGGAAATATTTGTAGAGGAAAATAAATTCTTTACAGATGGAATGTTTTCACATAACATGGGATAATCAAGCAATCATGTGGCTAGGAACTTCTAAGACCTCTAGCCATTCCAAAGAACAAGGGCATAAAATCATCAATGTTAACTGTGATCTGTGATAAGAGGACTGTTCTTCTGTTTACCATCCATGATCCTCTCTTCTACACCATGACTTGGATAACTGCTTTCAGGTTGCAGATCATGGGTGCACAATACAAAATACCTGAATCAAAATCATTGATTTGGTGAATATCTTGCACCATCCCAGTTTGCGATTCATGAGAATCACCAGCCTTCCCCACTTAAATGATGTGTTTTTCACTCGTAAAAATCTGTGATTCCCTATTCTTTTCTTTTCATTATTGTTGAGATATAGTACTCTTCCATACAGGACTATGCTAATAGCCAATGCTGGCGATTGCCGAGCTGTGTTGGGCAAACGAGGTAGAGCGATTGAACTGTCCAGAGACCACAAGCCCAACTGCACTAGTGAAAGACTGAGAATCGAGAAACTGGGTGGCATCATCTACGATGGCTATCTGAATGGCCAGCTATCAGTAGCGAGGGCTCTGGGGGACTGGCACATGAAGGGCCCTAAAGGCTCTGCCTGCCCATTAAGTGCAGAGCCAGAGTTGAAGGAGACAACTCTCACAGAGGAGGACGAGTTTCTAATAATGGGCTGTGATGGCCTATGGGATGTGATGAGTAGTCAGTGCGCGGTGACGATCGTGAGGAAAGAGCTCATGGTTCACAACGATCCGGGGAGATGTTCAAGAGAGCTAGTAAGGGAGGCTCTCAAGCGGAATACATGTGATAATCTAACCGTCATCGTCATCTGTTTTTCCCCTGACCCACCTCCTCGAATAGAGATCTCAAGATCCCGTGTGCGGAGAAGTATATCTGCAGATGGGCTAAGTTTTCTCAAGGGGGTCTTGGAAAGTAATACTCCTATATGATGAAGGATTTATGTTTTTTTTCCCCAGGGAGGTTCATTACAGCCTTTCCAAAATGCTTTTGGATTTGGTGGGGGTGATCTTTTGTGAGATTGCTTCTGCTGGCCTTGGCTGAAATTTCAGCCTTTGGTTAGTAATAAAAATATGTAGGATATGTGATTTTCAGGAATAGGATTTTGACAGTGTACATCTGAGATTACATTATTTGTATCAACGGAAGCGTCCAATTTGTTTCTTTTGTAGTAGGTTCATGGATTTCTCTTACAATAAAGCTTCTTTTTGAGAACCTTGGCTTCTCCCTGGCTTTCTAGTATGTTGCCTACTCTCCTACCTTTTCCAAAGTTCCTTTCTACACCATTTCTCTTGAATTTTCTATTCCTTGTTGCCATTGTCAGCTGTCTATGCATTTTTATCTATTTATTGCAAGTTTTGCTAGAAAAGCTAAAAGCCAATCAACAAAAACCAACTGTGTTCTTAAATATATAAAAATTGAAGAATCATGATATATAAAGCAAAGGTCATGTCTAGTGTCTAGCGGGCTGCAGATGGTAAAAACTCCCCCTTACCTATGAGGTGCAAATGGTAAAAGTTTGCCAATCCACCATTCAAAAGTCAGCCTCAACTCATTGATCATAATCAATGTAATAGACCATCGGATGGCGCAAGATTGTAATCAACATAGGTAATAGTCTATTACATTGCATTTGTGGGAGTTTTGTGATCTGATTACAGGTTCCTTTCCTGAATAGAGGGTTAAGATGATGCGAAGGCCAGCTCAACAATGCATTTGGTGCAAAAGATTCAGGTGCTGTTTGGAATATCGTTGAAATGCAAGACTAGGTGCTGTTTGTAATGATGTTGAAATGCAGGCTCACACATCCACCGAATGCCAATTGGAATCTGCTGACCTGTTATTGCATTCTCATTTGGTGCAGTTCTACTGATGGAAGCATTTGGTGGTACCTACTGCCATCTGCAATTTCCGGAGAAAGCATAGGACTCTGCAAAAAGCATCCTTGGTTGGGCCCTCATATCACCCAAATTTATCTAAAGGTTACATCCAAACGGGCGATAAAGGCCAAGTCATTATGTGCGAAGGAAGATAACCCTTGGAAGTTTAGTGTATCATCTTTGATTCTTTGCCAGTCCTCTTTGTTTCTCCTGATTCTCTACCGCAATATGGAGAGTCGTTGGACATGGCGCAGATCACGAAGTGAAAGGTTCTCGTTTCAATCATTCCCCTAATTTTCAATATTTCTAACCTATAGATGCAAATACAGATACATGCATGCTAAAACACAACCACAAGAGAACATTGATCTGTTGAATGAAGCTCCCTTCATGGCATCTAAGAAATGAAAACAGTACATTTCATCTCAATGCTAGGGAAGTCCATACTGCAAACGTTTTCACCATAGTTATGGTGCAAATGGTTGAAAACGGGCCACACTTGGTGTGTTGATCACATCCACTCCGACCATTGTACACGCGTCTCATGTTTAGGCATTAGCCCAAAATCAGGCCATTCCATGAGTTAGTGGGTCACACCACAGGGAACAATTGAGAGGGAAATGCCCACCCTTGATTCCTGTAGGGGGGGCCCACCGTGTTGTTTATATGCCATCCAATCTATTGATATGAAGTATCTTCTCAGATGATGGGTGACCTCAATAATCATGCCATTATGAAACAAGGGTGGGGCCACAAATCAATGGTGGGCATCCCCTCCCAACTTTTCCCACACATGGTCCACTTGAATAATGGATTGGCCTGATTTTTGGGCAAATGGCCAAGCGTGGAAGGCAGCATGCACGATGGTCTGAGTAGACGTCATCAACACACCTAGTGGGGTCCATTTTCAACCGTTTGCACCACAAGTGCGGTGAAAACACTGGTGCTAGAGGCTTTTTCCTTCAAGATGATGAAGATAAATTCATTGGATGATGCATAGAATGGAGTAATTTGAAGCATTCATGGCACTAACACAGAATCAGAGTAATTTTATATTTAACTATAACCTTCAATATCCCACATGTTGAATCAGAAACAGGTCTTTGTTGCCCTATCCCTAACACGTGGCGGGTGGGGTTGGTGGATCTAGATAGCCCATCTTGTGGGTCCTAGCTGTGGGTGGTCCAGGGTTGAAGATCAGAACGAACAGGCAGTCCAAGCCATCACTTCTTTCCTATTGAAGATCGGTTAGACATCAATTAGGCAACTCCTTTTTTTCTTTCTTCCCCTCAGAATCCACAAGAAATGCTAGTTATCAAACAAGAAAAAAGTCAGTCGTGCAACAGATTGCAGGTTCTCTGCCTATTTGTATCTTGCAGCGGCCAGTCATTCATGTGTTGTATTGGTTTGTACATAATGGAAATATTAAATGAAGCGCCAATGTGTGAAATTGTCAGAGACTCGAAAATGATATGCATTGGCAAATGATTTCTATTCTGGTGATAGATGAATATGAGGTAACCCTGCATATGTGTATACCTCATCCTCTGCCTTTCCTTAACCCTCCTTCATTTGCATGCTCTTTGGGAGGGTTGTGGAGTTGGTACTGGGTGGGACCTTGTTGGCATGTGAATGTTATCATGGTCGTGGAGCCATGGTCAGTTTGAGAGCCTGAGTAAAAGAGAAAGGTTGATGTCTCGTAGGCAGCTTATCACAAAAGAATTTCCAATTTACCATTTAAAAGGTGACCTAAAATGATGGGAAAAAGACTAATGACGATGATGACGACGACGATGAAGGTCACGAAGCATATCAGATTACATACTAGGGAGTTACTCAACAATTTCTTTAATATATCTATGAATTCATCCAAAAACAAATGGTGAAAACCGATAGTTCTGATTTTCGGGCATTAATGACAATTAACACCCATCATTAGAGTACATGTAAAGAGATCCATACAAAAACAATACATTTCCCAATACAATTTATAAAAGTACAAGAAAAGAAGCAAATGGGCAAAAGAACTATAGCACACACTACACAAATGCAGACTCTTGAATTTAAGGCTGTGTTTGGATGTTCAATCAAGTTAATTTGCAGTAATCCATTTCATCCAAAAAGACAAACTTGCCCTCGAAATGAAGTTTATAATCACTTCAAGTCTTAACTTGAAATGCAGAGAGTTGCAATCAGGGGTTTGATTGTCCTCGGTCATTGAAATGGTGTCACCTCCACTTTTGTCATTGCTTCTATAATCAATTGTATGAATTGCAATCCAGTTCAATTGAGCATACCAAACACGCTGTAAGGCTTCCCATTCAAACCAAAATCTTAAACAGGGCCTTTGTCTTCCCCTCAAACACGACAAAACGAGCAAAACAAAGAAATACAGCCGCCTTGTCCCACCCCCTCGAAATCACTGTCTTCATGAAGATAGGACCACATTGATGCTTTTTAACCCATCTTCTGAAAGATGCCAGAGAAATTGGGTATCTTGTCAACATGCTTCAGTGCCCGCTCGGCGATCTGCCGGGTCCGATAATCACCATGACGGAAAGCATCAACCAGTGCCGTTGCCATTTTCTGATCACCAGAAATTTCAAATGCAATATCTTCTTTTCTCAGAATCCTCTCGGCAGCCCATATAGCCCGTTGCCGGAGGATCTCCGTCCGGTTCTCAAGCAAGACATCAAATATCGGCCTAATCCCCTCAGCCTCACATAAGACATTCACGCCTTGCTCGACGTTGACCTCATCATCCAACAATGTGCACAGTGCTGCAAGCGCTGCCTCCGCCACCTTCACGTTTGTGTGATCCAAACACGCTACCAGCTTCCCCACCGCTCTTCCTTCCAATAGACAGAAGGACTCCTTCAACGAACATATCCCGCGGTGGACCTGGCACAGCCCAGTGCTCACCGGCTTCCGACTAAAACAAGGAAAGATTGAACAACAGAAGCCAGTCTCTGGCATATCTGGTACTTTTGTCAGACGTTTCGACTCTTGTGAGAGGTTCTCCAATGCCATCGCGGACAGAGTCTGTACCTTGTCGAGCCCATTCGACTGAAGCAGATCAGTGAACAGTGCAGCAAGATTGTGCTCCTGGGCAAGAGCAACAGCTTTCGGGTCATCAGCCAAAACAAATGTGAGCCTTGCCAGGATGCCAGCAAGTCCTTCTAGATATGGAGTGACAAATCGGCTACTACGGGACTCCCCCTGCCGCATCCTCAGCACCTTTGAGATGACCAACACAAAGACACCTTCTTCCATCAACCGATGTGTAAGGCCCGAATCCCTCTCTGGAAGGTTGGCTAACAGCCCAACTGCAGACGCTTGCTCTTCCATGATCCCTTCGTTTTCTGAGATGACTTTGATCAGGCTGCCGAGCTGGCCTGCTGTGCCACGTAGGGCATCTGCAAGCTCTTGACCCATGTGAGGTGAGAGGTGATGGAGAAGCTTTATGGAAGCTACACGCAGATCCCTCTGGGAAGCTTCAATGAACTGAATTAAACTGATTGTAGCACCAGAGCTTTTAATGGCAGAAACTATATTCAGAACCGATGCGGGAGAAGCTGTGAGCCCAACAAGGACTTGAAGTAGCTTACACTCAATGTTGGGACCCGTGTTGCTGATCAGATGGAGTAGGTTGTGGACTATGTCTTCTGAGACGAGAGTCTGGTTGTTGGGACCAATGGGAATGGATTCAAAATCACAGCCGGAGCTCACAACATTGGCAAGAACCGTTGCGGAGATTTCTTTCAGCCTCATGGGAAGCTGATTGACACCAACGGTGAGGAGATCTTTGACAAGTGGGGGAAGGATCCCAGCCTCGATTAATACCATGGCACTTGGCTCGCATGATGAGATTTGGTTAAGAGCCTTGAGGGCAGCTTCCCTCGCCTGCATACTGCCACTTCTCATCACATCGATCAGTGATGGACCCACCATCCTGGCCACAAAAACCTTCACATCAGCACTCAGAACCAGCTCTCCAAGGTATGAAGCCATGGTCAATTTGGTTTCAGGTGAACCTACAGCAATCCACAAGCGAACGGTGAGATTAATAGTTTGCTGACTTTGTACCAAAAACAAGGGCAGGTATGTCAGGCACTACAGTGTCCTGATGCAGTTTGTGCAAGTGGGGTCCAAGGTCCAGTGATCTAAACTGTTGATTAACGGATCCACCATGGATGCGGGACTCACCAAGTTCATCTAGATTTGAAGATCCTAGCCATCCAATCTTCAAAAAATTTCCCAACTGCTGTAGTTTTCCTGACCGTCTATTTGTAGATCACCGCTCAATGGACCAGGATCTTCCAATCTTGGAGGTTTCTAGTGCATCTCCAATTCATAGTGAGGCACATCAGCTCAACAGTCTGGATCACTGAACCTTGGAACCAATTTGAATAGACTGCATCGGCACCTTCACATCTTGATGCAACAGCACTAAAATTCCTTTGGAGTTACATGATGATATTCAATGGCATAAATTATATAAACATTAACACAGATTAGTATAAAATGAGAAAAAGAAAAAAAAAAAAAAAAAAAAAAAAAAAAAACCTAGATAGGTAGTTAATTAGAACATAACAGGTAAACTAGTAAAGAAGAATGCTAAGATTGTCCTAAAAGGTGTAACAATGTTTCTCCATCGTTCATCTCCGGCACAACAATTTTCTGGAAAAGTGGTTTCCATGTCACAGGGTTTTATGAACATGACTACAACTTGCAAGCAAACAAGGAGTATTTTGTCAAAGAAAACTCAGCAGATTTGCACCATATTAACCAGATTGAATGAAGTTTAAAGCAGGGCTGTTAATGTTTCAGGCTGGGGTTTTTTGGGGCCCAGACGTTGAAGTGGACAGGCAGAGCTACCTCAAATTTTAGATTTTTTTCTTGGCACGGGCCTGGCCCATTGACAACCCTAGGCTTACCTAAATCCAACCCATGTCAGCTGACTCCACAAGCTCATTCTTACAACTTAATTTGACTCCTATAATTAATAAATACCCACCTATAAGAATTGAAGATGAAGTTATGTTTATAATGACAAGTATCTATGATATTTGAAAATATAGCAGCATTTTATTGACAGCTTCAGAAAAATGATATGTACCTGCTAATATCCTGATATTCTCAAAAAATCTCCAAAGCCCCAATAGTATCAGGATACTATCCCGATAATATCATGATTATATTTTGATATTCTAAATTCAATCTCTCTTTATTTATTTATTTATTTTTTATTATTATTATTATTATTATTATTTACAATTTACTTTTTTCTTTTTGTATTTTTATCTTTAATTTTTTTTGTGACATTTTCCCAAATCTAGCCCAAGAAAAATCCCATATTTCAAGATTTTCCCCAAAATAAAAAATAAAAAATTCCCTTCCTGGAAATTCCCAAGAATGAGATTTATCATCATGTTTATTCTAAACCTTCCAAGCAGCACACATCTGAAGAAAAGGCATCATCATCATCATCTAAGCCTTATCCCAACTACTTTGGGTCAGCTGCATGAATCATTTTCCACCATTCTACTCTATCAAGGACCATAACTTCAGTTAGATGATAAGTCATCAAGCCTTTTCTTTCTACCTCCACCCATGTCCTTTTAGGCCTTCCCCTTGCCCTTTTAGAGCCTTCAACTTGTATCGACTCACTACTAACCAGTTGCACATGACTAGACCATCAAAGTCTACTTTCCCTCATCTTATTACATATTGGTGCTACTCCTAAGAATTGTTCGGAGCATCCCCAATATTATCGAAATATCCCTGATATTATCCGTATCTCTAGCTCCACGATACCAATAACACTGGTAGTGATACCGATAACATTAGTAGAATAAGAAATTCCAGGTATCAGCAATGTATCACTCAATATCGCCAATGTATCACCAATATTTTCAAACCGTGTAAATTTCAGGCGTCGCTTGTATCGTTAATATTTTCGACTGCATAAATTCCAGGCGTTGCTTGTATCACTAGTGTATCGGTGATATTTCGATAATATTGCCAATACATCAATATTGCTATAAATCTGTTTATTAAAAAAAATTCCATTAATTTTTTTATGGGTGCATGGTTTATGCAATGTTTAAATTGTCAAGGACATTATCATTATCACAACATGGGCGATACCGAACCACAATCTTTTGTTTCCTTTCCAGTTGTCACCAATTTCTCAGCAAAATATCGTGTGTTGTCAATATTTTGAAATATCGACGGATGTTTGGATGAAAGGTTGGATGGATAGATGGGATTGATGGACTGATTTCTTACAACGACACATGCTTTTAGGCCCCAATTAAATAGAAACTCAGTATGTATGTATTCTTTTTACAAAATTTTTTATTCCTAAATATATAAATGTGTATTTTAGCTTCTCGTGAAGTTTCATTGAAAATTTCACCATTTTCCCCATTTTCCCCAATGTTTCCCCTCATTTCTAGTTATCGGCAATATTATCAACGATATCGATATGATTTCCATATCCCCAGCCAGCGAAACTTGTAGCGATACCGATACTTTGAACACCGCTCCTAAGTTCCCTCAAATGCATCTATTTCTATTTATATCCTTCCTCGTCTTCGCACTCATCCCATCTCAACATCCTCATTTCAGCTACACATCCTATCAAGGGCCTTACTTCATCTTATTACCTATTGGTGCTACTTTCCCTCGTCTAAAGAAAAGACGTCCACATTCCAAAAACTAAGAGGCAAATATATATGAAGATATATACCATCAACATTGTCATAATGCAAGAAAGTTCTAACAGTGGATAATCTCCAAAAAAGAAAGTTCATTCTCCCGAATGTGTGCGTCATGTGTTATCAAAATGCAGAATCGTGGCCTTTTCCTTCACTGTTCTTTTGCTGGAAAGATGTGGGAAGGGTTCCTTAATCTGTTCGGAGTGGATTGGGTGGTTCCCAGCTGTATGGAAAGTTTTTTACATAGCATGGGATGGTGAGGGAAAAGGAAAGGTTGGAAAATATGTTTGGTGTATGTCACTTCTAGCAGGCCTATGGTGTCTTTGGATAGAAAGGAATGATTGTTGTTTCAGAAATCAGCAAAGGAATGCTTCAGCGATCTTCCAAAAGGTGAAATCTCTTATTAAGGAGTGGGCGTATGCTTCTAAGTTAGTTGAGCAATTCCCTGAGAATTGAGTCAAAGTTGTAATTTTCTTTTCAGTTTTGTATTCTGTTTCTGGTTGCGGCCTCTCTTTTTTAAATAAAATCATCATTGTTCGAAAAAAAGAAAGAAAACAAAAAAGAAAAAGAAAGAAGAAGTCATAATTCACTAGGAATAAGCACTAGGCAATTATATGGATTAAATTTCTACAGAGAAAATAAACGAAAGGCTGAAAAGAATAAAAGCACCTTCAAGGAGGAGTGTAAGGAGAGGTTGCAGTCTGCCATTTTCAGCCATCTGCAGCACATTTTTTTCGCACTTCTCCAGATTCTCCAGTGTTTTTTCAGCTTTCTCGATAGCCAAAATGTTCTCCGACTTACTGCTTGTCATTCCAACTAATATAAGAATTGCCCCATTTACCTGGCCAATCTTTTCACATAAAGATTCAGATTCTGACAACTCATACAGCAAAGACACAGCCTCCTCCCTCTCCTGGGAATGCTCATGTGACAAGAATTTAACAATTGTACGTATAGTATCCCCTTCAGCCATAGCTGCCTGTAAAATGAGAAAAAGAACAGTACAAAGTCCATGAGCGAAATGCAATGGCTACCTGCGAGCCTCAAATGCCAGTGTTACAAGATCTGGAATCTTCATTTGGTGCATGACATCGTCTATGTTCTGTGGCCCAAAAATAAGCCAGTTTTTACACCATGGGCTACACACGTATGGAAAACATCACTGCTTAAAAAAGTTGACCAAAAGGCCACATTTGATGCATGTGCACCCACTCATGCCTGGAATGGTCTATTCTCAGGCCATGACACATGTGGGGCTCACCTCATGAGCCACAGCAGGACTCATTCCTATGAAGATGTGGATCATCTGATTGGAAAAAAAGAACAAGAAAACCTGTCGACAACCTTATTGTCAGCATCATCCTCTGCCACTACATGAAGGGTTTCAAGTGCTTTACATCGGACTCTCCTACTGCTGCTCTTCAGCATGTTAACAATCATGGGTATTAGTTCTGCATTACGGACATCATGCTTACTAGACCTGCTTTTCTGGCACATGTTCTCAATATGTCTTAAAGCCTGCAAAACATCGTTCTCTGAGCTGCCCAAAGAGAGTGATCTACCAGCAATATCAAGCTGAGCAGCTCCATTTCTTGCATGCCATTCTTCAATTGTATTTCGTAGAGCTATACTTGGGTTCAGATCAGTGCTTCTTAGTTCTTTCAACGTCAATGGGCAAACCGGCTTCCTTCCACTCTCCTTACATTCCTTGAACCATTTTTCGATTGCTGCGCGCTCGAAAGTGTGCCCGTTTTCTAAGGTAACAGGATCCCGCATTACTTGTTTTGTAAGAGGACAGATGAAGGAATCATAAAGAGGCTCGATGTGTGTTCGTTCAGGGTGAGAACTCCCCTCATCAGAGGGACTACCAGGTACATAACTTCCCTCCCAACCATCTGCCATGTCTTCTGGAGACCTACTCCAAAAGGGAAATGCACCACAAATTAGAGCCTTCTCAAAGTAAAAGATCATATTCCAGATTAGACCTCCTAATGGTGCACATTGTATGACAATGTAATACAGTGTCTTTCACTTCTTGCCATCTGTTCACTTTCTATGACAATGAGATAACTAAAAAGCATTGGGTTAGTAGAATAGTTTAGGAAAGGTTTTCATGCTATATATAACATGATGTTTAGAGTTTTCTAATCTAGAGGTTAGTTTAAGTTAGTTTCTTTATTTGAAGTTGAGCCAAGTTTCTAAGTTAACTTGCTCAACAAGTTACCCTAGTTAGAGTCCTTAATTCTTTAGTCAAATGTTGTTCTCAATCTGTTTCCAATTTGGATTGGGTTGATTTAAGAAATGATACAAAAGATCTTCAATTGTAGGCAAGTTTTATATAAATCTAAAGTCCATTTTTGGAGTGTAATAATGTATATTTAAGTTGTTACAGCTAAAAATTTGTGGTTGGACCCTGAGATGAGCCAACCATTCTACTCTAGGTGTGCCAACCGGCAATACACTGCTAGCCATAATTGGCTAGGTCGTTCATCCAATGTTGTTGCTTTGAAAGAAGTCGGGGTGCTAAAAGCAAGCGCAAGCTCTGGATACATTAACATGGGATAACATCACACAATCTGATCTTATTATGGTGACCTTTGGGATATACATCTGGTGTTTGGTAAAGGGCATTGGTGAGAACCCTATTGTTCCTTACAGCCAACTACTCGAGCATGTCCTTTCTCCCAGTAATGGTACATTTGTGTGCCACAGGACCAACTTGGGTGCTGTGTGTATTACCTGGTACCAGAGGAACCATCTCATGCTTAGGGGGCTACTTTAAAACTGCACTCAACATCAACTGTTCAAAAATTCACCTTTGTGGGTAACCCAGAGAAGTTGTCTAAGGTGCAATGTGAGGCCTGACCATGTTGGCATGTGAGTCACTTTGGTAATTATGTATCAATGCTACCAACTATTTTGTCCAGCCAACTACTCAATCATGGGCTTTCATGGAAGAGAGTGCTTTTAGCAAAGCAGTTTGTGTAGCAATTGCCCCTCCATGACCCTACTTCGTTTGCTCACTTCATGGGGCATGCATGTGATAGTTAAGCAGGGGTGCACGATAAGTGACCTTGTTCAAAGAATCGGTTTCAGATTACATATTGCACGCTTGGAATAGCGAAATATCGTGGGAACCATTGTGAAATATTGCATGTATTGTGTTATGCATCACAGTTTGAGGGCTGATGGAATTTTAGTGAACTTTAGGAGATGTTAAAGAGACATGATTACAAACTTAGAATTCAAAACATTAGTCTTCCATTGTTTAGGTAACAAAAACATGTGTTGTAGGCCATTAATGATGCAGTTATATTCAAAATGAGTTCATATCATTCAAATGCCATATAATACAAGCAATAAAACATGAAAACATAACTAAATACTAAAAAAACCAAGCTTGGCCTCAGATCTACATAGATTTATATTTGGTTTCTTTCTAATCTATTGAGAGAGAGAGAGAGAGAGAGAGAGAGAGAGAGAGAGAGAGAGAGAGAGTTTAAACAAACTTTTCTTGCCTTAAGGGTTTTGGCCCAAATTCGCTCTCAAAATGTGATTTTCCCACCAAATTCGTGTTTTGATGCGAAACAACTCGAGTGTTGTTAAAAACACACCAAGAAACACAATCCCAAAAAACTTGGGCCAAAAAAAAAAAAAAGGACTTTTCTATTTTATGGATTTTTTATTCTCTATTAAATATCACATGTATTGCTGAGGTTGATCGATACTTACAAAATAACACAACTATTGATCAATATGGTGCATTCTTGTTACTTGACCCTCGCCGATTGTTAAGAGCCTAACCACTACACCAAAATCCCCAGGATTGATGGAATGAGTCAAGCTAGGCCCTTTAAACCATATCTTAACATATCACCACGCTCCACAAGCGACACTTGCGGTGGCCCACTTTCTGGTGGCACTCACTGTGACCTCATTTCCAGGTAGCCCTTCCACTTTCGGATGGCATGGCAGCTGCACCCTAGTTGTCCAAGTAGCCCTTTCCACCCTAAAATGGCATGTCGGTTGCACTATGGTTGTCTAGGTAGCCTTTTCCACCTTGTGGCAGGTTTCACTTTGGTCTAGGCTGCCCTTTCCACAAGTTGCCCCGTCTGTCACTCAAACACAGAACATGGTGTTGGTTTTGAAACCAATTTTTAAGAACCTAACTAATATGCAAAAAGCCCTAGCATTGATGGAACACTTCATGCTAGGCTCTTTAAGTAGGATCATACACCAATATAACTGTGATAAAATGAATATCACGATATATCAACATGGATCGATGATTTTATATATATA
Organism: Magnolia sinica; assembly: GCF_029962835.1. Lineage (NCBI taxonomy): Eukaryota > Viridiplantae > Streptophyta > Magnoliopsida > Magnoliales > Magnoliaceae > Magnolia > Magnolia sinica. The sequence continues at coordinate 39,519,610 of NC_080574.1, forward strand.
TATATATATATATATATAAAACCCCCATGCCTTGTATCATGACCTAAGAAACCAATAGTATCGACTGATACCATCGGTACATCAAACACTGTTAAGTGGGAACATGTTGGCATGTGAGTGGTTTCATTGTGAGCCTTTGCTTGCCATGTACGATTCAAAGACCCCGGGCACAAAAGGGAAGGTTGATGTTTGGTTGGCAGCCAAGCATAGAACCACCAATCTACCATTTGATAGCCAACCATGAACTAGTTAGAGAAAGGCTAAGATGATGATGGAGGTAGTGAATAGGTTTTAAAAGTCCTCTAGCAGTAAGTTGGAAGTTGGGAATGTTTTAGAATTGGAGAGTTGGATTTTTTTTAGTTGTTTAGGTGGCAACAAATCTGGCCCTAAGACGAGTTATGGATCTTAAAATGATTTCTTTTTTCTTTTTAATTTGTATTCCATCCTCTATGCAGTCTTTCTCCTAGCTATGTGCTACATGGCTGAAATTTAAGCCCCTTATATAATCTATTGTTCTCTCCACTTGTTTTGAGGAATTGTTTGTAGGGATTACAAAATCTAGTAAAAGGAATTTCTTCTTGTTTCTCTGCAGTAGCAAGAGGCATCATATGAAGAAATTGTCACCCAAAAGGTATGTAGTACCAAATTTATCATGCTACTTCATATTCAATGCATTCTAGATTAATAGGAACTAAATGAATGCCATTGTAGCTCAAGGGAAGGCATTCTTTGCTTCAACGTCGTGTTAGCATGTCTTCCATACGATGGTCCACATGCACGCACATACATGGGCATGCATGTGTGTACGACCACTTCATTATTTGGAAAACTTGGCTCCCAAGTTTCAAAGCCTAATCATAAAAAGAAACTTCACATTAGGACAAGCTAACATGTGCAATGAAGGAGAGTCCATGTAGGACTTGGTTTCTTTGATAGTTAACGTGATCCAAGTCTATAAATAGGAGAGACCCTTGGCCTCTTCACAAACAATGTGAGGCTACCCATCTATTGCACATGCTTGAGGGAGAAAGGCGAGAAGGTGAGCTAATGAGGACATCACTTGACGTACACCTTTGCGTATGTATCAAAGGAGGAGGTGCGCCGCACCGATTTCCCTTTGGCTTCCCATCACCTTTGAAGCAAAATCGTCTTCTTCCTTTTTCTAAACCCTAACCTAAACCTAGAAATCCCCAACTTTCCTATTTTCCCAAACCCTAACTTCTCCAATTCTTCAATTCACCCAAAATCCTTACACCCCTTCTATCCGAAACCTTAATTGCCATATCCTAACACCTAAATCCTTTAATCCCTTCTCCCAATCTAATCCCATAAACCCACATTCCTAGTTTTCCTCAATTTCCCTAACCCTAATTTTACCCTAGGTAGTATTAGATCTCCTAATTTGAAATAAACTTTTCCCTATGCTAATTGGATGTCCCTACATTCATGAGATCCTAGTTTCCTTTATTTAATGATCTTGTACAATGATGTTTGGTAACCTAGGCTAGGATTATGCATGATATTCTTTTGGTTTTTTTAGTATTTGTGATGATAATGGCAAGTTTCAACGTTGTCATGTGCGATCAAACATTCGCATATGTGATCGTATGTTCACAGATCGCATGTGCGATCACTGCACATGCGATCGCATATGCCGCATGTGCCATGATATGCGATCGCATACAGCATATGCGATCGCATAGTTGCCAACAGTAAAAAATCTGACCGTTTTCTGACCGTTGGAATTTTTTATTTTATTTTTTTTTAAATCTTAATTTTTTTCTCTATAAAAAGGGACTCTAAGCACTCCTACATGCACTCAAAGCTTAAACTCTCTCTATCTCTATTTTGCTCTCTTACACTCTCTCTTACACAATTCCAAGCCCTAAGCTCCACTCCTCCATCTATATTTCTTTCAAGAATCAAGATTGAAGTTTTAATCAAGGCCAAGGGACAAGTACATAAATCCACAAGGATTCAAGAATCAAGATTCAAGAGACATTACAAGACAACCAAGCTCTCCATCCATTGAATTGAACTCTCTTTCTAATTTCTAATTTTTCCAAGTTATAAATATTCACACAACACACCCACCACTCTCTCTTTCTATCTCTCTTTCTAGTTTCTAATCGATTATCTATCTCTCTTTCTATCTCATTCTCTCTTAAAGTTTCATACTATCCAAGTTCTAGTTTTTTAACAACTTCTAACATTTTTTTTTTGTTTGTTTGTTACCTTGTTTCAAGTTACAAGTTAGTGTTGTGTTAGTAACTTACTGTTACAACTTACAACTTACAACAATACAACTTTACAAGTCTATATTCTACATAATTCTAGAATCAAGATCAACACTCAAGGGTCAAGGACTCAAGGCAAAAATGAAGACAACTTAGACAAGAAGTGAAGATTGAAGAATTTAGAACCACTTTTTAAATTTGTAATTGTAATTTTGTTTGTGTAAATCTCTCTCTCCCCCCTCTTTGCTACAAGTCTACAAGTGTAACTCAACTCTCTCTCTCTCTCTTTCTCATTTTCTTTTCCCTCTTCTTCGCCCTTTCTACAAGTGTAACTCAACTCTCTCTCTCTCTCTCTCTCTCTCTCTCTCTCTCTCTCTCTCTCTCCCAAGTCCCATCTCTTTAGTCTCTTACTTTACTTTACTTTTTAGTTTACTTTCTAGTTACTTTTTAGTACTTGACTACTAGCAATCAATACACACACTACCAACATAATGTCTTCTTCCCAATCTTCCTCTTTGAAACCCAAGTCGAATGACTCGGGTTAGAAGTATGGGCACTATCGTAGTGTTTCGGATAAGACTCACATAGTATGTGAGTTATGTGGGTATGTGAGTTCTGGTGGCATTGCAAGGCACAAGCAACACCTTGCACATTTACTGGGGTCAAATGCAAAAGCATGAGACAAAATTACTTCAGAAATCCAAAGGGAGATCATGGAGTATATAGAAAAACAATCAAAAAAGATATGCGATAGTGCCTTACGTCAGGAGGAATATTTGAAACAAGATGCATATGAAGATATAAACGTAGTTAATGTACATGAAAATAGTCTCACTCCTTCTACTTTGACAGGTTGGTCTAGACCACAAGTACAACCAACGATCTCAAAAAGAGCCCGAGGGTATGGGCCCATGGATAGATGGTGTAAACCACACCCCGAGGATGTGATGGACCAAAGAGGTAGAGGCAATGGGCTAGCTCAAACAACTTTAGAAAACCAGTATGAACAAAAAGATAGGAAAACCACTATTCAATATATTGCTAAGTGGTTTTACCAAACTGGCATTGCTTTCAACGCCGTTAAATCGAGAAGCTTCAAAGTAATGGTTGAGGTTATAGGTCAATTTGGACCTAGGTTTAAACCTCCTTAATATCATGAAATGAGGAAGACATGCCTGAAAACTAAAGTTGAATATACGTGATCCTTTATAACTGAATATAAGGAATCGTGGAAAACATATGGGTATTCACTAATGGCAGATGGATGGACCGATAGATCCGGTCGGTCTCTCACTAATGACAATGTTCTTAAAGTCCGTGGATGCATCGGGCCATTCACACACAGGAAAATACTTGTTTAGTTTACTAGATACTGTAGTTGAGGAAATAGGTAAGGAATATGTTATACAAGTAGTTACAGACAACGCAGCCTCGTATGTAATGGTCGGACGTCTTCTTATGGAGAAGAGGCGTCGTTTATTTTGGACCCCTTGTGCGGCCCATTGTGTTGATCTTATGTTAGAAGATATAGGTAAGTTATTTATAAGTGTGATTGGAAGGGCTAGAAGAATCACGGTCTTTATATACAAACACGCCCTTCTTCTCAGTCGAATGAGAAAACACATTGGGGGTAACTTGCTACATCCAGTAGTCACCCGTTTTGTTACAGTCTTTTTAACACTACAAAGATTACATACAAATAAACCAGAACTTAGAAGCTTTGTAGTGTCCGCCAATTTTACAAGTGGGCCTTGGTCAAAGAAGGCTAAAGGGAAACAGGTTCAATAAACAATCATTTCACAAAGTTTTTGGACACAAGTGGTAAAAGCATTAAAAGCATCCGAGCCCTTAGTCACTGTGTTGCAATTGGTAGATAGAGATGAGAAGCCTGCAATGGGCTATATATATAATGCGATGGGGATGGTGAAAAATAAGATCATGGACCATTTTAACTATAGAGACCGTGATTACAAGCCAATTTTAGATATTATAGATAGAAGATGGGGCAACCAAATGTCATCTCCATTGTATTCGGCTGCTTACACCTTAACCCGGCTTGTTTATTCGCTTCTGCTAATCCAGCAGAAGCACTTACTATGCATATGGTTGGATTTATAGATGTCTCGGAAAGAATGATTCCAGATAGAGAAGAACATGACAAGATCTCAACTATGCTGGACTTATATACAAAAAGTGAAAGGATATTCTCAAGGGATATCGTAATAAGGCATTGGACAATGAAATTACCCAGTAAGTACTATGAATGTCAGTCTTAGTGTCTTACAAATAGTTTTTCTACAAAGTGTCTCAAACCTACTTAAATTGTTTTTCTCAACTGACTAGTGGGTTGCCTATGGAGTGGACCCGAACAGGAAGAATCTAGCTCTAAAGAAGCTGACTATGAGGATTCTTGGAGTCACGTGTTCTGCCAGTGGTTGCGAGCGCAATTGGAGCACGTTCGAGGCGGTAAGTTTATTAATTGTAAATTTCAATTTTTTAGTGTAAGACCTAAACTAAATTAATTACCTAAATAGCTAATGCCAAATGCGCTTTCTTTCATGTAGATTCAGACTAAGAAAAGGAATCACCTTGAATATAATGAAAAATTGCGAGAACGATTCCAAGCTAGGAAAGAAAAGCCTGATTTCTTTGACCATATCTGCTTAGATGAGTTGGAAGCAGATAACGAGTGACTCGTAGAAACGAAGGACCCGATATTTGCTGGAGAGGGCCTGACATGGGCGCAAGTTGAAGATGCCGCATAGAGTCGATAGCTAGTGAAGGTACTACTCGAAAGCGAAGGATGGAGGGAGCTGGGGGGCGAGTAGTAGCCATCAACTCGTTAAAGAGATTAAGGAGATGGTAATAATGATCAAGCTGAAGATCCACCATTGGATGTTGATGAAGTATTAGTATATACAGATGATGAAGAAACGGAAGAAAAAGAAATGTATGTGGAAGAAGAAGATGACTCGGATGATGATGGTAATGATGGTGGTGGTGGTGATATGCCACAATGGCAAATAGATCATTGTATATAGTATATGATTAGATGAATAATAAATAAATAACTTCTTCATTTTGTTTATTAAGTGTGTTGATGTTGATTGTTGATGTAGCGTTGATGTTGAATGTTGATATTTCATATTTGTTAAATGTTAAGTCAACTATATTGTAGAATATAGAATTGTTGATGAATGATGACTTAATATTTAATTCATTATGTAATTGGTTTTATTTTACTTACATTAAATGTATTGCAAGGGCCAATGGCATATAATAATTTATTCATTTTTTTCTTAATTTATCCCTATTTTTCTGATTTTTTTTTTTGAAAATTTTAACAAAAAATAAAATAAAAATGTGTGACCACATGCGATTGTGTGATCGCATATGTGCACAAGCATATGCAATCGCACATGATCGCATATGCGATTTAACAACATTGGCAAGTTTTATATTTTTTGTTAATTACCTTAACTTTGCTACTTGATCTCACATCATATTTGGTTCATGCATCGGTCCTACATCATGAGCCAAGGGCATCCACATGTGTAGGGCTGAGGGAGCAACAATCAGGGTTGTTCATCATCAAGACCTACCACCTAGAGGAAAGTCGTGCATCGTCGGTTCGGCATATGGCTTAAGGTATGTGGCCAATCTCTTTTCCTAGTATGTGGTTTTCTAGTTGATATGATTGCATATGTATGCATTTCACATGATCCTAGTTATAGAATCATAACCAAAGATTAGATTCCATGAATAACTAACACATTCATAGTATCGGGTTCACGCCAACTTACCTACTAAAAGAAAAAAAAATAAAAAATGATATCATATCAATATCTAGTGCAGAGAAACAAATGTTCATAGTCTGGAATTTTATTTTTATTTTTTAAAAAAGGCTTATCAATTACCTTGCAATGCTTTATACATGAAAACTAGAGCATACGATCAATTAGTGTTCACAGTATCGATATCGTAACATGTATCGATGACCGGGGATACGGAAACATGTATCAATATCACCAATATTATCATTATACTCGGAAAAATATCATTATCCGAAGGAAACATTTGGGAAATGTTGGAAAAAGGTGGAATTCTTCAATAGAACTTCAAGATATGTTAAAAGACACGTGTAGGAATAAAAATGTTGTAAAAAAAATATACATAATAAGTTCCATTTTATAAGGGCCTAACCATGTGTTGTCGAAAAAATCATATAAAATAAATATATAAAATTTGTAGCCCATCAATAGATTGGCCGACACTCATTCATCATATATAAAATTCTCACATTAATTACCAATGAAAAACACATATTTTCCAATATAAAAATGGAAAATTTAGGATTTCACTGATCTCTCCCATTTTTCACTTAAGGGCCTGTTTGGTTAACCATTTACCACCAAAAAATAAATAAATAATGATGGGGACATCACAATGATTATTTTAATATCTATTTAGATTGGAGGGAACATAGGTATAGGTAAGTCTGCCTCGAAAACTGAAATTGCATTGGACAGTATTGCCTTTGTAAAATCCATAGGCCCCACCATGATGGATGTTTCTGATCCACAACATCCATCCATTTTACTAGCTCATTTAAGGGCACAAGCCCAAAAATGAGGTAGATTGTATGCTTAAGTGGACCACACCACCAGTATCAAGAGGGATAATAACTTCCACCGTTAAAAGCTGAAATTCATGTAGGACCCACAGTGATGTTTATCAATCGTCCAACCCGTTCATGAGATCATAAAGTCATTGATGAACTAAAAACACAAATATTAGCTTGATAATAAAAAAAAAAACCATTGTGGCCCCCAAAAAGTTTCCAACAGTAGGTGTTAGATTCCCACCGTGATTTGTGGTGTGGTCCACATGCGCTTTGGATTTGCCTCGTTTTTGGGCTCATGCCCTAAAATGAGCTGATAAAACGAATGGATGACATGGATCAAACACATACATTAAAGTGGTATAGTTGTCAACATCATCTAGGAAGCTTACATGAATTTAGAATGGTAAATAGTTATTACCCATTTACCAGCATTTACTACGGTAAACGATTAACCAAACAGGCCCTAAATATTAATTTTTTGCCACAAATCCATCTAAATGCATGACAATCATGCATGGACATGGATTTCCATTGCAATCCATGCTAACATTTGAAAAAAAAATAATTTGAAGTTTATATGAATTTTTTGTCACTTTTGAGTTTCAGCCTATGTCCATCTTGAGTCGAGATTTCTTCCCAAATCCAAACTTTGATTCAATAAAAATGAAGAGAGATTAAAGATTTAAAATCACCTAAGGAACAAAATTCCAAAAAAAAAAAACCCAAAAAAATGGAGATTTTTTGGGCTTTTAGAAAATTTCCTAATTTTCTGTTAATTTTCACTCATTTATTGATATTTAACCCGTTATTGGGGATACTATCACTATATCAGAGATATTATCAATTGTATCACTAATGCCAAGGAACTTGTATATATATAGCCAATCAATAGATCAACAACACTCATTCATATATAAAATTTCTACATTAATTACTAGTGAAAAAATACTATCGATGGCATCACTAATACCAGGAAACTTTTACAAGGGATTCTTCTCAAAATATTAGCAATATTTGAACATTTTTAAACTTCCAGTGGTTTCAATATTGCCGACCTAGCGATATCAATAATATCGGCAATATTGCTAATAATATCGCCAATATTTAGAACACAACCACCGATAACCCTTATCTTCTTCGAAGTCCATTTATAAGGCCATAAGGGGGTTCTTAGATGTAAATGCTTTATGGTCTTGTACATGGAATTGGTTGATTCAAGGACAGACTAGTCCCTCTTAAGATAGTAAACTACTTTAATTCAATGGTAAAATGAAAGTAAATACCCACATTGATGCAGGACGGATGACCTATACTAGGATGATGCAAATAAATTAATTAATGGATTACTAGAGTAAATCAAAGCATAAAATAAAGCCAATTTACCACAAATTTAGAGAAAGCAAATATTCAATTAAGCCCAAGTTCAAGACGACATCACAATCCGGCAAAATAGACCCTTAAAGCTATTGATCGGACATGGCCCAATGGAAGTTAGAACTTCCATCTAGCATAGGATTCGTTCTAAATTCGAGGATTCACTTGCACTTTGTTGGGGTTTGAATGGATTAGGGTTTAGGTTTGGAAATGAAGAAATTGAGAATTTAGGGTTTTAGAAAAGGCTAGGGTTAGGATTAGAGTTTATAAAATAGAGAAGAAGAGAAGGCTAGGTTTAGGATTATAGTTTTATAAAATAGAGAAGAGAAAGGATCAATGAGGGGGAGACCGTTTGACTGTACAGATGTTGTACGGACAGGTCCGTGCAGTGTATAGGCAAGTTCGTACAATTGTACGAACGGAGTGGTGGGGCTGGCTCAATTTGGTCAGTGATGAGTTAGGGTTTGAGAAAGAAGAGTGAAATTTTCAATGGAAAAAAAAAAGGTTTGAGAGAGAAGAAAGAAATACCTTGCTAGAAATAAGAAAGATAACTTGGAATTACTCCAATGGTTTCATGCCAAATTCCATTCACAGAAAGTTTTTTTTTTTTTTTTACTCAAAAGAAACAATGTAAAGAAATTTCATTCAATATCAATAATCTCAAGTGTCAAACAAGTATATATAAGAAAACCGAAGTAAACCCTAAGTTTAGAACTATTCTTGACTGTCCGAATCTATTAACGGTCAAGATCAAAAGATAAATCTCTAATAACCTAAAATATAACAAAAAAGAAAGCAGAAATAAAGATGTGCCACATGGCACAAGGATGGTCTCTAACGTGCAACAGTTATATTCACATGTGATCAATGGCCTGGGTGAATGTCGTCCAACGTGTCCATCGCTCAAATGTGTAGACTAGAGTGTCCGTTCATCTAAACTTGAGTCTCCGAACATATCCAACAATCCGGATCACCAAACTGATATGTCCAATATATCCAACTGCATGATCTGACGTTTGTAACGTACAAATGTGGTCCAGGTCAAGCTAGGTGACGTCCAAACAGTCCAAAGATGTATTAATCAATTCCATATAAGCAACCCATATGCATCTTCACAATGTGGGGTCTTCAAAGATGTTCAGCCATGCATATTGGGTCTTTAACACGGCTAAGAACTCGAATTGGGTCCATTGGACCCCATGTAATGATCATCCAACCGATCAACTCGTGTAGGTGCTCGAATGCCCTCATCAACTCCTCTTAGCTGAGAAGAGTTCGCCTCTGGCAAAATAAAACTACGATAACACTTCAAAAGATCTGGGTCTAGTATCCAAGTGTTATTTGACTCTAGCCCGTTTTTCCAACTGACAGGATACTTTTGAAAACCTCCATGTGTGGTGGAAACTGTCTGTTCATCCAAGATACATTCTATCTCTCCTCTTTTGGTAAGGTATGGATGGTAAAGGAAGCAAAGAATAAGAAGGTTGGTTTGGTAAGAGCCACGGGTCATGGAATAGATTGGGAGAACCACTATCTGGGTCAATGCGAGGGTTGGGAGAAGGGCTAGCGGGTGAAAGTGTTGGACCATTAAATGACACGAGATCTTCCACATTGAATGTAGAACTAATGCCCATATCAGGTGGGAGATCTACAACATATGCATTGCAACCCAAATTTTTAATATCTTATAAGGTTTAGCACTGCGGGCTAGTAATTTCTTCACAGCCCCTTGCGGAAACCGTTCTAGCCTTCTTCGGACAATTACATAACCTCCTACCTAGAATTCCTTAAACTTGCGATGAGAATCAACAAATATTTTATACTTTTCACTGCTCATGGTAATTCGTTTTTTAAGTTTATTATGTAAATCATGAATATGCCATGCAAATGTATCTGCAGACTCTGATGGCCTATGGGAGACTGACATGGGAATGAGATCTATAGGCATCCTAGGCTTGTAACCATGAACTACTTCAAAAGGATTCATGTCTATCAACCTATTGACCGAACTGTTATAAGCAAACTCCGTAACTGCTAAAACTGAATCCCAAGTCCTCATATGGTCACCCACAAGACATTGCAACAAGTAACCTAAGCTTTGATTGATCACTTCCGTTTGACCGTCAGTTTGAGGGTGGTATGCTATCGAGAACTAGTCTCGTACCCATCATATGCCAAAGTGTTTTCTAAAAATAGTCATGAACCTCACATCTCCATCAGACACAATGGTCTTCGACAAAACATGCAAGTGAACCACCTCTCCAAAGAAAAGCTTGGCAATTTTTTAGGCATCAGATGTTTTAGAATATGGAAGAAAGTTTTAGAATATGGAAGAAAATTGGCAATTTTTGAAAAACGGTCCACCACCACAAAAATGGAATTGTGCTTTCTGTTCGTCTTGGGTAGCCCAAGCATGAAATCTATACTGATATCTTGCCAAGGAGCATGTGGTACTAGCAATAGCCTATGTAATCCAATATTTTACCTTTTTGCTTTGCTAGCTGACCAGTCCTACATTGCCTAATAATTTTGGCAATGTCTCGCTTGAGACTGGGCCAATAAAATATGTCATTGACAAGGATAATCGTCTTGTCTCTAGCAAATGATTGGTTACTCTTCCGGCATGATGAAGCTCCCAAACTAGAAAAACCCATATAGAAGTGCGGGGAATGTAAAGTCGATCACCTTTAAATAAGAACTCGTCAATCAGGACAAACCCACTGTCACTCCTCGACCGATCACCCAAAAGTGGCGTGTACACCTTCCCAAAATCTAGGCACATAAAATATTCTTCTTTCAACTGATCGAACCCAATGACTTCCACGCTCATGGATTGAATTAACGCCTCTACGGCTAAGGGCATCAACAAATTTGTTCTCGACCCCGGCTTTGTGTTTCAAAACAAAAGTGTACTCTTGGAGAAACTCAACCCACTTGGCAGGCCTTAGGTTTAATTCCGCTTGGGAGTTGAGGTATTGCAAGGCCTCGTGGTAAGAAAATAAGATGAACTCTTGCAGTAGTAGGTAATGTCGCCAATGTCACAAGGATTGTACTACCGTGTAGAATTCCTTATCATAGGTAGAGTATCATTGTTTCGCCTCGTTCAACTTCTCACTAAAATAGGCAACATGATGCCCTTCTTGGATAAGCACACCACCTATACCTATATTAGATGCATCAAACACAACCTCAGAGACTTTAGAAAAGTTAGGAAGGCACATGACAAGAGCCTCAATTATTTTAGCCTTAATCTCCTTGGACACTTTGGAGGCAGCATTAGTCCATTAGAACTCTCCCTTTTTAATGCAATCAATGATAGGAGCCATAATGAAACTAAAGCCTCGAATGAACTACCTATAAAAAGTAGCTAAGTTGTGGAAGCTACGCACCTCATGAATGTTTTGCGGTTCGGGCCAACTTACTATAGCCTTGACTTTCTCAGGATCCGCAGATATGCCCTCGAATGAAACAATGAACCCTAAGAAGATAACTTTATCAGACATGAAAAAACACTTCTTCAAGTTGGCATATAGTTTCTCATTTCTAAGGACCCCGCAAACTTGCATCAAATAGTGGTGTTGTTCCTTGGAAGTACCATAAATAAGGATATCGTCGAAATATACCGCCAAGAACTTACACATAAAAGGCCTCAACACCTAGGTCATCACTCTCATGAATGTACTCGGAGCGTTAGTCACTCATATAGCCCATCCTTCATCTTGAAGGATGTCTTCCATTCATCTCTTAGGCGAATACATATTTGATGATACCCACTTTTGAGGTCAATTTTAGATAAGATCATGGCATTGGCCATTATATCCAACATGTCATCAAGGCGCGGTATAGGAAACCGATACTTGACCGTGATCTTGTTGATGGCCCGACTGTCCACGCACATGCGCCACGTGCCATCTTTCTTAGGCATGAGGAGGGCTGGCACAGTCCACAGACTCATAACTTTCCTGAATGAACCCTTTACTAAGAAGCTCATTAACTTGCTTCTTCGATTCCTCATGCTCTACGGGGTTCATTCGGTTGTGGAGGAGGTTTGGAAGAGCCAATCAAGGGACTAAATTGATAGCATGCTTAATGTTCTGCATGGGTGGAAGCTCATTCAGATCCTCTGGTAAAACATCATGAAACTCCTCCAATACCGGAATCACATCAGGTGGCAACTTTACGCTAACCTCAGAGATAACCTCTCTTGCCATTAGGGCATACACCATCGAAGAAACTCTAGCTTCTCTTTCAAACTCTTTTGTGTTTATTATATGGAGAGACTTAGGTTGAGGTTTCTTCACATCTTTTAAGACACCCTTCTTTCCGTCCTCCTTGTCTGAGGCGCTTTTGGGTTGGAGAGGATTTAAACTGATCCTCTTACCTTTGTAAATAAAAGAAGACATATTCGAACGGCCAAATAGTGTCACATCACGATCATACAGCCAAGGTCTGTCCAAAATGATGTGGCCTATATCCATAGGCAAAACATCACTCACCACAACGTGTCTTTGTAGGAAGAAAATTGAATGGGAACAAGACACCACTGAGAAACTAGCATCGATGACACATCAACCCATGAAACTCGATAGGGTTAAGGGTGAAGGACGGGCTTCAAAGCCAAATAGATACAGCGCTAGTGGAGACCACATTGGTGCAACTACTACTATCAATTATTACTTTACAGTTTTTGTCACCACACTTAGCATGAGTATGAAAAATTAAATTCCCGCATCAATCATCACTTTCTTTGGTGTGGGCCAAGGCGCATCTAACAACTATAAGCCACGGCTTCAACTTAAGCTTCTTCATCACGAGCACCAACTTCAGGCTCATAGACTTCTTCTTCATAATCGCCCTGATCATCCCCATCCAACCCGCCAATCACGAGGGCCCTATTTTGCTCTTTCGTAGGGCATTGGTATGTGAAATGGTCGTATCCTTGGCAGTCGTAACACCACGCTTACTCACCTCCCCTCGAGCTAGTACTAGCTAAACCTTTACCCTTCACATCCCGGTTATTGGACAAAGTGTCAATAGGGGCTTTAGAATGACTCCCGAAATTAGGCTTAGCTCCCTAGGGAGTTGCCTTGACATTGGAATCACATGAGTCGAATCGCCTCACGATATGGTTTCAGATGCTGCTCAAGTTCTTGCACCACTTGATATGCATGCTCTAAGGTGCTAATGTCATGAGGAATGAGCTCATGCCGAAGCTAGGGTCGGAGGCTCATTCTAAAGCGAGAAATGGTCGCTAACAGGTCCTCCCTGATGTTACATCGCATCATATACTCATCAAATTTTACGATGTAATCAACCGCATGCATAGATCTCTAACGAAGGGACTGCCACTAATCCACGAACTTATGGTGGTAAGAAAGAGGGAGATGTTTTTCCTTTAAGATCACTTTCATCTCAGTCCATTGTGAGATTGATCTTCACCAGACCTCTCAATCTTCCGCTCAACATTCGTCCAAAACAGTTTGGCTTGGCCCACCAACTTCATCTTGGTGAACTTCACCGGACGACTATCAGACATTGTACCACTCAAAATAATGATCCCTGTCTGCAAGCCAATCGAGGAATGTCTTTGGGTCCAAGCGATTGTCATAACTCGGCGCTTCAATCTTTACGTTCTTCATCACTCACTCATTAGGATCAAGGTGAGTTTGATACTCTCCAATGGGCGATTGGGTACACCCTCCACCACGACCAACACCTCGGCCACACCCTATCTCATGTCCTCCACCTTGACCTCCCGCTTAGGATTGATCATTTTCCAAATTTTCAGTCTGCATGGACGGAAGTTTCCAACTTGGTCATGCGAGTATTGGTCTCATTCCAGAGGGCTATTAATTGGTTATTGGTGGTTCTACTTTAGGCCTTGATGTCCGCGAGACGATTATTTATGGCATTGATAGCCTTGACAAGTTGTTCCGAATTCATTGTGGGGTGTAGACCAAAACCACGCCCACTACAGGTGGGCATAAACTGGGCACGCTAACTGGGAAAGGCAGACAACTAAATTCCCTAAACGCAATGTGATGAAGATGGAAAAAGCTGCTAACTCTAGACGCAGCAATATGAAAACCCTAGACTCTAAATGCAATGGACTCACTAAACCCTATGCTAACCTAGGCTCTGATACCAAGATTTGATGCAAGATGGATGACCTAAACTGGGATAATTTCTTATGTGAGTCTGAAAGAAACCTTGATGTAACATTGACGGCTTTTCCATGGCATTATGGAGCTCCTTTGAAGGTGGCAGCTTTTAGGTAGCTAGTGGGGAGGAATAAATTTCTAACTATCGACAATCTGTGCAAGAAAAAGATGATCATTCTGAACGTTTGTTTGATGTGCTTAAAAGACGCTGAATCTGTGGATCACTTGTTCATTCATTGCCTTTTTGCCAAGGAGGTCTAGGATAATTTCTTACAATTTTTTGGGGTTCATTGGGCATTTCCAAAGAAGATAAGAGGAACTTCTTATAGCCTGACATGGGGGAGGGATAGGGAAAGAAGGGACAAGGAGGTGGCGTTTAAGTTTGTTGGAAAGTCTATGGGCTTTATGGTGGGAAAGGAATGAGCGATGGTTCAGAAACAAAAGAAATGAAGCAGTGCAAGTTTTCCAGCAAGCTATCCTTAATGTGAAGGAGTGGGCAGAAGTGTAATTTGTTCACTTTCCTTTTCTTATCGTTTTGGGGGGTAGCTCTGGTGTTGCTCTTATTCTTTTGTATATTTGTAATTTCAGGCTTTGGCCTTTTTTTCAATGAAATTTCATCAATGTTCAAAAAGGAGAAAAAAAAAAAAAAGAATTATCTAAACTAGGATGATGCAAATAAATTAATTAACGGATTACCAAGTAAATCAAAGTATATAATAAAGCCAATCTACCACAAACTTGGAGAAATCAAATATTCAATTAAGCTCAAGTTCAAGAACTGATGCAGGACATGTGATCTAACCATTTGGAAGCAGGAGATTATTAACGGGTTAATCAAAGTAAGTCAAATATAATAGCATGACATTCTACCATAATTAAAAGAGTACCAAATAGATAATAAAATTTCAAATTACATGAAATCACAATCCCACACAAGCATAAACGACATTAGCATGAAAATCTAAGACCCAATGAGAGATTGGAACTCTCACGTTAGCATAGGTATGGTTCTAATTCAATTAGCATATTTGCGCAATTCTAGGTTAGGGTTTCAAAGGGTTTTGGGAATTTTGGAGAAAATGGGAGATTTAGGATTTGGGAATGAAGGATTTAGGGTTTTGTAGGGAATTGGAGATTAGGGTTTCGTAGGAAATTGGGGATTAGAGTTTATACAATAGGAAGGGGGATTGAAGAAATGGAAGAAAACTAAGGGAATTGGCTGACCGCATGGTCATATGGCCCTATCCGTATGTGTGGGAATGGTGGTGATGGTTGGGTTTGGTGGAGTGATGGCTAAGAAAAGATGGATTTAGGTAATTGGTTTAGGTTTAGAAAAAAAAATGGTAGAGGGAGTTAGGGTTTGTAGGAGAAAAGTGGTAGAGAAAAAAGATTTGAGAATAGATGAGGAATAAAAAATAATAATAATAATAATAAGTAGAAGAGAATAAGATAGACATGAACATTTGGATTCACACCAAGTAGTCTCTTTTCACAACAGAATCTCAAATCACATGAGAGAAAGAGCTTTTTCAAGCAAAATAGTTGCTTTTCATTCCCCCCCCCCCACACACACACAGACACAGAGGTGTTTTGACAAAAATACCCTCAATAAAAACATACCTCACTTGTCCCACGATACAATAAACTGAAAATAACTCATCCTGAACTATAAATAACCATAAAAAATGTAAAATCAGTTCATCTTAATACTACTAACCAAAGTGATCAAGGATCACAATGATCCAATCGCTTGATCGAAGGATCTACACAATCCAACAGTCTGATCATCATGTCCTTGCGATCCAACGATCAAAACTCCTCAAAGAAGCAGCCCACATGCATCTTCTTAGTTTAAGATGGACAATCATGCAGTCCTCAGTGCGGCACACCCGGTCCCATGTACAAGTCATTCGAACCAAATTGAATGTTGGGCCGACCTCCTCCTCCACTAGTATACTATAAATGGTTGGATTTCCTCATCAAGACCACATCACAATCCTGCAAAATAGATCCTTAGGGCTATTGATCGGGCATGGCCTAATGGAAGGTAGAACTTCCATCTAGCATAGGTTTCGTTATAGATTCGAGGATTCACTTGCGCTTTGCTAGGATTTGAATGGATTAAGGTTTAAGTTTAGAAATCAAGAAATTGGGAATTTAAGGTTTTATAAAAAGCTAGGGTTAAGGTTAGGGTTTTATAAAATACAAAAGAAAAGAAAGGATCAATGAAGGAGACGCCGTTCAGCTGTAGGGACAAGTCATGTACAGTGTACGGGCACATCCGTACAGTCGTATGGACAAGGTGGTGGGGCTGGGTAGGTTTGGTCGGTGATGAGTTGGGTTGATGATGGTGGAGTTAGGGTTTGTGAAAGAAGATAGAAAAATATTCAATAGAAAAAAGGAGAGGTCTGACAGAGAGAAGAAAGAAATACCTTGATAGGAATAAGAAAGATAACTTTGAATCACTCCACCAAGTGTTTCACACCAAATTCCATTTATGGGATTTTTTTTTTCTCAAAAGAGGCAATATAGAGAAAATTCCATTCAATATCAATAATCTCAAGTCTCAAGCCTCAAACAAGTATATATAAGAAAACCCAAGCAAACCCTAAGTCTAAAACTATTCTTGATCATCCAAATCTATTAATAGTCAAGATCAAAACATAAATATCTAATAACCTAAATTAGAACAAAAAATAAAGCAGAAATAAAGATGTGCCACACGACACAAAGATGATCTCCAACATGCAACAGGTACGTTCACACATCCACACGCGATCAACGGCTTAGGTGAATGTAGTGCAACGTGTCCATGGCTCGAATGCGCAAACTAGAGTGTCCGTAGACCTAAACCCAAGTCTCTAAACATATCCAATGGTCCAGATCACCAAACCAATGTGTCCAAGATATCCAACTGCATGGTCTAACGTTTGTAACGTCCAGATGTGGTCCACGTTAGGCTGGGTGATGTCTAAATAGTCCAAAGATATATCAATCAGTTCCAAATAAGCAACCCACATGCATCTTCCCAGTGTGAGGTCTTCAAAGATGCTCAACCATGCATGTGGGGTCTTTAACACGGCTAAGAACTCGAATTGGGTCCACTGCACCGCACGTAATGATCCTTTAACCATAATGAAGCTGGGGTTAGGGCCTCAGCTCTCCTCCTCCGATAAACTCGTGTAGGGGCTTGGATGCCCTCATCACACATAATCTTGTGAGGGAGACAATTCATTGTAATGAACTTGTCTAAGACCTCAACAATCATAATTATCTGAAATACTAATTTGCATATGAACTCATAAACAGATTAAAGAAAAACAATATTGAAATGGGAATGCTAACTGCCCAAAACTTAGTGGACACCCTTATTGAGCACAACTACCCATGGGGACACATGAAAAACATATGAGATCCAACCTACTCAACTAGTGTGCCCCACCAGGCATTGGCTGAAAGGCTAGAGATATGGCTAAATTGATGATACTAAATGGTAGCAGAAAAGGGCCCAATATGCTATGCTCTTTTTTACTTTCTCTTTCTTTCTTTTTCTTTCTTTCTTTCTTTTTTTGTTTTCCTCAATTTGAGCGCTAGGATCAACCCACCATCCTTATTTTGTGTGCCATTGTCCATAATTTTGTGGGGCCTCCCCATGAGTGGCTCAGCTCTTGTCTAAGTCCACCACATATTGCATTGAAGTCATGTTTAGAAACATGCAATAAGTCCTCTATTGAGGTGCATATGGAAATTGAAGGTGATTTCGAATTTACCACCTTTTATCTAAATCTGCAGCAAATATACCATGAATATAAAGAAGATACGGGCAAAGAAATTGAGAAAAAATTAGTACAACATTTGATAGATCTGTGACTATTTGATAGATCTATGACTGCAACTAGCTAGATAATTCGATGAAGTCTTTTCGAACTATATCTATTTAGTAGAAGAATACAACATTTGATAGATCTGTTTGCTATTTGGAACCCTATCTTTTTTATTAGGACCTATTTGGTCAACTTTCAACATGTCAAGCTGACACTGGCCAATAGATAGCAATCTTATGAAATGATGGCCCATTACCCCAACAAATACATGTAAAAAATAAATAAATAAATAAATAAAATAAGATATTCGGGACCCTCTCAATTTTTAAAAGAAAAAAAAAATTCCAATAGTTTTTGAGAAATTTTCAGCCAACCAAAAGAAAAGAAAAGAAAAAAGAATTCAGCCGTTATGGGGCCATATTGGCAAGTATGGCCCATATCAAATCGTCCAACAAGGTGGCCGATATGGGGGCTGATACCGATACTCAAAACCTTGGTCTAGACTGAGTATCTGAATTTACATTGCTTGTGTTGCATACTTGCATGATTACCACCACTCTATTTTAATCCTTGGGGTTCAAGCTCATCATACAAAACTATAAAGGGAAAGAAAAAAAAAGTTTCCATAATGTCATGGGGTGACGTCATTCTACAATTTCAAAACCCTCCTAACAGTTGAATCAACATCACCAAATAAAAAGGATAAGCTTTAGTAACTTTAGTTTCCATGGGTTTCATTTGTATTGGATGGTTACAATGAGGGAGAAGGCCCAACATAAGCAAGTTGAAGGCTCTGAAAGGGGCAAGGAGATGGGCCAAAAGGACATGGATGGAGGTAGTAAGAAAAGACTTGATGACCTACAGTCAATTGAAGTTATGGCCCCTGATAGACTGGAAACGTGGAACAAGATTCATGTAACCAATCCCAAATAGTCGGGATAAGTTTTAGATGATGATGCTGGTGGTTACAATGAGGGAGAAGAGGCTGCATGTTGTTCTCCGTCTACTTGCAAAGAACAGATGCATACCTTGATTTGTGGGGATTTCATTTATCCCTATCTTTCCTTAACCACTTTGGGAAATGTATATTAGATTATATGTACACAATTAGAAAGGGGATTTTGGCAATCACATGATAGCTAGATTTGACATACTAGACATCCATTGATAATGAACTTTCTTAGTCATTTCTGGGATAGTTCTATAAATCTTTATCTCCAGAATTCTTCTGAAACCCATTATCTGCTATTGTCATCCATGTGGATGGTACATGGTAGTGTCATCCTCAAATCTAGCAGGAGATGTTCCTTCCAAACTCCTTAACATTGTTAATCCTTGAAGTTGGTCCCAAAGTGAAGAAGAATCTTGCAGCCCCAAATAACACTGCTTTGGGCACAACCATTGTATATCAGGTGTGGTATATTTTGGTGGTAAAAATGGTTGTATCCAAAGTGCCCTTTCATGCAGTCTTCCAAAAAATAACCATGTGTTTTTTATGGTGTTTGGTCATAATATTTGGTTAATACAGTTCAAGAAGTTTAGGTAAAGGCATGGTGTGTTGTAACAGCCGTTACGTAATGGTAGCAACCATCATGCGTTACGGGGGTCATAACGGCCGTTACCAAAAAAAAAAAAACACCCATTTTGGGGCTGATACAGGTTTTCTTCAAAAAAAAAAAAAAGGCCATAACGGCCTGTATCATAATAACGTTAGTGGCCATTATAGCCACCGTTACTTTAACAAAATACCTTGGTTACAAGTGTTTGTACTTCTGAGCAAGACGTGTATAGCATAATGCTAGGAATCATAAAGGAAACCTAAGGTCAAGCCACAAAGTATGATCCATTCATGGACATCTTCTGGGGTGATCTGGAAGGATAATAAAGGGCAGGAAAGCAGAAGCGCTTCTTGAAATGGAGAAATGCAGCACATATAAAGGGGCATGTTATAGTTTTATACTTCAAAGGCAACACATGGGGAACTTGCTTAGGAGATTGGATTAGCTTCAAGGACTTGAACAAATGAAATTGATCTTTCGTAAGTCCAATAGGTGAATATATATGATCCTAACCCAGATGATATGCAATGTCCTCGAGTCCCGAGCCCACGTGGGTGGGTGCCACATCAATGGGTACCTGGATTTGTAGGTATCCAATGGACAGATCTGACCCAATTTTAAAAGGTCAGGGTCCAATTTTTTGGGTTCCTCAAGAAATTGGGTTAGGTACAGGTCTTGTGATTTGGGACCTGGTTACATTTGGGTCTAGGTGGGCTTGGCTCAGATCCATCAACTTAGATCTGGTTAAAATCAGGTTGAGTTGGGTCCAGCTAATGTCAAGGTATTACAAAACGGTTACAAAACAATAAAGGTAGTAACTGTTACGCATTATAGGGTCGCAACAACCGTTACGGAAAAATTGACCTGTAACGGCCTGTAATGGTCTGTAACAGTCATAACGGCCCCGAAACAGTCCCTTACAGGGCCAAAATAGTTTTATTATTATTATTATTATTATCCGTAATGGTACTGGCAGTGGCCATTACAGCCACCGTTACCAATAATGAAATGTATATTGATTATTCTGGCAATGTAATAAAGTTTCCTCAGCCATTCCATCTCCATGTAAGAGAGACCATTTACACACACCACATGTATCAAAGTGGCACATGTACGTGTGATCTAATCCATCCACTGGGTGGCCCAGACCATGTAAAGGCTTTAATTTGACCTGAACGCAACTAGAACCTAGATTTAAAGACTAGACGGGTTTCTGAACCTGACTGGATCTGGTCTTCAACAATGAGACCTGGATGCAAAAGCACCTAGACTGCAAGACCTGAACCTGACTTACCCGGGTAGGGGTACTTTAGAACCGGAACCATTGACAGCACTAGTTCCACATTCTTGTAACACAGTACTAATCTGATAGGCCCCAACATGGATGGACAGTTACCAACAAACCTCCCCCAACAGGGAAATCCTAACCTATCAATCAGTTGCTTGAAAATAGGTATCTAAAAGAGGTCTACACTCCATAGCAGATATGGCAACAGGCCTCGGTTTCTGGGATCATCTTCCCACCTAGAGGTATTACAGTGCACCCATCCAATCAACAGTTAGATCGCCAAACCGTGGGCCCAATCAGACAGATTCAGGGCTGGATAACACCATGCAAATTCTCGAGCAGAGGATCACAGAAATCCACTCAACAAAATTCACTTGACCAGATTAAAGGGCTCGAACAATCATAACTATAACAAACCAAAAAACAAAAAAACAAAAAACCTAGTAAGTTCTGACTTGCAATTCAAAAATAGACAAAAATGATCAGAATCCCATTGACATTAGGAAGGTGCAACTGCAAAGTATCTGCCACAAGATTAGCGCTGATTTTGTGTAAATCGTTCAATTCGGACAGTCCGATGCCGAGATTAAGGATCTCATAACAGGAATATCAGCTCCAACCCCAATTCAACCACAAGAAAAACAGAAGGATTCTTGGAAGAAGAAGAAGAAGAAGAAGAAGAAGAAAGTAGATGAAGTAGTAGTAAAAATACCTTTTTTAGGATATCGGACGATCCTTAGAAGTCCTAACTGGAGTCCATGGCCCATCAAGATATCATTCCTCTTCCATCTGCAGACGAAATATCAGGAAAATATCCGTGTCGGAAACCGAAACGATACGAGAGGGAAGAGTAGAAGAGTAGATTGACTCAAGGTCATCGTCGGAGATTTTGAGGGAGTGAGAGAGATAGCCGGGCCACACGCCAGGGTATTTGGTTATTTTGAATGAGGACAGGTTCGGTGGGAAATAACATACCTGCGCTGAGAATTTACCGCCAATTTCTAAGCTCTCACGATCTGACCACTGTACATGTGGAATCATATATAGCGATCTGGACCGTCCAAATAATCCGTACATGTAGAATACGTATTGGGCGATCTGGACCATCCAAATGGGTCCTTAACCTAGTGGCTGATTTTAACAAATTGGATGATTGGATTATTTGTTCAGTGTAAACTCCATCCATCCATGGTGCGTATGGTGCATATGCATCTCATGCAGTTGGAAACCCGTGCCCTGCGGCCGGCAAACCTGACCTCATATACGAGTATGACCCACATAAAGTATATCTGAAAGTTATTTGGTACTTGGGTGTCCTTAATTATTGCCAGCCATTCAATTAAATTCTACTATATTAACGTGAAGGGAGCTGCCTAAAAGGCAGATTTCCTGCAAAATGCCTTTTGCAGGAACTTCCTAACCGTGGCCCTGGCTGGGTCCCTTATAAAAGTAGGATGCAGAATGGGTTTAAAAGGTGCCAGCACACACTACATTCTACTCCGATGCAGAAGTGCTGCATGTGGTCAAATGCATGGCTATATTTAGAGCTGGGCATGAGTCGAGCCGGACCGAGTTAGGGCTGACCCGACTCAACCTGGTTTTGAAATAGACCCAACCTGACTCAGTACCAAGTCCAGTATGCCTGACCTAATCCGAGTCTGGGTCTAGCCTGGACTAATCCAGACTGAGTCTAACCCAATCACAAGTACCAAGTCGGGTCGAATCGGCACCAAGTCGGGTCAAGTGCAATAGGTATCCACGGGCTGAAATCACAACTCAAAACCTAAGTGCATCTGCCGGAATTGCAGCTTTCCATCAACAACATGGCATCTAAGATCTAAAGCATTAAATTTGGGATATATATATACGTGTGTGTGTGCGCGCGCGCAGGTTTCAGATTGAGTCGAGTCACTAAGTTGGATTTTTGGGTTGAGTCGAGTCATTGGGTGACCTGAACTTGACTGAGTTTGAGTTTGAGTTCTGATTGAATGAAGTCCACTCGGTTCGCATCGAGTCAAGTTTGAACTAGTCGGATGAGTTGAGTCCTTCCGGAAAGGGGGACTTCATCATTTCATGTAGAGGAATTTGTTCGTCACCTTTTTTATGGACGCAGATTGCATAGTTGACTCTTCCACCATAGACATCCATTGAATCGTTTTCAGTTTTAAATGTCTACTAATCAGATAATTAGATAATTAAATAAACCTAGTTTTTGGTTCATAATACATCTTACATTGGTGCACATGATTTAGATAGTTTAATTTTAATTACTTTTATGCCAAGTATACAAGTTCCAATGTCTTTGGCTTTCAGATGGTATATGCTTCGCGCGCATTAGGTGTGCCGTGCTGGGCATGCCTCGTGGACTGGTCCGTGGACGAGTGGACTCAGCCCTGAGTTCCTAGAAGTAACTTCAACGGCCAGTTAGCATGGTTTGACCCTGGCCAGAAATCGGTGGGATTTTCTCACCCTTCAAAATGAGAAACCCAATTCACATGGAAAGTCTGTCGGTTTCAGTACCAGTTGGAAATTTTTTATTTTTCCTTGTCATCATTGAATGCTACTAATATTCAATATTTAAAATTTGAAGTGGTATTATTTGTTAGTGTAAATGATAACTTTTGCAAACGCATGCTTGTAGGGCCCACATGGCGTCTATGAATATCCAACCCCTTCAACAGAGTCTCCCACTGAAAATAAAAATACCCCAAGAGTCAAATCAAGTTAATGATCAAGTGGCCAAGATAGGAAAAGCAACGGCCAACTAACCTACACTTACGGGCATTAAAGGTACGGAATTCTGCCTATACGGTGAAGCTTCCTTGGAACATTGTCTTAGGTCACACCTCGGTGATTTCATGCCAGATATGCTCATGACACCCAGATCCATAGCTCAACTGGCAGACTGAGTGGATATTCCTCGTTTCAACACTTGAGGTCTTGGTATCGATCCCTAGTGGGGGTGGCTAACATGCAGTGTGTGTACTGATATTGGTGTGTACTAACAAGCTAACCCCAAAAAAATAAAAAATGCTAGATATGCTCATGAAAGTAGTTTGTAGTGCATGCATAGAGAGACTTGCAAGAGAAAGCAGGAGAAGTCGGAAAAAGGAGAGGAAAGAAAAATAAGAAAAATCTTAGCATAGAAGCTGACTTACATGTAGAAAGAGAGGTAGAAGGGAGCTCATCATTTCCATAATGGGTGACTCATCTCTATATTTTCTTGTATTGTAGCCTACTTGAGTTTTAGATTTGCCTTTTTTCATGTGCTAACATAAGACGCACAATAAATATACAAAATGAATTTCATATACAACCATCATAATATGATTCACAAAGCTTTGTCACACCAGCAGGTTATATACAAATATAAGAAGTTCAAATAAAATACTTACATTAAAGAATTAAAAAGATACCTATGTAATCTAAGTCATTCTAAGTTTTTTTTTTTCGAAGTTAAATATAAAACATAAATCGCATAGCTATGCACATTCTAATTCAAATGAGGCGGGTATCCAAATCATGTTGCTTAGAATTCAGGGGATGGTTGTAGCTGCTACATATTCTAACATGAGTTGAAACATAAATTGGATAGCTCCTACATACCCGCCTTCTCTTGCGCTGCATGATTTCCTATTCAAGCCAAACTCAAAACATAAGATCTTGTAGCTCAGGCTATCTCTGTCGGTAATCGATTTACAGCCCACATCTTCTTTTCATATTCAAGCTGGATAGGGAACCCACCTACCTAGGAAATCAAATTGCATATATTGGAATGTTTTCATTTCTTGAACTATTCTAATCTTTATTCTATGCTCTGGGCATTTGGTGGGCCACAGTTTTGGAAAGAGTGCAACCAACGCATATTCAAGCATAAATTCAAGAATGAAGATGTTGGAAGTGGATTACCTATTGAGTAACTCAGTACACTCTATAGGACCCACCATTATGTATGTGTCTTATCCATGCTGTCCATTTGTGTTACCCACTCACTTTAGGGTACGAGCCCAAAATTGAAGCATATCCAAAGCTCAAATGGACCACACCACACGAAACAATGTGAATTGAGCACCTACCGTTGAAAACTTCTTGAAGTCCATGGAAGTTTTGGATCAAGCTGATGCTTGTGTTTTCCATTCATCCATACTTGTGTGACCTTATGAATATGTTTGATGACAAATAAATATTAATGTGGGCCCTAGGAAGGTTTCAATGGTGGATGTCATTATCCCACTGTTTCTGTAGTGTGGTCCACTTGAGCTTTGGATATGCTTCAATTTTGAGCTCCAACCCTAAAATGAGATGGAAAAACGGATGGACGGCTTGAATAAGACATATGGTGGGCCCCATAGAGTTTACTCAGTAAGCAATCCACTTCCAAAGATGCCACCTACAAAGGTCACTATCTTGGCCCCCCTTCTCGGAGTTGTTACAGCTTCATGGGACCTTCCAAGTCAAGTAATTGTCACCCATGATGGTTTTTTTTTTTTATTTTCTTTTCTCTTCTTTTTCTTCACCTTTCTTTTTTTTGCCTGGCCCACCCAAGCTGTGGTGCTGCTTGTTTCTCTTTATGTTGGCTTTGGTGACCAAATCTTCTCATTTGGTTGGTGTTGAATCTTGCTTGCTATCCAAAAATATATATTTTATATGCGCTTTAGTTTTTAATGAAGTTGGTTGGATATTATGAGCTTTACTAAGCCTACACATTTGTGCAGTAAAGTGTGCCAGCATGGCATGATGTGTCCAAGATCCAATCCGTCCATCAGAAGGATTCCACTATTTTAATGCTTTAGACCATTAATTAGGTTGATCCACTGGTCAAGTAAGCCACATTTAGTAAAATCAATGTATGGTTATGAAAAAGTTTGCTGAAGTTTTCTAACCCAGCCACTAGTTTCCGACTTTGGGGCCCACATGCTGATTGTACTAAAAGATTAGACCAACCTGATGGATGGATTAGATCTTATACCTATCTGCCATGCTGGCACGTGTGTGGTGTGTATATCAACTTTATGGCACATGCATGTAAGCTTAGCAAAGATGGAAATTATGAACATAGGCTGATTTCACTGCAAAGCTTTATAGATTAAGCTTAACCTAAAATTTTCCATGTGTGGGACCCATGATGATGTATGCATGACATCCAATACCTCATCATGTGCATCCCTTGGGTTCTCCTTGGAGTCCGAAGGCTTGTGCAGCTATGGGTATATATGAGTTGAACCAAGTCAATCTGGCACAGCTTGACTCGGCTCAACCACTTGTTGACCCCAGCTTAAACTCAGCTCGGCTTGGTCCTCGAGCCTAACTAGCTAGCTCGGCTCAGTTCGAGTCAAACTTAGTTTGCTTGTGCAGCATTTTCGCAAACACATGGACTGCACCTTCAAAATCTCACTATATGTAAAACAGCAATAATGGTTTTACAAGTATTTCATCAAACACCTTCTAAGCAACATAAAAATCAAGAGAAAAAAAAAAGGGTATTTGTTTAATATACATACCTTCCTTGCCACCAGTCACACTTTGTTAAGTCATTTCATCAAACACTTGGTGAGCAACATCAATATCAAAGAAACCGAGTCACCGAATTGGTTTGATCCGAGTTCAATTCGAGTTGGGTTCGATTCGAATTGAGTCGAGCTCAGGCAAGCTCGAACTCGGTTCAAAAATTTTTCGAGCTCAAAAAATCAGCTCAACTTGACTCAAACTCAATTTCAAACTAAGTCGAATCGAGCTTTTTTTAGTCGAGTCGAGCGAGCTAACTGAGCTAACTCGGTTCATGTATAGCCCTATGTGCAACCCATCGTAATGTATATGTTATATCTGCAGGGTTCGTTGGCTCATTTTAGAGCATGAACCCAAACATAAAGTAGATTTAAATCTCAAGTGGACCACACCACAAGCAACAGTAAGAAAATGATACCCACTGTTGAAACCTTCCTAGGGTCTACCATGATGTTTATTTTCCACCCAACCTGTTCATAAGGTGACTCTAACCTAGATGAAGGGAAAATACAAATATCAGCTATATACAAAACTTATCTGGCCTCCAAAATGTTTTTAATGGTGGGCGTCCATTCCCCACTGTGTTACTATAGTATGATCCACTTGAGCTTTAGATCTACCTTATGTTTGGACTCATATCCTAACACGAGCTGGTGCAATAGATGAACGGATCAAGTAGATATAACGTATACATCACAGTGGAGCCCACGGAGCTTAGGGCTAAAGGCAATCCCGACAGTCTCAAAAGCTTTCTATATTTGGTGGCCCCATCTCAACAGTTCCTGATAGTGAGGCCCACCTGAGTTTTGCATTGGCCTGATTTTTTAATGCCAAGTAGACATGGGAGGCCACACGATGGAAAAATTGAGCAGACCTTTGACTAGTTTTTCTTTTTTTTTAACATTTTCTTTTGTATTTATCGAGTAAAGCAGGGTCACTTTAATCAACTGAGTCTTGGCCGTTTAGAGTTATTCTTATATTCTTTTAACCTTGATGAAATGTAATCGAGTCGAGTCGACTCAGTTGAATGAAGTTGTAAGCATGAGATATTTTCAGTTTGAAACGTACGTTTCCTAACGTCTAGTCATCTTCAGATTTTGGAATTTTATATTATTTATTCTTCTGTCCAAAACGTGAGAAGAAAACAGGACTTGTTTTGATGGATGCCTCTCTCTGACTAATTGCTTCAAGAGTCCCTTTCACACCAAGATAGATACAATCTACTTGATTATACACCCAACATTTGGTGTAAAAAGCAGATGGGCCCACCGAAGTTATTTTTGTTGTCCGAACTCGGATTCGGTAGTGACCCTTCAGTACCGTCCTCAATGCTTGTCGGTACTGAAAAAGTTTTGTGGGCCCCACCATGATGTATGTATTTTATCCACGCCGTCCATTCATGTTGAGAGCTTGTTTAAGTGTATGAGCCCAAAATTGAGTCAGATTTAAAGGTCAAGTGGACCACACTACAGGAAGAAATGGGGATTGAACATCCACCGTTGAAACATTTATAGGGCCCACCGAGATGTTTATTTGCCATCCAACCTTTTCATAAGGTCACACAGATCTGGATGAAGGGAAAACATAAAAATTATCTTGATCCAAAACTTTTGTGGTCCACAAGAATTTTTTAACAGTAGGCATTTAATTCCCACTGTTTCCTGTGGTGTGGTCCACTTGAGATTTGGATCTGCCTCATTTTTATGATGATGCCCAAAAATGAGCTGTAAAAATGGATGGACGGTGTGGATAAAATACATACATCATGATGGGCCCCACAGAGCTTCAACCAGTACCGAGCTCGTACCGGAGGGGTCACAAGGGAATCCCAGTCCTTAGTGCCTGGAACTGGAAGAGATGGTGGGCCCATTCATCTCCGACCCACCGATCGCGGACGGACAGTAAAAATATAATATGCAGCATGCTCAGTAATGCTTACTAATGAAGGTAGGAAGACCCTGGCCCACAATCAAATATGAAATTAGGGTTCCACAAAGGAGGTACGAAATTATATGTGGGACCCACCCATTGCAACGCATTGATTGCCCTCCAAGGTTTGCTGCATAATATATAACTGGATGATTGGTGTGATATTATGGGGAACGGATTGGCTACTCCCCCTGACACCAGCCCCGGAGCTGGTGGTTGGTGATCTGTGGGCCCCACCATGATGTATGTGTTTCATCCATTCAGTTCATCCATTTTTAAATATCATGTTATGTCTTTCCTCCAAAAATTAGAGGGATGTGAATCTCAAGTGGATCACACCACAGGAAAACGATAGTGATTGGATATCCATCATTTAAATCCTCCTAAGGCCCGATATACTGTTTATTTGACATCCAATCCGTTGATTAGGTCATAAAGATCCAGATGAAGGGATAAAACAAAGATCAACTTGATCCAATACTTTTATGGCCCCCAAAAAGTTTTTAACGGTCGAAGTTCATTCAACACAGTTTCCTGTAATGTGGTCCACTTGAGACTGGGATATACCTCATTGTTTGTGCATTACCATAAATTGATCTAGAAAAATAGATGGACGGAATGGATGAAACACATACATCATGGTGGGCCCACAGGGCACCGACCACCAGCTCCGGGGCTGGTGTCAGGGGGAGTAGCCAATCCGTTTCCGATATTATGGGTTGAAGGGGTTACGATTCATGGTCTTTTGACTCAGTGGCTCGGACTGACTCACCTGGTCATGGGTCAGGGATTGACTAAACCAGGTTGGGCCAAGTCGGGCATATTTAGGGGGAGACTCGCATGGAATCCGGTCACACTAGACTCAGTTATGGGTGCAACTTTGGTAAGTTGGGTCCGAATGAGCAGGAACCCAAAGCCAACCTGACCTTAAGAGAACCCAACACGCAACTCTGACTTAACCCAAATTCGAACCAAAGATGCCCAACCCAGCATCCTTTGTAATTTACCCAACCCGACCCGACCTGACCCATTTCATATGGAACAATGACAAATCATGCTTATAACCTTTAGACTCACGTTGAATGGCCCACTTGAACTTTTTATTGGACTTAATTTTGGTTGCTTAATATGGAGCTACGGTGGATCACACTATAAGAAACAAAGTGATTAGCCATTAAAAGTTTCTTATGAACCACAATTTTTTAGAACAAGCTAATATTTGTGTGGACCCTTTGTTGATGTCTTTGTGACCTTATCAATAGGTTGGATGGCAAATAGACATTCAGGTGGCCCACAAGAAGTTTTTAATGGTGGGTATTCAATCACCACTGTTTCCTATGGTGTGGTCAACTTAAGATTTGGACTGCTTCATTTTTGGGACCATGCCCTTAAATGGGCTATCATAATAGATAGACCACGTGATGTAAGGTGTGTGTGTGTGTGTGTATCATTGTGTGGTCCATAGTTAGGGATCTACCCACCTTAGGGCCTGTTTGGCCGGCTGGATTAGATGGGCTTAGGTGGGATGGAATTGCATCTGGTCCTGTGCCAATTCCACTCTATGTTTGGGAAGAGCTTGGAAGTAGGCTGGATGGAATCGTATTGGGTCCCGTGCTAATATCACTCAATGTTAGCAAGTTGTGTAGGTCCCACCATGATGTATGGGCTATATCCACACCGTCCACTCATTTTTCGAGATCATTTTAGAGCATGGGCCAAAAAATCAGTTAGATCTAAAGCTCAAGTGGACCCACCATAGAAAGCAATGGGGATTGAACACTTACCATTGAAAACTTCTTTGAGGCCACATAAGTTTTGGATCTGCCTCATTTTTAGGCCCATGCCATAAATTGAGGTTACGAAACAAATGAACGGTTTAGATATAACACATGTGTGTTATTGTCAATAGTTTCAAATGATGGTGATATATCCTTTCAATGTACCACCGTGGTACAAACAAAAAAGGGAATTAAGCTCATCCCATGGAACAGTCCCTGCAATGGGTAATAATGATGTTTTTTGAATCCCATCCCATCTAATACCGTGGGATCGGTCCAGCCAAACAAGCCCTTAGTGAATTTGAGGATCCACAGATGTAACGCCCTGAAAATCGGAGGTCGAGCAGGAGCCCAACTCCCGAGTTCCAATACATCACTTATGCAACATAAATAATGATGATTAAATGTTGTCCGTATTAGTGCATTAAACATGAGTGGGATTATACCAAATCAACATATCATACTCTAGAGACAGTTAAATTATGCAAGCGGAAGACTGTGATAAGTATATAAAATGTATAAGTAATCGTACATCCCCAGAGTATGAAAGTCACCAGGTTAAGCATTTACATGTATAATTCCAAAAATAACAAAATGATAAAAATGTGATATCGTCTATCTATATCCCTATAGCTCCGATGCGCAACTCCAAGTTTACATAGACCCGCCAGAGAGTTGCATGTACGAGAACTACTCTTTGTCATCATAGAAGTTCGGCTCCGCTACGTAAGCATCGCCATCATCTGCAACTACAATAGGGTCTGGTTGGTGTTTAAAGCACCGTCCCATAACGTAGGAGTGAATGATCAAATCAGTGGAGCTACAAAGGTTAACATGTTATCAATTCAGCCAAGCAGTGATGATAAAGCAGCACAACAATCATGTCCTAAGTACTCTTGTTAATGCGAGTATGAAATGCGATAATGATGTATGCCCTCGCCTACACTCCCTCAACGACATCATCTCACGATCGCGGCATGCAATACTCCCGCTGTGCTCAACTCTAATGACAAAGGCACATGTAATGCAGTGCATGTGCGTGATTAGCCAAGTTCTTAGATAAGCATATTCATATAGGAAGATTTGGAATCCAAGGCACCTCCCTTTATATCATTTACTCAAACAATGATCCATCTAGGGTTGTCAATCCTAGTTAATCACATACGATAGGCAGTTCTAGGTCACTACGGAGAGGCTCGTCACCATCAGCGCAGGCATAGTTTATACTCGAGGTTACTACGGAAAGGCTAGTCACATTAGCGTAGTCCTAGTGTATACTCGAGGTCACTACGAGCTCATCACCTGATCGTAGGCCGACAGCTTGAATACAGTGTCCCACACTACCGTATTCGGCTCATGAGTTTGGGTTGCTCACTGGTCACTACGGGGAGGCTCGTCGCCCCAGCGTAAGCCGACAGCTCGACCACGGTATCCCATGCCACTATACCCGGTTTATGAGTCTTAGTGGATCGAGGTACCAAGGTTAAACGGGCTTTGCACTGGTGAGTTTGGCACCTTAGATGCAAGCAGTAGCGTCCAACATGGTGAACATACATTGGGCCAATCGGGTTACTTGACGAGCTCGACTGGTACGAGCGTACGTTGAGTTAATCAACATGGAGCGCATAAGCACTCTGCGTGGCCTAACCACTGTCAACACTCAGCGTACAGCTCGGATTCGTCGAACACATCCGTCGTGGCTAAAACAGTTCGGCCACCAGTCGTAAACCATTACCGATTGCCTGGACTACATCATAGCCCCAAACACACTCCAGACAATAGTCATTCATATGTGCTAGTCCAAACAGCAAGTAGCAACCAATTTAAATATAAATCTCATATAAGCATTTTAATGAGCACATAAAGTACATGTTAACATACATAGGCATTTCATTCATAAATCACATAGTAGTAAGATAGGTTACATGAAGGAAACTGTAACCTTAGATAAGGGAATTGAGAATCCTATCTCAACACCCTCATTACATACATTTGAACAAACATTTTCTCATTCAGGCATTTTATCAAACACTTAGTCTACACATATCACATACATGTAATAGATTAGTTAAAACGCATATTATAGCAAATCCTTCTACATTGGAGTTGCCACACGTACAACAATCATGTATTTGCATTCAATAATTATGGCAAGCACAAATCATAATTTCATATTCATTCAGACATTTCAACAAACACATATAATGCATTTATAATCAGCATAGTATACATATATGTGAAATATACGAAAAACATCATATCTAAGAATATGTGATAGCAATCAAGTCAGACATAAATCATTGCTGACATTGAAAGCCTTGAAAACCATAACCTACACGTTTATAGTCCGCACCTTTCACCGGTAGACTCGTAACGAACTCAGTTTAAACACTAAGTCTTTGTCTACGGCGCCACAACAACCTATAGCATGGAATAGCATCTGCTCTATTTGAATCTCTAAAACATGTTAAGGTTAGGATTTCTTACCCGAAAATGGAATCGGAATCGCCGGTATAGCGACATGGAAGCGGTAGCTAAGCATGTGGAGTGGTGGGATCGAATCCCAGGAGCAATCCCTAACTCTCTCTCTTTCTCCTCCTCACTTTCTTCTTCTCTTTTCTCTCTTCTCTCTCCTAGGGTTTTAAAATTCGTATGGCAAGGGAGAGAGAGGGTTTAAGGCCCTTATATAGGCCCAGAACTGATGAGAATTGCCCCAAGGCGTATACTTAGGTTATAGCCAAAAGTTGGTTGATTCGGTCCAACAGAGCACATCTAGAGGCCCCTTTTCAACGTACGATCGGGAGTAAGCCCCCTAACGATGGATCTACGCCAGGCTAAGTTTTCGGTCTGATCGAATTTACAGATCGACCGCAGAGGACCAGTTTTAGTTCAACGGTCATCGACACTCGATCAGGGCCACAAGTACATCGACATGTGTTAGGAAATTTTCCTAATCCGAGGGTGTAGTGGGGTCAGAATCTGACGGTCTGTAGCCTTAGATTTGGCCTGCAAGTGAACGTCTCAATTCAGTTAAGTTTCGGTTCATTTCCTAAAGATATTCGCGTTCCTCACACACTTCGCTCCGGGCTCAAGTTGTGCGTTTCTAGATACTATTAGGACTTGGTTTTCGAGGTGGTGGTCAAGTCTAACAAAGTGGTCATAATCGTATAGTTTTGGGGTAATCGGACTTTTGACGCGCGGTCCGGGTCCGATACGGAGTTTCAGTGTGCCCCCGAGAGCAACTGGGTTTTGAGATGGATCCTAGGTTTTTAGGCAATGTAGCATTAGCGGTTCTACTCATTTTGGGTCTTGCAGTTTGTATTTAGAGTTGTTAGTACTAATTTCACAGGTGATCTAATTTAGCTCTTAGTTAATTTTCGTCTAATTTCTAAAGGATTTGGTCCTTAGTGATTTCTGCCCGAGGTGGTCCTCGGGTCTTCGTACGGATTTTTTCGAGACATTACAATCTACCCCCCTTAAAGAAAAATTTTGTCATCGAAATTAGTATCTTTTCGTATTCCTCGAGAATCTGAGGGTAGTTCTTTCGAACATCGGCTTCTGTTTCCCAAGTAGCCTCTTCCTCAGTGTGATGTGTCCACAGAACCTTCACCAGTGGAATCACCTTACTGCCAACATTTGCTCATTCCTATCTAGAATACGCATCAGTTGCAGTACATAGGTAACATCTTCACTCAACTGCACCTGCTCCCATCTGATAATGTGGGAAAGGTCAGGAACGTATTTCTTCAACATCGACACATGAAATACGTTGTGCACGCCTACGAGTGGTGTGGGTAAAGCCAGGCGGTACGCTACCACACCCACTCGATCCAGTATCTAGAATGGGCCAATAAATCTCGGCGTGAGCTTCCCTATCTTGCCAAACCGAAGGACTCCCTTCATCGAAAAAACTTTCAGGAATACGTGTTCCCCGACCTCGAACTCTAGCTGTCGCCGCCTCGTATCGATGTATATCTTCTGTCTGCTCTGTGCTGCCAGAAGTTGACGCCTGATAATGTCGATCTTCTCTGAAGTTGCTTGTACTAACTCCGGGCCAATCAAACTCTTCTCGCCAACTTCTGCCCAGCAATGCGGTGCCCGACAGGGACGCCCATACAAAGCCTTATAGGGAGCCATGCCAATACTCACCTGAAAACTGTTGTGTATGAGCGAACTCTGCACAAGGAAGATAGTCATCCCAACTGTCCTTAAATTCAAGCACACAAGCTCGCAGCATATCTTCTAACACCCGATTTACCCGTTCCGTCTGCCCGTCAGTCTGTGGGTGGAACGCGGTACTGAACTTCAGTTTCACACCCATTGCATCCTGGATATGAGTCCAGGAGATAGACATGAATCACGTGTCTCGTTCCGACACAATCTCCATAGGAACTTTATGCAGAAGCACAATCTCCTTGATGTACAACCTGGCCAACTCGTCCGTGGAGTTTGAAACTCTGATAGGGAGAAAATGAGCCGATTTCGTCAATCGGTCCACAATCACCCATATGGAATCATGTCCCTTCCTCGTCTTCGGTAGCCCTGAGATAAAGTCCATAGAGATGAAATCTCATTTCTATTCTATGATGGGGATGGGTTGAAGCAGTCCAGGAGGTCGGCAATGCTCGGCCTTGACCTGCTGGCACGTGAGGTAACGTGAGACATACTCTATTATGTGGGCCTTCATGTTGTCCCACCAATACGAGCACTTCATGTCTCGGTACATCTTCGTACTGCCAGGATGCATTGCCATCCTCGAATTGTGAGCAGCCTCGAGAACTTCCTTACTCAGGTCAAGAAGATTTGGGATGCATAGGCGGCTACAATAACGTAAACCCCCATCCATACCAACTCTCCATTCCGAGTCTACATCATCACTAACATGCTCTCTCATCTTTACCAATAGCTCATCGTCTCCTTGAGCCGCAATACTCCTGTCATCAATGAGTGGCTGAACTTGAATATGTGCGATGCTCTCGAACGACTCCTCAACCGTAAGTTCTGCTCAAAGTCCCGCACAAACTCTACCATATCCCACTCTGATATCATCAGCGGAGCCACAAATGCTATCGTCTTCTTGCGGCTCAACGCTTCTGTCACTAGGTTAGCCTTGCCAGGATGGTAGGAAACATCGAACTTGAAGTCCTTCAAGGTTTTCATCCATCTTCGCTGCCTCATATTCAAGTCTCTTTGTGTGAATATGTATCTGAGGCTCTTGTGGTCGCAAAAGAGCTCGAACTCCTCTCCATAGAAGTAATGTCTCCAGAGCTTCAATGCAAAGATGACGGCTGCTAACTCTAGGTCGTGTGTAGCGTAATTTTCCTCATGTTTCCTCAACTGTCGTGATGCGTAGGCAATAACCCTATCCTTTTACATCAGAACACAACCCAAACCAACGCTAAAAGCATCAGTGTAGATGGTATACTTGACCCCTTGCTTCGGCAATACTAGCATAAGGGCGGACATCAACTTGTCCTTTAGTTCCTGGAAGGCTGCTTCGGCCTTCTCATTCTAAGCAAACTTGAAATCCTTCCGAGTCAGCTGAGACAACGGCTGGCTATCTTGGAAAAGTCCCTAATGAATCGATGGTAGTAGCCTGTCAGGCCAAGAAAACTCCTCACTTCGGTAATCGAACCGGGCTGCTCCCAGTCCTGAACTGCGGCTACCTTCGTAAGGTCCACAGCTATCCCTTCCTTGGACATCATATGTCCCAAGAACTTGACTTCTTCTTTCTAAAAGTTACATTTCTTGTACTATACAAACAACTGGTTCTTCTTCAGAGTATTAAAGACTGCTCGCAGGTGTTCCTCGTGATCTTCCCGACTTTTGGAGTATATCAGGATGTCATCTATAAACACGATAACGAATCGGAATAGATACGATCGAAACACCCGGTTCATCAGGTCCATGAACATGGCCGGTGCTTTTATGAGTCCAAACGACATCACGAGGAACTCATAGTACCCAAAGCTGGTCCTAAAAGCTGTCTTCTGCATGTCCTCATCCCTGACGTGCAACTGGTGATACCCTGACTGTAGGTTGATCTTCGTGAAATACTACGCCCCTTTCAACTGATCAAACAGGTCATCTATCCTGGGCAAAAGATACATGTTCTTCACCGTCACTTGGTTCAATCTATGATAATCAATATACAATCACGGTGACCCATCCTTCTTCTTCACAAACAATACAGGTGCTCCCCATGGAGACACGCTAGGTCGTATGAAGCCTGCATCCAACAGATCATCGATCTGTTTTCTCAGTTCCTCTATCTCACACAGAGGCATACGATACGTGGGTAATGAAATGGGTGCCGAACCAGGCACAAGGTCGATAGTAAAATCGATCTCGCGCCGATGAGGTAATCCAGGTACCATCCTGAACACGTCCAAGAAATCCTAGACCACTGGTGTGTTCCCTAACGTCGGACCATCAATATGCTCTAACAAGGTAGCATAACAACTGATGTGGTAATACCAATTGACCTGCACTGTGAATGTGAAGGTCGTGCCCTCAGGTCCATGGGCTGTCACTACCCTAACATCACAATCGATCTCTGCCCTCATCTTCATGAGCCAATCCATACCGAGAATGACATCATAGTGACACAATGGATCGACCATCAGGTCAACAAGTACTATTCTGTTCCCAAGGTCTATTGAACAACCCCTACACATCTTGGTAGAGTCTGAGAAAGTCCCTGTGGTGGTAAGGAGTCTCAATCCAACCATAGGACTAGTTTCTAACCCTAGTCGCTTGACTGCAGCGCATGATACTATAAAGATAATGGACCTGGTGTCCATCAATAAGAAGACTGGTGTACCTTGAATGTGAGTCGTGACTTCAAAAGTCATCGGTGCTGTAACTGCTATCTCAGGTGCCTCAACTGCACGTGAATGCACACGAGCCTGCTGAGAACGGTTCGGACCCAACAAGCCTACTAAGGCTAGTACAAAGGAAGACTAACAGCAAAGCAAACTACAAGACAACTACACTTGTGACTAGTCGTCAAAATCCGGTGATGGAGAAGGGGCGCTCTTATCCTGCAGACAACACAGGATAGCTCTCAAGGTGCGAGTCACTTTGCTAAATTTTTGCTTTGCGAAGGCCTGATGCTCTTCAACCTTGGCTCGGGTCTCAATGATCTCCTGTCGCAGGGCGACCTGGCCCTCCTCAAGTTGCGCTAAGCGGGCTTCGACGACAATCTAATCATGGCGGGGCTCACGTGTAGCAGGAGGAGGTCTCTCTTCAAACTCTTGGTCCTCCTCTTCTTCTTCCTGATCTCCCCCTGAGCCACTGACCTCATCTCCACTGCCATCATCACCACTTCCTTCTTCTTCGTCGCCACTTACTTCCTCACCTTCGCTTCCTTTAACATCATCACTTTCTTTTTCTGTATCATCACTCTGCTCTTCAAGGCGGGCTCGGCGTCACCTTTGGCCAATGCCCATGTTGTCGAGCGTGTTTTCGCTGATGATGTGGATTGGGGTGATGTCCTCCATATGGAGTTGAAAACAGTAGTAGCGGGCTATCTTGCAAACAAGTCGACCAAGCGGCAGAGTGGATTGGGGTGATGTCCTCCATATGGAGTTTTCTCTGGTAGATCGCGCAGTGCGGATGATCTGGGATAGGACAAGCATAGACAGGCATACTTTCTCTCCCTGCCTAACTCTGAACAAGAAATTCACCATGAATCGCGTGCATTCGGTGTGGTTACTCCACCTAGGATACACATTATACGTGCATATGTGGTGGAGTAGGCGGAAGTCGTTCATCATCTTGGATGAAGCGAGCCTATTCCCTGCCTCCAATGCTTGGGTTGGCCACATAGGAAGAGTGTGCGAAGTCTCTTTGCTCGCTCACTAGCGAGGTTCTTCTCACTGGCGTGCACCACACCTCTTTCGACTCCCATAATGCGGGCGATCTCGTCCACACCAATTATGATATCCTGCCTCCCCAGAGGGATGGAAAATTGGAGAGGCTTCCACAACGGATTCCGAATGAGGGCACAGAAGGTGCGCACAGTGCCTTCACTCGCATGAGTGTTTGCCTCAAATATGGGACCCCACCCATGGTCCAGGAGGAAGTCGATGACTGGATAGGTCTCAAACATCTTCTCATCAACATGAGCCTCAAATACGACCTTATGGATGCGGAACTTACCCAGGTCGATGTTCGGCAGTAGCGATCTCTCCAACGGAACGTGAGGATCGAGGTCCCGCTTGGACCTCCATTCACGCTTCACACTCGTACTGGCTTCAGCGTTCGCCCTCCTCGTAGTACGACACGGTCGGCTCAGCCCGACCTCATTTGGAGCCGCTCTCTTCTTCTCCATAAGGGAAAGAAGTGTAAAGATGGAGAAGATGGCAGTGGCAACTTCAAAGAAAGCCATTTGAAGTGTAGGAAACTTGGGAAATGAGATGGGGATGTAGGTTTTTGAGATTTTGAGACACAAAGATGGGTTTGTGTACTCAAATGGGAAGAAGCAAGGGAGATGGAAGGTGGTAATAGATGGGTTTTTGAGAGGAATGATAGAGGTGGTGTAAAATGTGGAAGAAGATGGAAGATTGTTATGAAAAGTGGAAGAAGGTGGGGTCTTGAATGTATGAAGGGGGGTTTGAGAGGGAAGGGAGTGGAAATGGAGTGGAGAGGTGAAAAATATGAAGGATTTGAGAGGTTTATATGTATGGAGGTGAGGATTTGAGAGAGAAAGAAAGATTTTGGAGGTAATAGAGGGTTGAAAATCATGAAAGCAAGGTGGAATGGGGTTTGGGGGGTTAAAGGGAGGGACCCACACGTGTGTATAGGCCCACCTAACCGGGCGGTGGGCAGCACGCCGCCGGTCGGGAGGTGCCGCTGCCCGAAGGCTGTTGAGCCGGGCGGTGCCGCTGCCCGGGCTCTATCCCGTCAGCAATCGCCCCACCTAGGGGTGGTGTCCCCTCTTCCCCGAGATGCGAAAATCATGTGGGACCCCCCTGGGTCCCCCTGCAAATTGCGGTGTGGCCCCCCTTCCATTTGGGGCACTTTCGAACTTTAACTTGCCCATATCCACGCTTCTAGCGTGGTTTGAGTGTGGAATTTACTGAGTTATTGCCCAAACTCGTCGATTGACGGGTTAAAGAGGAATTGGGATTAAGTTTACATGGTCTTATACGCCTACGAGGTGAAATTCAACGGTTAGTTTCGGTCAATTTCGTCAACGGGTGAAACTTGGAATCCTAAGATTGTTTTTACGTTTTATCGTACCCTCCTAAGTCAAAGTACGTCAGTGTGCATCGTGCGACTATAACCCAGGTCCAGTTTAATCCAAATCATACTCTGATACCAACTTTTAACGCCTTGAAAATTGGGGGTCGAGCAGGAGCCCAACTCCCGAGTTCCAACACATCACTTATGCAACATAGATAATGATGATTAAATGTTTTCCATATTAGTGCATTAAACATGAGTGGGATTATACCAAATCAACATATCATACTCTAGAGACAGTTAAATTACACAAGCGGAAGACTATGATAAGTATATAAAACGTATAAGTGGTCATATGTCCTCAGAGTATGAAAGTCACCAGGTTAAGCATTTACATGTATAATTCCAAAAATAACAAAATGATAAAAATGTGATATCGTCTATCCATATCCCTGTAGCCCCGATTCGCAACTCCAGGTTTACATAGACTCGCCAGAGAGTTGCATGTAGGAGAACTCCTCGCCATCATAAAGGTCCGACTCCGCTACG
The DNA here is from genome assembly GCF_029962835.1 of Magnolia sinica. Taxonomy (NCBI): domain Eukaryota; kingdom Viridiplantae; phylum Streptophyta; class Magnoliopsida; order Magnoliales; family Magnoliaceae; genus Magnolia; species Magnolia sinica. The sequence goes on from NC_080574.1 coordinate 39,559,627, forward strand.
TAAGCATTGCCATCATCTGCAACTACAACAGAGTCTGGTTGGTGTTTAAAGCACCGTCCCAGAACGTGGGAGTGAGTGATCAAATCAGTGGAGCTATAAAGCAAAGGTTAACATGTTATCAATTCAGTCAAGCAGAAATGATAAAGCAATACAACAATCATATCCTAAGTACTCTTGTTAATGCGAGTATGAAATGCGATAATGATGTATGCCCTCGCCTGCACTCCCTAAGCGACATCATCTCACGATCGCAACATGCAACACTCCCACTATGCTCAATTCCAACGCTAAAGGCACATGCAATGCGGTGCATGTGCGTGATTAGCTAAGTTCTTAGATAAGCATATTCATACAGCAGGATTGGGAATCTAAGGCACCTCTCTTTATATCATTTACCCAAACAATGATCCATTTAGGGTCGTCAATCCTACTTAATCGCATACGATAGGCAGTTCTAAGTCACTACGGAGAGGCTCATCACCATCAGCGCAGGCCTATTTTATATTCGAGGTTACTACGGAAAGGCTAGTGTAACACCCTGAAAATTGAGGGTCAAGTAAAGCTCAACTCTCAAGTTCCAACGCATCACTTATGCAACATAGATTATGATGATTATTATGAGTGCATTCGAACATGAGTGAGATTATACTAAAACAACATAACATACTCTAGAGTTAATGTAATTAAGCAAGCGAAAGACTGAATTTAATATAAAAAGTATAGGTACGTGTTTCATAACCTCCAAAGTATGATCATGTAGCTGGGCTGAATATATATACAAGTATTATTTCAAACTTACAAAATGCCAAAAATGTAAATGTTCAACTAATCCAGTATGCCTGTAATCCCATCGAAATAGCACGAGGTCTATATAGACCCGCCTGAGAGCTGCACGTAAGAGAACTCCTCCTCGTCTATGAAGACTGGCTCAGTCGCATAGACCTCGCTAGAATCTGCATCTAAATTAGAGTCTGGTTGGTGTTTTAAAACACCATCCCAGGTGGGAATGAGTAGCTAATTCAGTGGAACTATAAAACAAAGGTTAACATGTTATCAATTCAGTCAAGCAGTAATGATAAAGCAATACATCAAACAGTCCTAGCTACTCTTATTAATGCAAGGATGATATGCTATAATGATGCATGCCCTCGCCTACACTCTCTCAGCGGCTTCATCTCACGATCGCGCATGCAACATTCTCGTTGTGCTCAACTCCAATGCCAAAGGCACATTCAATGCGGTGCACATGCGTGTTAGCCAAGTTCTTAATTAGACTTATTCATACAACAGTTTTGGAAAGCTAAGGTACCTCCCTTTATATCATTTACCCAAACAAAGATCCATCTAGGGTCGTCAATCCTAGTTAATCACATACGATGACAGTTCCAGGTCGCTACGGAGAGGCTCGTCACCTCAGCGCAGGCCTAGTTTATTCTCGAGGTCACTATAGAAAGGATCGTCACCTTGCTGTAGTCCTAGTGTATACTTGAGGTCACTCCGCCAACGCCCTACCAACTGACAGTCTATTTTCGAAGGCTCGTCACCAACTCGACTGGGAACCACAGTCAGGCTGCGCTAGTGTAGGTTGACAGCTCGAATATAGTGTCTCATACCACCGTATTCGGCTCACGAGTTTGGATTACTCACTGGTCACTACGGGGAGGCTCGTCACCCCAGCGTAAGCCGAAGCTCGACCACGGTGTCTCATACCACCATGCCTGGGTCATGAGTCTTAGTAGATCGTGGTATCATAATTGAAACGGGTCTTTACCTTGGTAAGGGGTACCTTAGATTCAAGCAGTAACATCCATACATGGTAAACACACAATAGGACAATCAGTTTATTGGACAAGTTCGACTGGTACAAGCATATGATGAATTAATCGACATGGAGCGCTAACCACTGTCGACAATCATCGTACCACTCGAATTCACTGAATGCATCAAATGTGGTGAGACTAGCTCGGCCACTCAAACAGGAATTGTTACCGATTGCCTGGACTACGTCGTAGTCTCAATCATAGTCAAATGCAAGAAGTAAGCATACATGATAATCATACGACATTTAACAATCAATTCCAACATACATATCATTTGAGCATATTATTCAACAAATATAACATGATATTCTACATATACATTGGCTATACAAAACATATAATTGAAATTAAAGCTACATGAAGAAAAGTATACATATAGCTAAGGTAATTAAGAATCCTATCTCAACAACCCTCGTAATTACAAAGCATCAAACAATTACTCATACATGCATTTTGTCAAACACTTAGACTACATATTACACATACGTGTAATATATTAGTTTCAATAGACATTAGGGCAAATCCTTTCACAAAGGAGCTGCCACTCATACAACGATCATATCTTCTCAATTTACAAGCATGGCAAGCACAAATCATATTTTTAAAATCGTTCAAATATTTCAACAAACATATAGAATGCATAATATTCAACATAGTTTATGTGTGTGTGTGTGTAATACACAGAGGATACCCTATCTAAACACATGTGATAGCAATCAAGTCATTCATAAATCATTACTGACATTGAAAGCCTTGAAAATCATAACCTAAGCTTTTATAGTCCACACCTTTCATCTGTAAACTCGAACCGAACTCAGTTTGAACGCTACGTCTTTGTCTATGGCATAATGGCTACCTGAATCATGAAATAGGTTAGCTATTTCATCGATTCATCTACTTGGATACCTAAAATAGATTAGGGTTAGGATTTCTTACCCAAAAGTGGAATCAAAATCACCGGTATAGCAATATGGGTAGGATGATTCGACACGTGGAGTGGTGGCATCGAATCCCGGCAATGATCTCCCACTTTCTCTCTCACTTCTCCACTTTCTCCCCTTTTCTCTCTTCTCTCTCCTAGGGTTTGGAGAAAATCGTATGGAATAGAAATGGGGTAGGTTTAGGCCCTTATATAGGCTCAGAACTGACGAAATTGGCCCCAAGGCCATGGTATACTTAGGTTATATCTAAAAGTCGTCTGTTTCGGGCCAATGGAGGTCATCTGGAGGTCCGTTAGCTGCATACGGTTCGGAGAAAGTTCCCTAATGATGGATCTATGCTAGGTTAAGATTTTGGTTCGATCGAGTTTACAGATTGACCACGGGGTACCAATTTCAGTTCAACGGCTATCGTTACTCGATCAGGGCCACAAGTACACTGACATGTGTATGAAAATTTTCTTGATCTAAGGGTGTAATTGGGTCAGAATATGATTATCTGAAACCTTAAATTTGGCCCACAAGTGAATGACCCAATTCACTTAAGTTTGAGTCAGTTTTCTAAAGATATTCACGTTTCTCACACACTTCGCTCTAAGCTCAAGCTGTGCATTTCTAGATACTATTTGGACTTGATTTTCGAGATGGTTGTTAAGCCCAGTAAGGCGATCATAACTGTATAGTTTCGCAGTCATCGGACTTTCGACGCGCGGTCCAGGTCCAATATGGAGTTTCAATGCGCTGTCGAGAGCAACTGAGTTTTGAGATGGATCCTAGGTTTTTAGGCGATGTAGCATTAACGATTCTGCTAGTTTTGGGTCTTGCAGTTCGTATTTAAAGTGGTTCGAGCTAATTTCACAATTAATTTACTTTAGTACTTAACTAAATTCCACCCTAATTATGATAGAATAAGATCTTAGGATAGGAGAAGATGATCTTTCTAAATAACCTATTTGTTCTGTGAGATTCCATAAGGTTAATGGTCAAAAGCTCATTTTATTTATGTATTTACTATTTATAGTAAGTTTTAGTTTAAGTATTCTTCTTCATCATTTAAACTTTAGGATTTGTGTCTAATGTGAAAGTACTTAGAAAATTTTGAAGAACATAGTGGTGAAAGTTAAGATTTTGAAGGAAATAGGTTGAAGAAGGGATTTGGGGACTTTAGGATTGAGTTCTGAGAAGTCAATAAGGTGTTATGATCGACTCATTGCCTAAGGACGTCTATTTCCAAGTTAGTAAAAATCCAGGATGTTACAATCTACCCCCCTTAAAAATAATTTCATCCCCAAAATTGCCTAAGAGTAGTACGTAAAGATTTGATTATTTCATTTGCCTAAGTTTTATTGATTTCAAGTTTCTATGCATGGTAGAGTGCATACGATCTATGCTAGTCTGGCTCATTTTAGTTTACCTCCCTTAAAACTCTTTTTTTCCCTTAAAAGTTTGCCCTGATGGTTTGCTACAATTTATTTACTTATTCATTTATTTGTAAAGATTTAGATTCATGACGATGATCTCCCTCTATTTAGAATAAGATATATGTTTTCAATGGTCGACCAACACGGAGAGAACGGTTGTAGTGGGCTTGATCCCGATACATCGATCATCTACTTGACCAGGGTAGAAAGCTCACCGTATCCCTTCTTAGTCCTGGTGGATCCTGGTCTTCTGCTCGGTCAAGCAGTGAGTCCATTGGTAGTCACCCAGGATTAAGAATTGGGTCAAGTCGCGAATGCTTCGCAATTGTATATTTCAGTAACTCCGTAGTCCGATCACTTTAAAAGCTTAGGGAATGCCCATCATCGAAAGGCTCAAATTTCCTATTTATAAGGTTGCCCTTTTGGGTCTTGATCTAAGAGAGTCCTTGTCTTAATTTAGGTCCAAGGTAGGAGTTAATAAATATCTTAATAGGTCATCCTAAAAAGTTTTCTAATAATATAGAATTGGCTAAGGTCATCCTAACGAGCACATTTGTGGATACACTGACCTTGACTATTGTAATTCAGATCGTACCCTTTGTCAGGCCTTTTCTTTAGTATGAATTGATTTAATACTTGAACCCTAACTGCTTTCCTTCTAGTAAATTCATTATTGACATTCTAAGGAAGGTTCAGCTTCTATTTAGTGACCTAATCTTACGTATAATCTGGATCAATTTCCTTCGATCTTAGGCCAGTGGGTCATGGGGCCCACCACGCTTCCGCTGTGCCACTTTAATCAAGTGGATGTATAAACTGACCTAACTAAATTGGGCTCATAATTTCCTATCCTACTTAAAATTATTTCTACTCTTAAGACTCAAGGATCTATGTCCCGACCCTTGTGTTGGAACAAGGTATAATTTAGTACCTATCCTTGACATGAAATGTGAAACGATCTCTCAATACATTGGTCTTCCTTCCATCAATGATGTGTACTATGACATTGGTATCTATAGTCATAGAAAGGAGCTAAAAATGATGGGTGTGGTCGTTGAAGCGGCCTATTCCGAGGTATGGGCGGTCGGTAGAATGGTTGCGCTGGTGGTGCAGATTGTAGAGGTGGAGTCATTATAACACATGGTGCCTGATGGTCGATCTTCTGAGGTAGCGTGAAACCGTTGTCTTTCTTCTTAGTAAAATAGAAGGGGTCAGTGTGTCCCCCTTTGTCGCAATATGTACACCAACGTTTCGTTCGCCTTTGCTGGGGCGGCAGAGCCATGAGCCTGAGAGGCGAGTCTAAAGGTGGCCTCTTACCTCAAACTGGCCGGTGCTATAATTCGGGACGAGGCCTCGGGCACATTGGGATACTTGTCTGAGAAACTCCGTCTCCATGTTGTTCAGCTCGTAGAGACATGTTAACTAGCTTGGCGTAATTGAAAATGCTAACGCAACTCATCTTAGTGCAGATATCGGGTCGCAGCCCATCTGAAAAATGCCGCATTTTCATCAGCTCGTTTGCTAGGATCAAAAGAGCGTTTCTGGCTAGCTCCGTAAACCTGTTCTCATACTCAGACACAGTCATTCCTTCTTGACGGAGGTGAAGGAATTCACCCTCATTACGATATATGAGGGGAAAGTACTTCTTATGAAAGCGGGTCCCAAAGGCCGCCCACGTCCATATGTATCCAACAACAGTAGTTTAAAGGACACTGTCCCACCAAAGGCTGGCCTCCTTCTCGAACATGTAGGTGACCAACTCTACCTGCTCTGCCTCAGTGCAGTGCGACGGCTTCAGCATCTTAGAGATGCGGTCAAGCCAATACTCGGCCTCCTTAGGTTTGTGAGTACCTGCAAATGTAGGAGGTCGAAAGCACTAGAATCGTTCAAACAAGCCACTAACACCCATATTGCTAGCAGGGTGCACAAATGGTGCAGGTGGAACCACACCCATGCTCTGGGCAAAGGCCCCTGCGATGGTGGCCAAAAACTGTTGTTGCTGGTGCATCAAGAGCATTATCTGCTCCAACCTATCAGTAGGAAGAGCCGACTGAGGCACGTGCAGCGTCAAGGTAGACGCACGGTTCTGCTCAGGAACCGGTGGTCAATAGGTGTCGGCCGATTAGTGGGGCCAGTGGCCGGCTGAGAATCCGGCATTGTCTCAAAGTCCGGGCCCAAGCTAGGGTCGGTGTGGCTATTGCTCAGGGAAGGTGCCCCGTCAGACGATCCACCAAGTGCGAAACGTGTCATATTTTGAGTGGTTGAGGAGGCATCCCCTATACACTACATAGGGTGCAACATGCGTAAGATTCAGATAATATGAACCACATTTCTAGACATACACATCCCACGCCAAAAGGAACGACATGCATTTCATTTGATCAACATTGTCATAATACATGAGATTGAATCTTCCATGGATCATGATAGAAGATGCATGTGAGCTAAACAAGTACAAGTTGCACACCAACTACTCCAACATAAGACTAAGCCTATCGAGGCCTTTATGTAGAACACCAACTACTCCAACATAATAGTGCGTGCGGGCTGTACTATTTGTAGCAGGACGAATGTAGGCAGGCACAGCTTGTCTTCCTGCTCCACACTGTATAGGAAGTTGTAATGTCCTAGATGATTTCATATCATTTCTAATACAAGAAATTGTTTTATCGCTTAGGGTCAAAAGTTGTCTGATTGGAATTGAGTTGCCCGAACTTGAATTTAACTGCGTTCGAGCACTTCACATATACCCATACCAGCTAAGGAGGTCCTAGGGTTCATGTTATTAATTTATTGGATTTCCTATACTGTCAAATCTTTCGAAATCTAGGAGTACCAACTCTAGGTCCAAAACTCTAAATGTCCCAACATTTGATGGTCATTGTAGTTTATATAATCCTCATTCTCAAATTTTAATAAATTTCATGGTCTAGAAAAATTCTAAAAATTCTAGAAGTAGCAGCTCTTCGAGCTAATAATTTTTGGAGAGTTGTCACATCAACCTAGATTTAACTATATTAAAATTTTTATTATATTTTTACTTATTTTTATATGAAACTAGACTTATCAAGCTTTAATCTGGCTTTTGAATCACATAGATTGGAGTTATATTGAGGGAGATATGACTTTTTGAAGTCAATCGAAAAGTGTAAGAAATTGCAGCGAGGGTCCACCGAAATTCGGTGCACCAGTGGCACGCCACCGACCGGGTGGTGGCGTCGTGCCCCGCTGTGCTGTCTGGTGGTAGTTCTGTCATGTGAATTTTGAAATGGGTATATTTTGCAAACCAGAAGGAGTTATTCGACGTGCAATATATGATTTTGGGGGTAGGAGAAGCTAATTTATCCAAATAACTTATTTATTTTGTGAGATTCCACAAGGTTGATGGTCAAAAACCCATTTTATTATATATTTACTATATATAGCAAATTTTAGTTTAAGTAGAAACACGGAATCCTATGATCAAGCTTTCATGTTTCATCAAGCTTCGAGTCAGAGTGTGTCAGATTGCGTTGTGTTACCATAACCCAGGTCCGGTCCAATTCGATACCATCTTGTAAAACCCTGAAAATCGGGGGTCGAGCAAAGCTTAACTCCCGAGTTCCAATACATCACTTATGCAACATATATTATGATGATTATTATGAGTGCATTCGAACATGAGTGGGATTATACTAAAATAGTATAATATACTCCAGAGTTAATGTAATTAAGCAAGCGGAATACTTTTATAGATTTATAAAGTATATGAGTGATTTTAAATCCCCTCAGTATGAATACTCAACAGGGCTAAATATATACATACTTTGTGTCAAACTATATAAAATACCAAAATGTAAGTGTTTAACTAAATCATATATCCATATAATCTCGTCGAATCAGAACAAGGTCTTCATAGATCCGCCTGATAGCTGTATATAGGAGAAACCCTCATCATCATCATAAAAGTCCGGCTCTGCCTCATACACCTCCGCCTCACTTGCATCTAAATCAGAGTCTGGTTGGTGTTTTAAAACACCATCCCAGGTGAGAATGAGTAGCTAATTCAGTGGAACTATAAAGCAAATGTTAACATGTTATTAATTCAGTCAAGCAGTAATGATAAAGAAATACATCAAACAGTCCTATCTACTCTTATTGATGCAAGGATGATATGCTATAATGATGCATGCCCTTGCCTGCACTCCCTCAGCGACTTCATCTCACGATCACGCATGCAACACTCCCGCTGTGCTCAACTCCAACGCCAATGGTACATGCAATGCGGTGCATTGCGTGTTAGCCGAGTTCTTAATTGGACTTATTCATACAGCAGGTTTGGGAAGCTAAGGTACCTCACTTTATATTATTTACCTAAACAAGGATCCATCTAGAGTCATCAATCCTAGTTAATCACATACGATGGTAGTTCCAGGTCGCTACGGAGAGGCTCGTCACCTCAACGTAGGCCTAGTTTATACTTGAGGTCACTACGGAAAGGCTCGTCACCTTAGTGTAGTCCTAGTGTATACTCGAGGTCACTCCACCAACGCCCTACCAACTGACAGTCTATTTTCAAAGGCTCATCACCAACCTGACTAGGGACCACAGCCAAGCTGCGCCAGTGTAAGCCGATAGCTCGAATACAGTGTCTCATACCACCGTATTCGGCTCATGAGTTTGAGTTGCTCACTGGTCACTACAGGGAGACTCGTCACCCCAGCGTAGGCCGACAGCTCGACCACGGTGTCCCATACCACCATGCCCAACTCATGAGTCTTAGTGGATCATGGTACCATAGTTGAAACGGGTCTTTACCTTAGTAAGGGGTACCTTAAATTCAAGTAGTAGTGTCCATACATGGTAAACACACAAGATGACAATCGGTTGATTGGACAAGTTTGACTGGTACAAGCGTACGATGAATTAATCGACATGGAGCGCTAACCACTGTTGACAATCATCGTACGACTCTGATTCACCAAACGCATCAAATGTGGTGAGACTAGCTCTGCCACTCAAACAGGAATTGTTACCAATTGCCTAGAGTATGTCGTAGTCCTAATCACAGCCAAATGCAAGAAGTAAGCATACATGATAATCATACAACATTTAACAACCAATTCCAACATACATATCATTTGAGCATATTATTCAACACATATAACATGATATTCTACATATACATTGGCTACACAAAACATACAATTGAAATTAAAACTACATGAAGAAAAGTATACATATAGCTAAGGTAGTTGAGAATCCTATCTCAACAACCCTCGTAAATACAAAGCATCAAACAATTACTCATACAGGCATTTTGTCAAACACTTAGACTACATATTACACATACGTGTAATATATTAGTTTCAATAGACATTAGGGCAAATCCTTTCACAAAGGAGCTGCCACTCATACAACGATCATATCTTCTCAATTTACAAGCATGGCAAGCACAAATCATATTTTTAAAATCGTTCAGACATTTCAACAAACATATAGAATGCATAATATTCAACATAGTTTATATATATATATGTGTGTGTGTGTAATACACGGAGGACACCCTATCTAAACACATGTGATAGCAATCAAGTCAGTCATAAATCATTACTGACATTGAAAGTCTTGAAAACCATAACCTAAGCATTTATTATCTGCACCTTTCGTCGGTAAACTCCGAACTCAGTTTGAACACTACTCCTTTGTCCATGGCATAACGGGTACCTGGATCACAAAATAGGTTCGGTATTTCATCGATTCTTCTACTTGGATACCTAAAACAGATTAGGGTTAGGATTCCTTACCTAAAAGTGGAATCGGAATCCGGAATCGCCGGTATAGCGATAAGGGTAGGATGATTCTACATGTGGAGTGGTGGGATCGAATCCTAGCAACAATCTCCCACTTTTTCTCTCACTTCTCCACTTTCTCCTTCTCTTTCTCTCTCTTCTCTCTCCTAGGGTTTGGAATTTGTATGGAATGAGAGAGGGGAGGGTTAAGGCCCTTATATAGGCCCATAACTGTAAATGGCCCCAGGGTCATGGTATACTTAAGTTATAGCCAAAAGTCATCTGTTTCGGGTCAACGGAGGTTATCCGGAGGTCCGTTAGCTACATACGGTCTGGAGAAAGTTTCCTGACGATGGATCTATGCAGGTTAAGATTTCGGTTCGATTGGGTTTACAAATCGACCGCGAGGGACCAGTGTTAATTCAACGGCTATCGTTACTCGATCAGGGCCACAAGTACACTGACATGTGTATGAAATTTTTCCTGATCCAAGGGTGTAATTGGGTCAGAATCTGACGATCTAAAACTTTAAATTTGGCCCACAAGCGAATGGCCTAATTCACTTAAGTTTGAGTCGATTTTCTAAAGATATTCATGTTTCTCACACACTTCACTCTAGGCTCAAGTTGTGCATTTGTAGATACTATTTGGACTTGATTTTCGAGATAGTTGTCAAGCCCAGTACAGCGGTCATAACCATATAGTTTCACGATCATCGGACTTTCGACGCACGGTCCAGGTCGTGAGCATCTAGGCTTTGAGATTGATCCTAGGTTTTCAAGTAATGTAGCGTTAGCGATTCTACTAGTTTTATGTCTTACAGTTCATATTTAAAGTGGTTCGAGCTAATTTCACAATTAATTTAGTTTAGTACTTAACTAAATTCTACCCTAATTACGACAGAATAAAGTCCTAGGGTAGGAGAAGCTGATTTTTCCAAATAACCTATTCATTTTGTGAGATTCCATAAGGGTAATGGTCAAAAGCCCATTTTATTTATGTATTTACTATTTACAGTAAGTTTTAGTTTAAGTATTATTCTTCATCATTTAAACTTTAGGATTTGTGTCTAATGTGAAAGTACTTAGAAAATTTTGAAGAACAATGTGGTGAAAGGTGAGAGTTGTGAAGGAAATGGGTTGAAAAGGGGATTTAGGACTTTGTGATTGAGTTCTGAGAAGTCAGTAAGGTGTTATGATCGACCCATTGCCTAAGGACGTCTATTTTCAAGTTGGTAAAAATTCAGGATGTTACAACTAATCACCTTAGCGTAGTCCTAGTGTATACTCGAGGTCACTACGGGCTCCTTACCTGATCGTAGGTCGACAGCTTGAATACAATGTCTCATACCACCGTATTCAGCTCACTAGTTTGGGTTGCTCATTGGTCACTATGGGGAGGCTCGTCACCCCAGCGTAAGCTGACAGCTCAACCATGGTGTCCCATACCACCATGCCGGGCTCATGAGTCTTAGTGGATCGAGGTATCAAGGTTAAACGGGCTTTGCGCTAGTGAGTTTGGTACCTTAGATTCAAGCAGTAGCGTCCATACATGGTGAACATACATTGGGCCAATCGGGTTACTTGACGAGATCGACTGGTACGAGCGTACGTTGAGTTAATCAATATGAAGCGCATAAGCACTCCGCATGGCCTAACCACTGTCGACACACAGCGTACTGCTCGGATTCGTCAAACACATCCGTCGTGGCTAAAATAGTTCGGCCACCAATCGTAAACCATTACTGATTGCCTAAACTACATCATAGCCCTAAACACACTCTAGACAATAGGCATTCATATGTGCCAGTCCAAATAGCAAGTAGCGACTAATTTAAATATAAATCTCATATAAGCATTTTAACGAGCACATAAAGTACATGTTAACATACATAGGCATTTCATCCATAAATCATATAGTAGTAAGATAGGTTACATGAAGGAAACTGTAACCTTAGATACGGGAATTGAGAATCCTATCTCAACACCATCATTACATATATTTAAACAAGCATTTTCTCATTCAGGCATTTTATCAAACACTTAGTATACACATATCACAAACATGTAATAGATTAGTTAAAATGCATATTATAGCAAATCCTTCCACATAGGAGTTGCTACATGTACAACAATCATGTATTTGCATTCAATAATCATGGTAAGTACAAATCATAATTCCATATTCATTCAGACATTTCAACAAACACATATAATGCATTTACAATCAACATAGTATACATATATGTGAAATATACGAAAAACATTGTATCTAAGCATATGTGATAGCAATCAAGTCAGACATAAATCATTGTTGACATTGAAAACCTTAAAAACCATAATCTAAATGTTTATAGTCCGCACCTTTCACCAGTAGACTCGTAACGAATTCAATTTAAACACTAAGTCTTTGTCTACGACGCCACAACAACCTATAACATGGAATAGGTTAGTTATTCCACCATCTGATCTATTTGAATCTCTAAAATAGGTTAAGGTTAGGATTTCTTACCCGAAAATGGAATCGGAATCGCCGGTATAGCGACACGGAAGCGGTAGCTAAGCACATGGAATGGTGGGATCGAATCCCAGGAGCAATCCCTAACTCTCTCTCTCTCCTTCTCACTTTCTTCTTCTCTTTTCTCTCTTCTCTCTCCTAGGGTTTTTTAATTCGTATGGCAAGGGAGAGAGAGGGTTTAAGGCCCTTATATAGGCCTAGAACTGATGAGAATGGCCCCAAGGCCATGGTATACTTAAGTTATAGCCAAAAGTTGGCTGATTCGGTCCAACAGAGCACATCTGGAGGCTCCTTTTCAATATACGGTTGGGAGTAAGCCTCCTAGTGATGGATTTACGCCAGGTTAAGTTTTCGGTCCGATTGGATTTACAAATTGACCGCGGAGGACCAATTTCAGTTCAACGGTCCTGGACACTTAATCAGGGCCACAAGTACATTAATATGTGTTGAAAAATTTTTCTGATCCGAGGGTGTAGTGGGGTCAGAATTTGATGGTCTATAGCCTTAGATTTGGCCTGCAAGTGAACGACTCAATTCACTTAAGTTTTAGTTCATTTCCTAAATATATTCGCGTTCCTCGCACACTTCGCTCTGGGCTCAAGTTGTGTGTTTCTAGATACTATTAGGACTTGATTTCCAAGGTGGTGGTCAAGTCCAACAAAGCGATCATAACCATATAGTTTTGGGGTATTCGGACTTTCGACGCGTGGTCCAGGTTCGATATGGAGTTTCAGTGTGCTCCTAAGAGCAACTGGGTTCTAAGATGGATCCTAGGTTTTTATGCAATGTAGCGTTAGCGGTTCTACTCATTTTGAGTCTTGCAGTTCGTATTTAGAGTTGTTAGTGCTAATTTCACAGGTGATCTAGTTTAGCTCTTAGTTAATGCTCGTCTAATTTCTAAAGGATTTGGTCCTTAGTGATTTCTGCCTAAGGTGGTCCTCGGGTCTTCGTATGGATTTTTCCGAGATGTTACAATAGATGTGTCCACTATCAACACCATGTGAGTGCAGTGTTGCATGTACTGTGAACTATTAGTTGCGGAATTGAAAGGACCGTGTGGTGCATTGGAGATAGAGGCCGAGAAACTTTAATCAAATTCCGTACCTAATTATGATACCATAGTTGTAGAACTGATGTTGTAGTCTTCTACACCTTATACCTACTAGAGAAATATAGGGATGAGAATAAAAGCTTCAATTGTGTGTAAGCTTGTGGACCCAACCCTGCTTATATAGTTTAGAGGGTTAAGGAGTTTAAAACCTATCGAAACTTCTCTCCCTTAGGCTCCACACGAATTTAGGATTCCTAATCTAACTAAAATACTATGCGTGTGAATAGGGTGGACCATCTGCTCCAGACATGACTGTCGCTCTAAAAGCTGCGTCTACTGGTCCTCGATGCGTGTGATGCGAGAAAAAAGATCAACCTGAGGTGTGCGTGTTGATGCATAGTCAGTAGCAGCCGATGGTAATGGCCCATCGGAGGGTGCCTCAGCTGTGTCTGCGATGGAATCCGGGGCATGAATGATGACTGCCTGATCAGGGAATGCGGGTGCTTGAGAGGATCCAAAAATTGAGGTAAGATTCATCTTCTGTACACAGTGAGCATTGAACTTAGTATCCATGATCGGAATGCCCTTAGGCTCTCTAAAACTACACTCAAGGGCAAGATGACATACTAAGCGACTAAATGGTATCCCGGTAGTGTTTGACTCAAACACAAAGATGATCTGGTGGTAGATCACCACAGCCAAGATTATACAAAGTTTCGACCATTAACGAGGTGAGTTCAGTATGATGTCCTACTCGAGGATACAAATTTGACACAAATATTAGATGTAGAATACGATAGTCAGTGCGCATGTTCAAGGCCTGAAGCGCATTCCGGTTATGCCAAAGGACATTTTGTCCATTACATAAAAATTTAGTCCATGCAGCTAGTTTAGCTTATGTTGGTAGTGTTAATTCAGTGGGTTGGTTGGGGCACAACGGGACCTCAATCAAGGATGAAATGCATGGCGGAGTAATGTCAAACACCCGACATTAATACTTAACATCAAAATTCAAGTAGTTTTTATCATCCGGTTGGGTGCAGTAAGAGAAAAAAGACCGAACAAGATTTTCATTTACAACACTCCTAAATAATAGAATGGGATGTCACCCTTGATGAAATAGGATGTCATATATATTAAGCTTTTACAAACACTCAAGATAGATATTCCTTTCGCAAATGATTTCATGTTTAGTAAACCTATCCACAATGGGACTAGTAGGTGGAGATGGTTTTGCTATGGAAGAACTAGGACAGAAGGAGACATTTGGAGACAAGGGCCTCGGTCTAAGGTTTTGAGAGGAGGTCCTCCTCTTTTCAGCGCTAGCTACTTGGTCCTAGTGCCAATGGAGGGGCCAACATCATGTTTTTTTCTTGGTACAATCCTCTTGAGGAGGAGATGCGGCCAGATTCCTTATTTGAAAGAAGAGTCAAGTAGGGTGTTCAATGTAAACGAGAATGGACAAGCCCTATGGATGATTTGGGAGAAATACCTAGGATTTGAATGAGGAATTGAAAGATTGAGTTGATGGTAGCCACAATGACCTCCATCCAAAATAGGAAATAAAAGAAAAAACTATCGCCGAATGGAGAAGATGAGGCAGTGCAAGGTTTTAAATAGTACTACTCAGCCCGACTTCGGTTACACTGAATATAAGTTCGATTGCACTGAAACACTCTAAATTTGTAGAAATAAAAAACATTTTTTTTTCCAGTTTGAGGTTAGATCCCCTAACACTTAACATTTTGGAATTTCTAAAGTAAAAAAAAAAAAAAAAAAAACTAAGAGGCTAAAATCCTCTGATTTTACAATTCTCCATCGTAGACGTTCTCATGTCACTAATCTAAGGTGTTATGGTCTCCCAAGTTTCTAGGGAGGGACACGTGGTGTAAGTAGTTAGAACATGTAAGTGTCAAAAGTCTTCATCACTAGAAGAGTCTTCCAAAGTGGATTAATTTGAACTCTTCTGTATCATCTTATGTTGCCATCATAGCTTTGCCTTCAGATTTTGTTTTGTTGAAAAATTGGAGGCAAGATGTTCATAACCCTTACAGTTGAAACGTTGGACTGGCTGAGGTTGTTTAACTGCTTTGCCTTTATGCTTCTCAACCATCTTGTTCTTTTTGTCACAACTCTTCCTTCTACTAAACTTGAGAAATTTCTTAAATTTTCTAGATAATTCCTCATCATCATCCTTATTTTCAGATTGAATATCTTTAAGGCTATGTAAAAGCCTACAAGATATTTCAAAGATGGCTAATTTCTTTCCACTAGAGGGAATCTTAAAGTGTAATTCGAATTATTGTAGGGAACCTAAGAGTTATTCTACTTTCATCTCATATATATTTATATACTCTTCTATCGAGCTTATCTTATGAGTGAACCTATATGGTATGAATATAAGTATTTTTCTACATATATGCCCTTCTGAAATCCTCTCTCATAAACCCCACATGAAATTGTAAAATATTATTAAGTTTCGAATAAAATTCCATGAAAGTTTTAGACTCTTTCATTTTAATATTTTCGAAATGAGTCATTAAGAGTTGAAGCTTCGATCTCTTTACTATGCGAGTTCCCTCATAAGAGACTTTCAATATGTCCCATGTTTCATTCCTAGTTTCACATGTGCATATACATTTAAATTCGTCGGATGAAACTTTACAGTAAATAACATTGAGAGCTTTGGTATCATAGGTATAATGAGCCCTCTCATCGACGCTTCATTTAGATTTATTTTTGGAAGTGGTAATTGTTCTACCATCAATCACGACTTGTTTCATGGGCATTGTCCATTATTGTTAGACAATATCCTAAACCATAGTGTCACTGAATCTTAGAAACACCCGCATCGTAGTCTTTTAATAGGCATAGTTAGACCCATCAAAATTTGGCAGTTGTGTGACGGCACATATCTCTTAAGTATACATCATTCTTAAGCCCATTGGATAAACTCAAGACAGTTAAGCCCTTTAAGAGTTACTCGCTCCAATACCAATTGAAATTACATATGGAGGGCATACGGGCTATGCGCAGAAGCTTGGTAGAGCTATGCAATGAGGGTTATGTCATAAAGGGAGGATGATTAGAACCAATTAAAATTTTCGTCTTTTAATCCCAATTGTCTTCTTAAGCTTAATATGCAAATTAAATTAAACAAGACATTTAACTCTAAGGCTTCCAAGCTAATAGAAGGTCCAATCACAAAGACTACAAACGATATGCCAATTAAGCAACTAATCTATAAACAAGATAGTGTGCATGAGTGTGTAATATGTGTTAACTATTAACTCTTAGCATTAATTTAATCATATATACATACAATTAATTATTCAATCACATAAGTATAATTAAACAGGTGATCAAATACAATCCCAAACACAAGCATGTATAGTAGTTTAGTCTTCCTATTCCAATCCCGGTGGACGCACTCAACCCATGAGTGTACCTGATTTTCACTATCGGGGATTTTAAATCTGGTTCACCTTTAACCTTTATAATCCTACATAAGGACCAGCTCCATTGGAGACTTAATTGGTTTTCTATAGGCTAACCATGAACATCGGTCCTACCCAATAACTTACACGTATACACTAGTATTGGTGGCCTACATAAGGATTTAATTTAGGTCATACTCAAGAACAAAGGTCCTACACAAGAATTTAATCGAGTTTGGCAATTAAACTCTTACACTCAATCCTACACAAGGAAATAGTGTACATGGACTTTACAAATGACAACGTTGTTGGATTGAGACCCGTTGATGTGTTGTCTAGGGTTTATTGATTGATGTTCTTTCGTGCTTTAATTAGCTTTTCTTTTGCTCCGCCGATCATGATATCGATGCTTTACCAAGGCTTTAGCTTCAAGATCAACCACCTTACATGTAGTGCTCATTTGAGGTGACCAAGGTGATGGAAGGTTAGATAGAATTTTCTACAACTAATGGAAAGTTGTAATACCTATAAGATTCATTAAATGAACACTCTATAAGTTGATGAACAGCAAGATTTGTTAATCAAAATGGTGTCGAAACTTTAGAGAAGACTTAAGATCATGATCTTCTTTTAGAGGAGCTTGGAATGCTTATTAGAGTGAAGAATCACAAATAAGATAGTATGAAACTCATTGGAATAGAGCCTATGATGTTTGGTAGAGCTTAGGCTGCACTAAGGTCTCTAAAATGTCAAAATCCATCATTTTCACAAAGATCTGGTTACAAGATTTATAGGAAAAATGCTCTAACAAATCTAAAGCGGCTAGTCTTCGGTCCGACCGAAGTTGCTTTCGGTCTCACCGAATTAGCTTGAGGAAAAACTACAAATGTTGCAGGACAACTTTTGGTTCCTTTGATCGGACTAAACTTAACCTTTAGTTGCACAGAATTCAAACGAAGGTTTATTCGGTTGGAGTCAAATTATATATTTTTTCAAGTTAGCTTGCTGACCAAATTTGGTCACTTTTGGTCGGACCAAAGTCATGGTTCTGTGACATCGAGTCTAGCCGAAGGTCTGTTCGGCTGCATCCGAATTAGCCTGACTTTCAAGGCTGAGCTTGTTGTCCTGTTGTTGCCAATTTCGGTGGGGCTAAAGGGGTCTTTGGTGGGATCGAAGGTTGTTGAATTTGTACAGTTATTTCAGCAACTTAAGGCCTCTAGATCCAATATAAGGGTAGTCAATTTAGGCTCATGTGGCTTAAACGATGATCATTAAAGGTTTTACTAATTAGGTTTTAAGATCATCTAGAGGTAGGTTATTTTGGGTCAATGGTTGGGGTCACCAAGTCACTTCATTCATCGTTCTTTTGCTCCTTGATGTTCCAACATCACTTGTGTCTTCAGTCTTCAACTTCTGAGGGCTCAACCGATTACATGACATGTGGACTCACGTGATTGACAAATAAGGTGCATAAAATATTGCACTAATAGGACTCATCGTAAAGTAGACGGGTCCATTGTCCCGTTAGATATCAAAAGGGGGCCACTACCTAAATGAATCTTTAAAAAAAAAAAATTTGATAAGTTCATGCCCTGATAGGGCTACGGATAAAGAAGGGGAGAGCTGAAAAATCTAGCCCCAAAACTCCATTGGCAGCTCTGGAAGATAAGGAATGGAGGAGTAAACACTGCAACCGCATGCCTCCAGGATTCTCACACCTCCAATGAGGAACACGCTCGTAAGGGAAGATGCTTCAACTAGAAGAATCCACGGCCCCATGAAGGCGGAAGTGAAAGAAACCCTAATCCTAGGGCAGTACAGTTGTCGTCTTTGGTATGTCCTTGGAATAGGGTTCCGTTATGGTTTGAGGAACTCATTCTTTCCACCAAATCTCCATTTTTTTGCATCAATGGTGACTATTGTGACCTTTGGTGACAACCGGTCAACAGTATAGCCATTGATATGAAGGTATTGAGTCCTGAATTTTTATTTATTTATTTTTTCAGAATGAGTTTTGTAAACCCTCTGTAATAAGGAGAACGACAACCTACACCACTATAGTTATGGGTTTTAACCTCTGTCTTAGAGGTTCACATACTATTAATGGCTGCCCATCGGTTCCAACGATAAAAGCCCTAAACAACTAGGATTCGAAATCATGTAACTAATCAACCCCTCTAAAACTGAATATATACCAATGGTTTCTCAATATTGGATTTTGGTAACCCTTAATCGAGGTCTATGCCACTATGACTCTAAATGTGGGAAATGGGTGTGGAGTTGAACCCTAATGGGCCAAACCTAGGTCTGGATAATATGTGATCAAAACGCATAGATCTAGCCCTAAGGATTCCTCAACAAATTCAATAACCTATCTCAATCCTCCATAGCTAATGCACAATCGTCTCTGATACTAAATGTGAATTATTAATTGCAGAATTGAAAGGATCATGCAGTGCATCAGAGATGGAGATAAAAAAACCTTAATCAAAATTCATACTTGATTGTGACGCCATCGCTGTAAAACTGATGTTGTAGTTTTCCGCACCTTATACCTGTACAGAGGCATCACGAAGGGAATAGAAGCTCTAGTCATGTGTAGGCTTGAGACCTAGCCCTACTTATATAGTTTAGAGGGTTGAGGAATTTAAAACCCATCAAACTCTTCTATCTTAGGCTCCACACGAATTTGGGACTCCAATTAAAATATCGTGCATGTGACATAGTTGTAGCGCACCACCCCTTACACTATTTTAGATGAATCACAATCGGAGTGGAGTCCATCAGTATTCCCAACCACATTATCCAACCCTTAGAAAAATTTAGACTGTGGATCAATTAGGCCCACCTTATAGAAATTCTTACATGTACAAGATGACCCATCTTGAGTTAAGGCACATACGATGCATGTGGAGTGACGAGGGTATAAATAGAGAAAAGAGAGAAATTCAAAGGGTAGAGAGAGAGAGAGAGAGAGAGAGAGAGAGAGAGAGAGAGGGGTGATTGGTCCCCATTGTTTTTACTGGTGTGGCTCACTCTAATCCTCATAAGTGGCCCATCCTCATTATTTTCCTAGTCCTCATTCTACCTAACTTTTGGCTTAAATTTATATAGTAGATGCCTTGTAGCAATGAGGGTATCCTCACAAGGCCTTTGTGAGAGTCCTCAATAGTTACTTCATGTGGCGCACGCAAAGAAGATGAAAGATCGAGTACGAGTATTAAAAAAAAATTAAAAGAAGTGAGTTTCATCCAAGCTGTTGACAGCGCATTACACCAAATATTTTAACCGCCCTTTAAAGAAGTAATATTTTTAATGACAATTTCAACCTCTAATAATTAAAGTGTCCAAAAAAAATAGAAAAAGCAAATAAAAACATTTAGAATTACTGGAGAGTAAATATATACACAGATGAGACACGCGTCGATTTGTGGTTTGACATGCCTTTTGACATACTAGTCATTTGCTTGACTATGGTTGTTGTTGCGTTTGACCGTTCGAATCGGAGCCGGCCATTAGCTGGATGGTTATTTTTGTGTGGGCCCATACCACCATCCAAATTTATTATTAGTTAGATTAGACATATCTTACATTTTTAATGGTAGACTAGCATTGGTAAGTCTAAAGATACATGTATCTGGCACCCATCAAGAGGGTTCTTTGGAAAGACACGACATCTGATCGCCTTACACCATGTGAGACATCCAAGCCATTAAAAGACTGGGCCCCACAATAAATATCACCCGACTTGAAAATCAGGCAGGCCACTCATTATGGGGCCCACCGTGATGTTTGTGAGAAATCCACCCCATCCATCCGGTTTTTGAGATCATTTCAGGGGATGGGGTAAAAAATGAGCCGGATCCGAGATTCAAGTGAGCTGAAAATGTGAGGTAGTTGAAATATTCATGGGGACACAGAAGTTTTGAATCAGGCTAAAATTTGTGTTTTCAGTTTATCCAAGTAGGAATGACTATAGGGACGGTATGGATGGAATTTAAACATCACGGTCGATCCAAGGAGGTTTCAACGGTAGGAATTTCCATACCCATCTTTTCCTTTAGTGTGCCCCACTTGGGTCTTGGATCCTGCTCACCTTTGATCTCAAGTCCGAAAATGAGCTCACAAAACGGATGAACGGATGGACGGAGTTGATTTCTTACAAATATCACGGTGGGCCCCACTACCTTTCCTGCGCAGGAGCTTCCTGCAAAAAGAAATCGTTCCTGCGAAAAGAAATCCGCGTCACAATCCGTTTCGGAGACGGATTGGCTACTCACCCAAACCCCGTAGCTGGTGGTCAGAGCTCTGTGGGCCCCACTATAATGTATTTGTTTCATCCATTCCGTTCATCCATTTTTACAGATCATTTTATGAATTGAAGAAAAAAATGATAGGAATATAAATCATGGTGGGTCACACCACAGGAAAACAATAATGATTGGATATCCACCATTAAAATCCTCCTAAGGCCCACTGTACTTTTTATTTGACATCCAATCTGTTGATTGGGTCATAAAGACCCAGATGAAGAGAAAAAATAAATATTAGCTTGATCCAGAAAATTTTTAATGGTCACCGTTCATTCAACACTGTTTCCTGTAATGTGGTCCACTTGAGATTTCAATCTATCTTATTTTTTCTCTCATAATATAAAATGATCTATAAAAATAGATGGACGGCATGGATGAAACACATACATCATGGTGGGGCCCACAAAGCACCGACCATCAGCCATTTGGCTGGTGTCAGGGGGAGTAGCCAATCCGTCTCCATCCGTTTCCCGCGAAGATGGACACGGATTTCCTGCTAAAGCCCTTCCCATAAAGTTCCTGCACTGTAGACCAAGGTGGGGCCCACCGTGATGTTTGTGAGAAATCTATCCCGTCCATCGGTTTTATGAACTCATTTCAGGATTTGAGATTAAAAGCGAGCAGGATCTGAGACTCAAGTGGGGCGCACTAAAGGAAAAAGGTGGGTAGGGAAATTCCTACCGTTGAAACTTCCCAAAGGTCGACAGTGATGTTTACATGCCATCCATACCAATCATAAAGTCATTCCTACTGGGATAAACTGAAAACACAAATATTAGCTTGATTCAAAACTTTTGTGGCCCAACAAATATTTTAACGGTGGATGTTTAATACTCACATTTTTAGCCCACTTGAGTCTTGGATCGGGCTTATTATGCTCTAA
Source organism: Magnolia sinica (assembly GCF_029962835.1). Lineage (NCBI taxonomy): Eukaryota > Viridiplantae > Streptophyta > Magnoliopsida > Magnoliales > Magnoliaceae > Magnolia > Magnolia sinica. Next base: position 39,581,778 of record NC_080574.1, read on the forward strand.
AATGAGCTAAATAAGGTGGATTTCTCACAAACAACAAGGTGGGCACAGCCTAGCTTCTGACAGCAGGCAATCTACCGTAGCATGGTAATCTTTCATAATCAGGCATTCTTGTAATTAATTTATATAAATGGTGACCACAAGCTACCATTCGACACCTAAAGTCAATCCATGGACGTCAGTTTCTATGGTGGGCCCACGCAACTTCTAACATGAAAGAGTTCTCATATCCAAAGAGAAAAAGGTCATGCAACCGCGTTGAAGACATTCGTTTTCAAGTTTTGGTCTATGAGAATCATGAGAGTGGTCCACTAGATAAATGAACGTGCGAGAACCCACTAATCTAGTGCTTCATATTGACGGTCACATGGTGGACTTGTAGTCGACCCAAGGTCAAGTCCTCAAGAGGAATTTGGTTCTGATTAATCTCCTCTTCGATGAACTGGATGAAATACGAGATTTCAACGCTGACATGTGTGTGAGATCTGGTCCGTTCATCGAGTGGGCCACATGATTAATGTCGTGGCACAAATATCAGTCTGGCATATGTGTCTACAAAAAAACATGGATAGGTAATGAAAGATGGACGGCTTCACATTCAACATTCAAGTGTGGCCTACCAGATGAGATGAGGGACCTGATTTTTGGGTCACGGCCTGTTGTCCATTATTGCTCATCAATCAGATTGTGGATACCCAACCACGGCTTCATGCTCAAGTCATGATATCTTGGTCGAATGAGCCCATCTCTATCCTCCCTCATCCAGATGGCTGGCAATAGTGTGGGCCCCACTGATCAAAACCCACATCTTGAATCGACCTGGGCCGTTTCGACTCAGTTCCTAGGGTTTTTTTGTTTTTGTTTTTGTTTTTGTTTTTTACACATGCACACACACCCCCACACACTCATGCCGTAGTGGGCTTTCACCACATATGGATACTCGAACCCTTGACCGGGTGTTGAAACTGACCGGGTGTTGAAACTCCTAAGAGTACCCGAGCAAGAGCAAGGATCCACAGTTTCATTGTCGAATCTTCCCCGTATCAACACATAAATAAAGATGCTACCACTCCATAATTCACACACTGCCAGAGCTCGGAATGGGACGATTCAACTCGGCAAAATTGACTCGTCTGACTCGTTCAGATCCAACTCGATTCAAATCGAGTGGGTGAGTCGATCCGAATCGAGTTGACTTGGTCCAATCTAAGCCAACTCTACAGACTGCCCAACGCTTTGATGCACATTGTCCCTTGGGCATGTTTCGATCACTTGAGAACTCAAACTCAGCTCTAAGATTTGCCGAGTCAGGCGAGTCTACTCACGAGTCAATGTAGAGAGAAACCATGACTCGACTGCAAGAGGGAATATAGGAGAGGAATTGGCGGATTCTTATCACATCTATTATAAGTTTAGTACTGATATTTTTAGTAGAGGTTTGCTCAAATACATCCGATGTATTACAATATGATGCATGTGGGGATTTAAGCCCTTAAAATTTGTAATCATTGCGTTTTACATTACAATAAAATGATGGTATATAACCAGTCCAAACATGCTCTTGAGGATTGAGTGTCATGTACTGATTCTCTCTCTCACTTCAGTAACTCCTTTATATCGGCTTATTCCATAGAGACATATAAGGAGATAGTGATTCTTTGCTGTCTAAAAAGCATGATTCTCTTTAAATCTTTGCCTCAGAATCAATGGTATTTTGCATCCAATGCAATTAAGAGCTTATGTCAAAACATACCTTAAAATGTGTATTATACTTATATTAATAAACTTAATAAAACCTTTCAACAATGATGTATGCAAAAATCAATACCAATGAAAATTAATATAAATAGAGAAATTTATTGGACAATGGTTTAGATAGGAAGAATCGAAAACGAGACGTTGGGTAAGCCCAATTGAAATCCCATGGACAGGGAAAGTTGTAAGCATGAATCATGCATACCTTATTTGTTTTGCATGGTAAATTTCCATGGAAAGGTTTGTTAAGGGCACACGTACATTTGCATGAAGGTTCATGTACATGCCACATATGTGCCTGCATTGGACATAGGTGTGAGATACAATCCATCCATGAGATTAGTACAATATTTTCTCTCCCAAAAAATGAACCTGGTCCACCTAGCAAGTCAGCCCCAAATTTTGGAAACGGGTGGGTTAGAAAACATCAGCCAAACCTTCCAAAACTGAGAGTATGTTTTGGAAACTGTAGCCCACCTGACCATTGGATTAACTTGATTCTTGGGTTAGGGCATTGATATAGTGGTGCCTTTCTTATTAACAGTTCGGATCCAAACTCATCATGCTATACTGCCACATGTGTAGTGTGTACATGAACTTTATCACACACGTGTGTTTAACAAAGTTCTATAATGGAAATGTTAAAAGATCGATGGTCAATAATAAGAAATATCTTCCATTATCTTGGAATTGCACATGGATTAGATTCTTAGTAAGAAATTCATTCACTCATTCCGTGGAAGAAAAGTATAAGAATGACAATAGATTTTCATAGATGGCATTTGACAGCATGGAAACTGATTATATTTCCAACCATTTCCAGCTTCACAAGCAAAAACACACTTCCTCTCAAACATCTTCCTTCAGGTGGGCTCATCTCTTTTGACAAATCCAACAACTATGGCTTGAACCACTAGCTCTGCTGGTGCACCACATGTGAATTGAAATGCTATATATGGGCTGTTGCACTGCTTAAGCTAGACCATTGCCTCATGACCAGTTTCACCGGTCTCAAGGGACTTCAAAAATATGAAATGTTTCAAGCATTTACTCCCAACTCATGTGATCATTTAGTGAGTTTGGATTGAAATGACTCTCAACTCAGCTCTTTCTCAGTCTTCTGCATCTTTTAACTCCTTTTGCTCTACCATCTCTCTCCTTTGGTTCTTCACTTGTAGCGACAATACATGCATGAAGCTATAATTATTTCCACCCAAACAGTTTTTCATCTGGATCTGACGTTCCACTGATCCTGACCGTTCATCTAACAGGCCTCGCTTTCTACGAGAGACATCTCAGAAACTTCTGGGGCTAGAAGAGATGGTAAACTTTCCAGCGTTTGGTCTATTCTCAATGGGTTGCGGACATAGAATATCCAAGAACTTTCTAGAGAATCCTCCATCCATGGCGTGGTCCATCAGATGAACAGTTTACATCATTGAATAATGGGCCCAAGATACAAAATTATGATTTGCCAACAACCGTATATTGGTGAGGGGAATCCCAAAATTTCTCAGACATCTACACTGATGTGTTGATTGAAGCATCATGATATTTCATCACGGTGTGGCCCATCAAATCAACCTTTTGGATAACTTAACAATGGACCCCACATTTATGAATTATGCAGATCAGTGAAGTGTGCATTTGCTTAGGTAGGTTGAGGGCCCCTACAATGATATGGAAATGGGTGGCCCCTAAAATGATATGGAAAATTTGATGGACGGTGTGGATTAAACTCATACCTCACAGTGGCCCCTCAGAGCCCCTGTCCATTCCTAGCTAGGGACAGGCCAGTACCCAATCCATGACCATTAAAATGCTACTGTTTGATGCCTTTCCAAGTCACAAAGGGTACTCCAATCAGTTAAAACATCACTCAGACAACAAATATTCAGTCAAATATGAGAAATAAGATTCAGATTTTGCATGCAAAAAATGGGCATTAGTTACTCTTATATACCAAAAGTTCTTTTTTATCAATTCTCTACTGACAGAATAAGTGCACGGCATAGTTCTAAAGCTCACTAACTCAGTTCAAAACTCAACTCCACAAGATTTCGAGCCAAGTCACTATGAAACTCACTCAACCTGGACTCAGCCAGGCTTGTCAAGTTGGCTCGACGTGACTCAGTACAACTTGGGCTGAGTCACTCAGTCGATTGCATCCTGCTAAACAAGCAAATAGCTTAACCAAACGCACCACGCATCACATAATGTTAATAAAGCCTATTATCATACATAGGCATTTAAAATAAATTTTTTTGCCACACTAAACTATGTAATGTCGAGTCGGGTCAATTAAAGACTCGTTTGAGTCCTTGAGTTAACCCGACCTGACTGGACTTCAAGGTGACTCAAGTTTGTGTCGTTTTAACTGTAGTCAACAGTACTACAGAATTGCATTTCTTTATATTTTTTTTTCACTCCTTCCATAAAAAAATAATAAATTTTGGGAGTCAAAAAACAGCAAAACCCAAACTCTTTCAACCCTCAAAACACAAATAAGGAATACATTATATAAAGAATGTTCAAAAGTGCACATCAAATGAAATAAAGGGGAAAAAAATCCATCCTCATTCAAAGAGACGAGCAAAAGAAAAAAGAAGGAAAAAAAAAAAGAAGAAGAAGAAGAAAAAGTGATCCCAAGCATACAACCATCCAATGGTTGGAGATAATAGCACACAAAAACCAGGCCATTGCAGCCCCCTTGAATGAACAAAAACCTCACAAGAGCCAATGCACATGAATTTGAAGCCAAATTGCCTGCTAGAAAGCACTCCAACTATCAGAACCCCGCCTCTGTGTTTGACTTTGGGAAGTTTTGAAAGGCCCGTTCGAGCCGAAAGGATCTGCATCGTCAAAAGATGAGAACCCCTGACTGTGATCGGAGTCCCTCGTGCTGCGGATGGAATCAAACCTTGCTAGGTTCTCGCGAGGAGGGAAGAACCCACTGTCATGCATGCTGAAGGAATCAAACCTCGAGAAATTGTCAAAGGAGTGATCCTCTGATCCTTCACTGTACCTCGGTGGGGAGTTGGTATTGAACAGTGGGGTGCCAGGGACAGAATCTGCGAAAATCGTACTCCTCTTCAGAAACATCCCATCAGCGTTCTGTGAGTCTGTTCTAATAGGATTCAGACCCAAGTCACCAGATCCAAAGAAAGAGTTCTCATTCCTCTCATGATCCAGCTCCTGTTTGAGAACCAAAAAAATAAATAATAAATTTGTAGTGAATCTCTGAAGCTCCTCTATCAATGGCAATGTATGCTGGGAAATCAGTTTACCTTGGGTTGAACTGGGTTAAAGCCCCAGACTGAGTCAGTATCATCATTAGCATCAAAGGCAACACCCCAAGAGGTTTCGTCGTATTTGTCAGAAATAGTGGATTCAGCACCACCATGTTCGCTGCACAAATGCTAAGAATTTTAAACTAACCAGACCAATTACTACAGATAATACAAACAGCACACATGCAACAGTTTCTAATGCAGCCCCCACTTTCCAAAAAAAATTAAATTGTCCAAAATTGTGTTTCCTTATCCTTTTTGTATGAACCCTTCAATTAAAAGGCATATGCAAAGACAGGTCACAAGGTCATCTGCTAAAGAATTACCTTCTACTCATGCAAACACATCCAATGGAAAATCCAAAGTTCTTAATTGGGCAGCAGAAGCTTGTAAAACATAGAAAGAACCATGTTGTGTTCTTCTAGGGAGCTCATCAATGGATTGACTGACACATACATAATGGTTTCCGTTTATACGTCCCAGATCAACATAATCATAAAGATAATGGAATATATTAAACTTACGCCATGTTTGGAAACCATGGATTCCATGCCAAACAGCAGAAAAGGGTTTTCCTTCGATTTGAGGATTTGTGTTGTTGGGATCGCAAAGAAAAGGTTGGATTCCATCATGCAATCATTACATTTATCTATAATTTGGATTCTTGGCACAAGAATCGGTGAGTATTGTGAGAGAAATATGAGATTTCCACTTGTTACCCAAACAAGAACTCGAAATTGTAATCCGTGTTTCAATAGTTATAATGGAAACCATCATTGGAGAATTATTGTTTTTCCCTTTCTTTTGCCCTGGATTCCACGTATCCAAACATGGCCTCATGGGAAAAAATCCAAATTACAAATTGAGCAGTGGAAGTTAGTGAAACATGTGGGAATGATGCAGTGTCTGCTTTGGAGTTATCCAAGAAAACCAGAAAGGAAGATAAATTTGGGCATGTCATGCAAAAGTAACAGCAGGCAACATCCAGAAAATAAGCGGTAAATCAGAACACAAAGCAATTAGCATACCTATGAGTTTTGGCACTTGGTGAAGCGTCAGCACCCATGTTCTTTCCGAAATGTGTGGCTGTGAATTCTTGAGAACCTTCCAATGATATTCTTCCCAGTGGACTCCCGGGTGGGCTTCTTGCTAAATCATCTTCACTTTGGTCATATGCTGAACCATTCTCAGTGGCCCGCTCAACTGTACTAGAAGGCTTCTCTGTCTTACTATCATCATATGATGACGAAGCAGCACCAGAGTCATCTTCCATAAAAATCTCATCACTCTGAACGAGGGTGGACTTGGTTCTTTGAGGGGCCACAATATTTTCGACCTCAGTGGTAAGCTCCTTGATAACCGCGAATCCTGAAAGTGGACATGACACATAAACCAATTATGTAGATATTAAGCAAATATGGAGACAGGTTAAGTCCAGGATCTAAACAAGAATTAACATGACATACTCAGAAGAAAAGTGCAACTTGGGCAGGGTGGGTTGGGTTGAGGGGCAACCCAAGCCCAACCCAACCTCAAGAGGACCTAATTCGCAACCCAATCCAACCAGAATTCCAACCCAAGTTGCCCAAGCAGAAGTCCCCTATACTCAAACCAACCCAACCCAAAAACGTGTGATTATTCCCGACCTGAACCAACCTGACCAAATTTGCTCAACCTGAACCCAACCCAAATGCATATCAGGTTGGCATTTTTTCAACCTGAACCCAACCCAAGGGCCTTGACAACCTGACCCAACCCAAAACGAACTCGGCTGGATCGGTCAGATTCAGGTTGACCAGAACCCATGTTGCGGCCCTAATTCAGAAGGCGGGATTTGAAGGGATGGGAACCCTAGAATGCATAAGAGGAAAAGGTCTGAAGCAGTTATAAACAGCACTAGATAGAAGTAGACAGTGTTTCCCTCTCTCAACTGAACAAGGACTAAGGAAATAGTTGGATAGACAAATCAAAAGCTAAGACATGGATTTAAGAATGCAGTGTATCATAGGGGCATTGGTGTTGGGACCTACCCAAATTTATCCTAGTAACAGAAATAGAAAACACAAGGGTTTAAGGAGCAATGAAAAAGCTGGAATGTCACTATTAGAATTCACGAAAGTCTCTGGTAAGTGAATAATATCGCATTTAGAAGCATTAAATTTTGAAATACATCCACACCACAACTTGAACCAATGAATACACCTTCATCTTCTATCCATCAAAAACAAAATGCAAAAGGATTAAAAATAAAAACAAAAACAAAAACCATACCTTCATCTTCAAACTTATCCCAGTCTTCATCCCAAACTGTTGCTCCCTCTTGAATTCCAGGTTGCCAGCCTTGACAAAATAACAACAGTATACATTTGTAAAAGATGAAAGAGAACTGGAAGGGAAAAAAAACAGTTAAGACACCTTGGAAATCACAAGATGACAGACAGGATAAGTCACATAGGTTTTAAGCATAGAATTATAATAGCAAGAACCAATGGGATGACAAATTGTAGGGCTGTGCCTGTAAACAGGCCTGGTCCGATAGTAACTGTACCTGCGTTAACTGGGTCAAGGTCTTGCGGGGTCCAGGTCTCAGTCTTGAAGAACCAACCCAGATCCGACTGGATTCGGGTACCCGTCGGATACCTATTGGGTCTTTATATGTAAGTTTCGAGTCAAATGAGAGCATTTACATGGTCTTTTCCACCCAATGGATAGATTAAATTGCACGTGCACGTGCACATGTATATGTATTTTGAATGGTGATTATAGTGCACACATATGCCACTTTTGAAACATACATTGGTGTGTGAGGGGCTCTCTTACACATGTAGCTTAGGAAACCTCATTCCTTTGCTAGAATAATCATTACTACATTATACAATATATAATATAAATATTAAAACTAATTGGACCTGATCCAACCCAATTTCAACCAGGTCCAAGTTGATGGACTCAATCCAGACCCAGCTAGACCCGAACTTTAATCAGTTCCAAAAAGTTGGGACCCAACTTGACCCAATTTCTTAAAAATTTGGACTCGTTAAAATTGAGTCAGGTCCATCAGGTACTCATTTACAACCCTAAAAAATTGTTCTGGGCAGAAATAGGCCGCAGTAAGAACCAGAAACAGAAAGATACTAAATTATTGAAGGTACCAAAGGGAAGCTCGATCATTGCAGTTGGCTTAACATGCAATCCATGTCTCTTGCAACGTTCATTTAAACCTTTCCCTAGCTCTTCAAGATCTGATTGTATCCGATCAGCACGAACCTGGTGGTGATCCATTACCAAACTGGAGTCAGACTAGTTACATGTAGCCTCTGCAGACTCAACATGACAGAATTTTTACCTGAAGCAAACCATCAACACTACCACCTTGTTCCATTTTGACAATTGCATTATGCAATTCCGTTTTCCTCTCCTGCAGAATCAATCAGGTAGAATTTTAGTTAAGATATTTTGTTTGAAGCACAAATATAAAGGGGAGATTTGCTTGAATACATCATGATGTATTACAATTAGATAAGTCTGGAGTCCAGCCGTTGGATGGGGCCTTTTTCAATGACAAAAACCATTTATTTGATAGGGATCCCCTTGGATGGGGGAGGACCCAAAAAAACTCTCAGATTGAATATTTCGATCCATTGATTATGAAAGGGTTATGGTGGCCGTTCATGTTCAAAGCAAAAGAGGCAAATTATCAAAAAGTTGAAATAATCCAACTGAGAGCTTTTATTTGTCATCTTTACACCTTACAATATGAGACTTGTCATAATAAACGGTTTGGATCATTAGAAGATGAACCATATTCAAAGGATAAAGTCCCAACGTAGCATCTTGCAATACGTCGGGATGCATTTGAGCAAACCTCTATAAAGTGTGTCTCAGTTTCAAGAGGCCAGCTCTAGCTAGACTATTTCGTTGGTCGTCAGGCCAGGAGACTAAAAGGTTAAAGTACCTGAATGTCACGAAATGTAGCCTCTTCAATGGTTAACTTGGAGGCTACCTCTCCCACTTGCTTGTACTTCTCTTCATATTTCTTAGCCAGAGTTTCAACCTGAAAATCAATTTATATAAGACACCGTTCTTGTACTTACAAGTTTCAGAACAAACCAATAAAAATCAAGATGCCCCATCAAGCACTTGGTGTGAATTACTAGTAGACTTCATATTTTAAGTCCTATCATAGAAGAGGCAAAATATATTGTCTTTGCATACAATCTAATTTCTATAGAATTTGTAACCGAGCCAATGATCTCAGAGAATCAGAACTAAGTTTGCAGGAATGAGAAGTGGAGAAATTTAGATGTATGTTATGAGGTCCACGAATCATCAGAGATTCATGACAGATGATTAGTATTTAGAACTCTGAGAATTTCCAGACCTACACAAGTCAGTGTTTTACTCAAGCCATAGCCACTTGGTGTCCGAGGTGTACAGAAGAGCAAAGCTAGATGTAATGGGATGGGCATCATGTTAAAGGCTCTTCATGATTGTAATTTGACTTCTTTGTTCGGGCTTTGGCTGTTGTATTTTGCATAGAATTTTTTTCTTTGGTGCCCCTTTTTAATAAAATTTCATTACCCCTTGAAAAAAAAGGAAAAAAAAGAAAGAAAAAGAAAAAAGAAGAAGAATAGTTCCATGTCAGATTCCATTCATTCCGAATCCCACGATCCAGATTATGGGTCATTGTTATCTGGATCGCTATTTCTTTTGACCTGAAATTATGGTTTACATTCCTATTGTTAATTAAGTTGTAATTTACATTTATATTTAGATGGTTGTGATTATTCTTTGATTTATATACTATAAGCCATATCCAATATAGGTAATTTATATATGAAATGGCATCCATCGTTTCATATATAAATTAAAATATCAATGCACATTTAGTAGTCTGTACTGGATCAACCCACATGATGCTACCCTAGCATACCACATATTGGAGGACATAGCATGCCGCGTACCCATACCCATACCATGTAGCGAAGCAACCCATGGTCCAATTAACCTTGGGTCGTAGGGATCTTCCTGTAACCTTCAACCAAGCAAAGGAAAGTGTTCCTGGACAATGCCTATGATCCCAAGATGGGGGACTGTTAATCAAACGGAACTAAAAACCTAAGTGTTCCATCTATAGACAAGCTGCATATGATCTGTAGCATCAGTAACTTCATCAATGAAGCCACTCGTAGAGCACTTCTAAATCAGAGGTTTCCACAATAAGATTTTTGTATCTTGCTTCCCTTCGCGCATGCGCATGTGCATGTGTTATTGAATACATTTGACTAGATGGGATCCCATGCGGTCAAGCTTCCATGGAGCCCACCATGATGTGAGTGTGGAATCCAAACTGTCCATCAGTGGCAGCCCCTCATGCTCACCGTACAGCCCAAAAATAAGGCCAATCCAAAACTCAAGTGGGCCACACCACAGAAAACAATGTAAATCATGCCTAGAACCTCCAAATTCACTTGGTGAGCCCACCTGAGTTTTGGACCAGGCTGATTTTTGGGTGTCCAATCATCTTGGTGGGGCGTACCTGATGAATGGGTTGGATCCACGGATTAAAGTAGCAGTTTCAGTACTTGCCAGGGAACTGAGACCGATACAACTCACCTTTGTATCAGTACGTTTTGGTCCCCTTACAGATGGTGACTCATTTTGTTTCCAACTGGAACTGATACAACTCGGACTACATAAAACCATGGTTGGATGGCACAAACACACCATGGTGGGCCCCACATACCATCTGGAAGTTTCTACAGTGGGTGTCCCACTCCCCATTGTTCCACATTGTTTCCTGTGGTGTGGCCCACCTGAGTTTTGGATCCCGATGATTATTGGGCTTTGGCCCTAACATAGGAGGCAAAACTGATGGACGTGTTGGATGGTGAACACACGTCACAATGGGGCCACAATGCTCAAAGGTATAGGATTTCCCACATAATCAGAATGCAGCTACACAGCAGCACGTTGAATCAATGCTTACAAAATTGACAAATAATAATAATAATAATAATAACAATAAAAAAAGAAACTTAAAGAAGTGGCATGTCATATAAGAGTGCCAAACATTAAACTCTGCAGGCAACCAATCAAACACAACACACACCTTGACTTCACCCTGACCAATATTACATGGGTACTGGTAATACGTCAGCATGGTCCAAATTATGATTGCCCAGTAAGTTGAAAACCCCAAAAAAGTTAATTCGGGCAAATATTACCACCTCATGTCTAGAAGACATGAAAACCCAACAAACAGGGATGTCATCAGCCCTGACAAACTTACTGAATGCCAAGATTTAAAAACCATTTAATGATAACAGTGAACATGATAGAGCTGGAAAACTGATTGAACATTATATTTGTTAGATATCGCATGTGCAAGCAACTCAAAATAGTGCTGGCAAGTAATGTTCGAGTGTTGTGTCAACATGTATCAACCAGCACAAGTACCAGTGAAAGATCACAATCAACAGATGATAAAACTGTGTTGCGTTCAACATAGATTAGCTCCACCACTTCTCCAAACAGAACTTTCAAACTCCAAGCTCAAGAACCAAAAATTTGGGAGAACTATCCATTTAACCATTGGCTAATAAAATATCCAGAACATTGAGCGAAAAATCTGTAAATGTCTCGAAAGGAGAGAGAAACTGCTAACCATTAAAGAATAGTACCTCACGCTTATCAGCAGATGCTCTTTCAGTAATCTCATTAAGTCGATTGTCACACCTGCTCTTGTACAAAACCTGATGCAAAGAAGAAAGATCCAAAGAATCAATCAAAGAACATGCGAGCACCATAAGTTCTTCAATCAAAAGAACATGCCAGCACCGTAAGTTCTTACTGCTCTAGCATCACAACTAATGGGCATTAGTGCATATATAAGCAAGGGAGGGATCGCTGAATCATGATAAATTGTTTAAACTACATTTCACATGCTATTTAGAGAAGATGTCAGAGCGGGAGGTCTTGAAACCGTTGGGACTTCCAATAATCATGGTTGGTTTCCTTCTGGCCAACGTCTACTTATAGTATGATCTGCCCTGTATAGTCTGATGTTTGCTCGATCCATCACACAGATTTGTTTCATCGTTGGATGACTATTCAATATACTTGGGGCGTCAGATTCATCTAAACTCCATTTGTTCCAAATATAGATGTAAATGACAAGTTTTTGTGCTCGTGAACAAACAGTGTCTCATTTATTTTCTATCCTATCGCTAGAAATCCTATATGTCACCTTCTCAATGTAACTCCCTTTCACGCCTCTACGGCATATTGTATTAAAGGTTAAAAAGCATTTCACCTGGCAGGAAGTAAGCATGACAAGAGGAAACATATGATGCTTGATGAATAGAACCAAAGGTTGATTTCTTTTTGCCCAACAATAGCCCAAGGGGGCCCACCTTTTGGTAACCTATATCATTGATATAGTGGGCTGCATCTTTTTTTTTTCTTTTCTTTTCTTTTCTTTTTTAATACAGAATACTGGATTTTATTTAATCGAAAGAGTAGAAAAACAAAAGCTTTATCCAGTAAGGCAGTGGATGACAGTTAGCAGTTACAAGAGAAGGTTTGGTTACACTATCCTTGTATAGAGAATCAGTAGTAGCATTTGCATCTGTCAGGATAACATGTAAGTAGGTACAAGCAGTGTTTTAATTGTCGGCGATAATATCGTTTTATCGCTGATAATATTGTTATCGAAGGAGTTGCGACAACGAACACCACTTATATCTTTTCTCTTCCAAATGTCATCGATATTATCGCGATATTATCACTAGTATCAATAAAACATCATTTTATCGCTGATATTTGTGCTTATCTACCACAAAAGTCGAGAGTTGTTGATAAAATGTGCGATATTTTCACTGGATGTCGACGCCAGCAAGACAGCAAGGACCGTAAATACCTCCGACATTATGAAAAAAAATCGAAACATCTTTTTTTTTTCTTTTTTCTTTCAAAAAAATAAAATAAAAAAATAAAAAATCTTAATTAAGTAGAAAATTTTGGCACTTCTTACGAAAGCACGTTGGATTAGAGGTTCGATTTGGTGGAGAAATTGACATTTCCTCGCTAGTTATCGCACCGGCTCGAAAACAAATTATTGTTTGAATAAACAGCCTAAAAATAAAAAAATAATGGAAAAATGAGAAAGGGGAGGGAATTTCATCGGAACCTCCTCCTCCTCCTCTTCTTCTTCTTCTTTATCTGCTGCAACTCTCTCTCTCTCTCTCTCTCTCTCTCTTGAAAAATGAGCTAAAAAGGCTCTCTCTCCTCTCAATAAACGAGCCTAGAAAAGCTGTTTTATGACATTTTAATAAATGAGCCAGGAAAAGGCTGTTTTCTGACATTTTAATAAATGAGCATGAAAAGGGGTGTTGTCTTTAAAAGGCCTTATACTCGGGCAGTGTATGATGCTTGATACACGGGTAGTAAGGAATTGTACACATGGCACCTCTTGATTGGTGGACACTTGCTAAAAAAATCTGTTTAAATATTTTTTTAAAATAAAATAAAAATATGTTGGATGGTTGGATGGATCGTTGGGATGAATGGATGTTTGGATGAATGGTTGGATGGAAAAGATGGTTGTATGATTGGATGGATGGATGGTTAGATCGATGGATAAATGGGATGGATGGATGGATGTATGTTTGGATGGATGGATGGATGGCTGGATGTTTGGATGGATAGGATGGATGGATAGATGGGATGGATGAATGGATGGGATGGTTAGATGGATGGATGGATAGGATGATTGGGATGGATTGATGGGATGGATGGACGTTTGGATGGTTAGATGGACGGATCTAATGGTTGGATAGTTGGATGGACAGATGGATAGATTGATCAATGAGATGGTTGGATGGGATGGACGGATCTAATGGTTGGATAGTTGGATGGACAGATGGATAGATTGATCAATGAGATGGTTGGATGGGATGAATGGATGTTTGGATGATTGGATGGGATGGTTGGACGGTTAGATGGGCAGATGGATAGCTGGTTGGATGGGATGGATGGATGGTTAGATGGATGGATGGTTGGATGGTTGGGATGGGAATGGATGGATGGTTGTTTGGATGGATATGGATATATGATATGGGTGGATGGATGTTTTGATGATTGGATGAATGAGATGGTTCGATGGATGAGATGGGATGGGATGGTTGGATGGATGTATGGATGGATGGATGGGGTGGTTGTATGGATGGATGTTTGGATGATTGATAGAATGGTTAGATGTTGGATGGATGGATGTTTGGATGATTGGATAGATGGATGGAATGGTTGGATGAATGGATGGATGGTTGGATGGATGGGATGTGACGGTTGGATGGTTGGATCATCATGCATTTGTGTCATGATTATATGTTTATTTATGCATTGATGTGTAATGTATGCATACATTATGCATGTTTGTTTGCTTATTCATTGATTTAATGAGATTTAATCCATTGTTGTATTCCTATTGGATTGATTTCTTACAACGACACATGGTTTTAGGCTCTTATTAAATAAAAATTTATTGTGCATGCACTCCATGTGCAAATTTTTTATTGCTAAATATGCAAAATATCTGTATTTAGACATTTCCTTAAGTTTCACTATAAAATTCAATCATTTTCCCATGTATCTCCCCCATTTCTGATTATTGGCAATATTATTGGCAATAACGATATTATATCTTTATCTCTGGCTAGCGAAACTTGTAGCGATAATGACAACTCGAACACTGGGTACAAGTACACCGACATCAACCATGTAGACCCACTAGCCATGTTCCAAGGGGCAGAAGCCCAAGACATAGCATTTCTGGAGCCGCCTTCCACAAAAAGATTCCCAGAGAATAATTCCCAAACCAGCTTGATTCCCACAGAATCGCAAACAACTCTGTTCTACAGAGTTCCATGGCCAATGGGACTGGCAAATGCCACTCTGATCTCCCGGTGCTCATCCCAAGCAACCCTCACCAATACCTGATGGACTTGGTTACCAGAAGAACAACCCATCAATGTTCAACTTCCACCAATTGCTTGGTGGCGGCTGCCAAACCATCCTATTCTTGGAACCCAACAATGTTCAACTTCCACAAATTGCTTGGTGGCGGCTGCCAAACCATCCTATTCTTGGAACCCAACAATGTTCAACTTCCACAAATTGCTTGGCAGCGGCTGCCAACAGTCCTACTCTTGGAACCCATCAGTGTTCAACTTCCACCAATTAGTTGGTGGCAGCTGTCAAACAGTCCTATTCTTGGAGTTCCTACTAGAAGCTTTAATAGTCTCATGCCATTTTCTCAATAGCTACGAATGAGAAACCCCACTAAAATCTCTAGCTGTAAGACCCAAAGACATCAGGCATGATTTAACTGTTTCAAACAGTTGCCCCCAAGAATGAGAGACCTGAAGACGTCAAGTATGGCATCACTGTCACAAGAACGAGAGACCCCATCAAATATTCTACTGTTCCACTTCTTCTTTTTTTCCAAATGCCCAACATAATAGCATGTGGTAACTTGTGCCAAAGCATTATCCCTTTTCAATGAAGAGGACCAGATAAACATAGGCTTGGCCCAGACAATCTTGAATGGCAAAAGAAGTGAGCCCATATTTCCCTACAGGATGAACCATCATACTTTACTGGGGCAGAGATTTGGAAAACTTGGTCTCATCTATTAACAACGAGGGTCAGGCCTCTGCGAAAAGATTAGAAAGAGGGAAGAGGGTTCGGAAATTGTCTCAATGAAGGTGCTCAGCTGGAACATACATGGCCTGGGGTGTCCACAAAAAGGCTCCAAATCAGAGATATCTGAAATGGGTTCAAGGCGCAACTGGTTACTTTCCAGGAAACAAAACTGCATGCGGCTGACCAAGGTTAGTGGACTCTATCTGGGGGGGCAGATCAAAAGACGTGGTGGTGTTGAATGGAGTGGGGTCAGCAGGGGGCATAATGGTGATTTGGGACACCAAAATTTGGGTTGAGGACTGCTAGGTTGGGGAATTCCCCATCTCGCTGCTTTGAGAGAGGTGGTTTCAAGCTTCCGCTGGGTTTTCTCCTCAGTGTATAGTCCCAACAATCCTGGTCATCGATCTCAGTTTTCAGCTGAACTAGATTGCTGTTGAAAAAAGTGGCAGATATGCTAGTGCATAGGCAGAAATTCCAACATGTTCAGATATGCTTTCCAAAAGTGAAATGGGAGTCACATTAACCGAAATATGAAGGACTTTTCTAACCGGATCCTCAAAAACAACTTGGAGGACCTTTTGATGGGTGATGTGAAGTATACATGGACTAATGGGCAGGTGAACATGGTCAAATCTAAACTAGACCAGTTTCTCATATCTATGGATTGGGCCGAGAAATTCAGTCTAGTACGGCAAAGAGGTCTCCCTCACCCAGTGTCAGATCACTGGCCAATCCTATTGTCTGTGGGATGAGGAGAATTGGGGGTCATGACCATTTCATTTCAAACTTGTGTGGCTTGAGGTGGAAGGATTTACATGGTGGCCATCATTCTCGATAGAAGATTTTGCAGGTATTATACTATTTCAGAAACTGAAACTTCTAAAAGAAAAGATCAAGGTGTGGAAGAAAGAGGTTTCTAGAAGCCAGGATGCAGAATTCGACACCCTTCTTCATGACATTCAAGAACTAGATATAAAGGAGGAAGGTGCCGCTCTATTGGAAGATGAAATTGCTAGACTGGAGGTTTCCTTAGCCAAATACAACACGGTTTTTTTTTTTGAAAGACGAATACAACGTGAGGTTGCGAGAAGAGAAATTAAATGTTAGCAACATTCTAGAGCAACATCGCTAAAGGAAGGGGACTGAAATACAAAATTCTTTCATGCAATAGCCAGTGACCGAGCTCGAACAAACAATATTCAAAGCTTGCTAGTGGATGGTGAGAGAATCAAAGACAAAGCTAAAGTGTGAGATCCCATCGTCACATTTTACAAGAATCTTCTTTCTAGAGAAGGGCAGAGTTGGCCGGGTCTAAACAACTTACATTTCAACAAAACTTCAAAAGATGAGGCGGATGTGTTGAAAAAGCCAGGGTCAGAGGAAGAGCTAAAAATGGCAATAAAGGAGCTAGGTAGCGATAAAGCCTCCAATCCGGATGGTTTCCCCATTACATTCTTTGAAAATTTTTGGGAGGAAATGAAATAGGACTTATGAACTTCATAAAAGAATATGTTGAAGGAGGCCATCTAGCGATAGAGCCGGGTGCAAATTTCATTGCTCTCATCCCGCAAAAGGAAGGTGTGGAAGGCTTAAAAGACTACAGATCGATCAATCACCTTGAAAACTTTTGGCAAAAATCTTGGCCACAAGATTCCAAGCGATGCTGTCAAAGGTGATCTTTGAATCTCAAGAGGCATTCGTAGAAGGCAAATAATGGACATTGCTTTAGTCGCTTATGAATGCATAGATGCCTGACATCAGGTAGGAAAGAAAGGGTGATTTGCAAGCTCGACATAAAAAAGACTTTCAGTTGTGTGGGTTGGAAAATTTTAGATTGTGTTAACGCGGATGGGATGCGAGCAAAAATGGAGAAGATGAATTACTATTTGTGTGCAATCAACAAAATTCTCAATGTTGGTAAACAACTCCCCAAAAGGCTATTTTTGGGCATCGAGGAGCTTACAGCAAGGCGGTCGTCTCTCCTGCCACTTTTTTGTGGTCATGGTTAAGGCCCTATGTAGGATGATGTAAAAACAGGTGTTTCAGTAGGGTTAATAAAGGGAATCAAGGTAGATAGGTCGGAATTCCAAGTATCACACATTCAATATAGGGACAACACGATGCTCTTTTGTAATGTATCCGAAGAAAAAGTTATAATATGAGAAAAATTACCACATGTTTTGAAGCAGTCTCAAGCTTAAAGGTGAAGATAGGTAAAAGTGAGCTCCTTGGAGCGGGTCTTACAAACGAGGAGATGAACAAGCTTGCACAAGTCTTCAACTATAAGGCAGCATCCTTTCCTTCTACATACCTCAAGTCTCCAACCATGCCTTGGCAAGACAACAAAACACTTGTGGGACTAAAATAATAGAAAGAGTCGAAAGGAAGCTCTTGAGTTGGACAAGTAGGCACCTCTCCATGGGAGGAAGGCTAGCGTTAATCAAGGCGGCAATGTCCAATATGCCAGTTTACTATATGTATCTCTTCTGTTGTCTAAAATCGACGTTAGATAAATTGGAAAAGCTTAGGAGGGATTTCGTAAGGCAAGAAGCATCCGACAAACATAAATTCCATTAGATGAAATGGGGAGGCGTGTGCAAATCTCAAGATGAAGGAGGCACCAGCCTAAGGTCTTCAGAAACGACAAAATGCGCTCTTTTCAGAAAAAAGTTATGGAATTTCAAATCAGAGGAAGGCAATTTATGGAAAGATATCGTCAGGAGAAAATACAAGGTGCAAGCAGGGGGGTGGTGGACCCAGGATTCATCACTATATAGAACTTCATACTTATGGGAATTTGTAGATTGGCTAGAAAGCAAATTCTTAGAGGGTGGCTTTCTCATTGGGAAATGGCGAAAGGATTCATTTTTGGAAGGACATTTGCTTGGGCGACAAAATGCTGCGGGAATTCTCTCCAAGGCTAGCGCGAATCTCCACTTCTGAAGTCGCACAATGCTTCTCACTAGTAGGAGACGAATTAGTTTGGACCCCACCATGTCATAGGAACAGTGTTTTAAATATCGACGATATCAGCCGATATATCCCACGATATATCTTGTATCCCACCTATGCGATACGAAACACACAAGTAGTGTGATATATCCCACAAGTTTGATCCGGTGAGCATTTTTTAATTTTTTATTCCTTTTTTTTTCTGTAAATCATGTTAAATCGATGTCAAATTGTTACAAACATGAAAAATCGTGGATTGGGAGTTTCGATTTCTAGATTTGGAGAAGGACAGAGTTGCAGAAAATTGAAAAAAAATCAAAAATTTCCCAATTTCTCCCAAATCGATCTCAATCTTTGTGTCCAAACATAAAATCAAACATGTATGTAGCCTAATCTAGTGATTCTTCTTCTGCTTTTGAATGTATTTGTTGTGTTTCCACATGTCTTCTTACATTTATAAATTATATGAATATACGTGCATCAATTCAGTTAGACAACGCATAGATTAGGACCACATACAAAGAAAGCCTATTATGTGCACTTGTTTTTTGTAACGTTTTGATTTGTAAGTGTGTATTGATGTCTTTTTTAACAATCACTGAAATTTCATTAACAATTCGACCAATTTCCAATGTTTCCCCATGTTTCCAAAAGGATACATTATGTGATACAACCGATATATGCCATGCGATAACCGATATGTATCCGTATCCCAAAGGTGCGATACGTAATGCGATACCGATATTTTGAACACTGCATAGGAATCTCTTAGATGAAGAAACAAAAGATTTCGCCAATCTCTTAATGATGCTTCATCAAGCAAAGCCAGTGGGGGTCAACAATACCATGATTTGCTTTAAAGAGAAGTTCAGTCAATTCTCCGCAAAATCCTTATACAAATTATTCAGCAACACTCGAAAAGCCTGCCTCACCATACCATTGTTTAGCGCTATGGGGCTCCCCCCAAGTTCGTGATCTTGGCCTAGTTGGTTGGGAACAATAAGGTGTTAACAATTGATAATCTACACCAAAGAAATATGCCACTTCCAAACGTGGGCATCATGTGTATGAAAGATGAGGAAACAGTGGACCATCTCTTTCTTCACTACACCTTTGCAAAGGAACTAGGGGCCAACTTCATCTTCCTTTTTGGTCTATTGTGGGTAGTTCCCAAGTCAATGAAGAACTTGCTCCTAGTGGGTGGTTCCCAAGTCAATGAAGAACTTGCTCCTAGATTGGCACGGTGGGGGGGTAGGCAAAAGAGGTAGAGCTATCTAGAGGTTGGTTTTGCTAGCGAGAATTTGGTCCCTTTGGGAGGAAAGAAAGTAGTCGAGTTTTAGATTGCTTCAATAGGGTGAAGCTATTTGTTCAAGAGTGGGTTGTCATTGTGAATATTGTAGATCATAGTTTCTCCTTTCTAGATTTTCGGTCAGTTTTCTAACTTCTCTGTTTTTCGTTTTGTCAGATAAATAAATCGTTGCCTTTCGGGGGGGAAAACGTAGTGGGGCTCTGATGAGGACATCTGACCATTTAGGGTATACTAGAGGAAGAGGAGGTTGGCCCAACGTTCACTTTGGCTCGACGACTTGTACATGGGCCCTGGTGGGCCGCACTGAGGGCTTGAAAACCCCACATGCATGATCGTGCATCTTACACTAGGAAGATGCATGTGGGCTGCTTCTTTGAGGATTTTTTACTATTGGATCGCGAGGACACGACGATTGGACAGTTGGAACGTGTGGATCCTTCGATCGGGCGGTTGGATCATTGTGATCTATTAGGATCAGCTGATTTTATGCTTTTAATGGTTATTTATAGTTTAGGATAAGTTATTTTCAATTTATTACATCATGGGACATGTGAGGTATGTTTTTTTTAAGCAAGGATATGTTTGTCAAAACACATACCCGGGGGGTGGGGGGGGGTGTTAGAACGTCTAGCCCTAGCTCATAATGATGGAATGAAAAAAACGCTCTTTTGCTATAAAAGAGACTATTTGGTGTGAAGCCTAGTTATCCTTTTCATCTCTATCTCATTCGCTTCTAAAATGTATTTTTTTTTTTTTTTTTTCTCATTTCTTCTCAAATCTTTCTTATCTACCACTTTTCTTCTATAAACCTTTTTTTTTTTTGGTTAGCTTGTTAGTACACCCCACTTTTCTTCTATAAACCTTAAATCCCTTTACCATTTTCCTTCTAAACCTAAACCCGTTACCTAAATCCATCTTTTCTTAGGCATCACTCCACCAAACCCAAACCGTCACCACCAGCCCCACACATACAGAGAGAGTCATATGACAGTACGGTTGGCCCCTTCCCTCCATTTTCCTCCCTTTCTCCAATCCATCTTCCTATCCTATAAATCCTAGCCTAAAACCCTAATCCCCCAATTCCCTAAGAAACCCTATATCATTAATTCCCAAATCTTAAATTTTCCATTTTCCCCAAAATTTCCAAAACCCCTTGAAACCCTAGCCCTAGAATTGACAAATCTGTCCATTGAATTAGAATCATAAATATGCTAACATGAGAGTTCCAATCTCTCATTTAGCCTTAGATTTTCATGCTTATGTGGTTTATGCTTGTGTGGGATTGTGATTTAACGTAAATATGAATTTTAGTATCTATTTGGTACTCTTTTAATATGGTACAATGGCATGTTATTATATTTGACTTACTTTGATTAAACCATTGATAATCTCATGCTTCCAAATGGTTAGATCACATGTCATGCATCAAATTCTGGTATTAGAGCCACTAGTGTATGGTACTTGTTCTATTGATCCCAAGGTGTCCCGTATCGGTATCGGTTGGCATAACGGTGCCCTCCGAAACCGATACGGATACGGGGGCGTAACGGCGATACGGGGTTGTAACGGCCCGTAACGGCGCAAATTTTTTTTTTGCCAAAAAAATATGAAAAAATATGGATTAAATCCAGAATATTCTAAGCATTCCAAATATGCATTCATTTATAAATTGGAACATGTTTATGGTGGTGTAACGGTCCACTCTTTGGTGAGAAGTTGTATCGGACTGTCTGATTAATTTTTTAACCAGGTAGCTTGAATTTGACTACAAAATTCATATATTTAATTTTTAAAATATGTAATTTATATACTTAACATCTTGATATCATTTCTCCCAATAGTTCTTTAAAAAAAATAAAATTAAATTCAGGTAGATGGCGTTGCCAATTTGGGGCTGACTTGGAGGACCAATTTATTCTCCAAATCAGCCTCAAATTCATGCCATTTATTGTCATTATCCCACTTATAAATTGGTGGACACTTATTGGATAGTGAATCATAAAAAAAAAAAAAATCAAAAGGCCCTATTTTAAAAAATAAAAGTTCACAAATTAACAATTAAAACTATTCAAATAATTTGATTTTGGCATTGTGAGTTAGCAATTGCAGTCCATAATTTAATTGCCAAATTTCAAGTTAATATATGTCTCGTGTACAATTTTTTAAGGTTTGAATTAGGAGGGACTCGGATGTAAAGTGCAGCACACGTGTCAAAGTTTTTTGGGCCTCACCCGTGATGAATGCGTTATATCTACACCATTCATCCATTTTGCCAAATAATTTTAGGGCATGAGCCCAAAAATGAGGCACATCCAAAGCTCGGGTGAATTGCACCGTAAGAAACAATAATAATTAAACGTTCACCATTAAAAATTTATTGAGGGCTAGAAAAGTTTTAGATCAAGCTGACATGGGTGTTTTCCTTTCATCCACGTCAATGTGACCCAATTAACAGGTTAGATTGAAAATAAACATTACAGTGGACTTTAGGAAATTTTTAATGGTGAGCATTCTATAACCACTATTTCCTATGGTGTGGTCCACCTGAGATTTGGATATTACTAATTTTTTGAATCCTGACTTAAAATGACGTTGCAAAATGGATTGACGATATGGATAAAATATATACATTATGGTGAGGCCCACTTGGGTCTGATATGATTGGATGGAAAATAAACGTTACGTGCGCCCTAAATTATTTAACCGTGAAAATCATTATCCCTGCTGCTATTTTTGGTGTGGTCCAGATGATCTCTGGATATAATTCATTTTTTGGCGGTGCTCTAAAATGATCTCTCGAAAATGATGAACGGTTTAGATGTAATAAATACATCACCGTGGAGCCCATATAACTTTGATCTCCTTTGAACCGCTCGGTACAACTCGGAGCTCGAGGAGTGTCGCCGGTGGTCTTCGCACGACTCGTATCTACGGCAAATTAAAAAAACTGAGAGAGAGGGAAACGAAAAGAAAAAAGAGGGAAAGAAAGAAAAGAAAAAAGAGGGAAACTGGAAAGAAGAGATTGGGAGAGATCAGAGAGAGAGTGAGAGAGATCAGAAGAAGAAGAAGAACGAAAGAAAGAGGAAAGTGAGAAGAAGAAGAAGAAGAAGAAGAAGAAGAAAGAGAAGAAGAAGAAGAAAAGAAAGGAAAAAAAGGTAAGGTTTTTTTTTTTCTTTTTTTTTTCCAGGGCCCGTAACAGCCGTTACGGGTCCCACCGTTACCGTTACGTATCAGCCGTTACGGCCGAAACGTAACCAATTTGGGATACCCTGGGGGTGGGGGGGGGTGTTAGAACGTCCAGCCCTAGCTCATAATGATGGAATGAAAAAATGCTCTTTTGCTATAAAAGAGACTATTTGGTGTGAAGCCTAGTTATCCTTTTCATCTCTATCTCATTCGCTTCTAAAATGTATTTTTTTTTTTTTCTCATTTCTTCTCAAATCTTTCTTATCTACCACTTTTCTTCTCTAAACCTTTTTTTTTTTTGGTTAGCTTGTTAGTACACCCCACTTTTCTTCTATAAACCTTAAATCCCTTTACCATTTTCCTTCTAAACCTAAACCCGTTACCTAAATCCATCTTTTCTTAGGCATCACTCCACCAAACCCAACCCGTCACCACCAGCCCCACACATACGGAGAGAGTCATATGACCGTACGGTTGGCCCCTTCCCTCCGTTTTCCTCCCTTTCTCCAATCCATCTTCCTATCCTATAAATCCTAGCCTAAAACCCTAATCCCCCAATTCCCTAAGAAACCCTATATCATTAATTCCCAAATCTTAAATTTTCCATTTTCCCCAAAATTTCCAAAACCCCTTGAAACCCTAGCCATAGAATTGACAAATCTGTCCATTGAATTAGAATCATAAATATGCTAACATGAGAGTTCCAATCTCTCATTTGGCCTTAGATTTTCATGCTTATGTGGTTTATGCTTGTGTGGGATTGTGATTTAACGTAAATATGAATTTTAGTATCTATTTGGTACTCTTTTAATATGGTACAATGGCATGTTATTATATTTGACTTACTTTGATTAAACCATTGATAATCTCATGCTTCCAAATGGTTAGATCACATGTCATGCATCAAATTCTGGTATTAGAGCCAGGTTTTAGCATAGGTATACATAGGGTCAGCGCATTCATCACATCTAGAGTCTTTTTAGCACATTCATTGCATATAGAGTCTAGGTTTATATTTTGTTGAGTCTAGGTTAGTCATTTTTCCTTTGTCATAACATAGTACTTGGAAACTTAGGTCTTAGGCCCCTTAGTTTGTCCCTTGCTTATGCCCATGCGTTTTGGGCAAGTTTTGGCCTTTACACCACCACCATGAGCCAAGATCAAATTCTCACAACTCTTAATGTCATATCTTGACGACTGGAGGCCCTTAAGGCTCAAAGCAGAACCACTAACAACCAACTGATAGCAACTAACAATCGTATAGCTCAGTTGGAGACTTCCCTTCAGGAAAACCCCAACAATGGGGAAGATGGCTAGTCTCAAGTGGGAGGTGTAGAGGAAGCTCACATGGGAAGTCACGTTGGAGGATGTGGAAGAGGCCATGGCTGAGGTGTTGGCCATAATGGGGTGAGTACCCAGCCATCCCATGGAGAGTATCACGATTGTTACGATCCAAATGAACGTATTTTGAAAAGTGTCAAGATCGAGGCCCCGAGCTTTAACGGTCGTCTGGACCCAAAGGCTTTCTTTCCTCGACTGGCTTGCGGACATGGACTACTACTTTGAGTGGTATGAGATGTTTGATTACCGTTGAGTGAGGTTCGCCAAGATGAAGTTGGTGGGCTAGGCTAAATTGTTTTTGACCAATCTTGAGCGCAAGTTAGAAAGGTCTGCACAAGACCCGATCGTAAATTGGGTCGAAATGAAGTGTTGAAGGAAAAAATATATTCCTCTCATATTGCCAAAAATTATTGGATCAATGGCAATCATGTGACGGATTACATCACCAAATTTGAAGAATACATGATGTGACGGATTACATCACCAGGCAACAATGCATGTGACGGATTACATCACCAAATTTGAAGAATACATGATGTGATGTAACGTTGAGGATGGCCCACTAGTGACTCTTTCTCGTCTTAAGATGGGCCTCCGATCCAATATTCAACATGAGTTGCTCTCTCATGATGTTGGCACCCTTGAGCATGCCTATCAGCTGGTGCAAGACTAGTCCCCAGGGAGCTAAGACTAACTTTGGGAGTCAACCCAAACCCTTTTCTGGCACTCAAAGTAACCAAAAGAACTTCAAGGGTAAAGGAGTCGCCAGTACCAATTCGAAAGGAGGCGAACCCAAGTGGTGCTAAAATTGCCAAGGAAATGGCCATTTCCCATATGAGTGTCCTACAAAAGAGCGACCTAAGGCCCTTGTGATTAGAGAGCATGAGGAAGATGCAAATGACCAAGGTGACTATGAAGCAGAAGAATATTACCCTATAATTGGTGCTAGTGAAGAAGAAGAAGAAGAGGTCATGCCACTTGCAATTGTCAGATGTGCCTAAACTTAGGCTCAGGGAATTAATGATTGGCACAAGAATACAAGTTTCTATACTTACGCCAAGTGTAGTGAGAAGAACCACAAAGTGATCGTTGATAGTGGCAGTTGTACAAATGTGATATCCGATAGCACTATCTCTCATTTAGTAGGCATGAAGCCCACTCCTCACCCTCAGCCCTATAGAGTTTCATGGGTTGATGCATCCTCTATGCCAATCCCATAGCATTGTTTTGTTCCCATCCAGTTCGCATCTTATAAAGACTCGTTGTGGTGTGATGTGTTGCCTGTGGATGTAGGCCACATCATCTTGGGTAAGCCTTGACTCTTTGATCGTGATGTAACAATATTCAGTCACTCAAATGTTTGTTCCTTCATGCATGAGGGCAAAAAAATAAAGTTAAATCCTCTTACACCTAAGAGCAACCCGGAATTTAAGAGAGAGGGAATTAAAAATGGTGGACAAAAGGATGTGACAAAATCACAGCCCAAGTCTCTCCACATATTAAACGCCAAAGAGTTTGCTTGGGAGACTAAGGCGGGTTGATGGTGTATGCCCTCGTTGCTAAAGAGGCTACATCCTATAGTTGTCACCCGAGGTGAGTTCTGTACTGGAGGAATTTAGTGATGTTTTTCCTGAGGATTTACCAGATGAGCTTCCACCCATGAGGGACATTTAGCATGCCATTGATCTTGTCCTTGGGTAGACTCTACCAAATCTTCCTCATTATTGAATGAACCCGATGGAGTATGCAGAGTTGACGAAGTAGGTAAATGAGCTCCTTAGGAAGGGTTTCATTTAAGAGAGTTTGAGTCTGTATGTTGTGCCAACACTCTCACACCTAAGAAAGATGGCACTTGGCGCATATGCATGGACAGTCGGGCCATCAACAAAATCACGGTCAAGTATCAGTTTCCCGTACCGCAACTTGATAATATGTTGGACATAATGGCAAGTACCACGATTTTCTAGATACGTATTCGCCCAAGGGATAAATGGAAAACTGACTTCAAAACGAAGGATGAGCTCTGCGAGTGGTTGGTCGTGCCTTTTGGTTTTACTAATTCTCTACGTGCGTTCAAGCGTGTGATGACACAAGTGTTGACGATATTCTCATTTATAGTACCTCCGAAGAACTACACCTCCACTATTCGAGCCAAGTTTGCGGAATCCTTAAAAGTTATATGCAAACCTCAAGAAGTGTCCATTCATGTCAGATAAAGTTATCTTCTTAGGTTTCATAGTTTCATCAGAAGATATGACTGTGGATCCCGAAAAAATAAAGGCCATCGTGAGTTGGCCTAAATCGGTAAACATTCATGAGGTACGCAGCTTTCACAGCTTAGCTACCTTCTATATCCGGTTCATTAGAGGCTTTAGTTCCATTATGCCCCCCATCACAAATTGCATAAAGAAAGGGGAGTTCAACTAGACTAACGTCGCGTCAAAAGCGTTCAAGGAGATCAAGAGAAAGATGATAGAAGCTCATGTCATGCGCCTTCCTGACTTTTCTAAAGTCTTCGAGATTTCTTATGACGCCTCTGTGGAAGGTATAGGTGAAGTACTTAGCTAGGACGGGCACCTTGTTACTTTCTTTAGTGAGAAGTTAAATGAAGCAGAGCAATGGTACTCTACTTTTGACAATGAATTCTACATGGTGATTTAGTCCTTACGTCGTTGGCGACATTATTTACTGCCACAAGTTCTCAAACCATGAGGCCTTATGTTATCCTAACTCCCAAAAGAAATTAAACCCAAGGCATGCCAAGTGGGTTCAGTTTCTTCAAGAATACTCGGTTGTTTTGAAACACAAGGCCAGGGTCAAGAACAAACTTGTTGATGCCCTTAACCATAGAGTGACGTTACTTCAATATATGAGCATTGGAGTCCCTGGATTCAAGAGTTTGAAGGACGAATATCCCACATGCCAAGACTTCAGGAAAGTATATGCATCACTTTTGGATAGTTAGAGGAATGATAGTGGGTTTGTCCGGATTGATAACTTTCTATTCAAAAGTGACAGATTCCGCGTTCTTCACACATCCCTAGGGGATTTCCTTGTTTGGGAGCTACAAGCCAGTGGAGTAGCCGGCCATTTTAGTAATTACAAGACTATTGCCCTCGTAGAGGATAAGTTTTATATGCCATGTCTCAAGCAAGATGTAGCCAAAATTATAGGGCAATGTTGAACTTGTTAACTAGCAAAGTAGAAAAAGCAAAACACAAATTCATACACACCTTTACCAATGCCACATGCTCTATGGCAAGACCTCAATATGGACTTCGTGCTTAGGCTTTCCAAGACAATCAAGAAGCACAATTCCATTTTCGTGGTAGTGGACTATATTTTTTAATGGTCCATTTCTTGCCATGCTCAAAGACGTCTGACGCCTCCAACATCGCGAAGCGATTCTTTGAGGAGGTGGTTCGTTTACATGGTTTGCCAAAAGCCATCGTGTTTGACAGGGATTTCAGGTTTATGAGTTATTTTTGGAAGACACTTTGGCACATGATGGGCATGAGATTACAATTTTATAGGCATACCATCCTCACACTGACGGTCAGACAAAAGTGGTCAATAAGAGTTTAGGGAACCTGTTATAGTGTCTTGTGGGTGACCATACTAGGACTTGGGACGCAGTCTTACCTGTAGCCAAGTTTGCATATAACAGTATAGTCAATAGGTCATTAGGCATGAGTCCCTTTGAAGTTGTGTTTGGTTATAACTAGAACTCCTATAGACCTTATTCCCATGTTAGTCTCCCATAGGCCTTCAGAGTTTGCTAATGCATTTGCACGCCACATTCATGACTTGCATACAGAGATTAGAAAACGGATTAACGTAAGTAATGAAAAATATAAGAAATTTGTTGACTCTCACTGTAGGTTCAAAGAACATTAGATACGCGATAAAGTGATGATAAGGATAAGGCCTGAACGGTTTCCACAGGAAACCTTCAAAAAATTATAAGTCCGTAGTGGTGGACCAAACAATATTTTGAAACGATTAAGTCCCAATGCGTACTTGGTAGATCTTCCACCTAGTATGGGTATTAGTGCTACATTCAATGTGAAAGATCTTGTGCCTTTCCAGGACCTCTACCCTAACCCAGATGATGACACACCCGACTTGTCCCATTGCCCATGGACCATACTTAGTAGAGAATGATTTGATGATGATAATGTGAAGAAGAGATGAGAATATTGAGAGAGAGAAGAAGAAGAAGGAGAGTTTGGGAGAGATGATGTGTTAGGCTTACTTGCCCTAACACATAATATTTTATTATAATAAAGCATATAGTACACTGAAGGAGAAGAGGGAAGTGTGCACATGCACTTACACTAAAAGGGGCCCTAACCACATGCACAATACACTAGCATTCTTTATACTCCCCCTCAAGTTGGAGCATAAATGTTGATCATGCCCAACTTGTCACGAACACGATGAAGAGCATCTCGACTCAAAGACTTTGTAAGAACATCAACAAGTTGATCCCCAGATCGAACAAAAGGAGTGACGATTTCCTTAGAAGCGACTCTCCTTAATAAAGTGACAGTCGACCTCAATATGCTTAGTTCGCTCGTGGAAAACTGGGTTACGAGCAATATGGATGGCCGCTTGGTTGTCACAGTGAAGAGGAACAGGATCCGAAGGAGGATAGCCAAGTTCTTCAAGAAGTTGCGAAGCCACACGAGTTCACACGTCGCATGAGCCATAGCACGATATTCTGCTTTAGCCGAGGACCGCGCAACAACTGGCTGCTTTTTGCTCTTTCAGGTTTTAAGATTGCCAGCTAGGAAGGTACAGAAGCGAGATGTAGAACGGCAATCAAAAGTACTACTTGCATAATCAGCATCGGAATAGCCAGAAAGATGAAGATGACCATGCAACTGAAAGCGGAGGCCAAGACCCGGGGCTGATTTTAAATACCGAAGTATGCGGTAGACAGCCGTGAGATGGGAAGTACGGGGAGCTTGCATGAATTGGCTAACCCTCACAGCAAATGAGAGATCTAGGTGAGTAATAGTCAGGTAAATAAGTCGGCCTACAAGTCATCGATACATCTCGAGATCAGTAAGGAGAGCGTCATCATCTGGTCGAAGCTTCTATGAACTACCCATGGGAGTAATAGCAGGCTTGCACCCTAACATGTCGGTCTCCATGAGAAGATCAAGCGCATATTTTCGTTGTGACAAGACCAATCTTGATGATGAGCGAGCAACTTCAATTCCGAGGAAGTGGCGAAGAGGACCAAGATCCTTGATCTCAAACTTGGTCTTCAAAAAATCTCTGACTTCCCTCATTCCAACAGAGTCACTACCGGATAGAACAATATCATCCACATAGACAATGAGAAACATGATGCCCGTCAATCGACGACATATAAAAAGAGAATGATCGGCATGACTACAAACAAAGCCAGACTTCAAGAGAGCCTGACTAAATTTTTCGAACCATGCACGTGGGGATTGTTTGAGTCTATAAAGAGCCTTCTTCAACCGACATACAAGTGCAGGGTTGTGAGAAGCAACAAAGCCAGGAGGTTGATGGATGTAAACTTCCTCTGTAAGATCTCCATGGAGAAATGCATTCTTAACATCAAGTTGAAACAAGGGCCTTGATAAATTAACGGCCAAGGAGAGCACAACGCGAATCGAATAAAGCTTAGCCACCAGAGAGAATGTCTCGAAGTAATCCACACCATGAGTCTGTGTGTAACCTTTAGCAACAAGACGGGCTTTATAGCGATCAATTGAGCCATCCGGAAGAAACTTGATCGTATAAACCCATCGACACCTGACAGGTTTATGGCCTAAAGGAAGTGGCACAAGGTCCCAAGTATGATTCTTCTCAAGAGCAGACATTTCTTCTATCATTGCCTTTGTCCAATCAGGACTCTAAAGAGCATGTGAGAGATATCTAGGAATAGCCTGTGATGAAAGGGAAGCTGCAAACGACTGAAAAGACGATGAAAGATGATCATATGAAATGAAATTACTAATGCGGTGTTGAGTACAAGATCGTGACCATTTGCATAAGGCAATGGGAAGATCTAAACTCGAGGTAGGAATCACCTGAGCCAACATCCAAAGTGAGCGGAAGGGTGGATGGTTGAGCGTGTGAAGATTTATCTCGACGATGATACAACCGCAGAGGCTTAGGCTCACCCATACCACCAACAGGATGCTGAATAGAGGGGAAAGGAGTTTTCCCATGATCACTAGTGGAAAGAGGAGAAGAGTTATACTCTCCTTGACTAGCAAAAGGATCACAGAGGGATCGGCTTAGAGCGGAGAAAAAAGAAATATCCTCAAAGAAGGTGACATCGGCAGAGACATATTTCTTGCGAGTCAATGGGTCAGCATTTATACCCTTTCTGACCCCGAGTATACCCTAGAAAGACACATTTAAATGCCCTGGGGCTAAGTTTATCATTACTCCCATCCAAAATTTGAACAAAGCATGTACAACCAAAAACTTTAGGCGGGAGAGGAAATGAATTATCATGAGGATACAATGTAGTAAATAAAGATTTGTAAGACAAAATACGTGAGGGTATACGATTAATAAGAAAAGTAGCAATGAGAAGAGCATCACCCCAAAAATGCTTAGGTAGATGTATACCAAGCAGAAGGGTGCGAGCAACTTCAAGAAGATGACAATTCTTTCGTTCTGCAATATCATTTTGTTGAGGTGTGCGAGTACATGATGTCCTAGACATGCCCCCCCCCCCCCAAAAAAAAATATCAGAATGGAGGGATTTGATGGAACAATGAAATTAAATACACACTTCATGATAAAACACTTTAAACGCATCAAAGACTTCACTTTTAGATTTCAAAAGATAAATCCAAGTCATGCGAAAATAATCATCAATAAAGGTAACAAAATATCTAAATCCAAAAGTTGAGGTAGCTGGAGCAAGTCCCCAGACAGCCGAGTGAACCAGAAGAAAAGGTTGAGATTTCCTCCCAGAAGAGCTAGGAGGAAATGTAGCACAATGATGTTTAGACAATTCACAAATATCACAGCATAATGTTTTAGTGACAGGTAAGGAGGGAAACAAAAGCCTCAATCTAGCAATGAATGGGTGGCCTAAGCGGCAATGCCACCGAGTCATGGACTCTCGATTTAGAGAAAGGGTACTAGAAGCGGCAATATGTGTATCATTGAGAAGATAAACGCCTCTTCGCTCATGCCCCCCACCAATCACTCTCTTCGTCTGTAGGTCCTGAAACAAATAATAAGAAGGGAAGAAGCATATGGCATAGACTGTCGTCAATGGGGGAAGAGGATCTTGCAAAACAACCTAATCTCGAACATGAAAGTAATCAGAACTCAACCCAGCTGGGAACTGCATGATGCGAGTATCATCCCACTGCTTATGAGCATGTTCATGATCCTCTTTACATTTGGAAGGAAGAGGCTGATACATATCCAACTCATCCCACATACCCCGAAGCGTCGAATAGTAATCTTTTAAGGATCTGGAGTTTTGTTGGAACCGACCAATTTCTTGAATAAGCTGCAATACCCGTGAAAAATTCTGAGATTCTGAGAACATATCATGAAGCGTATCTCAAATACTTTTAGCTAAGGATAAAAACATCACTGAGTGGCTAATTGAGGAATCCATACTATTCAACAACCATGCAATAACTTGATAATTCTCCTTTATCCAAGACTTGTAGGTAACATCTGTAGAGTTTGGGGGATCATCCAAAATATACGACGACTTGTCACGAGCTCCTAAAAATACTTTTACAGATTGTGCCCATTGAAGATAATTGTCACCATTCAACTTAGTGGAGGTAATCTGCAAGGGGTTGGATTCAAGAGACCCTATGCCAAGAGATGAGGGCCCTTTGTCAGCCATAGGAGAGTCCAAGAGAGATAAACCTATGCCAAGAGATCCCCTACGCTAAGAAAAATTGATTCAAACAACTCTATCTCACTCAATCCTTCAAGATAATAAGAGATAAACCTCAAACAAATATCAATCATCCAAAATACCATGAAATGCGGTTTAAAAAGCCCTAACCGAGTGAAAAACGGCCCAGCCGCACGTCCGTTTGAGGTTAAAAACCTCTCAAACATTGATCTTAAGTAAAAAATCCACCATGGGTAGCTTGGGAGGAAGATTTCAATCCACCTTGAGGAAAGAAACCAAAGAAAAGCTTACCGATTTGAGGTAGATCGAAGAAAAACGGAAGATGGGCCCGATTTTCGAATTTCTCTATTTTGCCCAAAATACTATGAAAGGAGGTCCAATAAATTCTGAAAAAATCATGACAAATCTTCTAAAATCAAGATCTATCAAATCCTAAACTTTTAGCTCAAACGGAGTCCATGTGTCCATACAACGCTGACGTCAGCCGTACGACTGCTGACGTCAGCAAGGTGATGTGTCGCCTCTCAATCTGTTAGATGCGGAATGCCTGGATCTAAGCTCTGATACCAAGTAGAGAATGATTTGATGATGATAATGTGAAGAAGAGATGAGAATATTGAGAGAGAAGAAGGAGAGTTTGGGAGAGATGATGTGTTAGGCTTACTTGCCCTAACACATAATATTTTATTATAATAAAGCATATAGTACACTGAAGGAGAAGAGGGAAGTGTGCACATGCACTTACACTAAAAGGGGCCCTAACCACATACACAATACACTAGCATTCTCTATATACTTGACCCCTCTTCTCAGTCTCTACCACATTTACTATCCATACCTATGAGCAGAGAAGAGATAGATGATATTTTGGACAAGCAAGTGATTTCCACTCGTTATGGGGCTTTCAGAAATTTTTAGTCATGTGGAAGCATCGACCAATTTTAGATTGCACGCGATTCACAGAGACAGATCTTCAGCGACTTGACCCGAATCTCTTAGAATAGTATTGCAGCTTTATTTTGCCAATGGCGAAATATTCTCAGTTAGGGGGAGTCGATGAGGACATCCGACCATTTAGAATATACCAGAAGAGGAGGTTGGCCCAGCCTTCACTTTGGCTCAATGACTTATAAATGGGCCCAGGTGGATCGCATTGAGGACTTGAAGACTTCACATGCATAATCGTACATCTTACACTAGGAAGATGCATGTGGGCTGCTTCTTTAAGGAGTTTTGACCGTTAGATCGCGAGGACACGACAATCGGACTGTTGGATCATGTGAATCCTTCGATCGGGCGGTTGGATCATTGTGATCCTTGATCACTTTGGTCATTAGTATTAAGATTAGCTGATTTTATGTTTTTTATGGTTATTTATAGTTTAGGATGAGTAACTTTTAGTTTATTGAATCATGGGATATGTGAGGTATAAGTGAGGCTATTTTTGTCACAACACATGTTGAGACTATAAGGGGGGGTGCGTCCAGCCCTAGCCCATAATGATAGAATGAAAAAAAACACTCTTTTAATGGAAAAAACAAAAAAACTTCTCTCATGAGATTTGAGATTCTCGTGAAAAAATACTATTTAGTGTGAAGCCTAGTTATCATTTTCATCTCTATCTTATTCTCTTCTAAAAGGTAATTTTTTCTCATCTCTTCTCAAATCCTTCTTCTCCACCACTTTTCTTCCATAAACCCTAAATCCCTTTACCCTTTTCCTTTTAAACTTAAACCCGTTTCCTAAATCCATCTTTTCCTAGTCAGCACTCCACCAAACCCAACCCATCACCACTAGCCCCACACATACGAACAGTGTTTGAAATATCGGTATCGCGTTACATATCGTATCCTTGGGATACAGATATGTATCGGTTATCGCATAGGATATATCATTTGTATCAGGTAATTTATCTCACTTTTTGGGAAACATGAGAAAACATTAGAAAAATGGTTGAATTTTTCAATGAAACTTCAGGGATTATTAAAAAAGACTTTAATACACACTTTCAAAATCATAACATCTCAAAAAAGAAGTGCACATAGCAGGTTTCCTTTGCGTAGGATCCTAAGTTATGCGTTGTTTGACTAAACTAATGCAACTATATTCAAATTGACTGCATAACATTTAAATTGTATATGATGATCATTTCATCAAATACTCCTAAATACATTGAAATTAGTCACAATTGATAACTGGTTTAAGGAAATTTTTGAAAAAAATAATAATTTTTAATAATGTTTTATTAAATTTTAATTAAAAAAATTATTTTTATTTTCTAAAAGTTGACTAGGACTTAACAAATTAGTAGATCAACCCTTATACATGCTTGATTTCATGTTTGGAGTGCAACATTGCAAGCAATTTGGAAGAAATTAGGAAATTTTCGAAATTTCCCAAATTGGACCACCTACACTCAAATTTTGAAATTAGAGTGTATGTGATGATCATTTCATCAAATACTCATAAATACTTCGAAATTAGTCTCAATTGACTGCTAGTTGAAGGAAATTTTCGAAAGAAAAAAAATGGAGAACATGAAGAACCAAGGGGTATCGAAATCAAAGCTCCAACTCCATATGTTATCGTGCAAAACATGAAGAACCAATGGATTTGTAATAAGTTGACACTTATTTAATATAATTTCAACAACAAAAAAAAAGGAATCATAATGCAGGGGCATTTCACACTGGGCTTGAGTGGGGTAGCCCGTGGGATGCGGGGACACACTCGGAGTGGGCGGCCCATGTGAATTGGGGCCCACGAGCCCACGAAGGAGGTTCGACTGAGGTCCTAACCCATGAGATGTGGGGCTTGGGCTATAAGATAAAGGGATTAATTCGCCATACTCTAACAATTCGAGCTTTTAGAGCAAGTGGTTAATTGTCCTGCATCAAATTGGTATCAGAGCGGGAGGTCTCGTGTTCGAGACTCCTCACCAGGGATGATTAATGTAGGGGCATTTTCACACCAAGCTCAAGTGGGGTAGCTCTTGGGATGCGAGAACACACTCGGTGTGGGTGACCCATGTGATTTGGGGCCCACGGGGGAAGTCTCGTGTTTGAGACTCTTCACCGGGGGTAATTTATGCAGGGGCATTTCACACCGGGCTCGAGTGGGGTAGCCCGTGGGATGCTTCGAGCTTTTAGAGCAAGTGATTAATTGTCCTGCATCAAATCAAAAATTAAAAATGCTCACCGAATCGAACATGTGGGATATATCAGCACTACCTTGCGTTTCATATCGCACAGGTGGGATATAAGATATATCGTGGGATATATCGGCCGATATCATTGATATTTAAAACATTGCGTACGAATAGGGCCGTCCGAATGTACGGTCAGCCAATTCCCTCCATTTTCCTCCCTTTCTTCAATCCATCTTCCTATCCTATAAACCCTTAGCCTAAAACCCTAATCCCTAATTCCCTATGAAACCCTAATCCCCCAATTCCCTACGAAACCCTAAATCATTAATTCCCAAATCCTAGATCTCCCATTTTCCCCAAAATTTTCAAACCACTTAAAACCCTAACCCTAGAATTGTGCAAATCTGCCCATTGAATTAGAATCATACCTATGCTAACGTGAGAGTTCCAGTCTTGCATTAGGCCTTAGATTTTTATGCTTGTGTGGGATTGTGATTTAACGTAAATCTGAATTTTATTATCTGTTTGGTATTCTTTTAATCATGGTAGAATGGCATGTTATTATATTTGACTTACTTTGATTAATCCGTTAAAAATCTCCTGCTTCCAAATGGTTAGATCACATGTCCCGCATCAGGCTCCATCATGGGATGAACCATGGCTTGATCTCTTCATTAGCAGATGATCCTAGCCAGCATACTTAACATGCTTGTTTGGCATTGTATGCCTTAAGACCTTAACTTCTTCCAAATCCCCCTCGAGAGTAATGTGCAATAGTTGTTGTAAAGTGCAAAGTTGGGCATTGAACATGTTCACATGAGTGGTGTTTCATAAACACCGATGGCTCCCTGCCGTTCTTTTCAGCAGACTACCTGAGGATGTACTTTCCACTACTCGTCCAATGATGGCATACATGTGTCCACCGGTGCCAACTTGAGTGCATGTGTTTACTTGATACGTGGAACTCCATCTGCATCTATGTGACTCGTGCTCAACGGTATGTCTGGAGTGGCAACTACTCCTTCATGACCCTCAGTTTGCTTGCTGTTTAGGGTGTGCTTTTTTTACTCGAGCTGGGGATTAGTACTGGGTGGGACCATGCTGGCATTGGAGTGTTGTTACTGTGAGCCTCTGCCATGATCGGTTCTAGAGCCTAGTTAAGAGAGGAAGGTTGATGTCTAGTGGGAAACAAACTGTAAAACTTTTTCCAATCTGCCATTTAAAAGCCAACCTCGACTTGTTAGGAGAAAATCTAGGATGATGATGATCATCATCATATGATCCTAGTAAGTAGATACTTGAGACCAATGGTGTACACACTTAACAGGGTCAGAATCGGAAGTCATGATCATTAGATGGGGAGAATTTGGCTATCTCATAGCCAACATTTGACCTACATGAACAATTTGGATCATCACAAGTAACCCTCATATATACAACTTGCTGGGCCAAACAAAAGCTAGATTGAGCATCGTGCATTTCCTGACGTGATAAAATGCAACATCATCCCAGTTGAACAATCATCCCACAAATGAGGTTTCTCCATAAGGATCCACCATCTAAATAGAACCAACAGATATGGCTATCAACCTCTAGAAGGTTAAGAGCCACAAATGGACAAATGCAATAACTTTCACAAAATTTATGCAATTGCAACTTGTACATGGACACCTGTCAAAGCCTGACACGGCCTCCCTGCCAAAGCAAAATACGTCTTTACATAGATATTAGCTTGTCTACATGTGACAGGAATGCTAGTTTTCTAATAAGCTTATTCTTGATATTTTTAAATGGGAGATCCTTGTCAGAGAACACAACCATTTCCACTCCTTCAGACAGACTTGTTCCGATTACTGCCAATTGGAATCAACACTAGGCCAATGGAAACTGGAGCGCGTAATACTGCTTGCCTTCTTTCATTTCAGCCTGTTGATGGAAACCTCTAATAAACTACACCCAGTGGCAATTGCACAAGTCTGTCCAAGCCCAGGTAAAGGAGGGTTGATCTAAGGTGGCCGGCTAATCATTGAACGTTTGCCAAGCTAACACAAAAATAAACCAACCCCAAATTGCTGGGACAAGGTTATGATGATGCTGATGATGAGGATGAGCATCCAGACCAGATAAACAGAAGATAAGACTAAATTATCATACTAGATGTGCTGCGGTATCTGACACGCTGACACATGCCTGACATGGAATTTCTAACAAAATCAAGCACCCTTGTCAGGTGGGACCAAAACACATGCATGGAGCAGATGGTGAATATGGTAGCAAGAACCTAACATTAAATTGGAAAACACATGCAAAAGAAATTAAATCAGAAGGTAAAAAGGAAGACTTTTGTTAAGCCTTGAAAACAACTATTTTTTTCATATATATAACAAGAGAATCTGCACTAATGGAGGAACCAAGCATTAAAATAATCTACTAAAGCATCATGATCTGGCCAGAGATAAGAGCAGAAGGATAATCTCTAACAGAAACCAACCAAGGTTACAGGTTGGTTATGATAAACAAGTACTTTTATATGTGCAACATTCCAACACAATACCAATACTGCCACCAGACAAATGCAGGTTAGGTTTCGACTCTCTTCTTCTTCTTCTTTCCTCCAAATAATTCTAGTGAAAATCATAAACATAGCTAGCAAGATTTTATAGCAGTTATCATTATGATATCTTGAGATTTGTATTTTCCTATCAACACCATGCCTATATCCTCCTTCATTACCAGTACCACCAGCCACTAATCATGGGTTTGTTTGCATTATTTTATATCAAGACAAAGTCTCTTTATTGGTGTTTCCCTGAATAGGTGAAAGGGAGCTTTTATGACTTCTACTCATGCTCACAACCTACAAAGGGAAAATTAAATCATAACCAACTCCGTGTATCCTTTTCCCTTACTAATTATCCTTCCTACCCCTTTTAATTAAATATGCTTCTGAAAAGTTGTGTAGTGACCACATCGTGGAAATTTTATCTTTTCAAGAAGCCTTTTTGCAGAGATACTCTTTGCACACTCGGGGGCACTGTAGAGCACACACATTGAATATGATGTCTCAGTACAACCCTTAGTGATGCATCAAAACTGGTGAAGTTTTGTGCAGTGCATCTAGCAACTTGCAGTGAGTATCCTGATGCTTACATAGAATTCATCATCATCATCACAGCCTTGCTCAAGCTATCTGGGGTCGGGTATGCATATATACATATTATTATGTATGCCTCTCAAGAAAAAAAAAAAGACCCCACACGCACACACACATAATTTGTATGCGTATAGAGATAAATAGTAAGAGGAAGGGACTAAAAAGAATTAGCTCAACCTTTTAAAATTGGGTCAACTCGTTAGGTCTCCAGCAAGGTGTTCCATATCCGTTACGATGCCGCCATAAAGGCCAATACGTATTGGTAACGGCCGTGACCGTAACACAATACGGGGGTGAAATAGGGCAGTTTGTTTTTTGGGGTTGAATCAAACATTATGGGGGCCGTAACGACTGTTACAAGGCATGGCAACCGTTACTCCCGTAATGGTTTTAAAAAATGACCACTTTTTTCTATTTAAATCCATTCCCACCCCCACCCTCCGGAATTTTTCACTTTTCTCATTCCAAAAACTCTCGTAGATCATTCTACAGCAAATTTTGACAACTCTTACCATAGTTTTTATTTTAGGATTAAAACTATAAATTAAAGCGATTTGAGCGAATAGAAGCTCCGAGGGCCATTTTTTCCAAAAGAAAAAAAACTTTGAAGAAAAAAAAGGTGGTATTTATGCCTTTTCTATTTCCGATTTCTAATTCTACTGCTTGATTGTGATGTATAAATAGGGGTGTACTGATTGTGATGTATAAATAGGGGTGTACACGAACCGAGCTAGCTCAGTTAGCTCGCTCGACTCGACTCGAAAAAGCTCGATTCGACTCGATTCGAAGCTGAGTTTGAGCCAAGTCGAGTTGATTTTTTGAGCTCGAAAATGAATTCGAGCTGAGTTCGAGCATGCCCCAGCTCAACTCAGCTTGAATCGAATCCAGCTCGAATCGAACCAGTTTGGTGACTCGATTACTTTGCCATTGATGTTGCTCACCAATTGTTTGATAAAATGACTCAACGAAATGTGGTTGATGGTAAGGAAGGTATGTACATGAAACAAATACCCTTTTTCTCTTAGTTTTTCTTGGTTTTTATGCTGCTTAGAAGGTGTTTGATAAAATACCTATAAAATCATTGCCTCTGTTTGTAAACAGTGAGATTTTGAAGTTGCAATTCAGGTGTTTGTGGAAATCCCTCAATGGCGAACTCGGCTCGATCTTGGCTCGAACTCAGCCCGAGCTGGCCCAAGTTGCTGACTGAACCGAGCCGAGCTGGCCAGTCAGGCTCAAGGACCGAGCCGACCCGAGTTAAAGCTGAGGTTAGCCAGTGGCCAAGCCGAGCCGAGCTGAGGCCAGCTCGACTCGGTTCAACTTAATGTACACCCCTATGCATAAACATTAGAGACATAACCATGTTCATTAATTCACTAGACATCCAAATACAACACTCTCACCAAAGGGTGGACCGTTACACTACCATAAACGTTCAAAAAAAAAAAAAAGACTACATATTTGGAGTATTTACATTATTCTGCATTTCTAGATATTTTTCCAGAATTTTTTAGGCAAAATTATAAAAAAAATAATAATAATAATAAATAAAAATAAAAAAAATTTAACCTTACGGGAGTTGTAGTGGGCATTACGCCTCTATATCGTCCATAATAGCCGATACCCGTATCGGTAATGGTGGTAACCATTACAACCACTGTTACCAATACAGAATACCTTGGTCATAAGTCTAGCCCAAATCTGGTAGTGTCGAACCCGAGTCAATGTATCCGAGTATCACCCAACTACAACAAGTCTCAACAACATTTTCTCAACAAATATAATGTTATGATGTATCTGACAAAGAGTGAGCCCCTTAAACTGCCAGTTAGTAAATACACTGATGCAAGACAATTAACCACTTGCTCTAAAAGCTCGAACTGTTAGAGTATGGCGAATTAATCCCTTTATCTCATTGCTCAGGCCTCACATCTCATGGGTTAGGACTTCAGCCGAACCCCCTTCGTGGGCCCCAAATCACATAGGCCGCCCACCCCGAGTACGTCCCCGCATACCATGGGCTACCCCACTTGAGCCCAATGTGAAATGCACATTAATCACCCCTGGTAAGGAGTCTCGAACACGAGACCTCCCCCGTGGGCCCCAAATCACATGGGTTACCCACCCCGAGTGTGCGCCTGCGTCCAACAGGCGACCTCACTCAAGCACAGTGTGAAAATGCCCCTGCATCATACACACATGCATTGACCAGGATTAGCTCTTCAATTGATTAAGTTTTCATACAACAGAAGCATGACATGGTTCAAATTGTACAATTTAAACACCCCTAAAGCAAAACGAAAGTAATATATTTTTAAAAAATGAAAAGAAAAGAAGAAGCAACAATTAACTCACAAGTTCCTGCATCTTAGTTCGGTAGAATTCAAGCTTCTCTTTAGAATCCATAATCTCATTCTTCAATTCATCCACCTGATAACAAAATGTCATATTCAGTTAGATCAATCCATGTATTCTAAGGAAAACTAACAAAGTAGCCGGTCCAAAGGTGAAACTTGGAAAAGAACAGTAATGAAGCATATGATAGAACCTATATGCTAAGAATTTAAAAACTTAGCATACAAAAGTATTTAACTATTAAGACATAATATATGACTGACAATCCTGCTTTTTCATCAATAAGTAGATGATCCTTCTTTTTCTTTTGGCAGGCTATAAACCTTGTACATTCAAATGCGGAACACTCACAAGGATATCAATTGGTGACATTTCCATTGATTATAATTTTCAAGTTGGAAGAAAGATAAACGGAAAGGAAGAACTTTTTTCCTTTTTTCTTTTTTTCTTTTTGGTTTTAGAGGTAAAAGAGAGAACAGTGAAGAAATATTTTGGTTCATATCT
Source organism: Magnolia sinica (assembly GCF_029962835.1). Lineage (NCBI taxonomy): Eukaryota > Viridiplantae > Streptophyta > Magnoliopsida > Magnoliales > Magnoliaceae > Magnolia > Magnolia sinica. The sequence goes on from NC_080574.1 coordinate 39,623,358, forward strand.
TTGAGTATTAAAATGTTTAGCATTCAAAAATAATGGTAAATAATAATTGCAGGTTTGTAGATTAAGAGTAAAGAAGAGAAGAGAGAGAGAGAGAGAGAGAGAGAGAGAGAGAGAGAGAGAGAGAGAGAGAGTTGGGAGAAGAAAGAGAGTATTAGAGTTGGACGCCCCCTCTCTTCCATTTATATTATTCAATAAAAATGAATATGACAAAAATACCCACTAAATCCTAAACCAGCATTCTAATCCAATATAAACAATAAATATAAAAGAGAGGCTAGGTAGGCCACATAGAAGTATGGCCCACATCCACATCCACATCCATTAGGTGTTGTACAGCCCACATACTCATGCGTTAACACCCCCCTTCGGGCTAGAGCATATAGATGTTATCGATGCCAAGTTTGGAGTACGTGTGTAGACTGACTATGAGGACAAGCCTTGGTGAACACATCTGCAAGTTAATCCTAAGACCAAACATAGAGTAAAGATTTCACCACTAGAGACCTTCTTATAAAGTAACAACCAACCTCAATATGTTTAGTTTTTTCATGATAGACTGCATTGTTTGCAATGTGGGATGTTCCTTGATTATCGCAAAATAACCACATAGGAAGATTAACCGCAAACCAAAATTCCTACAACAATTCTTCATCCACATTAACTTACAAATAGTACGAGTCATAGCTATATATTTTGCTTCAGCGCTTGATCAGCCCATAAGACTTTGCTTCTCACTCTTCCATATTACTAGATTTCCTCCCACAAATATGCAAAGTACCCAATGATAGATCACCCATCTACCAAAGAATCTACAAAGTCTGCATCAGAGTACCATATGATGAGAAGATGATTGTTCCATTTGTACATAATTCCTTGGCCTGGTGCTCTTTTAAGATACCACAGAATCCGAACAATTGCATTCACGTGAATTACCTTTAGTGAACTCATAAACTTACTCACCACACTCATAACATAAGATACATAGTCGAGTGATAGTTAAATAGATGAGTTTACTAACCAATCTTTTACACCTCTCTCGATCTTCAAATACATCTCATTGATCACCAACAAATTTGTGATTAGGTTTCATTAGTGTATCAATTGGCTTTAGTACCCAAAAGACCCATATCTATGAGCAAATCCAAAAAGTATTTCCATTGAAACAAATAAATTCCTTCCTTCTATCTAGCAACTTCTATCCCGAGAAAGTATCAAAGATGACCCAGGTCTTTTGTGAGAAAAATGCCTTTAAAAATACTTCTCAGCACCTCAATCCCCTTATCGTCACTTCTTGTAGCAACAATATCATCAACATATGCCACTAACACAAAAACAAAATGATCTGCATGACTTTAAACAAAACCATAATTCAACACAAATTTACTAACTTTGTCAAACCATGCATGTGGTGACTACTTCAGCCCATAAATCACATTTCTTAGTTTACACACCTTGTATGACTTCGCCTGAGCAACAAATTCAAGTGGTTGCTTCATATAGACCTCTATGAGATCACCATGAAGAAAGGCATTTTTAACGTTCAGTTGGAAGAGGGGCTAGCCATGATTGACAACCACAAAAAAGTTAATTTGAATAGAGTTCAACTTGGCAACAAGAGAGAATGTTTCAATATAGTCAACACCAACGGTCTAAGAATACCCCTTAGCAACAAAGTGATCCTTCAAATGTTAAATCATACCATTAGGGTGAAACTTAATGGCGTGCACTCACCTACAACCAACATCACATTTACCAACTGATAGACTGGTGAGCTCCCAAGTGTTATTCTAATGAAGACAGTCATTTCCTGTTCCATTGTCTGCTTCCACCCCTAATGTTACAATACTTCCTCATATGACATGGGAATAGAATGAGTAGACAAGGATAGAACAAATCCATGAAAAATGGGAGACAAGCATTGAAAGGAGACATATTTGGAGATAGGATGATCGGTACACGCACGTTTACCTTTCCTCAAGGCAATATGAACATTAGACATATCCGGAAAAGTCACTAGATCACTAAGCTCAGAAGAAGATATGGTGGATGACACATCATTATTAGCCACACTATCTACCTTATTTTGTCACAAGTAGACTTTCAATTAAGGAACAGTGGGAATGGAAGAGTCGACAGAGGTAGAAGATTGGACTATGCCTTCTTCAACCGCAACAAATATAAGCACAACTTCCACATCAAGAGATTTACCGTCTTTCACGAAGAACAGAGTTGACTCAAAAAATCTAACATCTACACACATATCATCTTCGAAGTGAACAACAATAACGATGATAACTCTGTGTTTGGAGTACTCAAGGAAAATACATTTAATGGCTCTAGGATCTAATTTATGATTGCCCAACCTCAATTGATGAATAGAACATACACATCAAAAAACTTTGGGAGGCAAAGGAAACAACGGAGTATATGGGAGTAAAACTTCATGAAGTGATTTACCCATTAAAATAGTTGAAGGCATTCAATTTATTTAAAAAAAAAACAAAACAAAAAAACCATAAATACTGCATCTCCCAAAAAATTTTAGGAACATTCATATGAATTAATAAAGCATGAGTCCCCACAAGCACTAACGATTTTTCTGTTCTGCAAAAACCATTTTGTTATGGGGTGTGAGCACACGATGTTTGATGCAATATACCTATTTCAGAAAAATACAGACTAAAGGATTAAGACATTTTACTTGGCATTAACTAAATGAAACATAGACCCTTTTAAGTTAAATTGGTTTTGTACTTCCATAAGAAAAGCCTTAAAATTTGAGACCAATTCGCATTTCTCTTTCATTAAATAAATCCAAGTCATTCACAAAAAATAATCAACAAATGTAACAAACTACTTATATCCTAGCCTGTTTAAAATTTTAACCCGTCCCTAAACATGTGAATAAAATAAAGAAAAAGAACTAAAATACGCTTTTCCACACATAATGGAAAAGCAACACAATGATGTTTATTCAACTCACACTTCATACTCTAAAACTAACACGGATAACAAGGAAGGAATCACTTTTGAGAATCTTCAAGGATACATGACCGAGACAACAGTGCCACTGATAAGGAGAAATGTTCTTCTATATTGCTATGCCAACAACTTCACAACCAAGATAGTACAACCCATCATTGTTCATGTCCTCCATCAATTTTCTTCTTCTTTTTTATCCTTGAAAACACAATGTGAAAGATAGAAAGTCACCAAGCAGTTAAGAGATTTGTGAGCTTACTATCAGATAGAAGACTTAAAGGAAATTTAAGGCCATAAACAACAGAAGATAATGAAATGGAAAAACTTGGATGAACAATAACCATTCTACATACTTTGGACTAGGTGTCATCTGCCGAGGTAACAAATGAATTCATTAATGTTGTATTGATTGAGGAAAATGCATTAGATTTACTTGTCATATGGTCAAATGCTCCATAGTTGATGAACTATGGAGCAGGAAAGGTGAATCCTTAATAGGCCATACCCGACGTCACAAATGTAAACATAAGAGCGGAAGTAGCAGCAAAAATAGCAGGAATTTGAACAAGCTGATTCTGTAGACTTTTCACCAACATGGAAGGCTTCTCTTTAGTAAGTGTAACCATCTCTCTAAACATGCATGGTTGTTGCTTTATAGAAGTGGGACTAACCAGATGAGACCCACTACTCTCTTTTATGTGAGATACCTAATTAGCTCATTTACCTTTTCATGAAAGTGCCAACATTTTGCAACCGAATAATTCGTAAGCCCACAATGGGTGCACTTCCTAGGTCCATGACCGACTTCACCACAACCACTTTAATTACTTCTGCCATCACGAGTCTGTAACCACCACCTCTGCCTCATCCAATAAAAGATACAAGAGCAAAGCTATCATTGGCTCCACTTATAGAACCAAGGATACATGTTGGAGGCAAGCATATACCTTGTTTAAAGATAGTACATCCTTACTACTCAAAATCTATGCACAAACTGGCTCATACTCAGGCTTTAAACTAGATAAAAACTCCACTCGAAACTCCTAATGTTGCCAACATTGCTTTTTCACATCCATCTTCTATATCCCTTTAAGTTTCGAATAATATTCACCCAAGGATTTAACTCCTTGTTAAAATCTAAATATCTCTTCAAACAGCCCGTGCATGCCAAAGATGTTGTTAGATGAACGCATCTCTTGAAATGCATCCCACGCTCCCTTTGTAATATCCAAAAACATTACGTTTATACTGATAGATGGCTCCATACTATTCCACAACCATGTCACAATTTAAACATTCTCTTGGATCCATTGAGCATATGTACAAGCATTCCCATCGGGCTTCTCCGTGGTCAAATATTTTAATTTTCCCTTGGCCATTAAAAACACTTGAATGGACTCAAACCACTAGAGATAGTTTGTTCTATTTAATTTAACAGAGGTTATCTAGACCCCTAGGAAATCATATGGATTTATGAACCCAGTTTTCAAATCACTTTTCACCTCCATGAGAACAAGTAAAAGAAGAATACTTCCACACTTGCACAAACATGGGCTAACTTATCACAATTGACAAACACCTCACTTGCACGCTTCACAAAATGCACACACCACACTTGGAGAGAGCAATCAGCCCACACATCCACACTTTCCAACCGACCACAGGGTATGATGATCATGAACACGACATCCAACGAGAGCAACCAGCCCACACACTTCAAATAACCACACAAGAGGTGATGATCACATAAACCTTATTTGCCTTCTCATGCACAGGCCATTACAAAGGCCCGGCACAAAAGAAGAAGAAGAAGAAAACCTAGGTTTCTTAGAGAAGTCTCTGCACAATCGATGAGAAAGTCCAAGAAGAGAAGAAGAAGAAAGAGAATGTAGAAAAGAGCAAAAGATGGATTAAATCAACAGCAAAGCTGCGTGATACCATGTAGGTTTGTAGATTAAGAGTAAAAGAAGAGACGAAAGAACAGAGGGAGAGAGAGAGAGTTAGGAGAAGAAAGAAAGAATATTAGGATTGGGTGTCCCCCCCTCTCCTCTTTATATTATTCAATAAAAAAGTGAACATGACATAAATACCCTTAAGCAACACAAGCAAAAATACTTATTAAGTCCTAAACCAGCATCCTAATCCAATATAAACAATAAATATAAAAGTGAAAGCGAGAGAGAGAGAGAGAGAGAGAGAGAGAGAGAGAGAGAGAGAGGCTAGGTGGGCCACAACTGTACGACCCACATCCTTGTGCGTTAACCATAATAAACACTTGGCATTCAAGCAAACAAAATATCTAAGAACAATCATAATTCATGAAATTGTGCCACAAAAAGACCCTTTATGGAAAAAAAGAAAAACATAGTTTAGTTTGCATGCAAAATGCCAATGAGAAATTATAACTAATTTAAAACAAAAACAGAATAAATAGCAGTCTCCATCGCAAGAAAGTAATCAGGCAATCTGGATTAACTTTTAAACTGAAATTCCCAATTTGGTTATAGGCATGAATAGAAGGAACAAAAAAATCAAAGATAAGAGAGAGAGAGAGAGAGAGAGAGAGAGAGAGAGAGAACAATTGCAACAACAAAAGAAATGATCAAATGGGTTGTACAAACACATGCATGTCACCAAAAAATCGGAAATGGACAAACCACCCACACACAGGAACAAACAATAGCTAACCATTGTTTTCTATAGTGTAGTCCACATGATGAGTTTGTTGTTCTCATTTTCTGCTCCATCTTCATGATGGAGCCAACCTTCTGGACAGATTGGATGTCATAAACACTTGACAGGTTGGCAATAATCCAATACTTGGTAAGTAACTTTGTAGTCCAACAAGTTGTATTTGAACCCTCATGTGTGTGTTGGTGGGTACATGTCGCTAGTAAAGAAGAATCCACATTGGTGAAGGATCAAAAAGAGGAGGTGATCCAATTAGTAACAACTGAGAAAACAGTAGGGTTCAATCCTGTAGCTCGATGGTAGGATGCCTATGCTTTAACACTGAAGTTTCGGGTAAGAGCCCAGCTTACATATGTGAACTCGAGAAAATTGAGAAACTGTAGACCACCTCGTACTACTTGAGTCTTAGATATTGGAATTCACAAAATATCAAAATGAGAAATTTATTTTTTACTACAGATGCATGAACACACTGTAAGATATTAACTCCACAAAAAAAAATGGTCGTGAGTCAATTGGTATTGCCTTCTTATCTGCCTCATTTGCTTCGTGAAAGTTGGAATCCATTGCACTCTGCTCCTCCTTACCGAGTTGGTTCACAAGGTTCCTCTCCAATACGGGCACTCTCGATTTTTGTGGCATGAGTTGTGCCGCACCATCCATATGCGGGATGGGACCTTGCATAGGTGGCCTCAATCCAGCTGCAGGCATTACTGACCGTGTTCCAGGGACTCCTACCTGTGACAAGCCTATCATAAAAGAACAAGAAACCGATCAAGCAAACATAGATCAAAATCAGAAGTCAAGAATGAGAAAAACCAACCCTGAGAAATAAATACAAATAGTAAAAAGTATTAAGAAAGAGTTCCTCTATGAGTGGGAGGGGTTCCTTGAGTTTTTGAATATTGTGTGGGTAATGGCGGGGACAATAGAAGAGCTCCTCTTAGCTAGGCATGGAGGACAGGTTGGGAAACAAGGTAGGATTGTTTGGCGGTTCGTCTTCATGGCAGTTCTTTGGGCTATTCAGGGGGGAAGGAATGATCGGTGTTTTCATAATATAAGCATGTCAGTGTTGGAGAAGATTAGGAGGGTTAAGCTTGAGGTGTTGGGATGGGCCTCATGCTTGAAGGGTTGTGATACGTGGACGTTGTATAGTATGTTTCGGTTGTGGCTTTGCACCAGCTTTGGTGCACCTTCTTTAATAACATTCCATTATCTTTCAAAAAAAAAAAAAAAAAAACGTATTATGAAAGTTTAAAAAGATGGCCGCAAATTCCCTTTAAAATTGCATTAGGGGTGTAAAACCTCTTTTGAGCCAAACAAGTGTTTTTTATGTGCATTTGGACACACTTTGCCCCCATTTCACCATCCCACTGACAAAATAGGAGCTAAAATGGCAACTCAACGAAAACCAATCCAATTGGTTCTCGTGGAGTTGTCCGAAAATGCAGGCCTACAACCCCCTTTTGCAACCCCCCCAATCTTTTGAGCAAGTGTGTCCAAATGGGCCCTTAGACGCAAATATCAGCAAAGAACTATGTCCGCTGTAAGAGTACCAGGAGTAGGCTGCCAAGCTGCTCCGCCATATGCAGGTGTTGTTTGTTGCCCAGCGGTGGGCAACGATGTCGCATTAAACCTGAGACTGTTTGGGAGCACCGTTGGAAGAGGACGCCCTTCTCGGTACCGCTCCATCAAATAGAGTGCAGTACAGAACTCTCTCAGCGAAAGCATGCTATCATTATCCTGGTCGGATAAGTCCCAGACCTGCTTTAAGACCTCTGACCAATGCAGACAAATAGCACAGTGAGCATAACACAATTGGATAATAAAATGATCATTGCAATAACCTACACATATGAGATGAGCTCCACCCTACAAAAAATATTCTTCAAGAAAAAAAAAAGATGTGCAGGTTCAAACAACACCCAAAAACACAAAAAGGAAACATAAACACTAAACAACAAAAGTAACAATAGAGACTATGATGCAGGACAATTAGCCACTTATTCCAAAAGTTCGAACTGATAGAGCATGGCAAATTAATCCCTTTATCTCATAGCCCAGGCCCCAAATCCATGGGTTAGGTCCTTGGTCGAACCCTCCTTGTGAGCCCCAAATCCATGGGTTTCGCATCACACAAGCCACCGCCTCACACGGGCCCCAAATCCATGGGTTCCATGGGCCGCCCACCCTGAGTGTGCCCCTACATCCCACAGGCCACCCCACTCGAGCCCGATGTGAAAATGCCCCCGCATTAATCACCCCCAGTGAGGAGTTTTGAACATGAGACCTCCCGCTCTTATACCAATTTGATGCAGGACAATTAAACACTTACTTTAAAAGCTCAAACTGATAGGGCATGGCGAATTAATCCCTTTATCTCATAGCCCAAGCCCCAAATCCATGGGTTAGGTCCTTGGCTGAACCCTCCTCGTGGGCTCTAAATCCATGGGTTTCGCCTCACACGAGCCACCCACCTCACGCGGGGCTCCAAATTCATGGGTTCCGCGGGCCACCCATCCCGAGTGTGCCCCTGCACCCCACGGGCCACCCCACTCGAGCCCGGTGTGAAAATACCCCCGCATTAGACTAGTTCAAGCACAGATTACAACATCACACAGTTATTGCCTAGCTTTCTATTTATAAATTTGACAAGAGAAATACCATGGGCCCATGGCTCCTTGGGAGATTAAAGTTCAGTCCTACACTCCCCTCACTTTCTGATGTGTGTGCAACTTCCGGATAATTCATATGTTGGGCCCAAAGTTTGTGGAATGGCTCAAGAATCAGGCCAGTCCAGTCATCAGGTGGGCCACACATGTACAAAAACAAATAGGAATGACCAGAGATGCATATTTATCATACTCGTATGGCCCACATGATGGCTGGGCTGACTTGCATTCATGCCATGGCACATTCACGGTGGACCCACCAGATGAACAGCCTGGATCTTGCACAAATGTGCCACATTGGCACATGCAGAGAAAGCTAGAAATTGATTCATTTTGGTTTTTTTGAAAATGAAAAAAGCAGTTAGAAGATCAAATTTTATCAATTCATTTATTACTCAAGGAAGAGCAAAGGCCTGCATCTTTGTGTACAGCAATACCTACCTCTGGGCAGTCTCCAACTTAGGAAAAGATTCCGTGCCTGTTCACCCGTAATTTTACCATCTTTGTCTGTGTCCACCGCCACAAATACCTTAGTATATTTCTGAATATCGGATTGAGTCATCCTTGGCCACGGATGTTGTGATTCACTAGAAGCAGATGCAGCAGCTCCGACTGAAACACCCGCTGCAGCTAATGCTGAAGTACCCTGATTTGAATTGACTTGGTTCTGTTTAACCACTGAAGAAGTCTGCTGAAGCTGACTACTACTAGTCGTCACTGCCAATGCTTGAAAAGGATCAACCTGGGCCTGCTTAACTGTAGATTGAGGCGTGGTAGTTACTGGGACAATGGCAGATGAGTTAGGTGTCGTAGTCGCAGAAAAACTCAATGCAGGAACATCTTGCTTCGGTTGAGAAAGAGATGCAGAAAACACATCCCCTCCAAAAACTGTGTCAGAAGAAAACCCATTTCCAGAGACGGACAGCATTTTTGAATCCTTGACCACCGGTTGGAGTGATGATAAAACTGTATCTTGTGGTTTTAAGCCAGCAGGTGTTAGCATGGTTGGTGTTTGTGGTCTAGGTTGAAATGAAGGAGTCATGCCTGATGCTAAGCCAAATCCATCTTGGACCATAGAGTGAGTAGGCCCTCTATTAGGAACTCCTGCAGTTGGTCCAGATGAAGATCCCAGTCCAAACCTATCCTGTGTCAGAGAGGGAGGAGTAACCCCTCTAGTGGGAGCTTGTGAAGCTGCATCCATTGAAGTTCCAGCTGGCCTTGCACCAAACCAATCGTTTGGGAGACTGGATGGTAAGTTTGGATTTGCAAGATGAGGGCCCACTACATTACCTGCACCAGGGAATCCTTGACCGGCAGCACCCTGCATTGGAAGTGCAGGTGTAGCTTTAGGTGGCCTCATGAACTGGTTGTCTGGGGAAGGAAAATTTTGCTGGTTCATACCCGCACTTGGAAGTCCTTGTGGCCCTCTGAAGCCAAGATTTTGAGATGCTGTTGGTGGTACTGCACTTCTCTGAGGGGAAGGCGACGCCACTGGATTCAACTGAGTTGCAGGCACAGCCGTGGAACTTATCTGAGGAGCTGGGATTTTTGCAGCAGCTGGACCATATAATGCAGCCTTCACAATATCTGGTGTGAGTTCTCGACCACTCTGTGCTACCGTTACCAGTTTCAGCGCATTATAGAACTCTGTCCGACCAAGGAAACCGATCCGGTTCTGATCAGCATGCATCCATATCTGCAGGCAAGCAGAATAGTATTTTGATTAATAGAGTAAAAAGAAATTGTAAGCTGGAGTCAGTAAAATAGCCCACTCTTGGTCAGAGATATGAACAATAGGTTTTTACATGCATGGAAAAAAAATCCATACTGCGGTTTTCATTAATTGCTTGTATACAGGCAACAATTCCAAAATTAATATCCAGATTCCTTCCAAGTGATAAGGAACCCAGCATAGAAATAAAGTACAATAACTATATTACTGAAGTTTTAAAAACTACAAGAGCAGACAAAAAGTGACGTGGGCCCATGGCACACTGTAGGGCCCAGCACGTGCTGATTTTAGACCGTTTGTGGCAAGATTTAGGTCCTAAATGTCCAAGATCGCATATGCCATTTGTGGAAGATAGGGAGGCTGATGTGGATGATATGATTGAAGATTTTGGGGGTATCTAGTAGATTTTTTTTTTCACTATTTTAGGCTAAATCTTTATTAGTGGGTTTTTTAATTATCTTCAATAAATTATAGATAGAGTTGAAATCAATCTAATAGTTGGATAGCTGGGGGATTTTCATTAAAGATTAGTTTTGTAGGGGTGGCCTGGGCATTCCACATTTGTTTGAGTTGTGAGTTTTCGAACAGTAAGAAAAGAAGTTTGAATATCAATACAGTTATTTCTCCCACTCTACTCTAAAATTGCTTGTGACTATATACATGTTCTTTTTAAATTGTTTCTTCTCTCTCTCTCTCTCTCTCTCTCTCTCTCTCTCTCTCTCTCTCTCTCTCTTTTCTTTTTTTCTTTTTTTTTTCTTTCTTTTTTTTTTTTTGCGATTTGGGCATCGAGATCTCATTAACTGCATAACCCAATTGCACCAAAAAGGCTCAAAGATGTTGTGTAAAATATTCCCGTTTCTTTTCCTTCTCTTTAATAATCAATGTAAACACCATCACGACTATATGGCAAGTTGATGAAGGACAATTAACCACTTTATCTACAAGCTCGAACTGATAGAGTATGGCGAATTAATCCATTTATCTCATAACTCAGGCCCTAAATCCATGGGTTAGGTCCTCGGCCGAACCCTCCTCGTGGGCCCTGAATCCACAGGTTCCGCGTCACATGAGCCACTTGCCTCACACGGGCCCCAAATCCATGGGTTTTGCGAACCGCCCACCCCGAGTGTGCCCTGCAGCCTCCGCCCCATCTAGTGACGAGCTTTCTTTACTGTCACTAGATGGGGCAGCTACGTGAACTGACGGACTCTGACGGGCCTTATCGTATTATATGAGGGCCCACGAGGGAGGAGGGGTCGGCCGAAGACCTAACCCGTGGGATGTGGGGCCTGGGCTATGAGATAAATGGATTAATTTACCACGCTCCATCAGTTTAAACTTTTAGAGCAAGTGGTTAGTTGTCCTGCATCAAAGTGGTATCAGAGTAGAAGGTCTCATATTCAAGACTCCTCGCTGGGGGTGATTAATGTAGAGTGGCCCTTGTGAGGCAGGCCCCACCCGTGTAGGGCAGGTGGCTCGTGTGAAGGCAAAACCCATATGTGTGAGGCGGGTGACTTGTGTGAGGCGGAACCCATGTGATGTGAGGCCCACGAGGGAGGTTCAGCCAAGGACCTAACCCATAGGATGTGAGGCCTGGGTTATGAGATAAAGAGATTGATTCACTATGCTCTATCACTTCGAGCTTTTAAAGCAAGTGGTTAGTTGCCCTACATCAGTATGGCTTATATCAGCTACAAGGATTCAGGTCCGTGCAATGTGCAAATGTAATGCAGGGGCATTTTCACATCGGGCTCGAGTGGGGTGGCCTATGTTAAGTGGGGGCACACTCGAGGTGGGTGACCCATGTAATGCATGACTCATATGAAGTGGGGCCCACGAGCGGGTTCGGCCAAAGACCTGACCTAGGCTATGAGATAAAGGGGTTGATTTGCCACGCTCTATTAGTTTGAGCTTTTAGAGCGAGTGGTTAGTTGTTTTACGTTAAAAGTGATATTAAAGTGAGAGGTATCATGTTTGAGACTCCTCACCAAGGGTGATTAATGCAGGAGCATTTTTACACTGGACTCAAGTGGGGTGGCCTGTGTGAAGGGGGGGCACACTCGGGGTGGGTGGCTCGTGTGAGGCGGGTGGCTCATGTGAGGTGGGACCCATGTGAACTGGAGCCCACGAGGGGGTTTGGCCGAGGGCCTGACTTGGGCTATGATATAAAGGGATTGATTCGCCACGCTCTATCAATTTGAACTTTTAAAGCAAATAGTTAGTTGTCCTGCTTCAAAATGTAATCAAAAGTGAATGTTGGTAAAGAAATTTGATGAATTTCTATTAGTTTTAATGGGTTAATGGGTCTCTTAAGGTTATCTTCTCTTAGTACGATTTTGCCCATTTTAATCTTCAAAAAAATGTCCATTTTAGCCCAGAAGATTGTGCATCAGCTTTTGTGCCCATTTTTTACCACACTGAGGTGAGGATACCAGTGGCTGACAGTGCAACATTCCACACCACCTGAAGGGTGATGCTCCTAACTGCTAACCCCAGAATGAGCCCAATGTACATCCAACCATAGGATATTTGAAACTTGGATCCAGATCACCACATATCATCAATTTGCTCACAGTTATAACTTCCATAAACACAGAAATGGATGGAGAAACACCAAAGATAGCAAGCATTGATCAATTAGCACACCGCTAGGCTAATAATCTTGCAAATCAGTTTTGTCATGATCAATGACGAGGCAAAGAATTTATGTCAACGCACTAGATTATGCACGTAAATTCTAAAGCTCAAGTCTACAGTAGATATTGGAGGTGCGAAAGAAATCAAGGAGATAAAAAGGAGAGAGAGAAAAGGAGGTATACAAAGAACAATTTGAAGCTGTATGACCAATGGATAGTGAAGAAAAAAATACAAAAGAGAACTCCAAACAAAACGAAGCAAAACGGGCACATTGACTGCACAAAGTAAGATCCCAACATCCAGCAACCATACCTTTTCCTTTATAAATGACAAAGATTTTGTAAAAGACATAAGAATATACAGAGATAAAGAAAAAGAACAAAACCAACAACAAGGGACCCTGTCATCACTCCTCCAGCAAATAACCACACAATTTAGAGTACGATTGTGTGTGTTAGTGCTTCATTTGAAAGAAGTTCGTAACTTCAATAGTCGAGATATTGACCAACAGACACCAAGAATTGTGCCGGTAAGGATTGATTTGGTGCAAGTTGAAGGTTATAAAAGGGCAAGGGAAAGGCCCACAAGGACATAGGTTGGTGTAGTAAGAAAAGACTTGATGACCTATGGTCTCACTGAAGTTATGGCCCTTGATAGAGTGACATTGCGGAACAGGATTCATGTAGCTGACCCAAATTAGTTGGATGAGGCTTAGATAATGATGACGATGATGATGAGTCAAGGTATTGAGCAGGGACAGGTGGCAGGCCAAGAACATGCATGCCTGCTTGTGCAAAGCATGAGATCCATCAAAGAACTATAAAATTGGAATAAAATCTAGCATTTCAAGTCCCCGACTGAAAAATGGAAATTAAAGTAATGAACCATGAAATTTAAATCACCGGTTGCAAGTTCAGATTCAAGCATGTCCACTCCATTGTCATTGGAATGATCTATGACATGTATAACTTCTAAATAGAGCTAGCAGCAAGAATGGTGCTCCTACTCCCGTTACTGCTTCCTAGGCTTTCACACTAACTGAAATTTGAGAACAGCAGCTCGCATACTCACAAGCTTGTACCAAGTCACACTTCATCCAACTGTGTTTTCTTCTCAGTCGAAATATAATAACTAGTTCAAGCTACAGTTAGAAGCTTAGTTTCATAAGATGCTGCTCCCTCTTTCCACTTCTACACTTCCTCTCTACCCTGGATCTGAATCAACTGACGTCCATGATAATGCTTCATGGTGCAACTAAGATTAAGACTTTGAAATTGGATCTCTGTGCCCATTCCATACCAGCGATTTCTCATGGATATCAGCTACAAGCTACAGAAAACCAATGTTGAACTGTACATGCAGGAGAGTCGACAAGCATCCATCCTAAAACAATCCCCACTCCAGCATGATGATAATGCCAACAGATCTCACTTTGTTCAGGACAAATTCATTTCTTCATGTGTTTGGTGTAAATTTTAGACGATTAGACTAGGAGGATTATAATTTACTAGAAATAGGAATTGCATTCCACATACATCACCATTTCTTGGTCGGATGAAAGAGACGGTCAGTGATCTGGAATTGGATCTCACATCCAAAAGGAAGATCTCTGATTCTACCCTTACAAGGAAAAACACATGTTCTATCGGATGAAAGAGACGGTCAGTGATCTGGAATTGGATCTCACATCCAAAAGGAAGATCTCTGATTCTACCCTTACAAGGAAAAACACATGTTCTAGTTTCCCAAGTTCAAGCCATCTCTCCGTGACAAACATTTCCTATGGAATTTTTTCAATTTCGTTAAGTGTCCCCAATAATAACAATAATTTCAGTAAAAGCGTTAAAAAAATAAATAAATAAAAATAAATAAATAATAAAAAGCAAGCAAGCAATTCAAGAAGCATTTTCGCAAAATACAGACAATTAACTCGACCGATTACAGTTTCTACTCATCAAAATATCCAATTTCATAGGAATTCAAGGAAATTGTCAGAAAAAGGCAGGATCCCGAAAAGATTTCCGGCAACCGAAGACACCCATATAATCAAAACGAGAGAATTCCAAGAAACGAGCAATGAAACTACCTGTGCGAGGATCTGCTTTGGCAAATTCGATCCTTGAAAGAATGCAACCGCTTCCGCACCACTAATCCTCCCATCATGATCCAAATCCGCCCTCCGAAAATATGTGTCGAAGACCTCCATGTTCGCCATTTGCGCAGCTAAGAAGCAATGGAATTCGCTGAAATTCGTAGATCAGACCATGAAATCAACGCAAAATCAGAGAAAGGGAAGGACCCAGGTGATCCCAGTCGACGAAAACGAGATTTGAAAAAGGGCCCAGGAATCAACGGATGGGAAAGAAGGAGACAAGGGTTTAGAAGATCTGGGTGAGGGGGGAACGGCTGGAGAAACGGAGAAATGGGTTTTTTCGGGAGGATCGAAAGATTCGTGGGTTTTCTATGGTCGGATCGAGGACGGCCGACATTACAGATTGGAGGAAGGAGATTTCCCACGCATTTGAGGGGTTTGTTGGAATTCGAGGCTTTCTCTTCTGGTGGAAGGACAACCTTCGATACTCTGGCAGAGTGTGATGTATGATGCTCAGGCACTTAGAAACTGGCATTGCACGTGTAGCACACAATTAATTCGATATAAACCGTCCAAAACATGGGTCCCATTTTAGATGTAATTTGTACAAAATTTAGCCTTATTTGATTATCTGACCATCGGATTGGTGGACATTTATTGGACGGTTAAAAATGAATGGCTTTAACTCAAAGAACAAGTGTCCACGAATCAGAGGTTAGGATTGTTCAACCAATCTGATCCTGGGAGATTGACTTAGAGATGGTGGGTTCCACAATTTAATCCGTTTAACTTGAGTTTATGTATGCCACGTGTATTATTTCTGAGTGCATGTGTATCAGGCATCGTACTCTTCTGGAGTATAAAACCCCCCATTGCAAATGGCAAATGCGTTGGTTGCAGATCGCTCTCCTCTCTCTCGATCGAGGACAGTAAACTGAAGACGAATTTGGAATCTGGTATTTTTTGGGAAGAACGCTACCCTGCCATGGCCCCCACATGTGCAGGCCAACACGTGTGGTGTTTTCTAATCCCGCACGTTCCTGAACATTGTTGCATGTGTGGTACATGTGAGCCGTCCGTAAGGTGGGTACCACTGTGCAGATAACCTCGCGCAAAAATCACCTTGGTAGTACCGCCTGGACGCGGACTTCTTGCGCAAGGATGGTGGGTGGGGCCTACTGCAACGTATGTGAGAAATCCATTCCGTCCATCCGTTTTGAGAGCTCAATTTAGAACGTGCAATCGAAAATTAGGTGGAGAAAAAACTCAATGGGTCACACGAGAGGAAAAATTGGGGAATGAAATTCCTACGGTTGAGACCTTCCTAGGCTCCAACCTGATGTTTATATGCTATCCAAACCGTTTATAAAGTCATTCTTAATGGGATGAAGTGAAAACACTAAAAACATAGCCTGATACAAGAGTTTTATAGCCATGAGAATGCTTCAACGGTTCTTACTAAATATCCACTGTTTCCTCTCGTGTGGCACATTTGAGGGTTGGATACACTTAATTTTCGTTCTTCGATCCTAAATTGAGCTCTAAATTAGGATGGACTGGGTGGATTTCTCAAAAACATAGAGGTGGGCCCCACCGGCATCCTTGCACAGGAACTTCTGGCGAAAGGGCTTTAGCAGGAAATCCGCATCCGTACTGCTTGATGTTTTGTGCCAGGTCATCTGGGAAACGGATTGGCTACTCCCGCTGACACCAGCCCATGGCTGGTGATCGGTGCTCTATGGACCCATGTATGTATTTCATTCGTTATGTTCATCCAATTTTTAAGATCCTTTCAGTGAATTATTCCAAAAATTAAGGTATATAAATCTCAGGTGTACCACACCACATGAAAACATTAGTGACTGGATATCCATCATTAAAATCCTCCTAAGGCCCACTGTACTGTTTATTTGACATCCAATCTATTTATTAGGTCATACAGACTTAGATGAAGGGGGAAAACAAAAATCATCTCGATCCAAAACTTTTATGGCCTCAAAAATATTTTTAATCGTTGATGCTCATTCAATACTATTTCCTATAATGTGGTCCATTTAAGATTGGGATATTCCTCATTTTTGGTATCATGCCGTAAAATGATCTTTAAAAATAGATGGATGGCATGGATGAAACACATACATCATGGGGGGCCCACAGAGCACCGACCACCAGCCATTGGCCGGTGTTAGGGGGAGTAGCCAATTCGTTCCTGTCATATGTAGATCTGGATCACCTTATGCATGGCTCGGATCTCCCACAAATGAGTGGGCCACCTTTTGCTTGTGGCACGTGTGCAGGGGGTAAAGGTATCTTGTGAATGGTGCTCCAAATCTGACAAGAGGTTGGTTTATTGAAGTCTTAACTCTTACCTTGTAATAAAATTGAACTACATAAAAATTGATTTGAAATGGAAGATTTCTAGCTAACATACCTTGGTCATTGATGTCAACTAATCCTAACCTGGCTTGAATCAGGTTCCCATCGTCACGTGAAATGCGTGGCCCACCAGGAAATCTCTCCAAAGATGTGTTGGATTAGATCCCAATATAGAGTAAACCTTAATTATAACATGCATAAACGATCTGGTGATAACATGGGCGCGATTGGGTTGGGACCCAGGAACCAGCTAGAAATGGATTGCCTACTCCCTTCCACTAGCTCGGTGGCTGATCGTCAATGCTCTTTGGGCCCTACCATGATGTATGTGTTTCATCCATGCCGTTCATCCATTTTTATAGATCATTTTAGGGCTTCGTCCCAAAATTGAGAGGTATATAAATCTTAGGTGGACCACATTAGAGGAAAACAATGGTGATTGGATATCTACCATTAAAATCCTTCTAAGGCCCACTGTACTGTTTATTTGACATCCAAAATGTTAACTAGATCATACAAGCCTACAAGAAGGGAAAAAACAAAGATTAGCTTGATCCAAAACTTTTATGGCCCCATAAAATTTTTAACGATCCACGTTCATTCAACTTTATTTCCTTAAACGTGGTCCATTAAGATTGGGATATAACTCATTTTTTATTACATACCATAAAATGATCTATCAAAATACATGGACAGCATGGATGAAATACATACATCATGGTGGGCCCACAGGGCACCAACCACCAGCCAGTGGTGGGTGGCAGGGGAGCAGCCAATCCGTTTCCGAACCAGCTACCTGAGTGGTACCCTGTTTGGTGGGCCCCAACTTGATGGACATCTTAGATACGGCGGGGTCCACCTTTTTGCCAACTCATCTTATGGCATGAGCTCGAAAATAACTAGATAGGACCACACCATAGGAACGGTGAATGACCATTGAAACCTTCTTTTAAGGTCATGCTTGTTTATCTTCAGGTTAGATGACAAATAAACATTAGTGTTTGAGGAGCATTGTTTCGTGTGGTGTGGTCCACCGGAGATATGCATCTGCTTCATTTTTAGGCTCATGTTATAAAATGAATTTAAAAAACAGATTAACAGCATAGATACACAGTGCATGTAACGAGGTGGGTCCCATGGTCAGGGTACCACCCACATTGCTGGCTCTGGGTCCCACCCAAGTATATGCCTTACATCCATCCTATCCGTCTATTTTGAAAGCTCATTTTGAGACATGAATCAAATCTCATGTGGACCATACCAAAGGAAGCAGTTGTGATTGAATCCCCATCGTTAAACACTTTATAAAGTCAGAGGATGTTTATTTGCCATCCAACATGTTGACAATATTACATAGACCTGTATGAAGAGAGCACGCAAATATTAATTTGATCACAAACTTTTGTGGTTCAAAATAAGTTCTTAATAGTTGAATACCACTCTTTCCTATATTTGGTTAACCTAAGGTTTGGATTTACTTTATTTTTTAGTATCATGTCCTAAGATGAGCTTTCCAAACATATGAATATGGATATAAGGCACACTCATCACAATAGGGCCCATTGCTGAGATCCTACCCACATAGATTCTGGTGGATTGGGTAGTTAATCGGGGGACATAGCCATAGCCATAGCCAGAGAGGGGACGGTGCTATTAGGGGGAAGCGGATTGGCTGGTGTACCAGACACCATTTATATAGTTGGTGGATTGTTGTCAGCAAGTTCTGTGGATCAAATTATGAAGTATGTGTTATATCCAAATTGTCCATCTATTTGGCGAGCTTATCTTAAGGCTTGAGCCAAAAAGTAAGATAGATCTAAAGGTCAATTAGACCTCATTGCAAAAAAAAACGGTGGGGGATTGAACCTTTACCATTGAAACCCTTTAAGGGGTCACAGAAGTTTCAGATTAGTACGAATTTTTTTTTCCTCTTCATCTATATATTTTTAACCTTATTAACAGATTAGATGAAAAATAAACGTTATGTTGGGCCCACGAATTTTTTAACGGCGAAAATCATTATCCTCACTGCTATTTTTGGTATGGTCCATTTGAGCTTTCAATATGATTATTTCTTTTTTTTTTCTAATGGTTTAAAATGATCTCTAAAAATAGATGAACGGTATAAATATAAATACATCATTGTGGGGCCCATGTCACTTTGATCTCATTTGAATCGTTTGTACACTTTGATCTCATTTGAATCATCCGTACAACTTGCAGCTTCGAGGTGCATCCGTACTCATCTATGCTAAATAAAATTTCAACGTACAGAAATAAAAATTAAATCAAAATAAATCATTGATCTCAATAGCAGTAGTATTGGGGGAGGGGTGAATATGACTATGCCAAATAAAATTTCAACGTACAAAAATAAAAATTAAATCAGAATAAATCACTGATCTTAATAACAGTAGTATTAAGAAATTGATTCAAACTTTGTTTATAAGACAGCCTTACACCAAAAATTAAATCAGAATAAATCAGTGATCTCAATAGCAGTAGTATTGAAAAATTGATTCAAACTTTGTTCATAAGACAGCCTTACACCAAAAATAAAGTTTTAAGTAGGACAACCTGATTTCATGAACGTAGTAAGGATCAAGATCACAAACTAAGTAACGTACAGAAATAAAAATTAAATCAGAATAAATCACTGATCTCAATAGCAGTAGTGTTGAGAAATTGATTCAAACTTTGTTCATAGGACAACCTTACACCAAAAACAAAGTTTTAGGTAGGACAACCTGATTTCATGAATGTAGTAAGGATCAAGATCACAAACTAAGCAAGAGACAGAAGAGAGCTATCTATTATAAGCATTCGCCACACAAACATAAATAAATTACAAACATTTACCACATATACAAAAATTTAAACCATTCACCACAAACACCAGAAGTTATAGTGGTTTAGTGTGTACACTAACCATTCTCAAACAGCCACACCTACTTCGCTCCCAATAATCACAACCCACGTGATATCGGCGTTCACTAATAATTAAGGATTTCATATGTTCACCTTAAAACCTATACAATTGTGTTTTTGGATGTGCTATCACAAACAAAACCCTATGCTGAGATTTTCTAGTTATCTCAGTCAAAACTAATACATGTGATTTTCTGGATATCTCAAAGAAACTAAAAAAAATATTACAAAATGATACTTATCTTCTTCTTTGAAGACGTTTTTGATGTAGCCCGTGGAACCGCCTCGTTTGATGTAGAAAGCTCAATGTGCAGTAATACAATCAAGGGTTTTAGATTCTAAATTGATTTTTATAACGCCCTGAAAATCGGGAGTCAAGTAGAAATCCAACTCCCGAGTTTCAACGCATCACTTATGCAACATATTTAATGATGATTAAATGTTGTCTGTATTAGTGCATAAAACATGAATAAGATTAAGTCAAATCAGCAAGACATAATCCAGAGACAGTTGTAATACGCAAGCGGAAGACTTACTCAAATATGTATAGCGTTATAACTCAGTATAGGTCCCTAAAGTATGTATATATTGTCAGGTCAATAATTACATGTATTATTTCAAATTACAAAATATCAAAATGTAATAATCCACTACAAGTATAACCCTGAAGTTCCGCCGATCAGAACGGTCTAGGTAAACCCGCTAGAATACTGCATATATGAGAAGGCATCCCCATCGTCTATGAAGTCCGCCTCCGCCTCATTAGTCGGGTCTCCATCTGTAACTAAGACAGAGTCTAGTTGGTGTGTACAACACCGTCCCGAAACGTGGGAGTGAGTGATCAACTCAGTGGAACAATAAAGCAAAGGTTAACATGTTCTCAATTCAGTCAAGCAGTAATGATAAAACAATACAATCAAACATCCCTAAGTACTCTGATTAATGCAAGAATGGTATGAATAAATGATGCATGACCTCGCCTGCATTCTCTCTACGATCTTCATCTAACGGTCGTGCATGTCAGTCACTTCGTCAGTGCTCTACCCAACGCTAAACAGTACATGCAGTGCGGTGCATGATCGTGATTACCAAGTTCTTATTAGTCCTTTTCATACAGCAGGATTGGGAAGCAAATGTACCTCCCTTATATCAATTCTCAAACGATGATCCATTCTAGGGTCGTCAATCCTAGTAAATCTCATATGATGTTACGGTTCTAGGTCACTGGAAAGGACTCGTCACCTTATCAGTGCAAGCCTAGTTTGTACTCTGGTTGCTACGTAAGGGCTCGTCGCCTTTACGCAGTCTTAGCGTACGCTCGAGGTCACTACAAAGGGCTCGTCACGTTATTAGTGTAGGCCGACAGCTCGAATACAGTGTCTTATACCACCGTATTCGGCTCACGAGGCTATGTTGCTCACTGGACACTACAGGGAGGCTCGTCACCCCAGCGTAGGACGACAGCTCGACCACGGTGTCCCATACTACCATGTCCAGCTCATGGGTCTTAGCGGATCGAGGTACCAATGTTTAAATTTGTCGTCATTGGTGAGTTGGGTACCTTAGATTCAAGCAGTAGCGTCCATACATGGTAAATATACATCGGGTCAATCGGGTTACTTGACGAGCTCGACTAGTACGAGCATACGTTAAGTTAACCGACATGAAGTGTGTAAGCACTCCGTGTGGCCTAATCACTATTAACAATTAAAGTACGGTTCGGATTCATCGATCACGTCCTATGTGGTGAGACAACCTCAGCCGCCTATTCAGTGCTTGTAACGATTGCCTGAACTATTCCGTAGTCCCAAACACATTCAATTATAACAGATAATCATACAAGATAATCAGAACAGTAAAGGATCAACAATTCTAATCATATAAGCATGTGAGCATTTGATGGATTTCAACTTAAACTTGAATTCACATATATGTAGTCCCTAAGTAAAACAGACAAAGAATGTAAGTTACATGGAGGAAATCATGCACATCGTTAAGATAGCTGAGAATCTCTTCTCAACGCCCATATAAAGTACAATTTATTACACACTTGTTCATTTAGACAGTTCTACAAACACTTAAACTACATATTCCAACATACATGATGTATGTTGGTGATAGCATGAATTAGGGCAAATCCTTTCACTAAGGAATTGTCACGTATACCTCAACCATATGTCTACAACAGTTAATTATGGCAAATCCATACTTAGAATCCATACACATACAAACATTTCAACAAACACAAGAATACACTATATTCGACATAGTTCATATATATGTGTAAAGTGCGGGAACAACGTGTCTAAGCATGTGATAGCAATTCAAGTCAGTCATAAATCATTAACTGACATTGAAAGCCTTGAAAACCATAACCTAAACATTTATAGTCCGCACCTTTTGCAGGTAGACTCATAGCGAACTCAGTTTTAAAAGTTAAGTCTTGTCTACGGCACCACAATAACCTATATTAGGGAATAGGTCAGCTATTTCATCTATTACAATAGTTAGAAACCCTAAGACAAGTTAGGGTTAGGTTTTCTTACCTAAGTACGGAGTCGAAATCGCCTGTATAGCGATACAGGAATGGTGGTTGAGTGCGTGGATTAGCAGGATCGAATCCCAGGAAGAATCTCGAACTCTCACTCTCACTTTCTTTCTTTTCCATTCTCTTTTCTCTTCTCTCTCCTCTAGAGTTTCTCAAATTCGTATGGGGTGAGAGGGAGAGGGTTTAAGGTCCTTATATAGGCCCAGGTTTAATGGGAATAGCCCCAGGGCCAAGGTATACTTAGGTTATATCCAAATACGAACTGTTCCGATCCAACGGAACACTTCTGGTGGCCCCTTTTCCACGTGCAGTCGGACTTAAGCTCCCTGACCATGAATCTAGGTCAGGCTGAGTTTTTGTTCCGATCGGGTTTGTAGATCAGCCGTGGCGGACCAGTTTCAGTTTAACGGTCACGGTCACTCGATCAGGGTCACAAGTACACCGACATGTGTGGGACATTTCTCCTGATCCGAGGGTGTATTTGGGTCAGATTCTGACGGTCTGAATCCTTATATTTGACCCGCAAGCGACATGACTCAGATTACTTAAATTCGGATTTTATTTCTAAATATTTTCACGTTTCTCACACACTTTGCTCCAGGCTCAAGTTGTGCATTTCTAGACACAATTAAGACTTGATTTCTGAGGGGGTTGTCAAGTCCAGTAATGCGGTCATAACTGTATAGTTTTGCGGTTATCGGACTTTCGACGTGTGGTCCAGGTCCGATACGAAGTTTCAAGATGCTCCCGAGAGCAACTGAGTTCTGAGATGGATTCTAGATTTCAGGGTAATATAGTGTCAATGATTCTGCACGTTTTGGATCTTGCAGATCATATTTAAAGTGATTAGTGCTAATTTCACAAGTACTCTAGTTTAGCACTTGCTAATATTAACCTAATTTCTAAAGGTTTTAGTCCCGGGTGATTTCTGCCTGAGGTGGTACTCGGGTCCTTGTACGAATTTTTCCGAGACGTTATAATTTTAAATTAATTCAAACCTTAGACTACTTGTTTAAATCCTTTAGATCTAAAAAAGAAGAGTGATTACTCTCTTTTCTAAAAAGTAAGATTCATAAATCAGAGATCAAAGAATCAAAACAAAAGTTATAAACATAAATGTAAAATACCATGCAATAGCTTGATAATAGTGTGGACTTCTCTCTTTCTAAATGGAGGCTTTTCTTAGCTTGGATTGGTAATTTTGAAATGAGAAAATGCCTCTATTTATTGTCACGATCCTAAATCTAGTGTTGGTAATCCATGATTAATATACACCAAATTTTGGTTGATAGCCTTCGTAGAACTCCGATTTTGGGACTTCCAACTATCACATACTAAGTCACATAAGCGGGGCTCTATAAGGAGGATTTCTGAAAGTAAAGACGACAAACACGTATCATTTATCAAAATTTCATCATATTCAACATATATTACTATGTACAACTGAGCACATCAAGGCAAAACCAAAACATAAACCATGTCATATTTACTATACCTGATGTACATATTTAGGGTATTACAAAAATATATATACACTCATATGTACAAAAAAAAAAAGGACAACTGGAGTCTGTAGCTCCCTACTCTCACCTGAAAAAAATTAGAAAAGAAAGCTTGAGCTACTAAGCCCAGTGAATGCGTGTGTGCAGTGAAAATGCATGTTTCATGTTATGCTTATATAATGCACAGGAATGCACATGTTTTCTAAATTGATCACAATAAACTAAAGATACAATGCTGCTCTGATACCATTTTCTGTCACGACCCTAAATCTAGTGTTGGTAATCCATGATTACTATACACCAAATTTTGGTTGACAGCCTCCATAGAACTCCGATTTTAGGACTTCCAACTATCACATATTAAGTCCTATAAGCAGGGCTCCACAAGGAGGATTTTTGAAAGTAAAGACGACAAACACGTATCATTTCTCAAATTTTCATCATATTCAACATATATTACTATGTACAACTGAGCACATCAAGGCAAAATCAAAACATAAACCATGTCATATTTACTATACCTGATGTACATATTCAGGATATTACAAAAAAATATATACACTGATATGTACAAAATAAAACGGACAACTGGAGTCTGTAGCATCTACTCCTACGGCTCCCTACTCTCATCTGAAAAAATTAGAAAGGAAAGCTTAAGCTACTAAGCCCAGTGAGTGCGTGTGTGTAGTGAAAATGCATGTTTCATGTTATGCTTATATAATGCACATGAATACACAGGCTTTCTGAATTGATAACAATAAACTAAAGATACAATGCTGCTCTGATACCATTTTCTGTCACGACCCTAAATCTAGTGTTGGTAATCCATGATTACTATACACCAAATTTTGGTCGACAGCCTCCGTAGAACTCCGATTTTGGAACTTTCAACTATCATATACTAAGTCCCATAAGCGGGGCTCCACAAGGAGGATTTTTGAAAGTAAAGACGACAAACACATATCATTTCTCAAAATTTCATCATATTCAATATATATTACTATGTATAACTGAGCACATCAAGGCAAAACTAAAACATAAACCATGTCATATTTACTATACCTGATGTACATATTTAGGGTATTACAAAAAATATATATACACTGATATGAACAAAATAAAAATGACAACTGGAGTTTATAGCATCTACTCCTGCAGCTCCCTACTCTTACCTGAAAAAAAATAGAAAGGAAAGCTTGAGCTACTAAGCCCAGTGAGTGCGTGTGTGCAGTGAAAATGTATGTTTCATGTTATGCTTATATAATGCATAGGAATGCACAAGCTTTCTGAATTGATAACAATAAACTAAAGATACAATGCATTATGCCACTTATTTCAAATCATTTTTAATTACAGAGGTGGGACTTCCACCCACTTGTAACATACATACTCTTTCAACGTTTCCACAACTTTCTATATTTCCCAATTGGATCACCAAAGTCTAAAACAGAGGTGGGACTCGCATTTTATTGCTACCCACTTGTATAGACTTTTCCACCGTAGTCAACTACAGAGGTTGGACTACATAGTTCACGGGCCGAACTAGTCTAACCCACTTGTGTTGAACCTCACTATCTGCCTAATAGCGAAAAGTCATAAGTTGCCTGGCAAAACGATAGCGGACAATTTACAAGCTCGTCACACACAACCTATCTTTGCTTGCCCATAAGCAGGTCAGGTCAAATCTCTCAACCAATCGACACGCGTTGGTGGGAGTCGCTGCCTACTTTGGTATTTCGGCATTCCAGCGCTCTGTTCTTCCACTCGGTCTAAGCATTGGTCGCTCCCAATGGAACCAATCGGGGTTTAGGGACTTTCACCCATGGACCCTCTAATCATGTCCTGTCGAATTACACATTTCCGGTGTGGTGTCCAACTCAAGTTATAAGAAAGTATGTTTAATCGTATTTATAATCACCATATGCATAAGTCCACACACAAGCACTATATGTCATAGTTTTTAAGGCAAACATAGGATGACTTTCTTCATGTGGTCTGCTCATATATTTAAGTTCCTCATAGGGGTCTTATGTAATATATCATGTATCTAGACGGTTTACATACTCATCAGAGACACATCATGTGTCACAATACAACCCCATCATAGACACATCATGTGTTGCAATACAACCCCATCATAGACACATCGTGTGTCGCAATACAACCCACGATGATCACCATATCACCATATCATGATAAGAATCATTCACTCTCAATCATACAATGATACAACGACTATGAATTGATATGCGCTTGACTCAACTACTCTCAATCATACAACGATACAACGAGGATGAATCATGCATATGATATGCACTTGACTTAGCCAATCTAAATCTAATCTGGGATTTATTCTATTATAAGACTTCATGCCACTAGCATGCTTTTTCTCAAGAATTAACTACATCAAAAGGATGAAGGATATTTCTTTTAAACATTTTGTCAAACAGGTAGTGGGCAGACATTGTAAAGGACAAAGAGAGAAACCGTTAGAAATACGTATGACTTTAAACAAAACTAAATCATCTTTATCATCTAATCTTCCATTAATAACCTAATCACCTAACTCAGAAAATCCATTCATACCCGTAAGAAAATCCAACAATAACCTAACGAATTTAATAAGAAAAGCTAGTCTGCTTAAGGCTTTAAAAGAAAATTCAGCAACAAATTAACCAACTCCATCAGAAATTCTAGCAAGAACCTAATCCTAAATCAGAAATCTCATCTTTTATAGGGTTTTCAAGAAAATTCAGCAATACCTAATTTGAAATCAGAAAATTCAGCAATACCTAACCCTAAAATAAAAAATTCATCAATTATCTAACCGTAAAATAGAAATTCCAGCAATCTATTAACCCTAAATGAAAAGCCAGCGAAAACTTAATCCTAAAATAGAAAATTCAGCAATTATCTAACCGTAAAACAAAAATTCCAGTAATTTATTAACCTTAAATGAAAAGCCAGCGAAAACCTAACCCTAAAACAGAAAATTCAGCAATTATCTAACCGTAAAACAGAAATTCCAGCAATCTATTAACCCTAAATGAAAAGCCAGCAAAAACCTAACTCTAAAACAGAAAATCCAGCAATTTTCTAACCCTAAATGAAAATCCAGCAAAAGGGTTTTGAAGGAAACCCTAACGTACACATATGCGTACTCCTAATCTATGCACTCACCTATAACTATCAGAGGATTGGCTCCTAACCTCAGCTTCTATTTCCTTTTCTTCTTCTCAACTTCACACTCAACAAGAGAGAGTGCTGGAAAATGGAATGTTGCTAAAGGGTTTTCATATTTATGGACTTGAAAATGGTTTGAAATTAGCTTTTGTCTGAAAAGGAGAGTTATGGGATGTTTTGTGATGATTTCTGAAAAGTTTAAACTTATAGTAGCAATATAACAATGTTATTTAAGTAATTTGAACTAACGTATTCCAAGGAGTTTAAAAACATCGAGGTCATTTGAGTATATTTTCTCAAAATATACATATGCATCTCTATGCATAACTTACAATCCGGGTGTCCTATTGACATGCCGTTTTCGCCATTAATTCCATAACTCGACTACGGTTACAACGGTTAGGCTCTCGGACCTAAAAGATTTTAAAAACTCGATGGTGGGGTCCGCCATATAAAATAAGGACATAATTGTCATTTCTCAGATTGCTTAATTTTAAGTCCGTATCTTAAAATTCGGACATCGGGTTGCAATATAACTTGTGACTCGATAATAGAACAACATTATGATTAAGTCAAAACATTCTCAGGGCCAATGGACCTATAGTCAACAACTATCCAGTGTACAAACCAGATTTCGGGGCCTCGGGTCTTACATTTATAGGCTGAAATGCTGTTGCTTCGACTCGTCTAAGGTCTCCTTCGACTCGTTTAAGATTGTAACGCCTTGAAAATCGAGGGTTGTGCATACACTCGACTCCCGAGTTCCCGAGGTCACTTATAACCGGTTTTCATTAAGATGCGCTTAAATCAAGTTTAAAGGCGCAACCTAGAATTTCCTGGAACATAAAGCACAAACACACAAGTCTACTGAAATAAAAGAGATCAAGTATATATACAAGTCCAAAAATATAAATGGGTCGCACAAGGCGTTGCCCAACCAAAAATCGCAAAAGAATAATACGTCCAAAAGAATAAAGTTGTGCCCACAGCTCAACGATCTAAATCCTGCCTATCAAGCCGATGGAGAACCGCCCATCAGATGGAAGTAAGACAGCTCCTCCTCCTCATCTAAGCTCGTGCCACTAGGCTCCTCATACTCCTCGTCACCTGCAACTACGGGAGAGTCTGGTTGGTGTTTTAAAACACCGTCCTAGAGTGGGAGTGAATGATCAACTCAGTGGGTGCTATTAGTCTTAAGTCGTAACATACAACAATTATATTATGAATTTAATGAAAGACAATCATTCAGGAACACCTAACTAATCTTGTTAATGCATATGCATGATAGATGATATGACGCATGCCCTTGCCTCAACACTCCCTCGAGCGACTCCGTCTAATGATCGTGTTTGACCAACATCCCTCAGAGCGACCTCGACTGCTGAGTCGCCAACCTAGCTAGTGCGATGCGATGATAATGTTAGCCAAGTTCTTCATTAATTCTATTCATCTAGCAGGTTAGGAAAACTGATACACCCCACGTATCAATGCCCTGAACTGGTTGCGAGGCCAAGGCCCCCTAATTTGTGAGGCCGAGACCCCGCGATCCTTGATCCTGTCAGGTTTTCCATCCCTGACTTCAAGCACATGGGGAGTGCTGAGAGAAAGGGATCGCTTACGGTCACTACGGGGAGGCGTGTCACCCCAGCATAGGCCGACAGCTCAGACACAGTGTCCCATTCCACCATGCTTGGCTCACGAGATAGTGGATCGATTTCAATTTGGTTATCGGTGGGCTGCAACGGTTGTAGGGTGTTCCAGGTTCCATATATATGTAAGCAAATAATGTTAACAAACAAGGTTGGTCAGCCAGTAGACTAGACTGCACGAGTCCAGTCAAGTAGGTGGCAGAACGACATCGGGTGCAAGCGGCCCATGTAGCCTAACTGCTGTTGCCCACACGCACTCGCCCAAATCCATGGGTTTAACCTCGAGACAGTCCTACCAACGGGGCCTCCGTCGCTCTCCTCGTATTCCTGACCAACCCAAGGGTGGGGTGGTGACTCATAACATGCCAAC
This sequence comes from Magnolia sinica, assembly GCF_029962835.1. Classification (NCBI taxonomy): domain Eukaryota; kingdom Viridiplantae; phylum Streptophyta; class Magnoliopsida; order Magnoliales; family Magnoliaceae; genus Magnolia; species Magnolia sinica. The sequence goes on from NC_080574.1 coordinate 39,652,720, forward strand.
TATCAATGAATTATCTAGCATACATAACATCATGTTCTCATACTTCTCAACATACAATTCAGATTCTCCTAGCAAACAAAGCTGGCAATATCATGAATAAGGTGTGTGTGTGTGTTGTGTGGGTTGGTGAGGAAGTTAAGCTCTTCCTACATCTTAAGGAATCATATGCACCAGAGTAATAAATCATACATACTATGAAGCAACACCATATGAAAAAATCAAACAAAACATGAGCATGTAATCATCCATACACAAATCATGTGAGAGACAAGAACAACATCATATGAGAACCAAACATGACAAGTACATGCAATCATCCATTGGAACCAAACTATGGGAAAGGCAACAACATTCCATAACTATTTCATATGAATCGATAGGATCAAGGGTATGGTCTTTTCTAGGTTTGTCTAGATTCTCCAAATGTATCATTCAAGCAATCGAAATCATTAGACTCATATCATAATAGGTGCTAGGCCACCTAAGAGCAATAGTTCACACTTATGGATCGTTAAAAACTTGGAAAATGACCTAGGAATGAGGAATTTGGGGTCGATCGGCCGGAATCCCTAAAGCAACCACTTGCATGTTAGAACTCCAAGCCAATCTCTTCTTAACACATGAGTTTCAAGAAAATGGATGAAGGATCTTACCTAAATGATCAACGGAACGATTCTTGTGGTTGTGGTGTAGGGATTTCCATGGAGAAGGGGTAGAGAGTTGCAAGGTTGAGTTTCCTTGGGCCCCACCATCAACAACACCCTTCTTCACTCTCTTCTTCCTCTCTCTTTCTCCTCCTTCTCTTCTCCCATTTCTTTCTTTTCTCTCTTCTAAGGCAAAATCGTATGGGGAGAGGGGGTGCCCAAATGAGGCCCTTTTATAATGTCAGATTTGGTGGAAATGGCCCCAAGTGTTGAGTTTTTACTATACTAGAACTATGAGAGGGTCCTTTTAAGCTCTACGACCCACTATGGGGTGTACATATTGATATACACCATAGGATAGTTAGCCCTAATGATGATCTACATATGAACATGATCGGCCTGCCATTTGGATGCACCGATCGACAAATATGATTAGAAGTCTGTTCAACGGTCATCGATGGTCGATCGGGGCAGCGACTATATGGATATGAGCAGGGAAATATCTTTACTCCACGCGTGAAGTTTGGTCGCAAACCGACGGTCCGAAATCCTCAACTTTACATAAGAGTGGATGACTCAATTCACTTAAGTTCTAGCTCCTTTCTTTAGGGTATTTACGCTTCTCATGCACTTGTCCTTTGGCTCAAGTTGAGCAGTTCTGGATACTACCCAGGTCCGACTCCCGCGATGGACGTCAAGCCCAGTAAGACGGACATTATTATATAGTTTTGGAACTAGTGGCCCACTAACGAGCGGTCTAGAGCTTGTTCGGAGAATCAGGGCATTTCTGGATGAATTTGGTAGTGAAATTTCTCGTGGGCAATGATTAGGGTTTGGATTAACTATGTTCATAGTGTGGCCCATTTATAACTAGTGAAAGTGGAGATTTGATCATGATTACTTTGAACCATCGGTTTTAAGCTAAAGGAGTAACGAGGTTGATATGGTCTATTAGTCAAGATCCGGGCCTTATTTGATTCGGCCCCGGTTAGATCTTTAATTTAGTCATGATTGTCTTAATTAGTTAGTGATGGGTCGGTTAGATTTGGGTCTTACGTGAGTAAATCATGGGGCTACACCTGATGTTCAAGTGATCGGGCGAATTCATTAACTTCCTACGGCTGATTATTCGGACTTGTGCAATTTTTTTACTGTTTCACCCATGTTTAAACTATCATTAAGTGCTAATGGTCATTAAGTGACATTATAAGTTAATTAATAATAATAAAATTTCAAGGATTTTTGGAAATCCAAAACAGTGAAAATCCAGGATGTTACAAAGACCCAACCAAATTTCAAATTTTAGGCGTGATCAGATAAAACCGTTCTTCGATTAGTTGAATGTCCTGCTCGACTGGTCGAGGGCCCTATTCTACTAGTCGAGCAATGCCTTCGACAAGTCGAGGGTGCCAAAAATAGCTTGCTGGACTTCGAGTCGAGCACCCTTCGAATGGTCGAAGGTGTCTCTTCGATTGGTCGAGCATCTTGCACGACTGATCGAGAAACCACCAAAAATATCCATTTTTTGAATTTAAATCATGAACTGGTTGAAATTATTCTTGGACTAGTTGAACCAAAGCTTGGACTAGTCGAACTAAGGCGTATACTGGTCAAACTAGAGCCTAATAAAAGTATAAAAACTGGTATAAGTTTAGCATTTGAAAGAACCTAAGTCTAAGGTCTTTCTAGGGTCATTTATACCTGAGAAAGCTGGACATTGAAGTGTATAGGATGAGTCTTCTACTTGGAGGTGGAGCGTGATATTCTACTAGAAAAGTGGTAGAACTTGAGTACTCTTTAGCTTGAATTATCTATGTCTTGAACTTGTTCTTGCACTATACAATTTTGTTCTTGAAGGTGAACTTTCCATCACTTGAAGGTGTTTTGTCTAATCGAAATTTGACAAATAATGTGCACAACACTTATAATCAAATAAAAGTATGCACAACACTTACAACATCAAATTTACGCAATCCGTGCAAAATCTACATAATCTCCGACTAGTCGAACCAGAACTCGAGCTAGTTGAATGACAAGTTCGACTAGTCGAGAGTAATCTTTGACTAGTCAAATTTCGTGCAAATTTAAAAAATAATATTGTTAGAGTTCGAGCCGAATTTTCTCGAGCAAGTAGAATTTCACTTGAATTTTTAGGATTCCTTTTCTTCACTTCAAGTCTTCATTTCTCTTCATTCTTCACTTAGTTTCCTAGAATCTTTGGCATATGAATTCTTCAATCTTGGTCTCGTAAGATCCATCCCCTGCCTTGGTGATTCTTGAGCATCAAATCCATGTTTTTAACATTCTTTTCAATCCAAACCCTCATCATATTCACCTTACAACACAAACATGTATAAAATATATCATTAAGCATTATCATGTTCATAAAACCAAGATATAAATAAGGGAGAATATGCAATATTTGACACTCAACAATATTACAGTAGCTTTTTGTGGAAGTCAATGAGGCCTTTTGAGAATAGCAGTGTAAACACTACTAAATTAATTATTGGGGCCACTTCTCGGTCGATCTAATCTGTTCACTTTAATCAGAAAATGATAAGCTCACACTAGGGTCATTTCAAAACAAATTAAAGTTATTTGTGACCCACGACTGCATTAACATTGTGAGTTATTTCCAAATTGTTTCCTCTGGTATAATCCATCCTTAATGAGTTTTGCCCTTAGACTTGGGCATGTCATGAAATTAAAATCTCTTTCATGTGAATAGCTTCGATCTATATAAGATGATCAATTGGCCCCGTACAAGATGTGGGATGGGTTCAATAAGTGGGTCTCTTGCACGGGAACACCATTTAGCATTTTTTTTTTGTCTCTGTTTTTTTTTTTTTTTTTTTTTTCACGGGAGTGGACCATTTGGCCGTTAAGACCATTGCCACTTCCATGAGACCTATTAAGGTGAGTTTCCGGTATCATTCCCTCCATTATATTGATTTATTTTTATTTTTAATTTTTGAAGATTTTCAGCCACATTCTTCAATGTAGAAGCTTTGACGACCAAAGGTAGAGTTAGATTAGGGTAACAATGACTTTTGTGTATTATTTTCTTTTTTTCTTATGGGTATCAATGATAAGAGTTTATGAAATTAAAGAGATTGTGGTGATTTTCTTTATAATTTTTTTTTTTTATAAGTATAAATAGTGGGAGTTTGTGAAAGAGATAAATTTTGTAATGAAATAATGTTTTAATGTATGAATGTGATTAATGTTAAAATAGATGAATGTTGCCCAAAAGTGAGCTTAAGTTATTGTGGATTGTCAGTACTCACTTTGGATTATCAGTTACACAAAAACAGTCATAACTCCCTCGTTACATGTCCAATTTGAGTGATTTTATATTCGCTGGAAAGGTAATTTAATGAACTTTTAAATGAATTTAGAATCATCTCATTTGAACATTATTTTATTGCCTAAAAGTGAGCCAAATTTTACAGTAGATCATAAATATTCATTGTGGATCGCTAATCCCACAAAAACAATCATAATTCCATCATTACATGTCCCATTTTAGTGATCTTATACTTATTGAAAATGTAATTTGATTAAATTTTAAATGATTTTAGAACTGCATTATTTAGACATCATTTTATTTTTCAAAACTAGGCCTAAAGTCGTCGATAATACTGTAGATCGTTAATACTTATTGTGAATCGTCGGTCCTACAAAAACGGTTATAAATCCCTCGTTACATTTCTAATTTAAATGATCTTGAATTCGTTAGAAAGGTAAATTGATGAAATTTAAAATAACTTTTGAATAATCTTAGATACCATTTGATTACCCAAAAGTGAACTCAAAGTTATTATAGATTGCCAATACTTATTAAGGATCGCCGCTCCCATGAAAACGGTCATAACTCCCTCGTTACATGTTCGGTTTGGGTGATCTTATATTCGTTGGAAATGTAATTTGATGAAATTTTAAATGAATTTTGAATCACCTCATTTACATATAATTCTATTGCCCAAAAGTAATTCTAAAGTTACCATGGATTATCGATAGTCCTTGTGAATCGCAGATCCCACGAAAACGATCATAATTCCCTCGTTACATGTTCTATTTGAGTGATCTTATACTTGTTTAAAAGATAATTTAATGAAATTTCAAATGAAATTAGAACAACCTCACTTGGATGCCATTTGATTACCCAAAAGTATCCCCAAAGTTCATTTATTTTGATATTTCATTTAGTGATAAATTCCATAATGAATTTAGGCCCACTTTTAAGCAATCAAATGATGTCCAAATGATATAATTATAAAGACATTTGAAATTTCATCAAATTATCTTTTCAAGCAGTACAAGCTCACCCAAATTAGACATAACAAGAAAGTTATGACCATTTTTGTGGGATTTTATCATCCACAATAAGTATCAACGATCCACAGTAACTTTGGGCCCATTTTTGGTTAATCAAATGATATCCAGATAAGGTAATTTGAAATTTCATCAAATTACCTTTCTAACGAGTATAATATCACCCCAAACATATTATAAGAGAGTTATGACCGTTTTCGTGGGACTGATAATCCATAGTGAGTATCGGTGATCCATAGTGAGCATCAGCGATATATAGTAATTTTAGACCTACTTTCATACAATTAAATAGCATTCAAATTAGGTGATTCCAAATTCATTTGAAATTTCATCAAATTACCTTTCCAAAAAGTATAAGATCATCTAAATCGGATATGTAATGAAAGAGTTATGACTGTTTTCGTGGGACCGATGATCCACAATGAATACTGGCGATTCACAGTTTGTATCGGCGATCCACAATAACTTTGAGCCAACTTTTGGACAATCAAATGATATTAAAATGAGGTGATTCCAAATCAATCTGAAAGTTAATCAAATTACATTTCCAACAAGTATAAAATCACTCAAATTGAACATGTAATAAAAGAGTTAACATTTCTGTAGCTTTTACTCTTTTTTTTTTTTTTAGTATAATCATTTAACATTTCTGATAGTGGTTAACATTTATTTTTTTCTTCGACCAAATAATAATGCTTATTTTTTTGCCGTTCTATCATAAACAAGCTTTGGGTTTCTTGACAAAATAGAGTACAATTGCACTCCTTATGTTTTTTTCTATTACTTTTGATCTGTATTATTATTGATTGAAACATGTTCTTAAGGATGATTTGCAATTTCTTTTGTGTATCATTTTTGCAATTCGGGAGAACTTCACCTCTCGCTGTAATTCCACTCTCAGTAGATCTTTATCAATGCATTATATGTTTATTATGTTGTCCAGTATATTGGTTGTTTTCTTATCGATTTTTATTACAAGTGACTACCGTTGAAAATTTCTTGGAGGCTACAAAAAGTTTTAATTCAAGCTGATATTTATGTTTTCCCTTCATCCATGTCCATGTGACGTATGACAGTTTGGATGGCAAGTCCGACGTGAAACCTGTTTAAGCCATGCATGTGAGTCTCAGGCTCTCCCGTGAGTAAGCTAGAAGGTTCAACAAAGAAGGATCGCGCTCGTCAGGTCTAGCAAGCTATTTGGCTCATTGCCACCCATATTGTAGTGACATCATATTGACCAACTTGATTTTTGGGCCATGTCATCTCCATCTTGGGGGGCACCTGATGCATGGTGTGGATGTACCACGTGCCAAATCTGAGGTGCATCCGGGCTCAGAAGCCCCATCAACTCTCACCGATTATACAATGCTTGGGCTGAGAGTTTCAGGTCTTCAAAATGCAGAACAAAGGCTATGGCTCTGTGATCCAAACCGTTGATACGATGGGCCTAACCCTTGATAGCCATTAGCCAAATTTCCACATATTGTCATTCTGTTTACTTTCCTGACAGTCTATATATAGATAACAGTCTATATATATATATATATATATATTGCATTTCCTAGTCATTCTGTTTACTTTCCTGACAGTCTATATATAGATAACAGTCTATATATATATATATATATATATTGCATTTCCTAGCTTTTTGTGCACAGTTAGAGTTTATCTAATTAGTGGGCCACATGTAGAGTGATGGTTTTTAATAAATCAGATTGATCTCAGCCGATGAAAGTGGGGCTACAATAGCTATGAACAGGTTTGGCTACGTGTGCATCAAATACAAGTATGGCTGTCAATGAACCCAGCTGGCCCGTCAAGCTGCTGGGCTTCACCCGCTTGGGCTGGCCTAGGACTAAAAGTGAAGCCCATCTATTAATCAAGTTAAGCTTGAGCTATGTATAAAGGCTCCTCATCTTGGCTATATATATATTAATGATATATTCAAAATTTCCACATTTTTAATATAATTGATAATTTATTAATAGGAATTGGCAATCTCCTACTTAATTATTTTAATTTCGAATATTAATTAACACTCTTAATTGATTATTAATAGAAATTAATATTATCATAGATGATCTATCTAATTCGAAAACTAGCTGATTATTGACTTACAAAATTGGACTTAAGACCGTTTATTTGAGCCCGTCATATGTTACGACCCTGAGTTTTTGTACACTTAAAATTCACAGTTAGTAAGTTATAAATTTAATTTTTTTATTATTATAAACAAAACAAATTACTTAACTTGCTGGGAGAGACACACTTCCTGGTTGTGGGTGAGGTCAAGGGATTGATGGGGCCTGCAAGTTAAAATCAATAATAACATGGTTTTTGTGGACCAATTTTAGAGATGTAATGACTAGTCAATTTCAGACAGGTGAGGTTAGTTGTAATTACTTATTTACATATATTTACTAGAAAAATTAAAAATCCAATAGCCTGCATCTCTCTTCCATCCTCTTCTCAAGTTCTTCTTCATTAAAAAAAAAAGGTACGCTATCAATATAACTTGATGTGGATAGTTACTGGTACAAAAAACTGTGAATCTCGTGACCCATTTACCTACCATGTGTTATTTTGTACTTGTGGACCTCACTTCACCTAGCCAATGTTTCTAAACATCGTTGAAGTAGGAGTAGATCACGTGCAGCCCAGGCCTCACCCAAGACAGTGTGGCCCTTACTGTGGGGCCTACCTAGACGTATTTATTATATTTACGTGCTGTCCCACCTATTTTTTCCACACCATTTCAGGGCATGAATCCAAGAATAAAGAAGATCCAAGTATAGGGGGCAAACCATAACGGGTCATTTGGCACAGTGGATTGGAGGGGGTTTCAAATCTCCTTGGTTGTTTGGCAGCATAAAGTAACCGAGGGTTTCAAATCCAGGCGTTTCTAATCCCCTCCTTGAGGGGGTTTGCAATCCACGGTGAGAGCTTGGATTACACCTAGAATCATTTCAATAGTTGCAGTCACCGTACACTATTATTCTATTGGGCAAATGGCCCACTAATGATGATCAACACCGTCCAAACATTGTCTATGTAAATCAGCATCGTCCAAACATTGTCCAGCACCATCCAAACATTGTCCATATTAATCAACGATAAAAAATCGTTGGTTAGTCACTCAGATATGATCTTGTGCTTGCGGTCCATCCGAGACTTGGAATTTCATCATTTTCAAGCAAAGCATATATTTCAGCGGGCTTATCACAACCATAGTGTCAAAAATTATATATCTCACTAATTAGGGATATTAAAGTTGATTTAGTAATTAAATTCAAACCCTTATAAATATACCATGCATAGGTATTTTTGAATTAAAGTTGATTCACACTCCAGGTTGCCAAACACACTGGGAGGATTGCCAATCTAGGGGGTTCCAAATCCAGGGGGTTCCAAATCCAAGCTCCCAAACAGGCCCTAATGTTTCCATGATGTTTTGTCATCTGACTTGTTGATAAGGTCACATTAACCTTTATGAAGGGAAAAAAAAAAACAAATATCAATTTGATCTAAAACTTTGGCGGCCATTAATAATCAATCACCACTGTTTCCTATGGTATGATCCATCTAAGAATTGGATCAGCTAAAAAATGATATGGAATAATAGGCCAGATGACTCCATAGTGAAGGCTGCACCATCCTGGGTGAGGCCCGGTCGGCACCTAATCTACTCCCTGTCCAAGTAGAAAAATAGGAGCTGATTAGGTGTCATCCGGGTTACACCTTGGTGGGAGTTACTGCTACTGTGTCCAGCCATATGGATGAAATATATTGACACCACGCCGCCTAGAATTTAAGTAGATCCAAATCTCTGGTAGGCTATGCAAGCGAAAAAAAGTAGTGAATGACCATTAAAAGCTTTTTGTAACATACAGAAGTATTGGATTTTACTGATCTTTACATTTTCCCTTCACCCATTTCTAGTTGAACTTATCAATGGCTTAGATGGTTAATAGATATTATGGATGACCAATATTTCCTGTGATGTGTTCTACATTAAATAAATGGATATGGTAGATGTAAAACACATCATCAAGGTGGGCCCCATAGTATGGGTAACATCCGCTGAGCTGCCTTAGAGGGTGTTGCTGTCAGGGAGAGTGGATAGCCTGTGACCCGGTCATAGAGATATCTATGTGCCTGGGGCTGTGTGGGGTCCACAGATATGTTTATTACAAATCCACTCTGTTCATCTGTTTTGAAATACCAGAATAGGATCGAATTCTAAAAATCGGCTAGATCCAAAACTCATGTCGGCCATAAATACAAAACTGTGTGGATTGAACGCCTACAGTTTATCTGAGCCGTAATAACTCTATGAACGGTTTAGATGGCATATAAACATCATGATTAGATCCAGGAAAATTTCAATGGTAAGCGTTTCTATTCTCATGTGGCCCATGGAGTCTTGGATTGTATGTAGTCTTTCAAAACAGATGAACGGGGTGAATATGTAACAGACATCTCTGTGGACCCCACAGCCCTGGGTACAGAGGTGACAAGCAACCTGCTCCCACCGTAAGGGGCCCACCTCAGTGAATGCGTTTTCCGTTTTCTCATCTAATTTTACGGCTTTATCCCATAACTCAAGGATGTGATTGGTAATGCCGCAAAGAAGCTAATTTTGGCTGCTTCTGTTAAAAATAGAAGTTACTTTAATTTTAAAAAGGGAAGCTGCTGCCCAACATGCTTTAAAAGAGCTTTTGGTGACAATCTCATTTCAGAAAATATTCTAAACGAAAATTTGCTACCATCTTTTGGAAAAACCACGGCCAAAGCAAGCGTTTGAATTTTTTTTAAAAAAAAAACAAAAAACAAATCTAGAAACCGTATAAATTCTCATCTTGATTCCAAATTAATTATTGTTGATGCTGAAATTCCCTATAAATTCTTATCTAGAAACCGTATAAATTCTTATCTGATTCTTATCTAGAAACCGTATAAACCACGGCCAATTGGGTCTAGTTGAATGGAGGGCTTGTAATGTGTATATTGAATGTACCTTTCTCCTTACGTGGGCTCTCTATTTATAGCCTATGGGTGTAGTGTCGTAAATGGTATCTTCCTTACTTGGTAGGGGCATATTAAGAAGGAAATGTTATCCCAAACGTGTTAGGATGACCTCTCGAGATCCTCGGTGAAGATTTTGGAAGGATCTTGTTGATAAACTCTCGGAGTGGTCAAGCTCCAAGAAGGTTGATGTGGACGGCTGAGGTTGACCTCTGGGGTGGGAGGCCGAGGTCGCATTCACAGGTCAGGAGTTGAGGTCGACCTTTCAAAGTCGTATTGTCGATTATGGTTGGGTCGATCCCCGAGACAGCTCGTCGGTTAAGATAGGCAAGAGGCCGACCAGAGCGAATCGAACCCTTCGCTAGAGGGTCGGTTCGCCAATCCATTCGTAGGGGTCATGCTCGGACATTTAAGCCGAGCAATGTCCGAGCTGTTTTCCTTGAAATGCTCTTATGTTCTCCCTTGTAGAGGTCGCTCCTGGATTTTAACCCATAACAATTATTATAAAAGGTTTAACTATGCATTTCGTGAGATGCTTAATCAGTAGCTCATGTAGGGTTGTACACGAACTGAGTTAGCTAGGTTAGCTCGTTTGACTCGACTTAAAAAAGCTTGATTCGACTCGGTTCGAAACTGAGTTTGAGCCGAGTCGAGCTGATTTTTTTAGCTCGAACAAATTTCGAACCGAGTTTAAGCTTACCTGAGCTTGACTTGACCCGGATGGAACCCAACTCGAATCGAACTCGGATCGAACCAGTTCGGTGACTCGGTTACTTTGATATTGATGTTGCTCACCAAGTGTTTGAAGAAATGAGTCAACGAAGCGCTGGTTGGTGGTAAGGAAGGTATGTATATGAAACAACTACTATTTTTTTTTTCTTGATTTTGATGTTGCCTACAAAGTATTTGATGAAATACTTGTAAACAATTATTGCTATTTTACATACAGTAAGAAATTGAAAGTGCACTCCATGTGTTTGTGAAAATGCCGCATGGGCTTGATCGTGGCTCGAACTCGGCTCAAATGGGCCTGAGCTATTGACCGAACTGAGCCGAGCTGGCCGGTTAGGCTCGAGGACTGGACTGAGCCAAGTTCGAGCTGGGTCAACTGGTGGCTGAGCATAGTCGAGCTGTGCGGTTCGACTCATGTACACCTCTAAGCTCATGACCTCTTAACAATTATGTTGATCTAGTGATCATTACCATCCATCAATGGTTGACAAAATGGACAGTTCATTTCATTCTTTACTGACAAAAAAAAAAGAAAAAGGAGTCTATCCATGGATCTAGATCGTAAATCACATCGATTTGATTTAACGGTCGGATCTATCCAATCAATGGTAACAAAATGGACCATTCATTTCATTTATGACAATAAGGGCCCGTTTGGCCGGGTGGATTGAAAGGGATTGAATGGTATTAGGGTGGATGGCATGGATTACTAGGTAATGATGGTGTTGTTAGTGGATTGTCTTGAGATACATGGGATTGTTATATCCAGTCTGTTTGGCACCCCGGGCCAATCCCAGGATTAAACCTTCCCATCCCTTCCAATCCCTCGGACCAAACACGTCTCAGGCAAATTTGAATGGATTAAGGTGGATTGGATGGGATTTAAAGGTAATGATGGTGTTGTCAGTGGATTGTCTTAAGACCCATGGGATTGGGATCACATCACCGACTCTGTTTGGCGCGCTGGGCCAATCCGGGGATTTAACTTCCAATTCCTTCCAATACCATCCAATCCCTTCCAGTCCGACCGGCCAAACGGGCCCTAAGGTCGCTTGTGGAAGTGGACCGTCCACAAGGTGGCCCCACATTTGACTTAACTGAGTTTGATGAAATATTACGTCATGTTTTTTAGTATCCCCCATCCTCTGCAGTGAGGCCCACCATATAAGCTGTCTGGATATTGCAACATGACTCAGATCCGACGGCTACATTCCCAAGATTAAAATATCTTGTATTGCCGCCAACCTTGATATAAACGAAGAGTAATGCAAATTGCACTTGCTTGAGTGCACTTACCTTACGCGTGGAAACAACACGTGTACGACTTCAAAGCCGCTCATCAGGGACCCGGATATCCTCCGAAAGCCTTGCACAGGAAGTTCCTGCGCCGGGAACTCAGGTGGGGTCCACTGTGATGTTTGTGATAAATTCACTCTGTCCATCCGTTTTTTAAGTTTAATTTAAGATATGAGGGCAAAAATGAACAGGATCCAATGCTCAAATGGGCCGAAAACGTAAGAATTGAACATCCACAGTTGAAATATTCGTGGGGCTACGGAAGTTTTGAATCATGCTAATATTTGTGTTTTCAGTTCATCCTAGTAGAAATGACGTTATGAACAATATGGACGGCATGTAAACATCACTGTCGACGCCAGGGAGGTTTCAACCGTAGGAATTACCCTAGTCACATTATCCTTTATTACGCCTACTTTAGTCTTTGATATTGAAATGAGCTCACAAAACGGATAGACGGTGTGGATTCCTTACAAACATCATGGTGGGCCCCATGTAGGCTTCTAGTGCAGGAACTTCTTGCGAAAGGCTTTTGCAAGAAATCCGTCCGCTCATCATTATAGATGCCATATTGATTATGCCAAAATAGCGAAAAAAGGTTGGTCCAAAACTGTTTCAAATGACAAAAAACGGCGGTCATGGACCGTCGCATGGGCCGTCAAATTTTGAGGTGTCATATTACTTAAAGGACGGTCAAAAACAGTCATTCTTACTTAAAAGGACAGTCAAAAACTTTTTTTTTTTTCTCCATTTTTCACGTAGTGATCTCAAAGACTAGCTGATATGATCATCACATGAGCCAAATCCATAGAATACGAATGATTGCTTAAAAAAGTTAGATCAACGGTTCACATTCTTCCGTGCGTGTGCGGCCCACCTGATGGTCGTGTTTTTTATGATTTCAAATGCATGGAATTTACGATCAATCTTCCAAACTGAGGCGTGAAACGAGTACGCCTTCAAAGTGCACTGGAGCCGGTGCAATTAGCATTTTTTTGGTCTTGGCTATTATTTGGAAGATCTGATAACGTTGCTGACTAATGCGTGTGGCCCACCACCTAAAATAGACAAGTGCCACCGACCAAAGTAGATGGTGGCTCCCAAATCCCACAAAATGTCCGATCAAGATCTTACGGTTTGCTTACACCGGCCAAAAAGAGAAATGGTAATTGCACTCAAGTGCCCTTTGAAAGTCTACTTGTCACACACCGAATCAAGACCTAGCCCTACACACGTGAATAAGCAATTTGCAGCTTACGTGCCAGATTGGCACATGTGTGTGAGATCTGATCTATTCATCAATCAAGCGAGGTCCTCCTTGAAGATGGATCACACGTGTTTGAGAAAAACGACCAACAATCTATATTCAATGTACTAGTGTTTGCCAGCATGATGAGTGGACCAGTGCATTTTCACAATGGGCCCTACCTGATATGAATGGCCCAGATCTCACGAATGCATTCCATGAGTCAACTCTTCAATCTAAAAGCATAGTAATGTGGAGGAAGATTGAAAAAATTTACCTAGTAAATCATAAAACAAGGTTCCCTGACTACATGCATGTATGAGATAGAAACCTTTATGAGATCTGAGCTTTCTATCATTTGTAATGTGTTTGGATCTTGGGGCATTAAAATCAGGTCATTTCACAATTTCAGGTGAGCCACAGAGTATCATACAGATCAATGAATAGAAAAAAAATTACGATCATAGGATATAGCCACGGTTCAAAAGCTTAAAAAAAATGGACTCGGTTCGAAATCCAATTGGGTGGGTCGAGCCAAAGATTTAACCAAGTCTTTACTTGATAAGGTCTAGTTGAGTCAAGTCACCTTTTAGTGGCTCAAACTATTGTACCATAATTCTGGCAATTATGAGAAAGCTCATGGTAAGAGAAATAATAAGCGGATAAAAAATGCTTTCGAAGATTTAGAGTGCTTTTTGCGGATTTACAGCTGGCAAATGTTTACTTTTACACGTTAGAGGATGGTCTACAGAATGTTATGGTTGATATTAAAGAAGTGTAGTCAAGCTATTTAAGATATAAAAGGCAACTTTGTTTAAGGTATAAAAGGCGACATAGGGTAATAAAAACAAAACATTGGCCGACAAAAGTGAAGCAAGCGGACGAGGTGTTCAAAAGAGGAACAGCTATAAAAGAGAAATGCAACAAGAGAAAGATCAAGAGAGAGACTTGTTGATGTAGAAATCTAGTTAGCCACTTTCTGGACCTGTTTACCTACACAAGAAATGGACAAGGAAGACCCTGGCTATAGCGGGAGACCCTTCGATGCCTAAGTCAGGGACATGATCTGAGTCTAGTCGAGTGTTGAAGGTTTAGGGCTAAAGATGGTGTGTACCTTTCACCATCAGAGGTACCTTATTTATAGCTTTAGGAGAGGTGGTGGCGTAGAGAGAATCTTCCTATTTAGTAGGTGCGTATTGGATATGGATTCAGATTCCGAATTAGTAGGAGGATCTTCCGAGATCTTCGGTGAAGATCTCAGAGGTCCGAGCATGTCGCAAATATTCTTTGAGATCCTTGGAGAAGACCTCAGATGGATCTTTCTAGGGCAAGGTCTGATTATCTGAGACCAGCGGAGATGTGCAATGGGAGGCCGAGGTGGCCTTAGCTAACTTGACCTAGGAGTGGCGTGCTGCTTTAAGTTATGCCGACCTAGGACATACCGACTTGGGCTATGCCGACCTGGGCCATGGGAACCTAGGTCATGCCAACCTGGATCACGCCGACCTGGACTATGTTGACTTGTCTCTTTAGTCGACCAGAAGGATGGGTTGTTTTTGATGAACTCTGGAGATCTTGGAATCGTCGAAGAATGTGGTCTCGTGGGCACGTTCCTTGGTCACAGACTTTGAGTAGGGAGCGGGCTCTCAATAGGGCTTCCCGTTGTCTCTTGTTTGGTCAAGCGTATAAGGTTTTGACCTGACCTTCTTATATGGGTCGATCCCTCTTTCTCGATAACAGTAAGCCCCCCTACTTCCAAGTCTGCGAAACAGGCTCATAATACCGCACCCTTGAGGTGACGCACCACCACTCACGGTCACGTGGGATGTTAGGGTATCTTTTCGACGCCAGGCGAGTGAGGTAGTGACGTGTGGCTTGTCCTTAGTGGTGGAGTTGTGTGGCAAGTGGTTAGAGGTAGGCATCGAGTCGAGTCGGACCGGATTGGGTCCAACTCGACTCGGTTTGAAATTTTTAAGGCACTGACCCGAACTCGATCCGATCCGTGACCGAGTCCGAGTCTTCTGACTCGATCCGATCCGTCGCACTGCTGGCCTAACCCAAACCAAGTCCGACTCAGTCAGGGAAACTGAGTCGAATCGGGTTGGGTACGGTTCAGCTCCAATCTTATGTTTTATTATTATTATTTATAAAATTAAAAAAAAAAAAAAATTCACCGTTAAAAAATTCGTAGGGCCCACCATAACGTTCATTTTCCATCCAATTTGTTAATAAGGTCACAACTACATGGATGAAGAGGAAAAATAAATTTCATATTGATCTGAAACTTCTGTGACCCCTAAAAGAGTTTCAATGGTAGACGTTCAACCCCCCACTGCTTTTTGCAGTGTGGTCCATTTGATCTTTAGATCTGTCTTATTTTTCGGCTCAAGCATTAAGACGAGCCCACCAAATGGATGGACATTTTGGATATAACACATACCTCATGATGGGACCCACAGGACTTACTGACTTCACTAGCTGGCCTAGTGCATGGTACACCTGCCAATCCGCTTCCTATCTTGGGACGCAAGTTTCTTGCAAAAGCCTTTGGCAGGAAACTCCTTCACAAGGATACTATGTGGGGCCCAATTCAATGTATATGAGAAATCTATTCCGTCCATCTGTTTTAAGAGTTCATTTTAGGACGTGCCACCAAAAATGAGATGGATACAAAACTCAATCGGGCCACACAAGAAATAGTGGGAATTCAACTAGCATTGTTAAAGCATTCCTATGGCCATAAAAGGTTTGTATCTAGCTATCTTTCTGGTATTTTCACTTCATCCCATTGGGAATGACCTTATAAATGGATTGGATATCATATAAACATCAAGGTGGAGCCCAGGAAAGTTTCAACGCTAGGAATTTCTTTCCCCAATTTTCCCTCTCGTGTGACCCACTTTACTTTTGTATCCTTCTCATTTTTGGTGGCACATCCTTAAATGAGCTTACAAAATAGATAGACGGAATGGATTTCTCACATACATTGAAGCATGCCCCACATAGCATCCTTGCGCAGGAACTTCCTGCCAAAGGCTTTCCCACGAAATCCACGTCCCTTTTCTCGTGTCAAAGCTCGGTGCTCGATGCACCTTGAGCCATGCGCAGAGAGGATGGATGGGCTACTCTCCCTGCCACCAACCAATGGCTGGTGGTCAGTGCTCTGTGGACCCCATCATGATGTATTTATTTCATATATGCTGCCCATCTATTTTTCTAGATCATTTTATGGTATTAAACAAAAAAGAGGTATATCCTAATCTCAAGTGGACAACATTACAGGAAACAATGTTGAATGAATACTGTACGGATTGGATTGGTCCGGATTGGCCACTGATCCGAACTCGACTCGATATACGATCGGATCTGAGTGGACCTACTTGATCTGACCCAAACATGGCCTTCAATTCAGATCGGATCGGGTTGAATCCGTCAAATCAGGTTGGATCAGTCAGATCAGGTCAGATTCTGCCCAGCTTTATGAGTGGTAACGCACCAGGGGTCAAGACGGGAGAGTCGATGAGCCGTTTTTGGTTACGCATTGATTTAGGGCAATGAATGCTCGTACACGTGGCTCCATTATAAAAGGGGGTGCCCTAATGTCGAGCGAAGTTACTTGCCCCTTCTTGCTCTCGTGTGCTTCTCCTTCCATGGTGTCAGTCGATTTCCAGCAGGAGACCTTCGGGCACCCTCTCAGGCAGGCCGCTTCTTTTGGCGAGCCTCGCTTCCGCTTCCTTACTCCCCTCCATTCTCATTCTTTTTCCTTCTTCTAGCTTTCCAGTACGATTTGGACTTACAATCATACTGGAAACTTCAAATCCGCGGGAGGGGACCCCTGGTTGTGATGGTGGGGTAGAAACCCTTCGCCCTATGTCAAATCGACCATTTCCGTTGACGATGATGAGCAATAGGGACTTTTGTTCGTCCCATGAGTTACGAATGGCGGAGCAATCCTCGGCCAAGCAACTGGAGGACGTGGAGGGGGCTGCTTCAGTGAATGAAGAGGACGGTGGGTCCTCATTAGAGAGAGAGGAGAAAGGGCCAGTGAGTCTTCGATGATGGAGGCCGATCTAGTGCCAATCAGGTCGAGGTATCACGTTCCGAACTCTGTGATACTTTGAGCCCCCGCACCAGGAGAGCTTCCAACTATACCTCTGGAGGGTGAGGTGGCCATCTACCAGGTCACCCTCCAAAGTGGGTTGAGACTCCCTCTTCAAAGGATAGTGAGGCGAGTTGTAACACCCTGACTTTTCAAGACCCGAGTATATGACTCGTTTTCCTAAGAACCCGAGAGTTAACCTATAGAGAACCAAATTCCATATGTGTATATGTGTGTGTGTGTGTGTGTATATATATATATATATATATATATATATATATATATTTTCTTTTATCAAAGTTAGCAGATTAATGTAGAGTGGACCAGAGAGCATAAAGGGAAATTTATATTTACATTTAGAATATACAAAAGCTGCCCATAATGACTTATACAACCCAATGTATCATATAATAGCAAGTACAAAAGTTATATAATTTACATAAGAGAAATAAATGATGCACGTAATCCTGAGCCGTAAGATCGCGTAGCTCCTCTTGGCAATGCAATCGTGCATCCACCCGGCTCCTCATCAGTCTGAACCTGAAAATCACTTAAGCCACCTGTGATACCTATATTGTTATATATTTGATGGATGAGTGACCAATTCAGTGTGAATTCCCCTCAGGATTACACATCGCTGCCTTAGCTAAGCATAGTTAAAAACAACAAGCATTCAAAACAAACAAGACACGGTCTTATTTAAATGAATGGATGCGTGAATGCACATTGACCTGGGGATGCTCATCTAGTTGGACTTGGGCTCGTCACCTGAAAATAGGCCATAAGTCGATGTTCTGGGAGCTAGTGAAATAATAGTTTAATAATTCTAGGGCACGTGCTACAACATCCAAAATTAGCCACCCGTCATCGTCAATATGCTATGAATGCATGATTAGTCAAACCATTATTATTCCAATTACAATAAGCCAATTTAAGTAACTCAAAGGTCACTACGGGGGGGCTTATCACCCAGCGTAGGCCGACAGCTCGGGCTTAGTGTCCCATGACCATTATCCCCAGCTCATGAGGTTTTTCCATCTTAGAATGTTTAATGGATGCTCATCGACCAGTGGCCAATCAAATTCAATGAGTAGGGATTTCCATCACATGGTTATAGGCCATCAACAACACGTGAGGCAATCACCAAAACATAGGACAGACGTTAAATCGTAGTGGAAAAGGGTGCTCGGTACATTAAATTGAGATGACAAATGGGTCAGATAAGATTAAACCAGAATGGTTGAAGAGGTCATTTCTAGGCCACTCAAGCCATATGACCTATGGATGGTAAATCCCACATTAATATTCCATGTTCCACATAACCTCCAATCGAGGGTCCATTCCATTCCACACTCCATCATGTTACATCCTAAGTGTGGGTTCACGTACACAAGAGGGAGTTACCCACTAATAAGTGTAGTGAATAAAGATTCATAAGTGACTTACAACAATTTATGTGAAGCATATAAATATAGCATGACAGGCATACGTTAAGCATAATCATCACAATAGGTCATGATGAGGACTATCAATTAAAATGAGAGTTATCATGATATAAGTAACTATCGCGTGTAATCATGGTTCACAATTACTAACCATAAATCAGATATGAATCATGTAAGAGGTCGCATGCTATGAATTAACAATTTTGATTCTTAACAAAGACTATAACTTAGACTAATTTGGAGATGGAAAGCTTAAGGGGAAAAAATCATCACCTTGTTTGTTGACTCATCTTTTAAAGTTATTAAGAAGTGTGCATGCCCTTAGACTTAGATCCTACCACAGATTATGAACTTGTATGGTTAAATCATGGTTCTATAAAACTATCTATGGTTTAGAGTATAACCTAGGGTTTAGATTACTTAGGGTTTTAAATGTAGAGTTAGGATTTCATCCTTAGAGTTTATATCTAGGTTTAGATTTTTTTGATTCAATTTCTAATGGATGTAATAGCAATATTAATAACGTTACTAATTAAAATAGTAATCCAATGATGGCTAATAATGTATAGTCGATTGTAATACTAATAATTTCAAAACGATCATTAATATTAATAATATACTTAATATTAGCTAACGAGGCACTAATAGTTATTGTAATGAAATAAATAGTATGCTCTAATCACCAATGATAACATCTAAGGTTGACAAAATAAAACTCTAATATTTTATAATGATAATCCATATGTAATAACTAATATTAACATAGTAAATTTACTAATGGTTAATCATGGCTAATATTTATAATCCTATTAATGATAATGATGGTAACAATGGTGATTGCTACGGCTCATTTATTTACAAGCTTAGTTTGGCTTATTTTATTCTAACTCTTAGATCTAACCCGGTGGACTTGAGCTCATAGCTATCTAGGCTCGATTCAACTCGGGTTTTTCTTTCATCCAATCACAATGAGGCCCATACGCCTCATGACACATGCATTACTATCGTTAAGTGATCCACTATGTTTCTAGGCTACCAAAAGTAGGTAGGGATTATAGGGACCTGACCAAGTGAAAATTGGGCCTGCACCTACCTCGATCGGGCCTAACAATTGTGGCCCAACATTGGGACCCAAAACTGGGCCTGGTCTCAGCGGTTATTTTCAGGTATCATAACAAAAATGAGGCAGATCCAACGATCAAATGGAGCACACCACCAATGAATCTTGCATTTAATGCAACTGACATTTAATCCTTTGTACATTTTAATGCAACCAAGCTTATTATTTGGTGTAGTCCACTTGAGTGTTGGATATGCCTCATTTTTGTGTTCATGCCTTAAAATAATATGAGAAAAGGGATTGATGGTTTGGATGTGTAGATACATCACGGTGGGCTCGCCCACAGACCTGCCCGTTTGGAGCCAGAGACGGGCGGGGGTAGTACGCAATCCACGTCCGCAAAGATGAGACTGATGCTCCTCGAGCTCCGAGTTGTACGAACAGTTCAAAGGAGATCAAAGTTATATGGCCCCCACAGTGATGTATTTATTATATCTACACTGTTCATATATTTTTAGAGGTCATTAGAGAGCATTATGCAAAAAATGAATAATATCCAAAGATCATATGGACCACACCACAAATAGCAACATAGAATGATTTTCACCGTTAAACATTTCGTGTGATCCACTTGATAGTTAGATCTGTCTTATTTTTCGTCTCAAGCCTTATGACGAGCTCGCCAAAAGGATGGACGGTTTGGATATAACACATACCCCATGATCAGACCCACATAAATTGCTAACTTCGTTACAAGCTTACAGCAAGGAACTTGCGTGAAAAGTATTAACTGCACTTTCGTGCAGTGCACGTAACATATGTCCGTTAAAAGTTTATATATGGTGAAGGAGAGTTCTTTTAGATCCATGTGGGGCCTACCTTGATGTATATGTTTTATCTAAGCCGCTCATCCATTTTGACATATCATTTTAGGCATTGGGCACAAAAAGATGGTATATTAAAAGTTGAAGTAGACCACAACACATAAAACAGTTGGATTAAATTCATACTATTCGAATTCTATCGAACCCGATCCGACTCAGTTTCACTGACTGAGTCGGACTCAGTTCAGGTCAGGTCAACCATCCATCGGATCAGTCCGAGTTAGGTGACCCGGATTGGATCAAGTTCGGGTCAGGCCATTGAGACTTATGATCGGGTCGAGTTGGACCCAATCCGATCCAATCCGAACCGATGCCCAGCTCTATAGGTCGCCCAACTCTCATTTTATCGAATGCTTCAATGAAGAGGATGTTTGCCGAGCTACCGGTGTCCACTAGGATATGAAACACTCTGTGGTTGGCTATAGTAATAATTACCAGGAGTGCATCGTCATGGGGGTGGTGAACACCTCTTCGGTGAGGGTTAGATCGCAAGGCGTTACCTTCTACTCTTTAAGGGGTGTGTTGGTGACGAGGATATGGTGCTTCGAGTTGGATCAGCTGATGCTTCTAGCATGGGCTCTGTGGGCTCGATTCAAGTCGCCTCCTCCAGCAGGCCCACCGAAGATCGTGTAAATTTTCGCAGTTGGTTCATTGTTGAAGGGTTGCTCGTTCTTCGGGTCAGGTCGTTCTTCCTTTCTACTGACATATTTGCGTAGGTGCCCGTTACGGATGAGAGCTTCAATTTCCTCTTTCAGGTCGAAACAGTCAGTAGTTGAGTGGGCGTGGTCTTGGTGAAAGTGACAGTATTTCCGCTTGTCTCTTATATCTGCATCGAATTTCATCTTGTTCAGCCATTTGAGGATACGTTTGTCTCTGACTTCCACAAGGACCTTCTCAGTCATCGCGTTAAGAGGGGTGTACGAGCTGAACCTGCTGTCAGGTCAGCTGCAAGGATGAACCGTTAATCATTTCGATTGCAAGGATGAACTATTAGTCATTTCAATTAAATTGAATTATTCTCTGTTTTAGAGATGAATGGGAGGATGTTCCCGTTGAGAGTCACCATTTTGGCGCTATTATGGCACCGATCGATGACAAGCATTCTTTCGACTATTCCTAGCGGAGTCACCATTTTGTTTCGACAAGAAATAAATGTATAGTAGTTGGGATATTTAGCTTCAATAATAACAAAGTAAATTGGAAGAACATTCATTATCAGATACTTTTATTGATTCTAAAGTTCATTTACATCCTCGTGTTTCCCTTAATTATGAAACATAATATATTGAATCAATACAATAAGGAGACAATCCAATATCGATTTTGGCAACATTTTGGCGTATATGGCATCCGTCGCAATGACAGAGGAGTTGTGCGGGCCAAAATCATTTGTTTTGCGTTAATAATAATCGAAGGATGCATACATCAGAGATCGAGCCATGGAGGAATTCATGAGATTGCACAACATGTGGACTATCGGAACCCTCCGTTGCACGGACGTGCAACAGGTTGACATCCTTGCAGATACCTGATCCACTTCTTAAGCCCTAGAGCTTCTCTAAATTTGTTGCCAATGCAAATGAGGAAGGGAGGGGGGTATTTATAGACTTCTGCACATGTGAACTCCATTCCCCCACAACAGGCTAGGTGCACAACAGGCTGGGCATGCAATAGGGTATGGCGCATAACAGGTAGGGCGCACAACAGGCTGGGTGCGCAACAAGGCAAGGCACACAATAGATTGAGTTCCTACGAACTAGTGTATTATTTTGTCCCCAACAAATGGGGTTCGTCCTTTGAAAATAGGCCACACCTCTGCCTTCCGTACGAAAAGACTTTTTCCCTTCATTATAGATAGAAAAAAAATTTCTTATAGTTGGTCGCAGAGAACAAATGTAGAACGCCTATCTGGATGGAGAATTTTATTTAATACTCGAACTGAATCCAGCATACGAGCGTAGACTCAAATTACAGCTAAAGTTAACAACTACTTGATCAATGCTACGGATTATACTAATGAATGTAAATGGCAGATAAAACTAAGGATTACATTAAGGAATGTAAATGACAGATAAAGTAATCGAAAGATAGATTTAATTTAATTTGATCGATATGAGACGTCTTCTTTTGCTGAATTCATTTCCTATTTATAGCCTTAATGTGACCATTTGGATACTTCCCACATTTTGATGGTTGTTATAATTGTTCCAGTACTTCCGATCCTTTGGAGCCTTTCCTTAGCTTGCCATTACAGACAACCGCTTCAAGGTTCTTTATTGACTTGACCGTGTTCCGTTCAACCACTTTTGCTTTGTAAATAACGTGACATCACTCAATAGATGCCAACCATATACCTACAAAATCCTCTTTAGATATCTCCACAGATTTCAAATATACTACACAACTTTTGTAGAATTACACATGTCTCTCTCTAATTGACCCTTATAGGAATGAACAAAAACAGGGTACAACAGCAGTTGCTCCTGTGACTAATTGTGAGTTTTTCCTTTTTATTTGATTAGCCCTGGTATTTTGAAAATTTTTTCTTGTAAAAGGCATGAAGTAACTTATCTTTGGAAAAAAAAACATCACTTTTCGATTATAACCTGAACATTATAAACTTTGCAAGTGGCTTAATAAGTGACTGATCTTCTCGTAACCTTGTCATATACTGATAAAACACCGCACACGGCGAGTAGAACATCGTCAACCAAAGGCAAATGCTCTGCAGGGAAGTTCGTACAGTAGATTCAGGTTTTCAATTTGCACTAAGTGGGGCCTACAGTTCTGTCATCCAACTGTTGGTCATGCGGGCCCCTGAATGAATGGCCCATGCACCAAATACCTAGGAAGGAAAAATGAATTACCCTTCAAACAGGGGATGCGGACTGGGTAGTGACCCTGCCACTAGCCAATGGCTAGTGGTTTATACTCCGTGGCCCACCATGATGTATGCGTTTCATCTACTCTGTTGATCATTTGTTTCACATCATTTTATGGTATGCTCCAAAAAATAAGGTAGATCCAAATCTCAAGTAGACCACATCATAGGAAATAGTGTTGATTAAACGCCCACCGTTAAAAACTCCTTGGGGGCCACAAAAGTTTTGGATCAAGCTGATATTTTTTAACTCTCCATCCAGATCTGTATGACCTAATCAACAGGTTTGGATGTCAACTAAACATTACAGAGGGCTCTAGGAGGTTTATAACAGTGGAAATTCAATCACTACTATTTTCCTATGGTGTGGTCCACTTAAGATTTATATTTGCTTTTCCTTTTTTTTTAATGGATCAAGTAAAGTGATTTGGAAAAATGGATGGACGGCACGGATAAAACACATACATCATGGTGGGGCTCATAGAGAAGTGACATTAGCCACTTGGCCGGTGGCAGCATCACTAGCCAATTTTACAAAAAATGTTGATTTTATATAAAATATATATTTTAAAATAAATATAATATAATATATAATATGTTTGAAAAACACCTTTTGCGGGTTTTTAAGAATAGTTCCACATGGGAAAGGGAAGAGAAAAAAGTGGTTTAAATGAAAACAGTGAAGTATTATAATATTTACTTACCTATTCCAAGGACTATGGACCTTGCGTGTTCTAGTGTGTAGCACTGGAACACCCGCGCTCGCGCTCGCGCTTGGGCACGGGCTCGAGCATGGGCTCAGTCTCGGTCTCGGTCTCGGTCTCGGACATGGTGCGAGGGCGTGGGCATGTGAGGCAGTGTGGCTGTAGAGGCACTAGTGGCGCACTTTGCACTTTGCATCATGTCACAGAAGGTCGCTCCCTTCGCGACTAAGTGGCTAAGGCAGATGGCTGGGTGAAGGAGAGACTAGAGGACTGAATGAGAGTCCTCCAGAATATATAAAGGGCAAAAAAAAGAGCTGTTGCAAAAAATCTGTAACAGCTGTGCTATAAGTGAAGGGTCCAGCTGAAACTGCTGCATAACTAGCCCAATAGCTAGAAAATGGCTAGCTGTTGTCTCACAACAGTCGGCATGCAACAGATTAATGGCCCATGCATAACAGTCAGAAAACGGCCATAAAACGGTTAGTTTTCTCCAACAGCCAGAAAACAGTCATGGGATTTATTTCCCTAGACCATATCTCCCAGCCACCATAGCCTATAAAAGGACGGCCTGGATGGGTTTCTAAACCATCTCACGACCCAATCCAGCACTACCATACGAATTGAGACAGCTCACTATTCCTCTCTCTATACTCTAGTAATTCCAGCAAGATAGCAACGGTTAAACATTTGCAAGAAGAACAGACCAACGGTGTGGTCTAGAATGGTTCAACTGAACCAGTGGCTGAAGACTTGACCAGTGCAGTGGTCCAAATCATAGTTTTCTTCTTTCTCTTTCTTCTGAGATTTTTTCTTTTATTGTATTTCTGCCAGACTGAGTGTAATAGAGTTCCATAGGTGGGCCTTTGTGTTTGCTAAACGCAGACCCACACGAGGCTCGTCGTATCGTAGAAGCGATTTGACTGTAACCTATCAGCATACTCAATTCACATGAGTAGGGGTAAATAACGCTTTAAGGACATCGTTTCAGACGTGCTTTAGCCTGTCCATATTTCAGATTTATTTACAATTTTTAGTTTCCACATTATACAGAAATTATATCAATCTGTATAATTTCTAACAATCTTAAAGTGTTATTTGATGGAAGCCGACAGTGTTTCATCCATCAAGTTGATGAATCAGGACTTGATACGTCTTGATCGGTTTGATGGAACCAATTTTACAAGATGGCAAGACAAGCTGAAATTTCTCCTGACGGCACTGAAGATCTATTACATATTAGATCCAAATCGCAAGCACCACCTGAAGCATCCGACACAGACACACCTGAACAGGTGGCTGCCCGCACCAAACGAGCCGAAGATGAACTCTTGTGTCGAGGACACATTCTGAATGCGCTCTCCAGCAATAGAAATTGATCTTCCCAAATCATTCCAAGTCGGGGATATAATCGCTAAATTGCTTCCAATGTGGAAAGACTATAGAAAGAAGTTGCTGCATAAAACTGAGGACTACACACTGGAATAAATTCAAAAATACATTAGAATTGAGGAAGAATCCCGTAACCGCGACAGAAAGAATGATAACGAGAATGCCTCGTCCAAGGTACATATAGTAGAGAACACTAACAACGAGAATCTTGAGAAGGACGATTCCCCAAAACCCAATAATGGGAAATTCAAGAAAAATGCCAAAAAGAAGAACAAAAAGTTCAAAGGCTCATGCCATGTCTGTGGAAAAATCGGGCACTATGCTCGAGTATGCCGATATCGCAAGTCTAAAAAAGAGGCAAGTGCAGTAGAAGAAAGCGATATTGTGGATATGATCACTGAGGTAAATACCATCCAAGGCAAAGTTCTAGGTATGATACTGCTGCTACAGTACATGTGTACTACGACAAATCAACCTTCAAAACCTATGAGGAATTGACCGATGGTTAAGAAGTCCAAATGGGTAATGAAGTCCGATTGAAGGTCGTCGGCAAAGGAACTGTCGAACTGATATTCACTTTTGGAAAGAAAGTGATTTTGACTGATGTACTGTACGTCCTAAACATGAGGTAAAACTTAGTTTTTGAGGATCTTCTGGGAAAACCAAGCATAAGAGTGGTGTACGAGTCAGGTAAACTGATTCTATCTAAAAATGAGAATTTTGTCGAAAAGGGATATGCTTGTAATGGAATGGTTAAGTTTTCTCTGAATGAAAGTAGCACTTCTGCGTATATGGTTGAATCCGCTGGACTGTGGCATGATAGACTAGCCCATATAGGGTATAGTACCTTGAAGTTCATGCCTAAGAATGGTTTAATCTCATACACCGATAATGAAACCGATAAATGTGAAGTGTGCATACGATCCAAAATGACGAAGAAACCTTTTCCAAGTGTTGAAAGATCGTCTTAAGTATTGGATCTTGTACATAGTGATATCTGTGAGTTACGGCATTCTTACTCGTAGAGGTAAACTGTACTTCATAACCTTTATAGATGATTGCTCTAAATATGTGTATGTTTATCTGTTAAAGAGAAAAGATGAAGCATTGAACATGTTTAAAATATATAAAGCAGAAGTAGAGAATCAACTAAATAAGAAGATAAAAATTCTCCATAGTGATAGAGGAGGAGAATACTTCTCAAATGAATTCGATAACTTCTGTGAAGAATATGGACTAATACGTCAATGTACAGTGTCATACACACCGCAACAAAATGGAATAGCTGAAAGGAATAATAAAACATTAGTAGAAATGGTCAACTCAATGCTGATAAGAGCAAAGTTGCTACTAAATCTATGGGATGAGGCACTGCTTGCAGCATGCCATATACTAAACAAAATTTCGTCTAAAAAATATAAAATATCTCCATATGTGTCATGCCCCAAACTCGAAAACCGGGCTCACAAAATTTTCGATCGCCGAATCTGACACCGACAGCCTCCATAGTACCCTATTCTCGGCTCCCGGCACCCATACACCAGGTTCCGATCCTGGGGTGCTACAATGTAACGCCCCAAACTTTTCGATGCCCGAGCTTTGAAAAGTCCTCGAGCGTTACCAAGAAGAGTAGCACGATCTATGCATGTGTACAATACAAATCTCACCATTCTTACCTTACACCTACACCATGACATGAATCTAACCATCGGAAGTGACGCCCATTCATAAAACTCTTAAACTAGCAATAAATACAATAACACTGTTGAAATGGAGCCGTGATTTGAATCACAGGGTTCCCACAATTAGTTGGATATGAAATTTTATACCATGCCTTTATACCATAATGTAACCGTACACATAAAATTATAGCCCTTGATTCATCGTAAAACTGACTCAATGGACAGACCGACCTTTAATAATGAAATCTAGGGCCACCTGATCTTTGATATGCTTCAATTTCGGACTCATTTCCTTAAATTTGACAGATAAACAAATGGACGGTGTAGATTCGTCACACGAGCAGCACAATGGGCCCCGCAGAATTTATGCGTGTGCACCACAGCGGTGCTATCGCCGTGCACCGAACCAGGGAGGTCGGTCAGCGTATGCTGACCTGACTCCGGCTCGAATGCGGATGCCCTGTTTTCGTTGCCGCACGCAACGGACGGGCCCTGTCCGTTTTGAGAGGTGCTGTGGGCCACCATCATGGACCACTTGGTTAATCCAGACCGTCCATCTTGTAGACGAGCTCGGAACTGTTAGAAACATGCTGACCAAGTGCGCCTATGTACGCACACATGCCTACATCAACGGCCCTTTCTGCTGCGTTCAAACTACCGCAGCATGTTTAATTCCGTGAGGCCGCGCCAAATGCAGGTCGAAGTGGCCTATCCTAGACCGAAATTCCATCACGCAGCTGATGGAAGGCATGGATTTCGTAAACACCAGGGAGTACGGGCCCCACAGACCCCACCGTAGCCTTCCTTATGCACAAGAACGTGCGTCCGAGCATCCCGGACGATCCGACGAGAAACAGGATCGGCGGATTGATAGGCCATTCACACAAACCGCGGATCAAACGTCGGTTTCCCAATGTTTCGTTGCGTAGGAGTGGAAATTGTCTCCGAACGAGACTCTGCTAGAAATTGAGCACTCAACCTATAAGAGGGGGCGTGCTGTCCAGCGGAGGAAGAAGAAGAAACGAAAGCAGGAGAGAGAGGAGAAATCGAGAGAAGATTTTGGAGGAGAGAGAGAGTCCGGTTCGACTCTCTGTATCAACCTGAGCGGCCGACTCCAGAGCCCATCTGTCGGACACTACTAAGAGGAATAAAGAACAAAGAAAGAAAGAAAGAAAGAAAAGAGAAAGAAAAGAAAGGAAAGAAAGAAAGAAAGGAAGGAAGAAAGAAAGAAGCAGAGGAAGAAAACGGGAAGGAACCTCCATAACCACAAACTGTCGGGTCAATCCAGGCCAAGGTAAATCCACACAGTCCTTCTATCCTTCTTCTAGATTCCCTCAATTCCTTCTCCTCGATCTGGCTGATTCAAGGTCGCCACCGAGTCGAAAACGAGTCGACTCGACTAGAAAATTGGTGGATAGACTCGAGTCAAATCAGGGTAAGGTTAGAAACTTCTTAACCCCATACAAATACACTGGTGAGTCGAGTCCTAACCTAGAAAACTTTCGATACATAGCCATAGACACATAAAGAAGATTGTGCATAAGATCTAACCGTTTAGATTGTGAAAAAGACTAGATTAAACTCCGATCCACAATACTGATACACACTCAAAGAAGGAGCAAACATCAAAAGGTGAGGGTTTTATCCTTTAAGTTTACAATACTTTAAGTCAATTTATTTATTTTGACTTTTACCTGTGTTCCTATTGTTTTCACTTGGCCTCTTTCATGCTTTTTATGATACGAATTATCTTATCTGTTCCATGTCTTTAGTGATGTGAATTATCCTGTCTTTTATGATTGCATGTTTTCTGG
The DNA here is from genome assembly GCF_029962835.1 of Magnolia sinica. NCBI lineage: Eukaryota > Viridiplantae > Streptophyta > Magnoliopsida > Magnoliales > Magnoliaceae > Magnolia > Magnolia sinica. The sequence continues at coordinate 39,681,959 of NC_080574.1, forward strand.
AAATTATCCTAGCAATTGGTTTAGTTTATATCATTACAACTGTTAGCCCTTTTGGGATTATGACATGATGTCAAATACAAGTGAATTTCTCTGAATTTATGTGAGGCTATGGATACATGCCTTGCCTTGCCTTATCAAATTTATTGAGGCTCTGCCACTCATTTCTATAATTGAGTTGGCTCTGCCACTCCACTTTTGTTGAGTTGACCATTGTCACTCTTCTCTTATTATATTGGCCTTGTGTCGTATATCTTTAAAGGCATGGGCATCAATCTTGTTATTCCAAAACCTCCATGATTCAATTTATATTCTTCATGATTCAGTTTATACTCTTTATGATTAAGTTATATTCTTTATAAGTACAAGTAATGTGTTATGAGGTATCACAACTAGTGAATCGATTAACCTATCATGGACGTAATGCATTACGGGTAGCGGCCCTCTTGGTCGGCACGTAATTCCGTGGGTTGGCTGGCGTGGTGCACAAATCGATGTATGCAAATCGGTATATGTGTTACATCGACTTTTCGGGATTAGATGTCGCAAATAGTCGCTCCATGAACATATCGTGTTACATAAATCCCCCAACCGCGTGTTGTGTTGCCTTGAGACGTTCGCATAAATCCACGTTAGTGTTGACCATGCCGGCGAATATCCGTAGTTATGGGATGCGGGTCGAGCCGGTTATCTATAAATCGTATTCCACATTATAACGATCACTACGCATGATGAGCCCCACATACTTTGCTAATCAGACCCTTACTTTATTTTTATGAGTACTTTTGAATTATTGTTAATCTTGAAGGATGACAATCACTATGAGTAGGGCATTGACCCTCTCCCAACCGTATAGATGATGCAGGTGACGAACAGATGGACAAACCTAAGGATCACCAACTCGAGGAAGAACACGACGAATAAAGTAGAGGATAGGAATTTGGTTTTACTTGCGTTTCTGCTATTCATGGAATTTATGTTGTGCTCCTATTATGAGAGCCTTTGACAATTTGATTACTTTCTTTTGGGATAAGGAAGACAGTTAATATCATTCTTATGGCTGGTTTCCATCTAAAGTGTATTTGAATGTGATGTCGATAGGAAAAAATCTCAGGGCAAGTCCTTGGGACATTCTCACTTTACAATATTAACACCTGGTTTCCTCGGGCACGAGTACATACTCTGGTCGTGAAAATTCGGGATGTTACATACAAGGAGAATTTCAAACATGATTTTGATTCTGTACAAGCATAACCATAAGCATAACCCACGAACAATAACCACAAGAACACCATCACAAAATCCACTATGATCAAAAACTTTTGAGTACAATGCGTATGAAATGGAAATACAAGATAATGATAATAACAGAAACTTCAAAAGCTCAACTGCACGCTCCAACTCTGACGAGGCTACGGCTATGTCTTGGCGTCACCTGCACGCATCGATTCTTGCATAAGCTTATAGAAAGCTTAGAGGGTGGTGTAAGTGTGTGCGCAATATAAACGTGCTCAAAATGCAAGGTCAGAGTAATGCGGAATCATGGTGATGAGTACATGAATGCAATCAGCCGTACTAAGGCTTTGCGGTGCAAGATATGAATGCTATTGGCCATAGCACGGCCATGCGATGCGAGATGCAACTCAAGCATGCCAATCCTCATTATATATCAGTACAGTTCTCATTCTGGATAATCACCGGGGTTTAGTACACTCCAAATGGCACTGCCGCTCTCCTAGCCGTACAGTCCAAATGAGCGTAAGAAACCTCACTATCCGCCTGGCCAATAGTCTGCCAATACCTATCCGGCACGTCGATAGCAGACCCATTCACGAGCTGGTCAAACTTAGCCTAGTATTGCCTCCTACTCTCGGGCGAGTAAGGCCATACCCCTTTCCAACTGACCACGACACAGTGAAAAATGTGGCCTCCTGATATTCGACCATCGTACGCTCATATATCCACTCGGTCTCGAAGTTGGAGTCATCCTCTTGTACCATCGGTTTAGAAATTTTCACCCAAGGACATCTATGGCGCCCTGATGCTTAGTAACAATATTTTCAGTATCTGATCCTGCCATCCACGATGTGTCAGTGGAGGTCATAACCCTGATGTCGTTAGGGCATATAGTAATCATGTCATACAAATGTGAAGTGCATGAATCACACTACCAGTCATGCAACAGTGCTGCGCATACCGCGTGCTCATGAAGGGCAACTCCGCCTATCAGGGAGCCCATAAATAATCTGCTCGAAGGCATATGCTATGACCAGTCACTCCTCATATCAAGCATATATATGATGTGTATGAGCATGAATCATGGATCTATACTAAACAAGTTATGTGGTGTTGGGCTCTGTTCATAACGGAGATGGGCCTAGACGGCCTACACATTACAAGTATGGGCTTATCAATGGGCTCTAGGGAGAGTGATAATGCGGACATTTAACCAACATTATCCATACAATGTGGACGTCAAACCATCAATGCTCCCAAGGCGTAGCCCTTTATAAATGTCAACACGTATACGATGGTGGAATCACACTACAATAGGCCTTATGTTCATCCTATTGGGCCTCGACCCATGGGCCTCCAATACATCAAATGGGCCTCATACCATGGGTCTCTTATATATCAAAGTGGGCCTCAGTGGGTGGGCCACAAATACATCAAGTCGGGCCTAATCATATGGGCCTTACATACGTCACAATGGGCCTTATAACATGGGCTTCATATCTATTAAGGCGGCCTCAACAACGGGCCTCATACAAATCAAGGTGGGCCTCAACAATGGGCCATAAATATGGTAAGTGGGCCACATATATATCAAATGGGCCACACTCAAATATAAGTGGTGATAAGGATTTCCACCATTAGAATTCCCAAGGGTTTAATGGTGGACGTTCAAACCCACTGTTTTCTATAATGTGGTCCACCTGATCCTAAATCTGTCTTTTATATATATACATATAATTTTTATTCCATCACAGGCCTTAAAATAATCTTCAAAATGATTGGACGGTTTAGATGAAACATATGCATCATGGTAGATCCCATAGGGATGGAAAGGATGGACGGCATAGATGAGGTACATACCTCATGATGGGGCCCACACTATGGAAGGTGTGGATTATAGTACATACATCTGTGGGTCCCATGTAGGGCCCACCATAACGTTTATTTCCCACCCGGACTCTTGACAAGGTCACACAGACATGAGGGCCCACCATAATGTTTGTTTTCCACCCAATCTATTGATAAGGTCACACATACCTGGGGCCCACCATAATGTTTATTTGCACCCCAACCTGGTGATAAGGTCACATGGACCTGGGGCCCACCGTCATGATTATTTTCCTCCAATTTGTTGATAAGGTCACGTGGACCTCGGGCCCACCTAATATTTATCTGCCATCCAAACTGTTGATAAGGTCATAGGATCTGAATGAATAGGAAAAATAAATTTCATATTTGATCCGAAACTTCTGCAACCCACAAGGGTTTCAATGGTAGGTGTCCAATTCAACTGTTTCTGGTGATGTGGGTCACCTAAGCTTCACATGAAGTTGATTTTTGGGGGGACCACTGTCCCAAAAGGGACCTACCTAATACACGGAGTGGATGATCCACACCCATCATGGTGGGGCCCACGGCTAGGATCGTGGGTCCCTGCCAGTCCGTCCCCATGCAGCAGCCGCCTGCACTGCACGGTCAGCAGCAGCAGGCGTTGCTGCTTAAAATTTTTTTTTTTGAACAATCAATTTTTCTGTGGTTTTTCTGTGGTAAGGCCCGCATCAGGGAAATCCGCCCCACCCATTGGTCTCTATAGCTCGATACAAACCCATCAAGCCCAATATTCGATGGGTTTTGGTGCACAGAAAATCTCAGAGTGTATTTCAACGGTAAAAGTACTATTCTCTATGCTATGGCCCACCAGGAAAAATCAGATTGGGTTCTTTTTTTTGGCTCAATGCCTAAAATGATCTGAGGAAAAGGATGGTCGGCTTGGATTAAGTATATGCATCAAGGTGGGGCCTGCATGAGCGGCCCACCCCAAGTCTAGCTAGTTAGTACACACCCATGTCAGTACACGCACTCCATGTTAGCCACCCTACTGTCTTCATGTCCAGCGTCTAGGGATGCTGGACGGCAGAGATATAACACAGGCATCATAGTGGGTCCCACACGGACACGTGGCCCACCCTGCATGTGTGTGTATAGTGTGTATATATATATTATATTATATTTTTCTCTAAGAGATGAGATCTCCCTAAAATGTGGTGGGCCACTCTGTCTGATGGATGGAGTAGATTTTACATAATTCGGTGGGACCCACTACATTCTAGGGAGAGGAAAAGGAGAGAGAGAGAAAGAGATATACTGTGAGATAGAGGGACCACATACATCAAAATGGGTCCCACCAACAAGTGGGCCCTAAAAATAAGAATAACGGTGGATCACCCACTTCTAGGCCTTCTCCTTGGTCCCTTAGCCTCCTTAGCTCCTTCCTACACTTTTGATGGTGGTTGATGGGGTTTTGATAGTGGGGATGAGAGATGAGAGGGTGCGCCACGCTTGTTGTTTGGGAGAGAGGGAGCTTGGACATGGAATGTTGCTTGAGAGATTTTTTTTGAGAAATGAGGGGGAGAGAGAAGTGATGGGATGATAAGGATGGGTGATGGGTTGTAAGAAAGGGATGGTTGGAGTGATGTGTTATAAGAAAGGGATGGGTGGAGAGAGAGAGAGAGAGAGTTGACTTTGGGATGGGAGAGATGTGTTGCTTGTACTTAGGTATGACTTGTACTTGACATGAGTGATTGATTGATTGATGGAACATGTTGCAGAGATTCCCTCGAAGTTCACAACGCGCGGCGTTTCTTTGGAATGAACGCAGGCCCACATCTTCTGACCTGGGTATCGGTTCGATGCGCAAGTCACGGCGTTAGAACCGTGGCGACAGCGCAGTCGCTAAGATATAAGTTTTAAATCGAGCCGACATTGGTATGTAGGACTCGACTTAGGATCACGCGCAAACGTCAGATACGGGTCGAGGGTTGTCGAAATTCGACTGAGAGAACCGTGGAAGCCTACGAAATGGTACGGACTAGGATACGGGTTTTACAATATGAAACATGGAGAGGTAGAAAACTTAACTTAGGATATCTAAAAGTGTAGGGGTGTCTTGCATACTGTAGAACTCCTGATTTAAAAAGAATTAAGTTAGGACCAAGAGCTATTAAGTGCGTCTTCGTAGAGTATGCATAAAATAGTAAAGCTTATAGACTTCTAGATATAGAGTCTAATACAATAATAGAATCAAAAGACGTTGAGTTCTTTGAGAACTCACTATCCTTGGAGTCAAAGGATAATGAAATCTAAACTCCTGATAGAGAAACAGACAGTACAGCTCTACAAATAATGAAAGCTCCTATTGAACCTCGTAGGAGTCAAAGGACAAGAATAGAGAAGAGTCTAAGAGATGACTACATAGACTCATAACGTGTTATTTTCCATCTTGTAGAAAGAGATAGAGAAAATGTTATTAGAAAAATATCTATAATGATGAATATAGAAGATAATCCTAACACATATAAAGAGGTTGTATTCTCTAGAGACTCAACTTTCTGGAAAGAAGCTATAAACGATGAAATGGAATCCATACTGTCAAATCAAACATGGGAACTAGTAAACTTACCTCCAGGTTCTAGACCCATAGGTTGTAAGTGGATATTTAGGAAAAAATATCACAATGATGGGACTATCCAAACCTTTAAAGCTCGATTAGTAGCTAAGGGTTTTAAACAAAAAAGGGATAGATTATTTTGACACATACTCTCCTGTAACTAGGATAACATCCATTAGGATATTATTTGCGCTAGCTTCTATACATTATTTTCACATCCACCAAATGGATGTAAAGACCGCATTCCTGAATGGTGACCTCAATAAGGAGGTATAAATGGAACAACCTGAAGGTTTCGTTCTATTAGGAAATGAAATAAAGTATGTACATTAGTCAAATCTTTGTATGGATTAAAACAAGCACCAAAACAATGGCATGAGAAGTTTGATTCAAAAATATTATCTCATTGTTTCAAGCATAATGTAGCTGATAAATGCATATATTCTAAAGTAGATGGTAACTATATCGTTATTATTTATCTGTATGTTGATGACATGTTAATAATAAGTAATAAAATGGAAGGTGTGACTGAAACAAATATGTTTCTATCTTCCGTATTTAAAATGAAGGATCTTGACAAGTTGATACCATCCTAGGTATTAAAGTTAAAAAACATTGTGGGGGTTATGCTTTGTGTCAATCTCATTATATTGAGAAGATACTACACAAGTTTAACCATCTAAATATAAAGGAAGCAAAAACCGCATTTGATCCAAGTATCAAGATAAAAGAAAATACTGGAAGAATAGTTGCACAATTAGAATATACGAGTGCTATAGGGAGTCTTATGTATGCTATGCAATGCACTAGACCTGATATCGCATATGCTGTGAGTAAACTTAGTAGGTTTACTAGTAACCCCAGTACTGAACACTGGAATGCAATCAGTAGAGTCCTTAGTTACTTAAAAGCAACCAAAGACTTATGACTATTTTATTCAGAGTTTCCTGTCATATTGGAAGGATATACTGATGCAAGCTGGATATCAAGTGCAGGGGACAACAAGTCTACGAAAGGGTGGGTATTCACCCTAGGAGGTACAACTGTATCTTGGGGATCAAAGAAACAGACTTGCATAACGCACTCGACTATGAAGTCTGAATTTATAACCCTGACTGCAATAGGCAGAGAGACTGAGTGGCTAAGAGATCTTCTATTAGAAATTTCTTTCTGTGTAAAGCCTATATCGGCTGTGTCACTATATTGTAATAGTGAAGCCACATTAGCTAGAGCCTATAGTGGCACATATGATGGAAAGTCTAGACATATTAGTCTTCAACATGATTATGTCAGACAATTGATTCGAGATGGAATCATAACTATTTTCTATGTGAAATCAAGCAATAACCTAACAGATCCTTTTATTAAACCTCTATTGAGAGAGGTAGTAAAGGCTACATTTAAAGGGATGGGGTTGAAACTCTTCAACTAAAGTTCGACCAGTGATGGTAATCCAACCTAAAGTCAAAAAATCTCTAATTTTAGGTTTAATGGGTAAAAACAAGTCACTGATATATGAAAAGTTTTCAGTACTAAATTATAAAACCTCATCCATAATAGATAAGTGTTAAGCGTTACGAAAGAGGGTTGAGTCTTAGAACTCTTAATGAAATCCAGTCTATAGGACAAGTGTCTTATAGTAACAAAGATACTGGAAGGATTTCACCTATATGAACGTAGAGATGGTGCCGTCTCTCATGAGAGTTAGAAATTTTCTCTCGGGATCGTTCACGAATTAGGATAAGCACATGACCATTAATTGTACTGAGCAAGATTGTGGGAATTCTAACAAACACATAGCGAATATGTGTATGGTTTCTCCGACTTTGTTATCTAGGAATAACTAGTTCAACGCTATGGCTACCAGTCATTTCGACAGCGTTTTGAGATAACTTATACTAAGGAAATATTAAAATCGAAAGATATCTTTCTTTATGCATATAAGCTAATTATTTTAGTAGAAATGTTTAACCGAGAAAATATATTTTATAAAAATCAAGTGGGGGATTGTTACAAAAAATGTTAATTTTATATAAAATATATATTTTAAAATAAAAATAATATAATATATAATATGTTTGAAAAACACCTTTTGCAGGTTTTTAAGAATAGTCCCACATGGGAAAGGGACGAGAAGAAAAAGTAGTTTAAATGAAAACAGTAGAGTATTATAATATTTACTTACCTATTGTAAGGACTATGGACCTTGCAAGTTCTAGTGCGTAGCACTGGAACACCCGCGCGCACGCTCACGCTCGGGGTCGAGCTCGGGCTCAGACTCGGGCACGAGCACGAGCATGGTACAAGGGTGTAGGCATGTGAGACAGTGTGGCTGTAGTGGCGCACTTTGCACTTTGCACGTGCACATCGTGTCGCAGAGGGTCAATCCCTTCGCGAACCGGAGCGAGACGTGTGCGAGTCGCGGTGCGATTAAATGGCTAAGGCAGATAGCTTGGTGAATGATAGACTAGAGGACTGAATGAGAGTCCTTCAGAATGTATAGAGGGCTGAAAAAAGAGTTGTTGCAGAAAATCTGTAACAGCTGTGCCATAAGTGCAGGGTCCAGCTGAAACTGCTCTATGGCTAGCCCAACAGCTAGAAAACGGCTAGCTGTTGTCTCACAACAGTCAGCATGCAATAGATTAATGGCCCATGCACAATAGTCAGAAAATGACTAGTTTTCTCCAACAGCCAGAAAACAGTCATGGGATTTATTTCCCTGGACCAGAACTCCCAGCCACCATAGCCTATAAAAGGAGGGTCTAGATGGGTTTTCAAACCATCTCACAACCCAATCCAACACTACCATATGAATTGAGACAGCTCACTACACCTCTCTCTATACTCCAGTAATTCAAGCAAGATAGCATTAGTTAAACCTTTGCAAGAAGAACAGACCAACGGTGTAGTGTAGAACGGTTCAATTGAACCAGTGGCTGAAGACTTGACCAGTGCAGTGGTCTAAATCATAATTTTCTTCTTTCTCTTTCTTCTGGGATTTTTTCTTTTATTGTATTTCTGCCAGACTGAGTGTAATAGAATTCCATTAGGTGGGCCTTCGTGTTTGCTGAACGCAGACCCACACCAGGATCGTTGTATCGTAGAAGCGATTTGCCTGTAACCTATCAGCATACTCAATTCACATGAGTATGGGCAAATAACGCTTTAAGGACAGCGTTTCAGACGTGCTTCAGCCTGTCCATATTTCTGATTTATTTGCAATTTTTGTTTCTACATTATACATAAATTATATCAATCTGTATAATTTTTAATAGCCAAACCGCGTCAAAAAATAAAAAGCGGTTCGGAAACAAATGGCAGCAGCGGTTCACGCTCAACCAATAATAAGGCCTGATACAATCTTCTACTGTGGAAGATTTGGGGGATATGGTCCATCTACGGCATGAGACCATTGTATCAGCGGCTTGGATCACTCAACCAATGGTCGCACTTGTCCCTCAGGCATTGTACGATGGTTATCTGAGTAAACTATGCAATGCTTGAGCCAGCAGCGTTAAGGACAGGTTGGACCACCGTTTGATATTACATGGCTCTAAAATCAAGCTGGTTGAGAGAAATTTTTTGATACTCTGGCAGAGTGTGATGGATGATATACCGGCACTTAGAAATAACTTTGAAATTGCAAATGTGGCATTATACAAATGGAACTGTTCAAATTATATGGATCCCAGTTTAGATGGATCAAACCAAAAATTACATATAGTTGGTTACCTCACCGTCAGATTGGTGGACATTTAGTGGACGGTTAAATGAAAAATATCCAATGATCTTATTTCAATAAACAAGTGCCCACGAATCAGAGGTTAGGATTCTTCTACCCATCTAATTTTTAGATGGTAACTTAGAGACACAAGTCTCCACAATTTAGTCGGTTTAATTTTAGTTAACACATGCCATGTATGCCATTTCTTAGTGTCGGCGTATCAAGCATCATATGCAGCCAGAGTATCAAATAACTCGCTCTAGTTAATGCATCAGAATATCAGATGGGTCAGGTCATCTTCATGGTAGGACTCCCTGATGGATGGTTCGGATGTCCCACACAGTCCGGTTGGCACGTGTGGGCGCGTGTGAGCTTAGCAAATCTTCTTTCTTACACCTATCATACGTGTAAGTCGGTTAAGCTATCCAAATCGTAGGTTTACGCTCTAGATGTGTCGCAATCCAATTATTGCAGAGAAATGATGTTTGAGCGGATTGGTGGTGGACAGGCGATGGATGGTTTAAATGTTAAAATGCAACCGTCCAAAGGCAACAAACAAGTTTCCATTAATCAGATATTCAAATCATTCCATCAAAACTGTCTCATGGTTATGACCTATTTACATTAGTACCCACAATTTTGCCACGTGTACAAGTTATGAGTGCATGCATATCAACCACTGGGCTCTACCAGAGTATCCTATCCTATAACTACTTTATTAAAGTTAAAGAGAGTACTCTGATACTCTGACTGATGTGATGGTAAATACGCAGGCACGATACATTTCAACTTTTCATACACGTCATTCAAATTAAAATGTATAAATCGTGCGGACGACCTCAGGTCATGATCGAAAATTTATACAAGCGATCGTATCAATAGCTGATTGGTGAGGTCTGATGGGCGGTTTAGATGAAAAATAGACAACGGTTCAGTTTCAACAAGCAAATGTCAATTGATCAGCGGTTAGGATTACTAGATCACTCCGAATCTGCAGTTAGATACAGTGGATCCTGTGATTTGGACAGTTTAATTCGAACTCACATGCATGACACGTGTAAAATTTATGAGTTCCAGCGTATGAACCATCACACTCGGCCAAGTACCAAATAGCGTACTTCCCCCGCCTGTTCCGAGCTCGGGACAGGCGGACGCTCTAAGGGCCACTGAGGGTCCACCTTGATGTTTTAATTTTATCCAAGCCGTTCATTCATTTTTCCATATCATTTTAGAACACTGAATAAAAAATAAGACAGATCCAACACTCAATTGGACTACACCACAGGAAGTAGCGGTGCTAAGGATACCCACCGTTGAAACCTTCTTAGAGTCCACTTCTATGGTCCCCAAGAAATTTTCAACGGTAGGAATCTAATCCCCACTTTGTGGTCGATTTAAGCCTTTGATATTCTCAATTTTTGTATTAGTAATTTAAAATGATATGGAAAAAAGGATGAACAGTGTGGATAATTCAAACGTCACGGTGGACCCTCAGTTTTCTAATCCCTCTTAGACAAGGTTTGTAATCCACGGTCAGAGGTCGGATTACTCCTAAAGTCATTTCAATAGTTGCAGGTGGAACATGCACTGTACGCTATTATTTTGTTAGGCATATGGCCAACTAATGATGATCAGCACTGTCCAAATATTGTCTATATAAATCAGCATCGTCCGAACATTGTCCAGTACTATCCAAACATTGTACATATTAATCAATGATTAAAAAACGTTGGTTGGTCACTCAAACATGATCTTGTGCTCGCGGTCCATTCGAGACTTGGAATGTCATTATTTTCAGGCAAAACATATATTTCAGCCGGCTTATCATAGCCATAGTGTCAAAAATTATATATTTTTATATATCTCACTGATTAGGGATATTAAAATTGATTTAGTAATTAAATTCAAACACCCCTAAAAATGCGATGCACACAAGTAGTTTTTAAATTAAAGTTGATTCACACTCCAGGGTGCCTAACACACTGGGAGGATTGCCAATCCAGGGATTTCCGAATCCAGGGGTTCCAAATCCACGCTCCCAAACAGGCCCGTAATCTTCTCGGCCGGGCCCACAGGACTCACGGCTCTGATGTCTCATTCATGTGCCAAGGGCACGTGCGGTATGTAGATGTGCACGTGGCATTAGCAAATCTCCACCGCGGAAAAGAAGGGGAAATGCCCCCGCGTAGAGGACGAGTATTGGATGGTGACCCCTACAGCGGCCAGCTAGCTGATGGAAAAGCTCCATGGCCCGCCCGTGATATATTTGTTTTATCCACCCCGTCCATCCATTTTTTCAGCTCATTGTATGGCGTGAGCCCAAAAATAAGGCAGATTCAAAGCTTAAGTGGACCACACCACATAAAACAGTGAGGATTGAACGGCCACCGTTGAAAACTTGCAAAATGGATGGACGGCTCGGATAAAACACATACATCGTGGTGGAGAACATGGAGCTTTTCCACCAACTAGCTGTCTGGTGCAGGGGTGACCAGCCAATCTAGGTCCCCACATACAAGGCCGTACGTTACATTCGCCTACAAAGGTCTCTTTCCTGTCGACGTTCACTTGTGTATAATATCCGAAATCGGATCCCACCGAAGGTAGTTCGGTGGGAAGAAAACCAACATGGTACATTCATCAGGTGGTTTAGACCGTTGAAATCAATGGACAGCCGATGGTTTGACTTAATGCATGTGTGTGGACCACCTGATGATTTGATTGTTCCAATTTTCACTCCAGATGATGGGATCTTCCTTTTCACGGTTCAGATTTTCTAGCAAAGTGGCACATCAGTGGAAAACAGAAACATGCCATGTGAATCACCACCGCAAGGGAGTTAGTCGATACTTTGGCAGAGCATGGTGCTTAATACTCAGGCACCCAGAAATAGGCATACATAGTATTAGGGGTGCACACGGTTCGGTTTGGTCCGGTTTTGGGGTGAAATCGGAATCGAACCGTTCCTAATGGTTCTAGGAAATTTGGAACCGGAACCGAACCGTTGGCACCCTAGAACCGAACTGGAACCGAACCGTTAAAACCAGTTCGGTTCCGGATCGGTTCCACAGTTCTTGGCTTTTTATAATCCAGTCTAATTACAAGCCCATGTCCATCCATGTTGTGGTCCATTTGATGAATGGTTTAGATGTTGTATAAAGTGTTCAAAAATATATTTACGAAAATAATTATTCTAGAGAAAATAATTATAAGGTATGCAAAAATACATCGGTTCGGTTCTACGGATCGGATCCACGGTTTGGTTCTACGGATCAGTTTACGGTTTGGTTCGGTTCTACATACCCCCAAACCGAGAACCGAACCGATGTCACCGGTTCTTTGATTTTTGGAACCGGAATCGGAACCGGTGCACTCTAGAACCGGACCAAACCGGACCGTTTGGTCGGTTCTGGTCCGGTTCTATGGTTCTACAGGTTAAATGTGCACCCCTACGTAGTATGCATCTATCTTGGAGCTTGGGTACGGGATGACTCGATTAGGCTGACTTGAGTCGACTCATCTGACTCATTTAAACCTGACTCGAACCAACCTTAAAGGATGAATTGATGTAAAAGGAACGGGTGAATTGATATGAAGAGAGTAGATTTCGCCCAATTCAAACTCAAGACCGACTTACTCCCAAATTACCTAAGGGCGTGTTTGGATGGGCCCATCCCATGGGATTAGATTGTATTAGGGTGGATGACAGGTAATGATGGCTGTGTCAGTGGATTGCTGGCAATCCGATGGGATTGCTATATCCAGGGAATCTACCACCGATTATGTTTGGCCCGCTTGGCCAATCCCGGGATTACGCCCAGCCAATCCCTTCGAATTCGTCCACCCAAACTTGTCCCAGGCAAAATAGATGGGATTAGGAGTGATTGGGTGGATTTCAAGGTAATGATGGTGATGTCAGTGGATTGCTGGCAATCCCATGGGATTGCTCCAATATAGGCAAAAGTTCAACATGCTTGTTTGGCATGCCCGACCAATCTCAGGATTGCTCCCTCCAATCCCTTTCAATACAATCTAATCTCATCCAGTCTGCTCGGCCAAACAGGCCCTAAGGGCGTTTTTAGCCGGACCAATTCCATGGGATTAGGTGGGATGAAATGGATTTTAAGGTAATGATGGTGGTGTCAGTGTTTGTCCCTTGATTCCATGGGTTTAGGATAGCCCATGGGATATACAGTAGCCTGTTTGGACCGTCCCAAATGGATGGGTTTGCATCTACACTCTTTTTGTGGTGTGCCCCACTCACTGTTTTATATTTGCCTTAAAACAGGTTTATGGCTAAATGTAGGCTGGTGAAAATGATGGACGGAGTGGATATCTTATTGATATCTTGGTGGGCCCCACATAGAGGTGAAAATTCACATCCTGGGATTGGCAGAATCCATGTTAGCTACGGGCGGTGTTTACAAGGGCGAGGTACATCCCGCTATCCCAAACTGGGGATGGGATGAGATGGCGCAGGACAACCCTCCTAATCCCATCTAATACCATATCCAGCGCCCAACCAAACACGTCCTAAGTAACTCAACTCAATTCGATCCTAAACTTGACTTAGGTGTATATATATATATACACACACACACGGGAACGCTCACCTGCAAACCAGTTCGTACGTACTACATACGAACTTTTTTGAGAACCTATCATACGTGATGTGGATCCAATATCTGAACCGTTCATGTGAAGCAGCACCTCGTGAAACCCCCCAGGACCAAGTTTTACTTTGATCTAAAACTTTGATGGGCCATAAAAAATGAAAACATTTTCCTCCCTTGATTTGCATTTCTCTTTGCTATAGCCCACTAGAATTTTAGATCAAGGTGAAAATTTGCCACAGGAGGTTTCATGAGATTCCGCATCACATGGACCGTTCAAATTAGACACCCATGACACATGTGCACATGCGTAGGTGCGCAGGGGAGCATGACTCTCTCTCTCTCTCTCTCTCTCTCTCTCTCTCTCTCTCTCTCTCTCTCTCTCTCTATATATATATATATATATATATATATATATATATAACTTAAATTTTAATTATCTCTAACTCTATTCGTCGCATCTGACCTTGACCGATCCTAAACTATTCCTCCCTCCCTTATCTTCCTCTTTCAATCCTGGCAACTTCCCCGACCACCACCACCCTCCTCTTCTCTCTCTCTTGCCCACTCCTTCCCTCAATCTAACTTGGTGCTTCTGACCGTGTCATACTCAGTCCGAATGAGTCCATGCCAGACCAAGACTCAGATATAGTCAGACATGCTGGACTCGGTACTGAGTTGGATCAAGTTTGGGTCCTATTTTCAAAATCAGATCAAATCGGGCCAACCGTAAATAGGTCCGACTTGACTCGATGCCCGGCTCTAATCTGGCCAAAGGGTGGCCTTCCATTGTACATATCAGATAGGTTTTAAACCCAAAATCAGATCGTATGAACAATCTTAACCTATGATTTGTTTGACATGTTTGATCAACCAGGACCGTTGAATTGGCTAGGTAAAAATGCCAGTGTATTTATTTCTTCGTGATCTAAGTAAATTGGGGCCGACAATCTGGACCGTTTACTTTGAGTTATTGTACGCAACGTGTAGAATTACTTAGTGCCGCTGATCAACCACCACACCCGTGTAAAAAAACCTACTTTCCAACAACCCCACCAGGAGTCTGTTTTGCCTTTCTCGCGACTCCGGATCTTCATACGAGTCTCCCCATTGGGGCCCACATGCTGGATGCTCTGACGATTTGAACCGTCAATCTTCTCTTGGTACTATGATAGATAAGTTAGCTTCCAATAATCACAATTCAATAGCAATTCTGACCTTCGATTTCTAAAGTTGAATGTGGACCGTTGGGATTCTTCCTTTTAGTGTACGTTTACTACGATGGATAGTATCGCATAGAATGGACGGTTCCGATCATCAGATCATCTCAACAAGTCGGCCCCAATGTGGCGACATACGCTGAGGTTTTGAGTCACGACTGACGCAAAACGAACTACACACGAACACGCTCTCAAAACAAGACATGGCGGTGGCGGCAAGTTCCAATGCGGTCTAACCGACGGTCTGCCTTGTTGAGCCGTATCATAGGTGAAAACTTTGATACTCTGGCTTTGTGTGATGTTGATAAAACGACACTATAAAATATGTACGTGGCATACAAATAACTCAAATCAAACCGTCTGAATTATCAAACCACCGTACTCACATATATAAATATAAACATTACACTAATTTTATTGGCTATCTAGTCTATTTGGGGACATCTAATGGACGGTGAATGGAAACTGGCCAACAGTACTAACTCATTAAACAAGATTCCTCGAATCAATTTTTAGGGCCAGTTTGGCATCTCTACTCTAATTTAATAAAAGTTATTTCAATAAAAAAAAATTTATTCTAACTCTTGTTTTAAATAAACTTGGTCATTATTATTACTATTTTTTTTTTTTTAAAGTTCAAAAGAATCGCTTATTTAAAATAAGCAGTAAGAGTGGTTGACATTATTTTTAAATATTAGGAAAACTCTATTATAAGAATAATATATTAGTTTTTTTAGATTAACCATGCTCCAAATGACAAAAGCATTGATGGTTACAATCTTTATATTTTAAGACATTTGGGCCATTTATTATATTATACATTATATGTTGATCAACTATCATATATAGTCCATCTTTGACATGGCCTGTCCATTGTATAAGCCAAACTTTTAAAGTGGGCCATCCATCATACAAGGCCTGTCTTGGATGTGGACTATTCATAATTAGGGGCCGACCTTGATGTAAGTCATCTATCATATTGGGCATGCCATTAATGCTAATAGTTCTCGAGTGAGCTATGTGATTTTTTTAGTTTTTTTTTTTTTTTTGGGGGGGGGGAGAGTGTGTGTGTGTGTGTGTTACAGTGGTAGACCGAGTGAAAGATACCTCGTTTCGACGCTAAGGTCTTGGTATCGATTCCCTAGTGGGGGTGACTAACAGTGAAATGTGAACTCACATGTTGTACTAACAAGCTATATATATATATATATATAGAGAGAGAGAGAGAGAGAGAGAGAGAGAGAGAGAGAGAGAGAGAGAGTTCAAAGGGTATTTTTGTCTTTAAAATAGTGCTTCATATCATTGAGTCAGGCTCGATTTAGAAAATGTGAGTCATTTAAGTAAATGGCTCAGGTCAGATTTGGTTAGTCAAGCAAATACATCCATATAATAACTTAAAAATGGTTTGGCTGGATAATCTGACCTGCCCATGTTCAAAAACTGAGCTGGACTGTGGACTTTAGCCCGACATTCCATTCTTAGATGTGGGGGTGGCCATGCCATCTTGCATCCTGTCATATAAGCTTGACCCAATTACATTTAAATGGTTTGATTGGCGTAGGCTTGGGGTTGAATAATTTCAAGTAGAAGGTTTGGAAATATTAAGGGCATAGAGAGTTGTAGGTACACTTGGCATTTTTTATTTTTCATTATTAGTTGTATCTAAAAACAAGTTGTCGATGGATCTCTTTAAATTTTGCTAAAGAGAATGTTGTATTGATGTAGAGTGGGTCACGGACACTTTCATGGCCAAGATGGATCAGAAAAGGCCCGATTAACGACAGAAGTAGTTTGGACCGTCAGAACTTAAAATAGACGTATCTAGCAAATTGGAAAGAGCTATCAGATGTACCAGTTATGATTTTGGAGTAGGACGAGCTAATTTAGTCACCCAACCCTGCTATGCTGGGTTATGCACACCAAATTTGCGAAATACCATCAAATCTATGGTCAAATTACCGTTTGAATTTCGTTTCTACTATTTATAATAAGTTTTAGGTTGAGTATAACTCTTCATCCATTGGGCTTTAGAAGTTGCACCCAACATGAAAAGTGCTTAGAATAGTTAGGGGAACATCATGGTTCGACCAAATAGGACACTATTTTTGACCGAAAACCATGTGCACTAGTAGGAATCATGACAGTTCATAAATAGTAAGTTTACTATTTATGTTAAAGTTGCGATTTCTAAGAGTTTTAGCTATAGCATGATTCTGAAACTTCTCCCTAGGGTCCATAACTTTATTTAAGGAGTTGTAAATTTACTTTTCATCATCAATAAAATTATTTCAAATATTTTAGAATTATTTCTTTTTTTATTTCCCTTATGGATTCGAGGTTTCTTTGTGAGAAGTCCATAGAAGTCTTGTGGATTCGGAACAGTTATTCCCCATAGAAGATGGTGCTCGACCTCACGTTCTTCCCTGCATCATGTATGAACTATGAATTGTTTTCATTATTAAATGAAATGATGATGAAAGATGGTTGTGATAATGGAACCCTCCTATTGGCAATGTGCCGAGCTGTCCACCCCTATAGGAATTATGGTAATTAATATTTATTTTTATATTTATTAATAGAATTTTTAATTAATTTAATGTTTATATTAAGTTGTTATTAGACTTTTGTAGCCTGATAATTGATTTAACTTAAGAATCGATTCAAATGTTCATCTAAATGAGTTTCGCCCAATGACAATTTTTGTGATTCAAAATTTTAAAAGGATTTTATACTCCAAGCTCTTTTTAGCAAGAATAGATACCATTTCACCTGTAAGTGATTCACATGTTGCCAGATACAAATACATAATTTAAAAAAAAAAAAAAAAAACTACTTATTTATAATTGTGAATGCCACCCACAACGCACAAGACCCACTCACTTCCTTGGCGCTTTTTTACTTACTTTGGTTGGTATAATTTGGGATGTAGTACTGATTCATATATGGCAATGCATTTAACTTGCAGTTGTTACTAACCAAATGAAATTTTAGAATTTATTGTTGGTTAGAAACTGTAGAATTACTTGAGGGTCAGGGAATCATAAAGTTCTTTGAATCAAGTGACTCTAGTGGTTGGTCTGCAATCATAGATTCTAATTAAGAGCCTTAGTTACAAAAAAAATAAAAATAAAGAGGTTGGGCACCCTCTTTTACCTACACTTACATATGGTTCTACTTTATACGATTTATCAATTTTTAGGTGATTTAGTGGAGCTTTAGCACTATCACATCTAACCTTATATCGTAGGACTAACGATCATGGGTAGGAAAAAAGAAAAAAGAAAAAAGAGTGTAAATAGAAGGGAAGGATTGCAGAAATAAATAAAGAGAAAGTGGGTGTTGCTGATATTCTTGGAATATGTGGTGTTGAATGCATATTGATTTGAAATATGAGAAGAAAAATGAGAGACCATACACCCTTCTTACAAAAATGGGTAGCTTTATTGATATCTCTGATTCCAACTCTACTCTTGACTTCTAACGCCTTCTTTGATAATTGACTCTTGAGTTGAGCAAAATGTTATCACGGTTGAGAATATGTGAATACTCTGGAACCTCAGGTAGGTGCTACACATACACTCTGCACACCTCAAAATCCTCTCTGACGTGTTATTCTCCCTTACAGCCTCTCCTTGCTGTTTGTTTTTCGTCCCTGAAATGCTTGTTGTGCTGCTGTTTATATACACGAGACTAGCAATCATTGAAGGATTGTTTGTAACGTTATAAGCTGCCCTTGTAGGTTTTGTCAGGATAGAACGTCAGAGTGCGGGGCTTATAAGTGCATAGCTTCAAATTTTAGGCTGTCATTCAATGACTGCCTGTCAATTTTTATCATTTTTTTAACCCTAGTTGCTACATGAATAATTTCAATATTTAGATTGTGAATGACCATGTGTAAGTTTTTATCAAATAATTTCATGATTGTAGGGATTGTAGGGGTTGAGATCTGCAACATCTTACTCATTTTTGAATCAATCGAATTCAGTAGTTCTCCGAAAGGTGCCCAACATTCTTCAACTGGATTGGTTCGAATTTTTTCACTGTTGGTGCCTGGAAAATGTGGCCTGATCGAGATTGTATGCAGTGAAGTTTTCAGCTATTCTGGATGATTGACCGTTATCTAATTTCATCAAGCTTCACTCTTACCAATTCGGTCAATTAGCCACTTCTAGATCGGGCTAATGACTCTTTCTATCCAATCCATCTGGTTTTTTAAGGCCTTCTGAATCGATCAAACGGTTTTATTAGAGTGTTGCATGTTTCAAATCTCGGAAAAATCAAGACAATTTTTTATGAAAATTGGATTGGTCGAGCCATATCGATTTAGTCCATTAGTTGTTTTCATAACCGGTCAAAAACTTATACCGCATGACTGACATGGTTTGAAAATGGGTTTTATCAAAGCCTGGCAGAGTGAATGTCAGTTACACTTAAAAAAACAAAGTCATAGGAATTCAAATGACCCCCGACCGTAAAATGTTAATGAAATCTATAGCACGCATGCAATTTCTAGTTGCCTGAGTATCAGCCATTACACCATGTCAGACTATCAGGTTTTCCTCTGCCAAAAAGTCTTAAAAGGACAGTCCACCTTCTACCTTCTCTGGTGGAGCGAAACAATCCAACGCGGTAAAGAGACCACCTTCCTTCTCTGGTGGAACGATACAATCCAACGCGGTAGAGAGAGAGAGAAAGAGAGGGAGAGAGAGGGAGAGATACAAACGAGAATAGGAGAGAGAGAGAGAGGGAGAGAGAGAGAGAGAGACTTGTATGCAAATTACAATAGGACAGAGAGAGATGTCGTGCTCTTCGTCATCAGAAGAAGAAGATGAAGGAATCGACGATTACAGGAAGGGTGGATACCATGCTGTGAGACCTGGGGATCCGTTCGCAGGTGGTCGATACATCGTGCAGAGGAAGCTAGGGTGGGGCCAGTTCTCTACCGTTTGGCTGGCCTTCGATACCAAATTCTCTGTAATTTTCCTTCAATTCTATTTCTTCGATGCTTTTTTCTATATGTTTTGATCGATTTTCTCATCTGGGTTTTCTTTGATTTGTCTTGTTGTTGTTGCTTTCTATGAAAGATCTCATCTTTTGCTTTGATTTCTGCTTTTTTGTACTCTTTTTTTTTTTTTCCAATTTTCATTTCTTGGTTGAAATTGATCTGAATTCTTACTTTTATAGAAAAGAAACTCATTTTCTAGATTTCTGTTTCTGAAGTCAATTCGGTCTTCTGGGCTTTCTTTATATTGCTGTGATCTGCTAGAATCTCTAGATATTTCTATGAAAATATGTCAAGATTGGTTCGAATTCTTTCTTACCAATATGGAAACAAATCTCCTTATTTATTTATTTATTTATAATCTCCGGATAGATTTTTCCCCTTTTCTTTACGTTCGTCTGCTGTGGTTTGGATGAATATCTAGATTTCTGTATAACAGTGGCTAATATTGACTTGAATTCTCACATCCTTCTGCAAGGTTTCATCTTTTGTTGATTTGCCATTGCTCACATTCAGTTGTCTTGTAGGTTTCTTTCTTAAGCTGTGACTTGGCTGAATTTCCAGATTATCTCGGGAAGTGACTGTGATTGATTTGAGTTCTGATGTCATACCCGAAAATATCATCTCTCTTTTTATTGATTTTCTCTTTCTGAAATTAGTCTCTTCCTCTGGGTTTCTTCCTTTGACTGTGGTCTAGCTGAATTTCTGCCCGATCTTGACAGTTCCCATATGCCCGATTTGTTTTTCCCTTCTTTTAAACTTTTCTAAGATTTTCTGGATTCACCCTTTTCTTTATGATTTTTTTTCCCTTCCAAGATCTATTGGAATTCACCCTATTCTATTGAAAAATCTATCATTTTGTTCATTTTATCTTTATGCCATCACTTCTCTCATTCTTCTTCTTTGTCACTTAGAATGTTTGAAAATACCTATTGCCTCCATTATTTTCATATTTTTTTCTATGTTTATTCTGACCACTTGTTTCATTGCAAACCTCTTCCATCATTTTGTTTGCAGAGTTTTGTAGCTCTTAAAATCCAGAGAAGTGCAGCGGATTTCGCTGAAGCTGCCCTCCATGAGATAGAACTTCTCACAGCAATCGCCAAAGGCGACCCCTCGAATTCCAAATGCATCATTCGATTGCTTGACCACTTCAAGCATGTCGGCCCCAATGGGCATCATGTTTGCCTGGTCTTTGAATTCCTCGGTGACAGCTTACTCCATCTAATCAGGTATAATCGTTACAAAGGCATTGAATTGAATAAAGTTAAGGAGATATGCAGTTGCATCTTGTTGGCCCTTGATTATCTTCATAGAGAGCTCGGTGTAATTCACTTGGATCTGAAACCAGAAAACATTCTTCTTGTTTCGACCATCAATCCTTCAAAGGACCCTATTCGTTCCGGGGCTTCCCCTATCCTCGGGAGACCCGAGGGAAATTCCAAGGGTGGAGTTGTGGCAAATTTCGATGAGAAGAAGCTAAAGCAAAAGGCAAGGAGAGCAGTGGCGAAGATCTCAAGGGGAAGAGGATCAACAGAGGAGATTTCACAGAAGGGAAGGAGCTTAGAAGGGATTGATCTGAGGTGCAAGGTTGTAGATTTTGGGAATGCTTGTTGGGTTGGTAAGCAATTTATGGATGGTATTCAGACAAGGCAGTATAGAGCACCTGAGGTTATTCTTGGGGCCGGTTACTCCTTTTCTGTTGACATGTGGTCTTTAGCTTGCATCGCATTTGAGCTTGCTACTGGTGAAATGATGTTTGCTCCGAAGAATGGTGAGGGATTTGACGAAGATGAGGTAGGATTGACCCCCTTTTCGCTTTCTTGTGATTACTGGTGCATTAGAATTTCTTGGAAAAATAAAATCTTTGGCCTTTCTTTTCTGTAAGTTTGATGAAAGTGCTATGATTAGTAGTCAGTTGAGCAGCTGTGTGATTCCATGAAGATTAAAGATTTAGGGTGCATTAAGTACCATTTAGTAAATCGTATCAACCCTATAGCTTGTAGGATTGGCAAATGTGTTGGTCAATGCAGACATATCAACTTATTGGCCAGCTCATGGATGGGCTAACCATCAAAATTACAAAATTGTTGTTTCAAATCATTCAATCCGTAGACTTTCTTCTTGACCGTTGCTCCAAACCTTTCTTAGCCGTCCAAATTTGGCATTGATAATTGGATACTTGAGAGCTAACAGTGCAAATTTGGGTTATGGC
Source organism: Magnolia sinica (assembly GCF_029962835.1). Classification (NCBI taxonomy): domain Eukaryota; kingdom Viridiplantae; phylum Streptophyta; class Magnoliopsida; order Magnoliales; family Magnoliaceae; genus Magnolia; species Magnolia sinica. Next base: position 39,704,413 of record NC_080574.1, read on the forward strand.
TCATCCAAGAGGTAGTCTGCTAATTGAACGGTTCAGACCATTGCGGTGGTGCAAAAAATAAGGATTGGTAGGGTTGATACCATTTCCAAATTGGTACTCAATGCATATAACTCAATCGTTTGTGGTAAGATAATAAATGTCTCCACTGAAATGAACTTTCTTCCTTGAATGAGTAAAAGAACCATGATTCTCTCTTTAAATGCTGCCAGAAAATGCTTTGCTAAGTCTTAACTTCTATGAATTTGGAAATGGCCACAATAATGATATGGGAAAATGGTGAAATGTCTTGGACGAGTTGGATTTCTTAATGGACGGATTTTTATTTTTATTTTTGCCAGGTCAAGGACAGAATGATGCCAAAAAGGGTAATAACTAAGACATTTCAACCATAAAATGATGACGAAAAATAATTTGATTAGTAAGATATGACCTCTGATTACGAGTCATATGTCCATTAGATGATTTGATAATTACTTTTTGCAAAGCCCCATAGAAAAAAAAAAGGCCTTTTCCTTAAACTGGTTGCTTCATTATTATCACTGTTCTATATCTGGTAAGTTGACTATCTTGTGATTAATTCAAATGAAGTAATCTTCTTCTTCTTCTTCTTCTTTTGTTGTTGCTTGGTTTTTTCTGACACCATGATTTTTTATTTTTATTTTTCCTTTTTGAAAGGTATGATACCATGATGAAATTAATATGATATATTGATAATCTATCCTTAGTTGCTAAAGGAACTCTGGGTTTTCTTTACATTGAATTTTTGCAAAATGATGAAACTTCCAGACATATTGATCATCAGTATCTGAAATGGCTGCAAGGGATTTTTTATTTTATTTTCCAGAGAGCATTCTTCATGGATTGATGATGAAGTTTGTTCACATATGCTTTGAAGTGGCCCAATGATGCATATTAATTTCAATCAAATTGGCATATTGTGATCATATTGTTGTATCTCGTGGGTCGCCATTTCAGCGAATTGAATTCTTTACTTCTCAACTGAATATACACCAATGAGGTGGAAACCTCTTGAACAGCTTAAACAGTATAAACTTATCACTCCTTAGTCCTTGCTAATATCATAATGGACAACTCTTAAGCATGTTGAGTTAGAAACTTCAAGCACTGTGAAAACCAATGCTAATGATATTTTAGCAATTGGGTTATGCAGAAATAGCCAATCACACAAAACACACTTTTATTCTTAGTTTCCAGTTCCGGAACAAGCTTGGATGCTTGTGTTTTCATCTGATGTGTCTCCTTTTTATCTTTTTCAAACTTTCCCTACAACTGACATGGCTTGGTTTTAGGATCACCTGGCTCTGATGATGGAACTCCTTGGAAAGATGCCTCGAAAGGTGAAGTGTTTTTTTTTTTTTTTTAAATAATAATAATTTCCAACTGTCCTATAATTTTCTCATACCAATTTCCTCTCGTGTGCCAGATTGCAACCGGGGGATCTAGATCGAAGGACTTGTTTGACAGACACGGTGATCTGAAACGAATCAGAAGGTTAAAATTCTGGCCACTAGATAGGCTTCTAGTCGAGAAGTACAAATTCTCCGACTCTGATGCACGTGAATTCTCTGAGTTTTTGTGCCCACTTCTCGATTTTTCCCCAGAGAAGCGACCAACAGCGGCGCATTGCCTGCAACATCCATGGCTTAAGAACAGAACTCCAAGGCCAAACTGTGGAAAGGAAGAGTTGGGTGTGGAAGAGTTGGTGGTTGGGATGAGAACGGTGAAGGTTAAGGTGGCCAAGTGAAGGGTTGATTGGATGTATTGTCATCTGCCACCCTTTATGAATCCTGTCCATTTGGGTTGTGCTCATGATGTGTTTTAGGTTGTGTTTGGATGCTCAATCAAATTGAATTGCAAAATCACCCAAATGGAGCTAGCTCCATTCTGTTTGTCTAACCAGCACATAGCAATTCATATTGCTTCAACTCCAACTTCAATCACATACTATTGCAATTAGGGGTTGTTCATTATTATGCCCCACCTTCATGTTAGTCATTCCCTCTATACTAGATTGAATATTGCAATTCAATCTAACTGTACATCCAAACACACCCTAAGACTAAATTTTCAGTAAGATTCATTGTGATTGATTGACAGTTTAGCATCATCCATATTTTTATCAGGAAGTGTCTGGAGTGTAAGAGATAAATCACAGAAAGACATGCCTCCAGCCCCATTGGTGGACTTTCGACCAACCGGCATACACGAGAAACACACGTATTAAAATACAATATAGGACTGAAGATGGTGTGAGTATCAGGTTTGAGTGTGAAGGGGAGACAGTAAAGAAGCCCCCGCAACATGCTTTTGTTGATTTTAGCATCCATAAACCATGTATATTGTCATTTAGAAGGCAATGTCTGCTCCTTTCTGGATACCCTTGTGGAGACTTAAAAGGAGCTCTCAGTCATAAAGGTTATGTTAGTGCTTGTGCTTTTTCAGTCTTTTGGAGGATAATCCATGTGGGATGGTGGGAAGCTTTTGCTCTCTCTCTCTCTCTCTGCACAAGCCTTGGGGGTTTTGCAGGTGTGCATGATTAGAAAATGCTGAGACAATTCCTTCCTGGGGAGATTGCTTAGGTAATTCCTGGTGCACATGCCGATGTGGCACGTGTCCAGGATCCAGGCACTCATCTGGAAGAGTCGAAAATGAACATGCTCTGTTCCAAAATTCAAGTTCTGCTTAGTCAAGAGTGGACCACACGTATTTGTTGAAAAGAGACTGTTGGCCATCATTTTCCTCACCATCTATCGTTCTCAGGCACATGACACCCATCATAAGTGGAACAACCTGAATTTTTTGGACCAGGGCACGCCAATGGCAAGACCCACCAGAGGATTGGATTGGATTGGATCTCTCATATGCATGCACGTGTCAAGCGATCATGTCATTAATCTCCCCTCGTGCCAGTCATCCTAGCACTTCTTATATGATTGAGGTGTGTGCATTTTGGTTCTATGGCTGTGTTGTGCAAGTCATGATCAGAGAGATGCATGATTTGGGAGGGGTTTCCTTTCAGGCGACGACTCAATCAATCCACACCACCCCCTCTCTCTCTCTCTCTCTCTCTCTCTCTCTCTCTCTCTCTCTGTGGGCACATGAGAATGTTCATGTATTTCTGAAAATTACTTCAATGGCAGAACTTTAGAAGTATCTAATATTTTTGTTCATTGGATTTTTTTTATGTGGGCTGGTGGTATGGAGTTCCATCTCTAAAACCTTTGAATCTTCAGGTTGCTGCTACAGCCCAAAATACTATGAGTTTAATAATAAGCGAAAGTGACAGACTAAAATGGCATTTTCAAACATGAAATGTCATGTAGCTCTCTTTTCTATTACTAATACATGACACTCTTTTCACTTAAGCATTACCTTTGAAACACGCTCCCAACCTTTTCTTATTAAAGTTTGATTGGTTGTAATCAGGATCATGTCATTCTTATGAGGTTTGTTAATTCTGCATGTGGACACGTGTAAATATGAAACGCATGTGAGATCTGAGCCTTTCACATTGTTGGAAATACTACTTGGATCCTTGGACTAAAAAATAGGCACTCTCTTCAAGTGGGCCGCAACGTACACAGTAAATTGAGGCTGCAAATTTCTTTTCTAGTATTTCACTTGTTTTAATGTGATCTCCACCTTATTTATGAAACCAGACCATCCCACACGTAATGGAAGCTACGTGTACTTTGAATGTAGTCGGTTTTAGTGATTTCTTTCAGATTGTCCATTAGTTTTTCAAAATGTGCAGCCTACCTAATGAGTTGACAACCTCCATCCCACATGGCTGGTTGATGTGAGCTAGCCTAGCCATTTTTGTGTTTTGGCTCCCGATTCGGTCCTGTGGTGCTTTGGATTCTTGAATGATCCTTCAGGTTCCAGCCGTCTGCTTGCAAGGCCAACCCACCCATCAATCAGATAGGACTGCTGGATTAATCAGAAATTTTCATCATGGCCCATTGACAGTGACAAAAGAAATGAACTTTCCTCAAATAGTAAGTTGCTCAGCTTCTTGTACTAAATTCCTTTATAGGAGTCAAGTTTTAATGGTTTTAGACAATTGCAACGGATGTTCAATGATGGGCCACCATGGCAGGATTTTCACCTTCAAGGTTGCAGTATAATAAGCTGTTATAATTGTGGGATTAAATATTTGAAATATTATCATTGGCTAGGATTTTTAATAGAGTAAAGGTGGGGCCCAATGCCATTACAAGGCTAGAGAGAGAGAATCGAAGAAGAAGAAAGCAGCCACCTCTGCAGTCCATGTGCAGAGAACGTGTGTGAATGTTAGGTTTGCTAGTTCCCCGCATGTGGAGCCCTGACCAAACACAGAGGCCAACAATATGTAATACATGCAATATCAGAACTTTCCATCAGACAGGCTACGTTGCTTAGCTCTTCTGGCCTAAAAATCAGGCCACTTCACACCTGGGTGTCGTGGGCTACAGCATGCAAAACAAATAGACAGAAAAAAGTTGTTTCAACCATCAGTTTACTTTGTGCATTGTGGCCCTGCGTGAGTGCAACAGACTGATTTTTGAAGCAGAAGATCCAAGCACTATTTCCAACCAGATGGAAAGCTCACATCTTTCATACATGTTCCATGTTAGCACTTGTGCCTGAGTGTGGAATTAGCAAGGCTCATATACAACTAATAGAAGTACAAGTTTGAGCCAAACACATCTATGGAGTCATCACATTTGTGGTTCTCTCACCATTGAATATTTCATGGGTAGCAACAGATTGATTGGAACACAAAAGAAAAAGGAAAAAAGGGGTCTGTCCATCAAAATATCCAACCGGTAGAAATTAGTTAGAAAAACCGTTTTTGGTAGGACTGTTAAGAGTTGGATCTCTTAAATTGAATGGCACTGGAACCACAAATGAAGTTATTACATAGTTGTGTTTTACACTGTAACAGACCATACATTCACCCATCTAAAACAGCTTTACGAGGACATGGATAGGAAGATCATACAAGTGGGCCCCTATTTCAGTGATCCAGACCGACAATGTGATGGATGACACTTTCGACAGAACATATTCCAAAATCTTCCAAATTGAACGATCCTACTTGTCTAGTCTTCCACTTTTGTACTTTTTAAATTTTCAAAAAGCTCCTATGAGGATGGGAACCCGCATCAGCCACTTGGTTAGTCGAAAAATAAAAATATTAATTTTTTCATAGCAACTGTTGCCAAATTTTACCTATTCAATGCAAGTCTCTTTTCTACTCTGGTTGTCCATGTACATAGTTCTCACAGAAGTATCAACCACATGTTTCTGCCCAGATTATTTTATAACTGCTTTAAAAAGTCAGAAGCTCTTGGTAAGATAGTAAGTAAATGAATGCATTAAACAATTATATAAAATCATGAACTTGCACTCGCATGATTTAATTATAGAAAACACATTGTAATGGTGCAAACAAATGCATTTTGTCTTTGAGCATGTTTCGTGGGCATAAAGGCTCTATATCAGCTTTATATGGGAAGGAGAAATTACTTGGAACCATCTCCACCCTTTGGATAAGACAACCTAAATATGGCAATTATCGGTTGTCCTTTACCTACTTGAGTTTTTTTCTTCATTTTTCACCTAAATAAAATTATCTATGAAATTTCCATTAGTCTAACCATTAGGATCACATACTGCGGCATATGGCCCCACCAACGGCTCTTAGTTTATGGGCATGTGCATCATTTCAGCTGTAGATATAGTTTGTAGTATTACATTGAATTTCAGTGTATGGTATGCACCAGTAACAATTTCATGAAAAGCAACTGAAATCAGTCAAACAAAGAGCATGAGAGAAATAAACACTTTGAGATATGGAGAGAATATGTACAACCATACTAAAAGGTCTTAATGTCAGAAAATGGTTAGTCCTGATTTCTTTTTACACAAAAGTGACAATTTATTGATAGAGAACACACCTTACTATGCACATTGAAGGAAATGGACATTTCGTGCAAAGAACTAAAACATGCCAAGAGCAATGATTATAGCCATTCATATCCAGAAGGAAGCTGCCCTACTTCAGTGCATGAAATCATACCACTTGCAGTTGCTTGAGGATTAAAGCCAATGTTGTAAGTGTAATCAGCCTTGTATTCTTTATCATACAGGAAGCTTACAAGAAGAAGACTAGGACCTCTGGCTTACAGCTCATGTTATCTGCCAATGAGTTTTCTATGTCATAGGTTGAAGCTGCCATGCCAATTGAATGGAAAATATGTAAGCCCTGGAAACCAGAAGTATATAACTTTGAAAGCATTAGAGATGAAGAATGCATATGAACGTATAAGATTGAAGAAATGGGTTATCTTGTGGCCTCTCGTGTTTAGAATAATTCAGAACTCTCCACACTGATGCAGTTGACTATGAACTGTCCACTGTAAACAAATAAGATGATCCGGTGCACGGTGAGCACACTAAATATTTGGTGCTCATGCTAACATGGGAAGCCACGAAGCCCACCAACTGCTTTAGACTAGAACTTGCTCAGGTGGACCTGATAACTTCCCCTGGCAACACATGAGGCCCTGCACCTCACCAGCATCTGATCACTATCAGTTGGTGGTAGTGAGTGCATGCACCAATTATTCAGGCAGTGTGTTATACATAGATCACAGTTGTAAATATCTTGTGTACTAAAGTCTTAAAATATTCGTGTCATGTAACTGTAGGATGCAAAACCAAGTTCACAATTCATGGCCTAAATCCATTACCCTAGGCTTAGGAAGCATGAAAATCCATTTTAAGTTTACAAGGATTAGTTTCCTCTAACAGTAACACTACATCCAACCATGATTTCTTTCATACATTCCTGAGAAGCAAATATTACCTCTAAAACGCATAAGAGCATGATGGCGAATATACCTCCAAAAAAAAAAGAAGAAACAAACAAGAAAAAGCAAGAAAGAAAGAAGAGGTACTCTTCTGCCATCATACCCATACCCTTATGCCAGCTATTTGGGGTCAGATTTGCAAATCCTGTTTTTGAATCACATCAGAAACAAGCATTTGAAAGATTGCTAGGCCAAAGAAACCTTTTCAAAGATAAAAGGTGCGACACATACTCTTTTGAGAAGTAGAAAGTCCCTATTCAGATCTGAACACTTTCAAGGTATTGGAGCAATCCCAACCCTCAAAAGAAGACTCCTTATCCACTTGAGTTCAATAATGTGGCGAACTCACCACATATCCGGCTTTAGCACTATATCATGCCACAGCATTCCATTTTTTATTTTTCCAAGCAACTAGGTTCTTGAAAACGCAATAGCCTCACGACGAGTATGAAAATGAACAAAACGCCAAGAGCTACTACATTCATTCATCTTATTAAACCACAAACATGGCAAGGGAATTTATCACCATTGAAAACACAAACACAGAATTTATTAAGTGGCATGAGGCAATGTGAGCTCAGTATTCTATTAAATCAATTGACATAATTTTATATTCAGTAGAAGTTCACTTTGGTCCGTTTTGAGGGATTGATGAAGCTGAAAATGGTGGTTTTAAGGTTCATTTCATTGCCATTGAATGGAGGAAATGGTGTGATGAAGGGCTGTCCAAATCTGAGTCATGTTACTATTGATTCATAGCAAGACATGCTCACTGTTTGATAATATTTTCCACTAGGACCTATAGAAAAGTGCAAGTGAACTGAATCAAAACTATAAATGAGGATCCTACATGCGAGCAATTAATGCAGATGAGAATATGGATTCTCCATGAGCAAGAAATCTGGGGACAGATGATGTTGGAGCAAACTGAACGCTTGTGTTACACAATAAGACAGAATATGTTGATAATCACGAAAAGAGAATTGGTGACTGCAACAAAGATGATGGCCACCCTGATAGGTGGCAATGGGCTGGCTTAGGGGTGGGCCGAGGTTGGCCCTGGACCAGCACTAGAGCCCTGAACCAAGCCCGTACCTAGCCCTAGCCCTTGTCCTAGAGGGCTAGGCCGGGCTAGGGCTAGACCAGGGCCAGGGCTAGGGCTAGACTAGGCCGGTCCAGGGCCAACTGTATTATGCTACATGTATAATTGATGACCATCATGCTCCAAATCCATGGCACACCTATGTCAAATAAGATCATTCATAACCAAGCATATGCCCAACCAATTATCCACCACATGCATGGACTTAAATAAGTGCATAAATAAATTGTTTGTTGTCTGAAGTAGCACAATTTGGACAGTTTATAAGTGCTTGTGTATCATCCATCACACGACTAAAGTATCAAAGTTCTTCATATTGCTTTATACACTAGCATACTATATATGAACTCTACTATGCGTTACTAGTACCTATGTACTATGTGGTATACACTAGGGAAACAGGCCAGGCTGAGCTATTCACCATTGGCCCTGGCACAGCCTGGCCCAAACGATGGGCCTAGATTTCAAGCCCTATCCTAGCCCTTTGGCTAAGCTTAGGGCCTGTTTGGATACACCCTCATAAGGTAGCTTTTTTTTTAAAACCAGCAAATGAGCTACTTTTTAATAAAGATTAGTTCGGTAACCACTTTTGTAAAAAGTAGCTTATTAGCTTAAACTTATAGCCATAAGTATAAATTTTTGCTTCTTAATTTTTTACTTCTTTACTTTCTCTCCTCTCTTCTTTCTCTTTCTCATCTCTACATGTGATGGATAGTCCATATCAAAGGTGGCCCTGCATGATGGATAGTCCACATCGAAGGTAGGGCCCACATGATGGACGACCCACATGATGGACAACCCACATCAAGGTGGGCCCACATAATGGACAATCCACATCAAGGGTTGGTCCCTGATGATGAATGGTCCACATCCAAAGCGGGCCCCTATAATGGACGACCCACTTCGAAGGTGGGGCCCACAAGATGGACAGTCCACATCAAAGGTGGGCTCTACATGATGGATAGTGGACATTAGAGGTGTGCCTCACATGATGGATGGTCCACATCAAGTGGGCCCCACGTAATGGATGACCCCTAATGATGAATGGCCCACATACAAGGCAGGCTCTGCATGATGGATGACCCACTTCAAAGGTGGGGCCCACACGATGGATTGTCCACATCAAAGATGGGCTCCATGTGATGGGCAATGGACATTGAAGGTGGGCCCCACGTGATGGACAATTAACAATGATGGTGGGCCCCACGTGATGGATGAGCCACATCAAGGCGGGCCCCACATAATGGACGGTCCACATCAAAGGTCGACCCCTTACGATGAATGACCTACATCCAAGGCAAGCCACACTTTAAAGTTAAGACCCTGCATGATGGACGGTCATATCAAAGGTGGGCTCCGCATGATGGATGATCCACATCCAATGTCCATGATGGACAACCCACATCCAAGGTGGCCCCGTATGATGGATAGCCCACATTGAAGGTGGGCCTTACAAGGTGGATGGTCCATATTGAAGGTAAGCCCCATACAATGGATGGTTCACATTGAAGATAGGGCCAAGGTAGGCCCAACATTATGAACAATTCACATCAAAGGTTGGTCTCACATGATTGGTGGTGGAACCCAAATGAATAAGTAAAAATTGGAAGGGATTTTAATGGAACATTCCATATTTAAAAAGTTTTGGAAGAGAAGTGAGAAAGAGGAGCAAGAGAGATAATGGAATGTATTTAAAATTACTTATATGATATTAGAAACCAAACAAATTTTTCTACTTTTTGGCTAATAAGTATGTTGTTTACCAAACATACTTATTTGTTGGATAGTAGAAACCAAGATAAGCTACTTGAGCCATAAGTAGCTTAAGCAAAACGACTTATTGATGTGGAGTGGGTCGTGTACAATTTCATGGCCAAGATGGACCAGAAAAGGCCCAATCGGAAGCGGAAGTGATCTGGACCGTCAGAACCTTAAAACGAGCATGTCTCGCACACCAGAATGAGTTATCCAACGTGTCATATACGATTTTGGGGTAGGACAAGCTACACTAGGTTGTGCATGCCGAATTTGTCAGATTCCATCAGATCGACTGTCGAATTTTCATTTTATTTTCATTTTTACTATTTATAGAAAGTTTTAGTTTGATTATAACTCTTCATCCGTTGGGCTTTAGGAGTTGCGTCGAACATGAAAAGTGCTTAGAAATTAGAATAATTAGGAGAATAGCATGGTTGAGCCAAATAGAACACTTACTATTTTTAGCCGAAAACCATGAGGTCTAGTGGAAATCATGACCGTCTATAAATAGTAAGTTTACTATTTATAGTAAGTCATGATTTCTAGGAGTTTTAGTTATAGTATAATTCCGGAACTTCTTCCTAGGGTTTATGTTACTATTTAATAGGTTGTAAGCTCATTTCTCATCATCAATCAATTTATTATGAATTTCTAGAAATTATTCTATTTTCTTATTTTCCTCGTGGATTCGAGGTATCTCTGTGTGGAGTCCAGAGAAGCTCCGTGGATTTGGAGTACTTATTGCCCTGAGGAAGACGGTGCTCAACCTCAACACGCCTATCCTTGCATCACTTATGATCCAAACAAGCCCTTAGTAGCCCTAGCCCTAGCCCTTCAAGGCTAGGTCATCTAGGCTGGGCTGAATTGCCACCCCTACCTAATAGTGGTTGTGCATGTGCTGATAATGATGGAATGGGATCCACCAATTCGAGTGACCGTTAATGTCAGTGATTTTAAGGGGAGGCCAGATGCCAGTCACATCCAATATGATTGAGGTCACAAATGAAGGGAAATACGAAAATACATTCTCATGTCATGATATTGGCAAGAAAAGCACATTGGCAAGCCCTTCTTTGAATTACTTGTATCTATTTTTGGTGTGGGATCCATCATTATTGAGTTCTTTGAGAATGGTGTTTGTCACTTGAGCCAATTCATACTGGACCAACCATCTTACAATTGTTTATTAATTGAAGAACAAGGGCCCTGAGGATTACTCCAATCTAAACACCTCTTTATTCGTATCCTTTGTGTGTGTGTGTGTGTGTGTGTGTGGAAATGTTGACCAAATTTTATTAAGAACTAAACATAAGTGTACAAAATAACCAAAACTGAGTGACTCTCTTGTCACTTTGTAAATATCAGCTAAACTAAAAGCATCATGACAAAGATACAGACAGTTATCACATAAACAAACAGAACAGCCTAGAGAATTGGGCATTCCATTGCCTAGAGGTTGCATGGCAATAGAACCCATAAAAATCAGCACTCCCTATTATCCACCATCGCACACCTCCAATATCTAAAGAAGTCCTTCAGAACATACCTGACCTCAGACCTGCCCACTCAACTAGAGTGCACTTCACAAGCCTTTAGATGTCCTACAGAGTTGCTGACATGTTTTTGAAAATCCTCTTATTCCTTGCTTTCCACATGGAAAAGAAAGAAAAGTATCTTACAGCACCGCTTGCATCACCATCTCCATACCAAAAATGATAAGTAATAACCCCGGACACTCTCACTGCCTGGCAACAAAGAAAGAGATTATTAATTCTCTTCTTCCCCCCAGCACATATACCATGCATTGGGAAGTGCAAAACTTTTTCCCTCACCCTATCAGCTGTAGAAAACTTCATTTGCAGTTGCAATACAAGGTTTCAACCCGTGGAGGAGCACCGTTTCCCCCACACATTTATGCATGGAAATCTCACATGCAGATCTCTGATATGATTTTTTTTAAAAAGGTTTTGGGGAGATACACTCATTTACAACCCGCCTCCAGAACTTACAGTCCCCTTCCCCGAAATTGACCACCACCTTACCCAAAACATCAAGAAGAATTGTGAAGCATTCTCTCTTTTCATCTTTAAGAAATACAATGAAAAGCAACATTCACAAGAATCCTTTTGCTCAAACTATGGCATAAAGGGATGAATATGTAACAGCCAACGAGGTTTCTCCCACACAAACATCCTCTCAAAAAAAGACCTCATCTCCCCCGCTTACTATGAATCTCACCTCTTCAAAACCTTCCCTACTCTTCTAGAAATATCACTCTTTCCTCCTTCCTCCTCAATGACAAAATAGCTAATTGCTTTCAAACCTCTGAAACTCCATTCCTCGACAACACTCTAGGAAACCTCTTTATTCATGTCCCAATATTCATCTAAATGATATCATCATCATCATCATCATATAAGCCTTATCCCAATTCATTGGGCCCAGCTACATTTAATCCCATTCCACCATTCCACTCTATCAAGAGATACCTTCAGTTAGACCATAGGTCATTAGGTCTTTTCCTCGTTCTTACTACCTCCATCCACATCCTGTTGGGCCTTCCCCTTGCCATTTTAGAGCCTTCAACTTGTACTAACTCACTCCAAATTGGCGCAGTTCTTGGTCTCTGTTGTACACGACCAAACCATCTAAGTCTACTTTCCCTAATCTTATTACCTACCGGCACCACTCATAGGTTCCCTTGAATGCACTCATTTCTAATTGTATCCTCAGTCATCCTGCCATTCATCCATCTCAACATCATCATTTCAACTACACTCATCCTATGAACACGTTTCCTAACTTCCCAACATTTTGTCCCATAAAGCATGGCTAGTCTGACGACACAAAACTCTCACAAGCGCAATATAATGGACTATTACATAGGTTGATTACCACCAAGCACTATCTAATAGTCTATTACATAGGTTGATTACAATCAACAAGTTGATTACAATTAATGAGTGATTCATTTGAATGATACGCACATGATCAAAGAAGTACTAACTAGTCACTACAACATCTATCCAGATGCCAATATGCGGAGTGAAGTTGCAATGAACCTACATTATTTTCAATGCTTTATGAACAATTAGACAGGTGCAAGTTGTATGGATGTAAACATCGGTATTGTATCTTCTAATATAGCTGTATCCATATTGGCATGGTAGTATATGCAACACAGGTTGTATTAGCCCATCTTTACAAAAAAAAAAAAACCGTACCAGTTTGATACGGCCTGTATTGGCTGATACAGCCCGTACCAACACCGATATATCGTACGCATAACGGTTAGACCGACACAGGCATAAAAAGACAGAAACGGCTACCATTTTCACTTTTTTCCTTCTCCTTTTGAATTTCTTTAGCTCAGGTATTGTTCTGTGCTCATTTTGGACCAAAACTACAACAATTTTGAAGATCAGAACAAATTTTTTGGGCTCCAATTGGAATGATCGGATGTCGGTTCCCTGATTTGGGGAAACTATAAAAAAAAAGGTTTAAAAAAAACCTAATCTTTCTTATTTATTCTTGTTGTAAGCATATCGAATCAGGGCCTTAACCCCAAATCAATCAAATCATGCTTGAATTTTGTTCAATTTGGTTTTTTTTTTTTTTTTTTTTGTAATTTTTAACTTTTTTAAAACTAATTGTTGTAATGATGCATGATAGGTGTTCTGGATACTATAGATCTACAGATTTCACAGAAGCACTGCTTTAAAAAAATTACAACATTTTTTATATTTTCAGACCATTTTTTGGGCATTTTCTGAAATTTTTATTTTTACCAAATTAAGTTTAGGGAAATGAATCGAATGGTCAATCTATGTTTTTTTTTAAACATAGAGCTACCATTTTTGCTGCATTTTAATTTATTTTTGTACCTCGGACCTTTTTTTTTTTGCCTTTTTTAGGCATTTTTCAAATTTTTTTTTTTTTTCCAAAATTTCTTTGAGGGAATGATAGATTTATGTTGTTTAAACATAGATCTAAGTTTTTTGAATATAGATTAAAATCTTATATGCTGCAATTTTATTTTTAACATAATTTTCCCATTTTTTAGCAATTCAAAAATCAGATTGGGAAAATTATTGTTGTTTGAAAATAGATCTACGTTGTTTGGACATAGATCTACCATTTATGAGCTGTAATTTTGTTTTCATGTATTTTCGTTCATTTTCCTAATTTTTTGTATTTTTTTTTTCAAAAATCAATTTGGGAAAATGGACATATGAATAAAAAGGTAGATGAATACATTCATGTTCACACCTTTTTTGTTTCTATCACTTTTATAATTTTTTTGTTGTTTTCTTATTTTTATTGAAGTTGGATGTTATCATTGCATTAATTTTATTGTTTTTTTTTTTTTTTAATTGAATGTCAGTTGTTTTGTGAGTTTATGTGTTTAGTTTAATGTTATTATCTTGAATCATTTTATAATCCGAAACTTGATAGATAATCGTATTAATAATATATCATATCAATTTATGACATACATCAATAATTTATACCCAAAAGACTCAACATCATAGCTTACGATAGGTCAACACGACATACAACAACTCTTACCAAAGAATGGTATGATACACCACTGAATACACATTAAATAATAATAATAATAATAATAAAGAAAGAAAGAAGAAAGGATAAAAAAAAAAGAAAAAAAAAAAAAAAGAGGATAGATTCTTAGATATCTCATTTTTTTCTTATTTCTCTAATATTTTTATATATATAAAAAAATTCTATACGGACCGACACGGGTTGATACGGGGCCGATACTGATGCACGATGCCGTATTGTATTGGTTTTTAGCTGGCCGATTTGCCTGCTGATACCGATATGAAAATCCATGGTAAATTGATTTTCACCACAATTTCTAACAGATTTAAACACACAAGCGGCTTTTGGCTTTCACATCATAAAAAAGCAACATCTTTTTGGCTTAATTACACAAATGAATCACAAATCTGGCTCTACTGTTGCAAAGCTGACATTCTCTTTAGATTAGAAAATTTTATTGACCAATAAAAAAAGAAGGATAACTTAAATTAAATTCTAATTGGCTAGTGGTAAGGTAGCTGTAACTGTTACGAAATGGGAGCAGCTGTCAATACATGTAATAACAACAAGAAACAAAAACAACCATTTCATGATGAAGGCCACATCAATTATTTTAGACCCACTTGGTATATTTACTGTTCCAAACAAAAAGCTGGATGACATGTTGCTGCCAGCTGATAGGTAATTAGGCAATAGTTAAATAGTACAGCCACAGCTCAATGCCATTACTATTAGAAGAGGAGACAGAAATTTGCATCTGAGGCATCTCTAAATATCTAATTATAAAGTGTCAATGGCAAATGGTATTTGTATGAATGAAACTATAAGTATGAAGCATGCAGCAAACTGACGACGGTGTAAGTTTTGTATTCCAGTCAGACTAAATCATCATAAATTCAAGTAATAATAATAACTATAATGACATGTTCAATAATAGAGAGAAATTTCAAATTTTCAATATCAAGTACAGATGACATTAACTCACTGATCAACTTTCACCATAGCCGATACTGTAGTCACAGTGGGATTTGAACATGGAGGGCACAAGATTTTACTTGCAGAGAAACGTTGGGGCACCTTGAACTCCTTGCAAGCCGATATTGGTATAGCATCAACTGCCACCTCAGCTTCATTGGAAAGTTTAGAAGCATATGAAGGCATAGTTCTCAAGCTGTAATTAACTTCTGGGTCTTCAGTTGATGGAAAACCTATGAATTCTTGTTTATCTTTAAGTTTCTCATGATCTCTGATATTGCATAGACTTAGAGGCAACTTTTTTTTCTTATTCCTTTCTCTCTTTCCACCAGAGGCAACTCTGGCCTCAAATGCATGACCACAAGTTTTTATGGAGTTGTTAGTTTCTCCCTCCTCATCCCAAATTTTATCCTCATCAACACAGTTAGTTTTAGCACATAGCAAGGCCTTATCTTCTAAGTTATCCAAGTTCTCCACCTCCAAGGTTGACCCCACACAGTCCACATCACCCACTTCACCATCCCTATCACAAATAGAAGGTGGGTTTCCTTCACATACTGCATCTTCATTGTAAAGACTAGGTTTGCCTATTAGAAGTAGTTCCTTACGCTTCTTACGACTGTGAAGTTTCCGGTTAGGATTTGAAGAGTTTCTCGAAATTCTAGGGGAGCTATTCATATCTTGATGCAATCTACAGGCCAGTTCTTCATCACTTCCATCATTCTCAATCAGCAGTTGGCCAGGATACAAGAGCCTAATTGGAACTTGTTTTTTCAGTTTGTTTTTCCGCATAACATTTTCCTTGTGAGTCTTCCTTTTTGTAAGCAAAGTGACAAGCTCTAATGCACTCTTGGCAGCAGCTACAGCCTTCACTGCCACTGCTGCTTTTTCCATGGCAGTGACTCTAGCCGAAGCCGCAGCTTCAGCTGCAGTCAAAGCTACTAATCTTGAGGCCTCAACAATCTGCTCTGGAGAAATATGTGAGCTCTTAAAATCAGCACCCGAAAGCTCGCAAAGATGAGCACTGAAATCACTTGAAAACGAAGAAAGAGATAGAGATAATGATGACATTGATGAAGAAGTAGCAGCAGCATTTTCACAACTCTGCTTCTTCAATCCAGCAAGGAGTCGCTTCCGAGGAGGCAAACGGGCATCGACGTCCATGAGATCGAAAGAATAACTATTAACTTCCATCTTTCCTCGCCACCTAGCTTTTCCACTAAAACCGTTAAAAGATGTGAAATTGGCCAAAATTCAAGCCTCGAACATGTTGGGTCAAAACTATAACTTCATCAAAATTCACATACAAAATTTCCACAATTTCTCCACCAACTAAAAATTCGTGAAACTTTGACTGAACAATTCCCTAAATTCTTCAAAATTCACAAATCTTTAAGCAGAAGTTCAAATTTTCAGCCAGAAACTTCCATGCATTGTCGCTGAAACAGAACAAACAGAATTACTTCAAACCAAAAATTGAATAAACACACATTATAAACCCTAATTCACCAAAAAATTCACAACCCTCGAATCACAATTTCAAATTTCCATCCCAATTTATCCACATAATCCAATCACAACAAATATCAGAACCAAAGGAACCTCAATAAAAAAGACCATAAATCCTCCGTCCAATTCAAATAACCTAAATGTCTTCGATCCAAAACCCTAAATTCGAAATCCAATAAACCTCGAGCACGAAACACGTCAGAGACACAAGAATCAAAATAACCAAGGCTGGAATCTCATTTCATCAGCAAAAAGGAATCACATCGACGAAGAACCTCGAAAATCAACAGCAACCGAGAAATCCAAGCTCTATTTGAGTGGAATTCTCATATCTAATGGGATCGATAAACGCATATTCGAACTAGGAACGGAAGATCAACAGGATTCAGATGGAATTGCAGAAACAAGAGAGAAAGAGAGTACCTGATTTTCTGCCATGGAGAGAGAGAGAGAGAGAGAGAGAGAGAGAGAGAGAGAGAGATTAGGGATTTTTCTTTTCTTTTAATTTCATCGGATTCGACAATGGAAAGAATTTTCGAATTTCGAGGGGAAGACAGAGAAGAGAATTATCCGTGACGAGGGAGAATTCCTACTGTTTTAAAGAAGAAGAGGAATTCCATTCTCTATATATGTCACAAAATACAAACCCACTCGCACGTGCGAAATGGACCCAGATGCAAGATCTGGGACGTTCATCAACCAGGCCATTGATAGCTGTGTCCTGAACCTTAAAATCAGTTCGGTGTTACTCAACAGATGGGTAGTACATGTGCAGAGTATGAGACGTTTGTTATCCATTTTTTAACCGTCCATTTTTGTTTTTTAAAAGTTTGATTGATAAGCAGATCAATCAAAATATTGAGATTGTGGATTGCACGTCTAGGCCCGTATGATTAACGGTTTGGATCTACACAAGCTTGATACTTGGGCCGTTATTATTTGGCGCGTGTAGTGGGCGGGAGGACGTCACCTGGACGAAAGAGAAACGGCGAAAATGGAGACATGTTCAAAATACAACGCTGTATGTGAACTTTTCCATACAACGCTTTAGTTTCTAGAAATATATTATTTTATATAAAATCTAAACCGTTAAAATAATGTATAATCATAAATTTCATCTAAATATAATCTTAGAATCTAAATATATCCAAAAACAATTCAAGAACTTGATCAGTCCACATTTGATGGTCTAAATAAGTGTTTGGTTTTGGATGATAGAATGATTCAATGGATACTATTTCCTCTCAAGATGATCTTTATAATAATTTACACAATATCAACAGATTGGATTTTATACTAGAATGATAAGTTTTTGTGAATAAACCGTTGTATGTGAAACTGGAAGATCATGCGCAACGTTGTACGTAAACATGTCTCATTAAAACTGCGACAGTACGCGTGTCTTGTAGCGATAGGAGCCGTTACGTCAGGAGAAAAACTTTGATACTCTGGCAGAGTGTGATGGATGGTACACAGGCATTGAGAAATCACATGCATGCAATGCGTTTAACTCAACTTAAACCGTCTAAATAATGGGACCCACTTTATTTCTCTTGTAAAACGACAAAATGATACTAAGATGACTCTGTTGGCAATCGGTTTGCATCTGTCACGTGTATTGTGTGGGCCAATACTAATATAGCGGTTAGATTCAAAACAATAAACTTTGACCTCAAGCACCCAATAAATAGATATGTTACGTATTAAATGTATATCACAGAAAATATGAAATTTTATAACATAAGGCAACAGTTGAAATTCCACTTTAAGGTGAGTTGTGTTTTGACTTTCATCACAGAGGACCTTTTATGATAGGAGTGCGACCCAATCCAATAAAAGGAAATACTTACTATAGATGTGGTTAGGAATAACTATAAGAATATATATATATCATGAAAGAACTACGTGTCATGTTGAATAAAAAAAAACAAATCTAACATATAATTATAGAGTCAGATTACAACTAAAAATTATACCTAAGAATTATTACTAGTCATAAGATAAGTTGAAATAAAGTAAATTAATATATTTGGTTTGGTTGGTGTGATACACCTTACTCTATTGGATTCCTCTGTTATTTATAGAGTTTCGTTACAATTTATTTTTTTTAGATGTTTATTTCATTACTCCAATGGTTATACCAGTTGAAGAGACTCTCTCTAGATCATCCTCTTATACGTTTCCCTTTTGTAATTATTACTCTTATGTCGGCCATGTTCTGTGTCTCGGTTGTCTCTCGTATCTTGGACTACTCAACTGCATTTTTCTCTACACTTGTTAAATTTCGGATAACTCGGACGGGTTACTTCATTGACCATCCAATGACATGTAACATTAGATTTATGTCCGCTATGATTTCACACAAAAAAAAAAACTCCAAATATCTTAAAGATTTTTTCATCCCTCTCCTATCTCTTGTGAAATGCTACATGTCTCATTCTTATTGGCTTTTTCAGAATGGTCAGACATAGGATACCCACGTTGCTTTGCCTTTAAGGAGGTGATAGAGACATTGTTTGGTTGCCCAATGCAATTAATTCAATTGACCATTGGTCTATGCGTCATCTACCCATTGATTCTACCTGACCGAAGCTGAACCAAAAGATATTCTTTGCATCTTTCTTATAGGTTGTCCATATGACACGTCACCTAGAATCATATCATATGAGGAGTCATGATTGCCATTTCATTAATGTGCACATATTACGGCCGATATATAAACACAACTCTAAGTCGGTGTTTATTGCTTCTTCTCCCTCATGTCGAAACTCTCTCTCTCTCTCTCTCTCTCTCTCTCTCTCTCTCTCTCTCCAGTCAATTTTTCTCTCAATTATCATGCCTACATCTTTCTCCTCTTCCATTTCACTCTTCCACCTAGAATCGTTCATTAAATATTTGGACGTTCTTTCTCCAGGATTGGTCTATGACCTTCTTTTCAATACTCTTATCAAATTGAATAAGGCTTTCTTGATACTTAGTCTAACCTTTTATCATGCAGTTACTCACGAACAGCTTCGTGAAATTAAATCATGTTTCCCAAAGTGCGTTGATGAATTTTTGGCTATTCAATCCAATCATTTCCTGGATCCTTCCAATGCTTTTAAATTTTCGAGATCATGGCCGAATTGATGAATGGTTGGGCAGAATGATATACTCATGTTGAAGCACAACATGGCAATACATGTAAGCAGGCTGGAATTTATGAATGTATCAAATTTTCCTTGCATGAATATCCAATCAATACTTTCTTCATTACGGCAATTTTAACTTTTTGGAGTCGATTGACTAATATATTCCATTTTGGATGTGGTCCTATAAGTCCAACAATCATGGATGTACGTGCCTTCACCCATCTTTTGCCCTTTAGTGAGCTTATTTATCTGGGCTTTGCTCTGAAGAATCAACATTCCTTCGCCTTTCCAAACAAGACTGGTAAGGTATATTTCACTTTCATGGCTCTTCAACGCAAATATCAAGACGAAGTTAATGAACAAGAACACACAACTTTTCTTTTGACATGGATTTATCGATTTTTTCTATATGTGAGTACTCTTCAAATTACCGAGGAATATATTCATCTGGCTTAGGCACTTACTTAAGGACATTAACTTGTTATTGCCCCCTTTGTGCTTAGCTACCTATATCGCAGTATATTCGAGGCAACCACGAAGGGTTTTTAACACTTTGGAGAACCTATTTGACTTGTCCAGATATAGTTATATGAATATTATTTTAGGGCAAATTTCGTCAAATTTGTTTCAACTGATGTAAAATTCACTTCTTTTGGCCACCGTGACATCCTCTACTCTAAAATTAATCATTCCCTCACCGAATGTATGAGTTTCTTCCTTTCTTGGAAAAGTTATTTGATCTATAGAGACCTTCTGTATAGCGGCACAATATACATGGGTGTTACTGCCAAGGCTGGAATTGAACAATACTGCCCTAATCTTATTGCTCGTTAATTTGGTTCGGTCCAATGCATTCATTTTCCATTTATTCATTAAACTTGTAATCAACCTCCAATTCGTTGACCTGTTGCAGGTTCAGTAAGCACATATCAGATTCTCCATAGAGGGTTTGATTCCGTAGGCTCTTCTTTCATGCTCATTCCCTCTACCAACTGTCCTCAACAGTTAAATTCACTTTACTCTTGGTAGAAAAGCTATTATGGGGCTTTGGTTAGTGGGTCCCATGAATTATTGATCATTGACTGACTTTCTCCTTCATCCAAAGTGGAGAAACCTATGGGTGAAAAGAAGATGACGACCAAAGAAGGTACCAATAAATTGATAGTACCTTAGTTGACTATATCTCAAGCCTAGAGGAAGACATGATCAAAGAAAATGACTTCAGTCACATCGACCATCCCATCCCCAGTACCAATAAAGACAGTCGAACCTTCTTCTTTTGCATTAATAAGAACCGTCGAACCAACTCAACTAGAATTGAAGCATCAGAATACCACAATTGGTGGTCCAGTTAAAATGGTTCTAACGACTGCTCTAATCCCAACAACTACAGCTCCTCCAACCATTTTGAAGATTTCTTAGCTCGGGCCTCTTTGAGATCCTCCTCCTACATCTCTTGCGACTTCTAGTCGATCTACTCTAGGTATTTCTTCTTCGCTCAAGGCTATTGCAACCTTTGAAAATTCTTACAAAACCAAGTTTTGCTTGGGTATTCCTCCTTCACAATATTCTTAGGAGATGGAACAAGCGTATAAGAGACACATATTGTCACGCCCCAAATTCAGAAATCGGGCTTACAAAATTTTCGATTGCCAAATCCGGTGTCGACAGCCTCTGTAGTACCCCATTCTTGGCTCTCAGTGCCTATATGCCATATTCCGATCCTGGGATCTTACAATAAAGATTTTCCAATGTACATTTGTCTCATCAGAAGCATAACCACAAGTTTACCTAAATCACAAAGGCAACATCATCATCACATATCCACTAATATAAACATTTGAATACAATGCTATAAGGGAAATACATATGTCAAAAATCAAAGCTCTAGAAGACAGTTGCTCGCTCCAAGCTCAACACTTCAAATTTTAGATTTGGTCTTTAGACTTCAGATTTAACAAACGGGGCCTCAATCTCCTGCAAAAAGACTTGAACTTTCTATTTCGAAAGAGACTATGAGTGACGTTCGTCAACCAGAAAATCATACAAAAGGACAAACTTAAGACTAGGTAATAATATATCAACTCGCAGAGTCCTTCAGTCTCCTTTTACATTTTATAACTTCATCACTTATACTTGATCAGGATCAAGGAGTTGTGGAATCAGTCGTGCCAACAACCTCTTCTTCCGCAATTCTTGTATCTTCCATTCAGCCTATTTCATCCCTAGAACCAATCGATCAAGTAGATACGACCCCGGTTGACAAGCAAATGGTGGTTCCTTTAGACGAAGCAGAAGTATTAGAATAGGAAACATTTCGATCAACTGAAGTCTCTCCTGATTGAGTTGTACCTACAAAGATTTTTACGGTCAATGTCTCTCTGCTTCTCTGGCCATATCGGTCGATACTTCTCATGCCCAATCTTCTTCTGAGACATTCTTCCAGTGGAAGACATTTTATCATCTTTTGATCAGGCCTTCTCTTGTAATATTCTAGTGGGCAAATCTCATGCGCCTTCATTAAAGATTCAACAACTTCAGAAGGAATTACAAGTCTTCATTCACTCTTGTGCCGCTGACATCATTTCATCGGATCAATTGAGAGACTCAAACTTCTTGTTCATCGGTACCAAACTCTCACTAGTTTTGATGAGTCTCTATCGGCCAAAATCTTACATGGTATGAATTTATGAGTCTAATTCACGAGCATCAAGATGCAATTGTTGTGGTCTATAAACTTCAATCCGAACATTTAATCATCTTCCTCAGAATGGCTGAGATCACAACTACTAGAGAATAATTTTTTATTGTATATAGTAATTTGAAGGAGTCAGATGCAACTCTAATCAATCTGAATGCTCAAATCTTGACAATGAAGGACAAATTGTTAGCACTAAAAGAAGAAGAGAAATCTTTGACTGAGAGCAGACATGGTCAAAAGACTGAAATTAATAAATTTATCGCCTATATGCAAGAACACATTCCACTCATTGATTAAATAGCACGCTCATGAGCTAAGACCAAAACTTCTCTTCATCGGTAGGAAGCTAGGTGGTCGAAGCTTTAAGAAACAATTGCCTCCTTTTCTTCCTTTGAATTTTAATAGCTTAATGTTCGTTTGTTGCCGGTATGTACTTCTTCTTATCTTTAATACAATTGGCCAGAATGTTTTCTTCCCTTTTGTTCTTATATTATCTCCAATACTTAACTTTTTCTTCTCTTTTTCTTTTATGCATACATGACATAACTGTATTGATGACATGGCACATACATGAGAAGTCATGCATCCGTTTGTTCCCTCTTCCTAGGGAACGTTTCATGCCATTAATGGGGTGCTTCAACCATCACAACGCCTCATCTTTAGGTGTCATTATCCACTCTAAGTGCCTATATAAAGGAGTCTGCAATGCTTTCTCTCCTACACACTCAAGCTTCCTTACTTCCAATCTTCAAAAGCTCTTCTTTTCTCTTATCAATGACTATTGTACCTGTTGGACACGGTGGTGGATTTGTGCAAATCCAAAGCCGTGTGAGAACCGTGTATGCTAGCTATGTGTTGAGATTTTTTTTCTAAATTTAGAGTGCTAGCTGGGTTAAGATAATAGTAAATATTTTTTCTAGATTTTTTCTATGTTTAGTTGCCCCTAGGAAGCATCTAGATAGGGATATATTAGTCATTTCACATAAGGAGAAAAGCCTATAAAAGGCACCATTGTATTTGTTTCTTACTCAATTCAAAATATAGCAGTTAAGCTCTCTTCCTCCTTCAAGTTTCTGTTATCTGTTCTATGGTGGTTGCAGCCTCATGTTAGCAAGAAGTTGGGTTTTAACCCCAACAAACTGGTATCAAAGCCATTAATCTTTGGGCCTCATCAGTAAGAAGCGGGTCCCCTTCCAAATGAGTAGCAGTCGTCACCTGCACCAGCCATGTTTTCTCCTTGTTTGGTTTTGAAAAACCCAACAAGCAGCAAAAGAAAAAACTACCCAGATTTTTTTTTGGGGCCTTGATAGCAAAAATTGCCCAGATTTTTTTTCTTTGATAGCAAGAACGTCCAGTTTTTTTTACCTTGATAGCAAGAACATCATCAAACTGTCCAGATTTATTTCTAAAAATCTGTTAGTTTTTTTTCTTCCTTTTTCATCATCTCAAGTGGTGGACGGTCTTTGAACTCTAGCAGTATATATATTGAAATATTTTAAAATGAGAACTACAATACAACCTCAAATACTTAAGTTGTGTAAGGACAACTACGAAAACTGGTGTATACAAATGAAAGCTTTGTTCGGATCTCAAGATCTTTGGGAGATCATCACCGACGGGTACGAAGAGCCCACAACGGAGCAAGAAGCCGCCTACACCACTGAACAAAAGGCCAATCTCAAGGATTAAAGAAAGAAAGATAAAAAATCTTTTTTCCTCATCTATCAAGGGTTGGATGATTCCACCTTTGAACGGATCACTGAAGTAACATCATGTAAGCAAGCATAGGAGACCCTTAGCACTATCTTTAAGGGTGTTGATCGTGTCAAAAGGGTTTGGGTCCAAACCCTTAAAGCAGAGTTCGAAGCGACTTACATGAAGGATTGTGAGAATATTGCTGATTATTTTTTGCGATTGCTTCTAACTGTCAATAATCTAAAAAGAAATGGTGAGAATATTTAAGATGTCCAAGTTATTGAAAAAATACTTCGATCCCTCACAACCAAGTTTGAACATGTGGATGTGACGATTGAAGAATTAAAATATATTAAAAAACTCTCCATTGAGGAGCTGATGGAGTCGTTGCAAGTTCATGAGTAACGAATGCAGAAGAATGTCAGTTCCATGCCAATGGATAAGCTTTAGAGTCAAGATTGACTCTGAATGATAATAATGATGGACGTGGAAGTTCACAACATGGTGGATGTATTGCTAGCAATCGCATAAGAGGTAGAGGGTGCGGATACCAACAAAGCCATGGCCAAAACCAGCAGAAAAATATCAATTTTCGTAGAAGAGGAAATGGTAAAGGCAGATCGATGTGTGGACGGGGAAGTACAAAGAACATCTAGTGCTATAATTGCAACAAGCTTGGCCACTATGCATCTAATTGTTGGAGCAAGCTAGTGAATCAAGACGAGTGATCCAACTATGCCGAAGCATCAGGACATGAACAAGAAAGCTCCACACTTCTCCTTACACAAGAGAAAGGCATGATCAGCAGGATGTATGGTATCTCGACACGGGTGCAAGCAATCACATGTGTGGCGACAAGAAACTCTTTATGGAACTCACAGAAGGAGTTCATGGCAATGTAACATTTGGAGACTCATTAAAAATGCCAGTGAAAGGTAAAGGCAAAATCAAAATCTTTCAGAAGAAAGTTGTTCCAAAATATATCTACAATGTGTACTACATGCCCAAAATGAAAAGTAATATATTGAGTCTCGGATAACTCCTCGACAAGGGGTATATCATACACATGGAGAACTCTTCTCTTTCCATAAGAGATATACATGGACGTTTGATTGTGAAAGTCTAGATGGCAAAGAATCGTATGTTTCCTCTCCATATAAACACAATGCTTGAGAAGTGTTTTTATAAAAAAGCAAAGAATGATTCCTAGATGTGGCATCTTCGCTTTGGCCATCTAAATTTTAGTGGCCTAAAACTTCTGTCCTCATCAAGCATGGTGTATGGCTTGCCTGCTATTGAAGCTCCAGAACATGTGTGTAAGGCATGCACACTTGGAAAACAACAACGAAACTCCTTTTCGAGTGGAGTATCTCGAAGAGTAAGAGAACCGTTGCAGTTGGTTCACACTGACATCTGTGGACCATTGAAGCCAATCTCTCTTGGAGGTAATAAATACTTTATTACCTTCATTGACGATTTCAATAGAAAATTGTGGGTGTATGTAATCAAAGAGAAGTCTGCTGGTTTTACTATTTTTTCAAAATTTTAAGGCCCTTTTTGAAAAAGAAAGTGGTCTTAAAATCAAAACCCTTAGATCTAACAGAGGTGGGAGTATGCCTCAAATATTTTTTGAGAATATTGCAGGAAACATGGCATGAAGCAACAACACATTGTAGCGTACATGCCACAACAAAATGGAATTACGGAACGGAAGAACCGCACTATCCTCGACATGACGAGGATCATGCTGAAGGAGAAAAGTCTGGCAAAGAATTTTTGGGCAGAGGTAGTTACATGTACTGCCTATCTGCTCAATAAGTGTCCGTCCAAGAGTGTCAGACACTGCAGGAAGCATAGAGTGGATACAAGCCGAGCGTGGCACACCGTAAAATCTTTAGGTATGTCGCCTACGCTCAAGTTCCATAAGCGAGAAAAAAAACTTAATGATCGTGGTGAGAAGTGCATCTTCATCGGCTATATTGAATAATCGAAAGTGTACAAGCTCTATAACCTACCAATCAATAAGGTGGTGGTAAGTAGAGATGTAGTGTTCTGCGAGGAAGAATCCTGAAAGTGGAACAATGAAGATTCGGCCAAAGAAAGTCAGGTCGAGGCCAAAGAATATGAAAAAGACAGGCATGAATCAGGAGCAGACACCTACATCACCCTCTTCAGATGGCAGAAGTCCAGGAGTACGTTCCATCTCCCCTAGAAGCACTTCATCAAACCAGAATTCAGATAGCATATCTTCATTCAATTCTCCTTCACCCTTGGCTCCTATAAAAATGAGAAGCCTCAACAACATCTATGCAGAAACCGAGGAAGTGGATTTACTCTGCTTGTATGTGGACCACGAGCCTCTCACATTCGAGGAGGCTGTGAATGAAGAATGTTAGAGAAAGGGTATGGAAGAAGAGATTCATGCCATCAAGAAGAATCGAACATGAGAGCTAATCTCACTACCTAAAAGTCAGAAGACTATTGGTCTCAAATGGGTGTACAAAATCAAGCAGAATGACGATGATAAGATCGAACGATATAAGGCAAGGCTCATAGCAAAAGATTACAAATAAAAATATGGGGTAGACCATGAAGAAGTTTTTGCCCCAGTTGCTCACCTTGACCCTGTAAGAACAATTATCTCCCTTGCAGCTCATCACAGTTGGATGTTCTACTAAATGGATGTGAAATCTGCATTCTTAAATGGAGTACTCGAAGAAGAAGTTTACGTTGACTAGCCTAAAGGCTTTGTCATGCAAGGGGAGGAACACAAGGTGTATCGGCTGAAGAACGCCTTATATGGGTTGAAGCAAGCTCACCGTGCTTGGAATGCATGGATCGACGGCTATTTTCAAGAGAATGGTTTCGTCAAATGTCCATATGAGCATGCAGTCTACACAAAGAAGAATGCCCGTGGTGAAATGCTTATAGCCTGTTTATATATTGATGATCTGTTGTTCACTAGGAACAGCCAGACGATGTTTGAAGAATTCAAGCAGGCCATGTTCAAAGAGTTCGAGATGATTGATGGTGGATTGATGTCCTTCTTCTTGGGCATTAAAGTGAAGCAACAAGTCGGCGGCATTTACATATTCCAGAATAAGTACACAAAGGAACTTCTTGAAAAGTTTCAGATGGTCGACTGTAAAGCTATAAATACACCTGTTACAATAGGCCTAAAGCTCAAAAAATATGGAGAAGGAAGAAATGTTGACTCAACCCTATTCAAGAGCCTAATTGGAAGCTTAAGATACCTCACAATCACTAGGCTAGATATAGTCTACAATGTTGGGCTTTTAAGCCGGTATATGGAAGCCCCAAAAGAGTCACAGTGGCTAGCTGTAAAATGAGTACTGAGGTATATCAAAGAGACTATTGAATTTGGTTTCTTTTATCCATACGATGATAAGGCGATGCTGTATAGATACTCTGATAGTGATTGAGGTGGTGACCAAGATGAAAGAAAAAGCACCACAGGCTATGCTTTCTATCTTGGGTCGACGGCATTCACATGGAATTCAAAGAAGCAGAGTGTGGTTACCCTGTCCACATGTGAAGCTGAGTACGTAGCAGCTTCATTCACTGTATGTAAGGCAATCTAATTAAGGAATCTGCTAAAGGAGCTGAAGCATCCACAGGAGGAATCCACTGTTATATACGTGGACAACTAGTCGGCAATCGAACTTGCCAAACATCCAGTTTAGCATGGAAGGAGCAAGCACATCGACATAAGATATCACTTTCTTAGAGATCAAGTAAAGCAGAAAATGGTTAAGCTGGAATATTGTCACACCACTGAACAAGTAGCAGACATCTTCACCAAAGCATTGCCGACTGACACATTCAGGAGACTTCGATCAATGCTCAGAATGAAGCCGGTTTTGGTTTGAAGGGGAGTGTTGGACACGGTGGTGGATTTGTGCAAATCCAAAACTGTGTGAGAATCGTGCATGCTAGCTATGTGTTGACATTTTTTTTTTAAAGTTTAGAGTGCTAATTGGGTTAAGATAATAGTAGATATTTTTTCTGAATTTTTTCTATGTTTAGCTGCCCCTAGGAAGCATCTAGATAGGGATATCTTAATCATTTCACACAAGGAGAAAAGCCTATAAAAGACACCATTGTATTCATTTCTTACTCAATTCAAAATACAACAGTTTAGCTCTCTTCCTCTTCCAAGTTTCTGTTTTCTGTTCTATGGTGACTGCAGCCACATGTCAGCAAGAAGTTGGGTTTTAACCCCAACAGTACCTATGTCTCGTATCGATTGGGACCAAACCTTCTTAGGAAAAATCATTTTCCTTGACATCAACACTTTTGATCACTCCACCATCTAGTACGACAATTATCCTTTCATTTGTAACCTCCGGGTGACTACAATGAATGATGTTCCTTTGAACGAACCACTAGATGCTTTAACCAAATTCCAGAATATCGGTGATGCATACTTCATTGCAAAAAATGATTTGGAAACTCTTGATGCTCATGCAAATGAGTGTACTGTCATTCATAGGAAAATGAACATACTCTCTGATCAATACAATTGAGCCTAGTATAATCACATACACTGGACTTGACAGCATCATTTAACAAAATGATGCTAAGAATTCTAAAGGTTCAATGCAAAGAGGTTGATGATGACCTCCAGGAGACCAAGCGCATTTGACCTGAAAGGTGCTCAAATTACACTAAAACTTTTCTGAATTTTATCAATTCTCAAATTAGCCTTTATCAAGCTCAGTCGCGCGAGAGCAGCGAACAAAAGAGAGAGCAAAGCACAAAGCCGATGTCATCGGTCGCCGCCTTGACCAAGTTCTACACATTTTCGACTGTGTTCTGAAAAGTGAAGAGTCATAGAAGGCTCAAAGGAAAATGACTGAACTTATCAGAGAGTGTGATATTAAGGAATTTGATGAGAAGAAGTTGTTTATGCCTAAATTGCATTTCGGTCGGGCCCTTCTTTCTCTCTTTGTTTCTTATGTGTGTGTGTGTGTGTAATTGGCGTCGACCATATTTTTGTTATTATTCTTGACCTCATATGTAATGCCCCGAAAATCGACACCCCAAAAACCCTGTTCTTTATAAATCTAAATGGTTTCTCCTCAACAATAACTATTATTGCAAACCACTCTTTCAGTTTATCTTTTTCAAATTTATGAGTGATGAGAGAAACTTGCGTGTAGGGTTGTACACGAACTGGGCTAGCCCAGTTAACTCGCTCAACTCGGCTTGAAAAAGCTCGACTCGGCCCAACCTGGAACTGAGTTCGAGTCGGGACGGGCCATTTTCTTTGACCCAAAACTGAGTTCGGGCCGACTTCAGATAGGTCCCAGTTCGGCCCGACTCGGTCAAGTGGTGTGTGTGTGTATGTGTGTGTGTGTGTGTGTATTTGTGAATTTGTAATATTCATTAATTTCTCTTAATCGCACGTTAATCTTGCACACGTGTACCCCATCCGATGATCATTTCGCAATAGCTTTCTAAAATAAGATTTCTATAAGGTGGAAAGGTTTGATGAACGGCTTGGATCATATGCATTTAGCCCAAGTTTTGCCATGTGTAAGATGCAGGTGCACCTAGCATTCCTTTTCCTATTCTTTCCAACCACGGAAAAACGAAGGTCCGACCGGTAAATAAACTCATCTTCTACTCCTTTTTGTTATGTTTTGGCAACAACAATCTCACCTTGAATTACCTAAGCGGAAAGATACCAACCAGATGAGCTTCTCTCCCCCTCAGTCACATGTAAAAGCCCTTCACTAGCCTCCTATTTACGGAAACTACCATCGTATGCCTTAAATAGTAGAGTGGCATAACCGAGATTTGTGGTTTGCAGGTCCATTTTGGGAAACCGCATCCCCAGAACGGTTCCGAAAGAGTTCGGAAGCATCTCCACCCATGAACTTGTTGTAAGGTCCGAAATTGGCCCGAATTCGGCCCGAACTCACCAGATTGCTGACCGGGCCGAGTTCGGGTTGGACAAGTTGGTCTGGTAACCGGGCCGGGCCGGGTTGAGCCCAGTTCAACTTAGATCGACTCGTTTACACCCCTACTTGCGTGTCAGAATTGCTTCCTCCAAATGAGGCAAATGAGAGCAATTGTTGGCCTGAACACGGTATTTTTAGGCTCTTAGAACAATTAATAACATGTCTGCGATAATGTGAAGTTGATCTTAGAGAATGGTTTGTGAATGCTGACCTACAATGCTTACATCTAACCTTAATAACATAGTTCACACACTCTTTTACCTCAACCCCTTCAAAATTATCTCAAATTGCTAATTTTTTCATTTTTTTATTAGACGTATATGAATTTAAGTTTTTCTTATCTTATCGGATATCAATAATTAGAGGGGATGTGGTAGATGCACCAACACCAAGGGTAGTAGGAACTTCATCACTAGCCATCTTTAAATATGAAAATAAGAAAACACACATAAGATATGAGAAGTTGGAATATGTTATTGTAATATGTGATTTGTACGTAGGCATTTTCTAACGTCTCCTAAAATTTAATTTCACTTTTTATACCATTCAGTAATATATATGTACTCTACTAATACAATTTACATGCGAGTTGAAAATTTAGCAGCATCTCTTCATAATTCTCCAAATATATGTAAAAATTCTCTACTATTTAAGTGTTATCACCATTATCTATTATTCACACAGGGGAGGCTATCAATTACTTGAGAACCATATATTCGGAGAATAAATTGAGTTGATGCACAAAATCTCGAACTCTATGTAAATTGTGTAAGTATCATTAGGTGCATGATATATTACCAAATTGTTCAACTTGGACAATTTTAGAATTCATATATATAAATAATATCAAACTAATAATTAATTTAGATACAATTTATTGTATATGAATTCTTAAATGGGTTGGTAGATTATTAAATTCATCTGTCAGGTATGTCAAGTGTCAAGTGAGGTCACTCTAAATCTAATTGATTTGTGTTTAACTAAAGTATACAACTACAAATCATATATTTAATATATGATTTATAATTGAATACTTGAATTAAACATAAATCAAATTCAAGTAATCAATATTCAAATTTAAATAATTCTACAATTCAAATTCAAGTAATAAATATTCAAGTTCAATTATATATATGATTTAATCTAATCCAACCTTGACCCAACCCGACACAACCTAACCCAACCCTGACCTAATCCTGACCCAACCTAACCTTGACCCTACCCAAAACTGTAACATCCTGAATTTTCACAACCAGAGTTCATACTCAGGCCTGAGAAAATCGGGTGTTAATAATCTAAAAGTTTTGAATGCCTCAAGGTCTCGCATTGATTTTTCTTTCGTCTAGATCACATCCATTTACATTCTTGAAGGTAATCATCCATAAGAATAAAATTAACTGAAATTATCATTCCATAATTGAATAAACTTGTCTGATGCTCTCTCAATGGGAGCTTATTACAAAGTTATGAGTTGTATAGCAGAAACATAAATAAAATAAGTCATAAACTATTTTTCTACTTTATTCAACGAAATCTTCTATCGGAGACTGATCTTTTGGGTTCTTAACCTATACGTCACCTACATCGTCTGTATGGTTGGAGAAGGTTAACGCCCTACTCATAGTGATGGTTATCCTTTAAGTTTAATAATAATTTAATAGAGTTATAAAAGCAATGTAAAGGTTCTGATACACCTTGTACTCCACTACTACAAGGGATATCAGTATGCGCAAACAACCTACATGAGATGCATGCCTAATAAAGTGTGTGCGGCTCATCATATGTAGTGATCATCATAATGTGGAGTATGATTCATAAAAAACCCGACTCGACTAACATCCCATAACTATGGATATTCGCTGGAATGGTCAACGCTACCGTAGATTTACGTGAACACCTCGAGGCGACATAACACATGAGTCAGATGAATTACATGACACGATTTGCTCATGGAGCGATTATTTTTGACATCCAACTCCGAAAGTGATGTAATACGCATTGCGAATTATTTACATCGATTTGTGCACCACTACCCAAAAACCCATGGAATTACGTGACGACCAATAAGGTCTTTACTCAAAGTGCATTACGTCCATGATATTATAATTGAATCACTAGTTATGATACCTTCAACACATCACTTGCATCAAAGAAAATGTAAACTGAATTATGGGAGTTCTGGAATATCAGACACATGTCCAAGCCTTAAAGGTAAATAGCATAAGACTAGTAAAGTAAGGAGGAGAGTAGCAATGGCTAACTCACAAAGAAGAGAGTGGCAATGGCCAACTCGCTAATAAGGAAAGTGGCAATGGCCAACTCAAAAGAGAACAGTGGAAAGGGCTAACTCAACAAAATTGATAAGGCAAAGGCAAGCCTTGTATCCATCGCCCCACATAAATTCATAAAGAGCACATGTAATTAAGGTCATACTATAATTTTCCAAAGAATAGATAATTGATGATGGTAAAATTATACGATTGCAGGGAGAGAATCATAATGACATAAAAGTATGTAAAAAGGCAAATAAATCATACCAAATTAAATTAAGGTAAGCTTAAAGGAATAAACCTCACCATTGGTTGCCTGATCGTTTACTATCAAAGTTAAATGCCCGAACACATAATTTAAGGTCCAATCCTATCCTATTTCATATGGTTAAGAGCAAGTTAGATTCTGGCTATGGTGTTCTTGTGCTAGATATAATCTAGACTGATGATTTTAATGAAGGACTTGTTTATGGTCGGATTGGAACGTGTCATATGGCACATCAGTTTCACCGAGTCGACTCAGTTCAACCGGGTGGGGTATTCCTATGCTTTTATTGTTGGAAGGAAAGGAAGAGAAAGCATCTAAAAAATAAAGAAGAAGGGAAAGAAGTTATGTGGTCATACATATTCTTCTGAAAATCTGAATCGATAGAATTCTTAGCCAGACTTGACCTTTATTGGAATGCCGGGGCTTCCTCTTCTCTCTCTTTCTCCTCCTTCGTTCTGCTGTGGATGTTAGTGGACTTCCCTTTTCCTATGTTTTTCTTTCCTTCTTTCTCTCTTTCTTGCTTCTGTCTTTGTCCTCTTCCAACGCCGGACGGAGGTGCTTTTATAGTAGTGTGGATCTTCTAGACTCTCCCTGCGCAAGCCTATTTGCGTAAGTGAGGAAATATGGTGGATTCCTTTACGCAGCCCTGTTTCTGCATTGTGAAAATCGGGACAGCGGCTTGTGTAATGAAAGAAATGGAGTGGCTAGCGATCTTTACGTGGGATCTTTCCAAGCGGTCTTCGTGGAGGGAGTCAGAATCTTTCTTGGAGGGGTTTGAACGGTTAAGATCACACGATGGGTTGTGTAGATGGATTTAGTGCAGTCAATTTTCTCGGAATATAGGTTTCAACGAAAGTCAGGTTTCCTTCTCGTGCTTGTTGTTGCGTGCACATCTATATGCTGCATGGGTCTGTATGGTTCTTACGGTCTTGGTCAAGATTGCGTGTTAGACTCTAGGGACGGTTCGGATCACCCAAGTGGGTTGAAGTGGGGTCCAAATCAGGATTGACTGTGCCTTATTCGTTCTCAGCCAGTCATTGTGGTCAAGATTGTGTACAACGTGCTCATTTGAGATTTTACGGAAAGGCTAGGGTCCAATTGGTTTTGACCTACGGTCATAATGGACAGCTTCGATCATCTGGAATCATCATGGCGGTGGGCCACAACGTCTCCAAACGGAACGTTGTCCGTTCGCGTTGTGCGATGGGAAATCCCTCCGGTTTTGGGATTTCATAGGTCAATTCGTGTTTAACCGTATTGATGTTCTGGTGCGCTGTGGTGTACGCACACCTCGTGTGCACACACTTAGATGTGGGGTCCACAGGTACATTTTAAGAAATCTACTTCATCCATTCGTTTTGTCGATTCATCATAGGGCTCACAAAGTATGCAGTGAATGCAAGTCTTAAGTGGGTCATCTCAAGTGCATCTTCGTTTTAACTATGGATCTTGTTGATCTAAGGTTTGAAATTTGACATGTACGGTCAATTTATGATATATAGGCATAGTATAAAGTTTCTCATTAAACGGGTGGTGAGAACCTTGTGATCTAGAAGTTAAGGTCTAAGTTAGTGTCATTTTCATAATTATTGTTGATTTAAGAGTTTTGTGAAATTTAATAGTTCTACGGGGTTGTATATGTCTTCCTAAGCAATTCTTACAAATGAACTTATATCTAAATCAGTACAGACAAAAGGTTATTCACCAAATCATTTAAGGAAATATACATATGTCAAATCACATGATGGATAGTTTTGTCTTAAAATCAATGGTAAGATGGCTTGATCTATGAATGAAGATTATTCCCAATGGTTAGATTCGTGCCAGGGGATAGACTGTAACGCCCTAAAAATTGAGGGTCGAGCAAATCTCAACTCCCGAGGTTCAGAACATCACTTATGCAACATAGATAATGACGTTTGAATATTGTCCATATTAATGCATTTAAACATGAGTGGGATTATACTAAAACAACATGTCATACTCTTGAGTTAATGTAATTTGGCAAGCAGAAGACTGAAATAGATATATAAAGTATATAAGTGTTTCATAATCTTCAGAGTATGAGTATGTTACCAGGCTGAATATATACATGTATTGGTTCAAAATAGAGAAATTATCAAATGTAAGGTGTTTGACTAAATCATAAGTCCCTGTAAACCTGTCGAATCAGCACAGGGTCTACATAGACCAGCCTGAGAGCTGAATATAGGAGAACTCTTCCTCCTCACCTATGAAGTCCATTTCAGCTGCATAGATTCCACCATTACCTGCATCTAAACCAGAGTCCGGGTGGTATTTTAAAACACCGTCCCAGGTGGGAATGAGTAGCTAATTCAGTGGAACTATAAAGCAGAGGTTAACATATTATCAATTCAGTCAAGTAGTAATGATAAAGCAATACATCAAACAATCTTAGCTATTCTTATTAATGCAGGGATGATATGTATTAATGATGCATGCCCTCGGCTGCACTCCCTTTGTGACAGCATCTCACGATCGCAGCATGCACCCCTTCCTCTGTGCTCAACTCCAACGGCAAAGACATATGCAAATGCGGTGCATGTAGGTGGTTAGCCAAGTTCTTAATTAGACTTATTCATACAGCAGGTTTGTAAAGCTAAGGTACCTCCCTTTATATCATTTACCTAAACAATGATCCATCTAGGGTCGTCAGTCCTAGTTAATTATATAAGATAGGCAAGTTCACGAGTTTATACCATAGGTTGCCACGGGAGGCTCGTCACCTCAGCGTAGGCTTAATTCACACTCAAGGTCACTACCACCAACGCCCTACCAACTGACAGTCTATTTTCGAAGGTTCGTCACCAACCCGACTGGGGACCACAGCTAGGTTGCGCTGGGGTAAGCCTATTTTGTACTCAAGGTTACTCTACCAACGTCCTACCAACTGGCAGTATATTTTCGAAGGCTCGTCACCAACCCGACTAGGGACCACAGCCAGGCTGCGCCAATGGAGGTCGACAGCTCAAATACAGTGTCCCATACTACCGTATTTGGCTTAGGAGTTTGGGTTGCTCATTGGTCACTACGGGGAGGCTCGTCGCCCCAACGTAGGCTGACAGCTCGACCACGGTGTCCCATACCACCAAGCTCGACTCATGAGTCTTAGCGGATCGTGGTACCATAGTTAAAGCGGGTTTTACATTAGTAAGTGGTACCTTAGATTCAAGTACTAGTGTCCATATATGGTAAACACACAATAGGTCAATCGGTTTATTGGACAAATTCAGCTGGTACAAGCGTACGCTAAATTAATCGACATGGTACTACTATCGACAATCATCATACGACTTGGATTCATCGAACGTGTTAAATGTGGTAAGACTAATTCGGCCACTAAATAGGAATTGTTACCGATTGCCTGAACTACGTAGTAGTCCCAATCATACTCCAAGTAATAGCATTCCCATATAGTAGTCATAACAGGATTTAACAACCAACTCATGCATTTCAATCATTTGAGCATTCTATAAACACATAGTGAGCATGACATCACACATGCACATTTCATACATAAATCATTAAGCCTAATGTAAATTACATGGAGAAATCTATTCTAATCACTAAGGTAATTGAGGATCTCATCCCAACACCTTTAATAAATACATTTCATCGAACATTTACTCATTCAGGCATTTTATCAAACACCTAGACTACACACTACAACAAACATGTAATATATTACCTATAACCTATATTATGGCAGATCCTTTCACAAAGGAGTTGCCACACATACAACGATCATGTATTTTTGATTAACAAGCATGACAAGCACAAGTCATAATTCCATATTCATTCAGACATTTTAACAAATACATGAAATGCATTATATTCTACATAATTCATATAGATGTGTAAGATGCTGAAAACGTCGTATCTAGGCGTATGTGATAGCAAGCAAGTCAGTCATAAACCATTACTGATATTGAAAGCCTTGAAAACCATAACCTAAACATTTATAGTCCGTACCTTTCGTCGGTAAACTCGTAACGAGCTCAGTTCGAATCCTACTTCTTTGACTACGGCACAACGGCTACTTGAATCAATGAAATATGTTAGCTATTTCACCAATCCCTCTATTGAATCCCTAAAACAGATTAGGGTTAGGATCTCTGACCCAAAGTGGATTCAGATTCGATGGTGTAGTGATACAGGAGGGATGATTTGGCACGTGGAGCGGCGGGATCAAATCCCAGCAACAATCTCTAACTCTCTCTCTCTCTCTCTCTTCTCCTCACTTTCTCCTTCTCTTTTTCCTCTCTTCTCTCGCCTAGGGTTTGAAATTCGTATGGAATGAGAGAAGGGTGGGTTTAGGTCCTTATATAGGCCCAGAACTGATGAAAATGGCCCCAAGGCCATGGTATACTTAGGTTATAGCTAAAGAGGGGTTGTTTCAGTCCAATGGAGCACATCTGGAGGTCCATTGTCTGCATACAGTCTGGGATAAGTTCCCTGACATTGGATCTAGGCTAGGTTAAGATTTCGGTCCGATCGGATTTATGGATCGACCGTGGAGGACCTGTTTCAGTTCAACGGTCACCGTTACACTGACATGTGTTGGAAATTTTTCCTGATCCAAAGGTGTAATTGGGTCAGAATTTGACGGTCTGAAACCTTATATTTGGCCTGTAAGCTAACGGCCCAAATTACTTAAGTTTTAGTTCATTTTCTAAAGATATTCATGTTTCTCACACACTTCACTCTGGGCTCAAGTTGTGCGTTTCGGGATACTATTTGGACTTGATTTTCGAGATGGTCGTTAAGCCCAATAACGCGGTTATAACCATATAGTTTCACAGTAATCGGACTTTCGACGCACGGTCTAGGTCCCATACGGAGTTTCAATGTGCTCCCGAGAACAACTGGGTTTTGAGATTGCTCCCAGGTCTTAAGGTAGTGTTGAGTTAGCGATCCTAATGGTTTTGGGCCTTGCAGTTCGTATAGAAAGTGGTTTAAGCTAATTCCACAGATTATTTAGTTTAGTACTTGATTAATTTTCGTCTAATTTCTACCTAATTTGACCCTTAGTGATTTCTGCCTGAAGTGGTACTCGAGTCTTTGTAGGGATTTTTCCGGGACGTTACATAGACATAAGTTTATGATAGTTAGTTGGGTATTGTACTCATGTACATATTCCGTTAAATTCCATGATAACACTCGAGAACTTTTAATACTCGGGTATTGAAAAGTTCAGGGTGTTACAGACACAACCCGACCCCCAAACCGACGTAACCCCACCCTGACCCAACCCAACCTAACCCTGACCTAACCCAACGCAACCCAACCCTAACCCAACTTGACACAACCTAACCTTGACCAAACCCAATGCAACCCAAGCACAACCATATAGATGTTATATACCTTAAAGAGAGGATTGAAGGAGAAAGAAATCAGAGAGAGAGAGAGAGTGAGAGGTGGGGTTGGGTGGGGTAGCATTCCTCTATGTGTATGTGTGTGTGTGTGTGTGTGTGTGTGTAGGGATGCTCACCTGAGCACCTTCTTACGTGAGCACCCGTGCGCACCTTTGCACACGTGTCATGGGTACAAAATTTGAACGGTCCACGTGATGCGGCACCCTTTAAAACTTTATGTGCCCAACTTTCAATATGATGCAAAACTTTAGTGGGCCATAGCAGAGAGAAATGCAAATTAAGGGAGGAAATTATTTCCTTTTTCTATGTCTCACCAGAGTTTTATATTGGGTTGAAAGTTGGGTTTGTAAGGTTTGAAGGGGTGCCACATCACATTGACCATTCAAATTCTATGCCCATGACACATGTACAAAGGTACAAATGGGTGCTCACATAAGAAGGTGTGCAAGTGAGCATTCCTCTCTCTCTCTCTCTGTCTCTCTCTCTATACACACACAGAGAGGCATGCTCACCTGCGCACACCTACACATGTGCACACCTTTGCACACGTGTCATAGGCATTTAATCCGAATGGTCCATGTGATGTAGAATCCCATGAAACCCCAAGGGACAAATTTTCACTCTGATTTAAAATTCTGGTGGGCCATAGCAAAGAGAAATACAAT
Source organism: Magnolia sinica (assembly GCF_029962835.1). Lineage (NCBI taxonomy): Eukaryota > Viridiplantae > Streptophyta > Magnoliopsida > Magnoliales > Magnoliaceae > Magnolia > Magnolia sinica. The sequence continues at coordinate 39,743,308 of NC_080574.1, forward strand.
CAAGGGAGGAAACTGTTTTCATTTTTCATGGCCCACCAAAGTTTTGGATCAAAGTAAATATTGGGCTCGGGGGGTTTCATGAGGTGCTGCTTCACGTGGACCGTTCAGATTTTGGAGTCACATCACGTATGATGAGTTCTCAAATAAGTTTGCACGAGTTCCGTGAGAATTGTGACCAAGCTTGAACTTGACATGACTTTTTTCAAGCTACGAGTTTAGGCGCTCAGTTTGACTCAAACCAGTTTGTGAGTCAAGTCAGATCGAGTTCAACTGAGTCAATTCGTGTGAGTTTTTCGAGTTAACTCGACTCGTGTTCAGCTCCGCGTATGTTCTTCCCATGTACCGCTCAATTAGCACATGTCGCTTCCTCCATCTGCCCGACAAGGGATGTGAATTAGCTACTGATGGGTTGAGTAGGGAATTTTGCTAATGAAGTGAAGTCACCAAGTTCTCTGGGGTTGCCATGATGTATGTGTTGTATCCACATCGTCCATCCATTTGGAGAGATCATTCTAGGGCATGAGCAAAAGAATGTGGCAGATTCAAAGCTCATGACCCACATTTAAAACCTTCTTAAGACCCACCATGATGTTTATCTGAGATCGAACGAGTTCATAAGTTAACACAGACATAGATGAAGGGAAAACACAAATATTAGCTTGATCGAAAAACTTCCGTAGACCTCGAGAAATTTTCAATGGTAAGTATTCAGTTTGATTATTTGGGTATGACATATCCACTACGTGGCTCAAGATTTGGATAATTTGAATTGGGTAAATGTATATCCCATGGAAAGTCGCATATGCAATGATGTGAGTAGATTGGTGACATGGGGGAGCGGATTAGGTGCAGCCCGGCCTCATCCAAGACTTTTCGGCACTTTGAGTGGGGCCCACATTGATGTATGTAGTATAGATGGATACAATCCATACGTTTTTAGAGATCATTTTAGGACATGAGCCCAAAAATGGAGCGTATCCAAATCTTAAGTGGACCATACCATAGGAAACAATGGTAATTGACTATTAAAAACTTTGTGGGCTAAAAAAGTTTTGAATCAAGCTGATATTTGTTTTTTAAATCATTCATTTAGGTTTTTTTAGGGGTGCACACGGGTCAGTTAGGTCCGATTTCGGGGTGAAACCAGAACCGAACTGTTCCTAACGGTTCTACCATTTTTGGAATCAGAACCAAACCGTTGGTATCCTGTAACCGAACCAGAACCAGACCATGAAAAACGGTTCGGTTCCGAATCGGTTCCACGGTTCTGGCCTAAAAATCAGGTTGTTTCAAGTTTGAACTTGCCAACATCAATGCATAAGCTACAAATTTCCCATACAATATTGTTATATATTTAATTAAAAAGAGTAATTGTAATGGGCAAGGGCCTGGGCACCGCAGAGATATAGGCAGGGGTTTGCAGATGCCGCAGCAGCACCCAGATACGGCGAGAGAGAGAGAGAGAGAGAGAGAGAGAGAGAGAGAGAGAGAGGACGTCGCAGAGCTTGGGCAGGGACCTGGGCAGGCGCCGCAGAGCTTGTGTAGGAGCTTGGGCAGGGCCCTGGGCTGCCGACAGCAGCAAATAGAGACGGCAAGAGAGAGAGAGAGAGAGGGGGGGGGGGGGGGAGGCGGCAGTTGGCGAGAGAGAGGGCAAGGGTGGTAGTCGGGTGAGAAAGATTAGATTAGGATTTTTTTTTTTTTGTTTTAAAGTCATATCTGGATCAAAGGTTCGGATCCAATGTTCGGATCCACGGTTCGGGCTACGGATCGGATCATGGTTCGATTCGGTTCTATAGGGCCCTAAACCGGAATCGATTCGTATCCAACGGTTCTTAAAATTTGGAACCGGAACCAGAATCGGTGCTGTCTAGAACCGAACCAAACCGGACCGATCCAACGGTTCCAGTCCGGTTCCACGGTTCTAACGGTTCAATGTGCACTCCTAGTTTTTGTGACCTTAACAACTGGTTGGATGGCAAATAAACATTACATAAACATTTCGGTTGCCCCTAAGAAATTTTTACTGATGGAATGTTTAATCACCACTGCTATGGTCCACCTAAGATTTGGATCTGCTTCATTTTTGGGCTCAATCACGACTAGGGCCGTACACAAACCGGGCTAGACCGATTAACTTGCTTGACTCGGCCCGAAAAAGCTCGACTTGGCCCGACCCGGAACTGAGTTCGGGTCGGGACGGGCCATTTTCTTCGGCCCGAAACTGAGTTCGGATAGATTCTAGTTCGGCCTGACTCGGCCCGAAATCCGACTCGATTCGGCCCAACTCAGCATATATATATATATATATATATATATATATATATATATATATATATATATATATATATATATATATATATACCTAAATTCTTACCTAGTTACCCTAACCATTTACAGCAATTCAGGCCGTTCAAATCGTGGGTCCCTTTGTAGATGGACCAAAGTTCCGAAAATCTATGACAAAAGCCCTTCTCAAAAATCAAGACCGTTCAAGTTACCTGCCAAAGCCCTTCCTATGTAGTAGATGGAGTAGAATCAAAAAATCGAGGCCGTCCAAATCGTGGGTCCGAAACTGGCCCGAACTCGTCCCGAACTCGCCTGATTGCTGACCGGGCCAAGCCGGGTTCGGGCTGGTGACCAGGTTGGGCCAGGTTGAGCCCAGTTCGACTCGGTTCGGCCCAATGTACACCCCTAATCACGAAAGATGGACGGGGTCAGTTTAGAATACATAGATCAAGGTGGGCCCACGGTAAGGGCTGCACGGTCTTGGGTGAGGCTGAGGCTGCACCTAATCCGCTCCTTGACGTGAAGAAGAGAACACCTATAACCGATTGCACGTTGCAACATTCTTAAAGGCAACTAATCACCTACAGCCAGCTAAGGTGTCACTTTCGCAGGACATCTCACACATGCAAACGGGTGGGCCCCACCATGAAGATCACCTGGCTCAAAAATTAAGCAGCCCACACACCATTGAAATGAATGGACAGCCCTCGTTCTGACTTCAGCTTTGAGGTTTGGCCCACCTAATGAGTGGATTGGCCTGATTTGTTAAGAAAAATAGGGCTGCATTTTATCAAGTTGGCCTTATCCCAACTGCAGGTGCATATTACTGTGGTGAAAAAAGACTATTTGGAATACATGGCTAGAAAGAAATAATTGCAACCTATGCATCCCATCCTCATTTCTTACCTGTGGTGTGGCTCACCTGAGTTGTGGATCTAGATAATTCCTGGCTATTGGGCCTACCAAGGATCGCAACTGATGGACGGAATCGATTTTCACATGTACATCATAGTGTGCCCCAAAGAGATTGGATGCATGGTAGTGGAGAGTAGATTAGGTAAGACCCTGGGCTCACTCAAGATGGTGCGGCCCTTACCGTGGAGCCCAGCTTGATGTATATATTCTTCATCCGCTCCGTCCATCCGTTTTTAAAGATAATTTTATGGCGGTATCCAAAAAATGAAGTAGATCCAATCATCAGGTGGACCATACCATATACCATAGGAAACAGTGGTGATTGAAGGTTCTGCCATAAAAAACTTCTTAGGGAGAACATTAATGTTTCCGTAGTGTTTATCTTCCATCCAATCTGTTGATAAACTCACATAAACCTGGATGAAGTGAAAAAAAAAAAAAACAAATATCAGCTTGATCCAAAAAAAATTGTGGCCCATTAATTGTCAATCACCACTGTTTCCGATGATATGGTCCACCTGAAAATTATATCTTCTTCATTTTCTGTATAATGACATAAAATTATCTGAAAAAATGGATGGACGGTGTGGATGTAGAGTATATACATCAAGGTGGGCTCCACGGTAGTCGGGGGTCTCTCACCTAATCCGCTCCCGTTGCAGAGGATTCCTCCAGTCCGGTCATTGTTTCCCATTTTTAGCTGAAGCAATGATGTTTTGAAACACCCATAATGAGTGTTGCTATTGATGTCGTTTTTCATTCTCCCAACACATTGGATGGTGATGAGAATGTGGGCCCCACTTGCTTGGACTTTTAATGATGCATGATATGTAGGCCTTCAATACCATCATGCTCAAGTGATAAGATTCGTCCATGTCCCACTTTTGACCTGTTTCAGACCACATCATTTCCTCTTGAATAATATATACACGATATGAACCCATCTTTAACTTTTGACAAGTGGGGCCCATGGTACGATCATCTGGTCCGTTGGTTTATTGTGTCCCGAGTATATGGACCGTCTCAGAATCATCATTGATACGACAATAGTTTAGATCTGATACTTTTAAGGGGTTAAAATGGCAGGCTTGGCCCATTTTTGCCCGATATACATGTGATCTATTAATATGGTACTATGAGGTCGACCTCATTGGAACTTTCCATGAGGTCGAGCTATGTGGGCCACAACGTGATGTGTGTCAAACATCAACGCCGTGCATTTGATGGGTCTCCTTTAGTTTATGGGATATCCCAAAAATCAGCCGTATATAAAATTCAGGTGGGCCATACCATCTAGAATTATGTGAAGACATGCCTAAAATATATATAAGCAGTTTGTGAGATGGGTCAGTTATGTAAGATCATGAGATGGGCCACTTTTATATATGATCCCGCTCCATAGTTGCCTTTTCTCAAAGATCAATTATACAAGATCATGAGATGGGCCACTTTTATATTATATAGTTGTTATGTTTCTCTTATCCATCCATTTATTTTGTACACATACAACAGCTTCCTTCATCATATCGTATACTGATCCAGGAGTCAGCTGGTGAGCGGCTTAAATAGATTACACGTGTGACATATTCTTCACAACGCGTGGACTCCTGGCCCATTTGATGATTAGACCTTAACTTTGTCATATAACATTATTGTGTTAACCCATACATGAAAGAAGAGAAAACACTAATATCAGCTTGATCGAAAACTTTTGTGGCCTTTAGAAGTTTTTAATCGTGGGCATCACTCTCCCCACTTTTTATGTGGTGGGGTCCACTAGGGCTTTTGATCTGCCTCATTTGTGGATAATGTCATTGATGCAAACCAAACCTCAAGTGGGCCACATGATAGGAAAAAGTGGGTACGAAAGTGCCTACGAATAGAATCTCCCTGCGACCAGGGTGAAGATCATATGCCATATATACTACTCATAAGCTCATTCCTACAAAATTATCAGTGGGATCCAAAATTGCGCCCCACGAATGGTGCTATGAGGTCGACCCCACGGGAGCCCCACCATGATCTATGTCGGACATCTATACTGTGTATTTGGCAGGTCCCCTCTAGATTATTGGATATGGGCAGGAAATAAATGGCTTTATGTTGCTTTCCCTACATTTTGAAAGAAAGATTAGTTTGAGAATGCTTCAAAAGAATCCAAATGGCACACACAAGTTTAGGAGAAACTGAAAAGACGGAGAAACTATCTTATTTCTATGATGCTCCAAATGCACTGAAATCCTGAAATTCTCTGAAACCCTGGATAGAAGCCTCCACAATATTCCCGGCAAGGACTGCGGGATTGAATGTGTAATGGCATGATTATTTGTATCAACCTCATTATCCTGAAGTCAGATATCCATAATATTAAAAGCTTGCTTGACACACATCACATTTGGCCACAAAGCTTGACCTCATTGTACCATATATATATATATATATATAGAGAGAGAGAGAGAGAGAGAGAGAGAGAGAGAGAGAGAGAGAGAGAGAGTACTGTGACTTTGAATGAGTGGAAATTGGAATCCATGTGAAATGGAATCACATGGTTTTACTATGATTTTAAAAATAGGCTTTTGGTGTATTTGATGTGAAAAGATTGAAAGAAAAATCCGTTATGGTTAGTCCAAAAAAGGTCTAAAATGGTCCCCTTTAGTTTATGGGATATCCCAAAAATCAGCCTTATATGAAATTCAGGTGGGCCATGCCATCTAAAATTATGTGAAGACCCGCCTAAAACATATATAAGCAGTTTGTGAGATGGGTTAATTACATAAGATCATGAGATGGGCCACTTTTATATATGATCCCGCTCCATAGTTGCCTTTTCTCAAAGATCAATTATACAAGATCATGAGATGGGCCACTTTTATATTAGATAGTTGTTCTGTTTCTCTTATCCATCCATTTATTTTGTACGCATGCAACAGCTTCCTTCATCAGATCATATACTGATGCAGGAGTCAGCTGGTGAGCAGCTTCGATAGATTACACGTGTGACATATTCTTCCCAACGTGCCGTCTGTGAGGTCCATTTAATGATCAGACCTTAAATTTGCGATTGAGCCCGGACCTAAATACAAATGGGCCTGGGCTCAGCCTACGATTACAACCATCAATTATCCTGGATAATGTCATGGTGGACTCGTCAGCCTTTACAGAAGCGCAGTAACAGCCCTGAAGAATCAGGACCGGTAGGTGAAAGTGTTGTGGTCTACTCAGTATGGAAAAATGTAAGATCTACTGAGGATCCAGACTCCTACGCGCTTAGCGTACTGAGTAGACTCTGTGTGGTTCACAATGATTTATGTATTTTATCCTCTCTGTCCTTTCATTATACCCAATAATTTTAAGGATTGGCACGAAAAATCAGGCATATTAAATGTTCTGACTACACCACTGGAAACAGTTGAAATTGAAAAGTTCTTATGACCCACAGAAGTTTTGGATCAAGCTTATATTTGTATTTTACCTTCATCCATGTCTGTATGATCTCATGAACATATTGGATGACAAATAAACATCAATACGAGGCCTATAAAGGGTATGATCCAACTGATCTATGTATGTGCTTCAATTATGAGCTCAACACCTTAAATTTCAACTGTGGTCACTAAATTCCCACGGTTTTCTCTCATGTGGCCGATTTACTTGTTTGAATCTCCTTATTCTTGGTCGCATATCCTAAAATAATTTTGAAATACGGATGGACGAGTTAGATTTATTACAAACATCATAGTAAGCCCCACACAGAAAGGCTTTCGCATGATTTTCATGCGAGCTTTCGCGGGAAATTCTCTTGCACTTGTAAAAAACTAAACACAAACCGATACAAAACTTTTTGTATGAAAGATATAAATATTTCATAGTAGTCACTAAATCTCCACTTTTTACTCTCATGTGACCCATTTGATTTTTGAAACATTAGTTCCTTGTGCAAAACAATAAAATGACTATATATATATATATATATATATATATATATATATATATGGGAAAAGGTACAATGCGCTCGACCTCACCAGGCCGTCCCATGAGGTTGAGCGGTGTGGGCCGTGCATTTGATGGGTCCCCTCTAAATTATGGGATATCCCAAAAATCAGCCGTATACGAAACTCAGGTGGGCCATACCATCTAAAATCATGTGAAGACACCGTTAAAACATATAAAAGCACTTGGTGGGGCCCACCTGAGTTTTGAATGCTGCTGAAACTTGGTCTGAACCCTCATCTAAGTGGGACACACATAATGGATGGGCTGGATTTGCAAACCACATCTCAGTGGGCCCAAAAAATGATTATGAATGTTTTAATGGTGCACGGCCCCTCCCCACTTCTGTATGTGGTGTGGCCCACACAAGTCACGGATTGACTTGATTTTTGAGACCTAGGCCCACGATGGAATGGTGCATCTGACTGATGGGGTAGATGTTCGAAACGCATCACGGTGGGGCCCACACAGCTCGACCTCATGGGACGGACTCGTGAGGTGGAGCGCATAGTACCTTTTCCCATATATATATATATATATATATATATATATATATATATATATATATATATATATATATATATATATAACGTTCTGATGATAAAAAATCTAGATGGATTAGGAACATTCGTGTGTGAAATATGGACCTGATCAATTTTCCAGCCAGACCAGATCAGGCATAGACCCAACCAATTTTTCTCTCATAGGCTTCCGCCTGCTATGATGGGCCCATTGCCACCCCTAGGCGTCGGGCCTGTAGATAGATGGTTACGAGGAGATACAGCAACCGTCCATATCCAACTAAGAAGAGTTCAATATGTTGGTCCACTGAATCTTCCAATCTGGGAGACTGGGGACATTCTCCATCAACCGATCCAATCAATGGTCCGGATTACCTAGCCATGGGACCCACTGAAAGGAAGAGAAAACAACTGTTTATTGAGCTGGGTCTAGTCGCCGAGTCTTTTTAACCATAAGATCTAATGCCTCACCCTGCCTTCAGGTCATTTCCTCATGGCAATCCGAACCGCTCATTTAGTAGAACCAATGGTCTTTAGACCATCCCATACCTTTATTCAGTGGCCTACAAATGAAGGGGAACAAGTTCAGCGAGAAAAGGTTTGTTATTAACGGTTGAGATAGTCCGGTTCTCCATTGCTAAGTTACACCAAGACATGAAAAAAAACAAAAAAAAAAAACAAACAAAAAAAAAAAGTGGAAAGAGAGGGCCCAAACAGATTCTCTGTTGGTCTTGATGGTCCATCATCGTAGGTGAGGCTTATTCATAAAAAAACTTTCAATTAGTGGGACAGCACTTGAATAGCCCAGTGACCAAAATACTAAAAGGAAAGCTTGCAGTGGTACGTGTTGCCCACCTAATGAGTGTGGGCCAGCTTCATCATTAATAAGGGCACACTCACAGCAAGGCCGCCTCACACGCGTACCATCCACGTTAACCATTGGGCCCCACCTGTACAAAACTGAAAAGCTAAACCCACTTCCCAAACTCTCGCGGAATCACATACAGCCAACGGCACAACAGCTTTGTTGTATCATTGTACACGACATCCGTGCCATGAAAAAGGTAGGCCCCACCATCTACATCACCCTCTTCGAAAATCAGGCTGACCCATTTGTTAGGTAGGCCACCGCTCTCAGACCATCCGTTGTCCGCTGATCTCAAAGGCGTGGCCAGCCTGATTACTGGACAGACGTGATTTTTGTGCCAGGTGATCTTCATGGTGGGTCCTACCATTCTCATGGTACTGATTTCCTACGCAACGTACCACACGTTGTGGCTTGTAGGGGATCAGTTCAAAATATACTGCAACCGTGCAAGATCTCAGCCAATAAATTATAGATGGTGCAGAAGACAAACAACATAAATCAGGCTAATCTGCTCATCAGATCATCCACACACTCATATGAAGAAAATGGAAGGTTTGAAAGAAATACCAACATGTTCCTCATCTGATAAGTTGATGACTCCCAGCTTTTGCAACCATCCATGTTCATTCATTCACATAGAGCCCCACCTAATACATGGCTTGGATCTTGCACAAATGTGCCAGAGTGCCACAATTCACCTCTTCAAATTGCATTACATACTATCCAAAGAAAATGTTTGAGATGACCAAGCTAACATATAAGAATACATGAGAATCTCTACACCTTCAATACAAATTTGAAAAATAGAATGTAAAGAGTCATGATCTGCTCTGAATTTTTCCTACCTCACCAGAGTGTAATTCCTCTAGAGGAATCCAAGTGGCCCACCTTCAATCATGGTGGGACCATTGGATAGGAAGGATTCACTATGGATTGAAGATGACAGTAAAATCAGCCCAATGTCGAAACAACATTAAGGTCCCATAAATGGATGGTGATAACATTTTTAACTCTTACCCTCCATTTTTGTATGGCATAATTGGATGGCTTTCATCACATATTCATGGTATATTTGGCCCACTTGCAATCCATAGTGAAACCTAAGGAATATGAACCAGGATAAGCTAAGAAAATTTCATACTAGGTCTTGGAATGTAATATTTTTACTAACAGGCAGAAAACCAGTGATCTGACCAAACAACTGCCGACCATCATCACAGTTCATCATGGACTTATGGTATATACCATTCAAAATGGAAATGATGAAAATGGTAGGAAAAGAAGAAGAAGAAAAAGGAGCACTAGTCCAGTTATAACATGCATTAAGATGTCTTTTCAAACCTTATATACAGGCACATGCATGCACGCATGCATACTCCAGTAAGCCACCAGCAAAAGGGGATTGAAGTGCTTCAGCCACAAATCCATCCCACTTCCACATGTATTATGCATCACTGGTGTTGCATTGTTCTGCACAATAAAGAGCTATAAGGGCTTGTTTGGTTGCACCAAATATCATGAAATGTCATGATTAATCAGTCTATTTTGGTGCAAATTTACATGATATTTGGTGCAACCAAACACACCCTAAAGTATCCACCAATGAAACGCTCTCAAGATGTGCTCATGGAGGGTTTGGTTTGCAGTACTGACTCTTCCATAAGTAATAAAGCAACATAGGAGACACGAAAAAAGAAGAAGAAGAAGAAGAAGAAAGAGAAGTATTATTACTGAATGCTCAGGCCAGAGGTCTCTCCACTGCATTGTTTCAGGTTGTACATGTGGGGCCCATTGTTCAGATTGTCAATATAATAAGACCCACCATGAATGGGCCATGCACCAAAAACAACACACAAGAATGAATCCTATGCTTCAATCTGTATTCAGTAAATAGAAGGTTGAGAAAGAAATATAATAAATGTCCCTGACTAGAATCTTTCAATCTGTGGCATTTTTGCACATGAGCCACCCATGGTGGACCCAAAAATATCAACAATTCGGATCATTGAACCATGGGCCGCGCATGTACAAACCAAAAACCCAATCGAATGGTAGAAACTAGAAACTTTTGGGCCAAGCAATACCTCAAGAAAAATATCAAAACACTGCAAGTTCAACAGTAATATAAACCACAAGTGGCTGATGCAGGAGTGATCTCATGTTCAGTTAGCTCGAGGGAAAACAGTTACATGATTCAACACATCCATGCAGATTGAACTCATGATCATGCATGTTACCAGTAACATAACTCATTCGGGTCGTTGTTTTCCTTTTTTCTTTCTTTTGCTCCTTGAAAAATAACACACTCAATATTGAGAAACATAGAAATACACTGAAAACAAATATCCAAGATTTAGGATTCATCAACAAAAAAAAGAGCGAAGCATAGACTTACAGAGAAGCAACACAAGGAGTCACATTCTTTCAGAAAACCATAACTGTATTGATCTCAAACTGCAACTTCGGTAGGGGCCTGAAACTCCACGCCACATGATTAGAATTCAAATCAACCACAAAACCCAAGGTCCAAAACACTTGGATACCTACTCATTTACACCAGCCAAACAAAGAAAAACCGCTCAATCATAACCGCTCGTGAACTAGCTCGTCCCGGCAGAATAGAGACTGTCTATTTTCAAGTAACTTGTAAACTTAAATTCCAATGATCCTAGTTCATTGGAAGCGGATCCTATAGATCAGATCTGAAGGATCATACCATCATGAAATACTCAAAAACTCTTCACAAGAGTCCTGCTAAATCTAACTTTCCGTATACAATTGTAAACATGCACTATGTTATGTGGCCCATATGTTTCTGCTCAGATGTTCTTTACTCCGTTAATATCAATATGTAATCAGCTCATCACCATGAAGTCACATGTAATAAAATGACGCCAATTTGGGGAAAATCACCCAATCATATCAAAGCCTTCTCCAGTCCGAAAAGGACTATAGTTGCCTGGGACTTCCATCTTCCCAATCAGGTGGTGATCAATTCCTGCAATCATCGACTTAATAAGAACATTGTGTGTCATTCACCATAATGACTAGAGAGGAATTACAAGGAAGTACCATATGCAAGAGGAATTATAGGGTGCCGTTTGCTGAGGCTCCCAATTCCCTAGGTCAGTGATCCAAACCATTGATCTGATGGGCCCTGCAGTGTACTGGGGATGCCCCCAAAAGTCCCAATTGGAAGATCCTAACCCTTCTTATCCTTGGCCTTTTCCCCATTTGACTGTTGATCATGGGTGTATTTTTTTCATGTCTATCTGTAGGTACTAATTGAGCAGTTAGGATCCCGCAATCTGCAATATTATTTGGGGGGATCCCAGTGCAGCCCAATATATCAACAGGGAACCATGTTCCCGCACGTACTGAATTTGGACATTGACAAATGCCGAGGCTCAGTGCCCTATAGTTCCTCTTGACTAATGATTCATGGCTAAAAGACTCGGCAATTTGGACTGACTTGTTCGGTCCTGAGTCAAGTTGGGCAGAATCAGTCCGATTCACCCTAGTTGAGGGTGACTTGTGGTATTGAACCGAATTGGGTCCTACCTAGTCCAAGTCGACCCAGACGAATGACATCAGAATTGAACCAAATTGGGTCCTACCAAGTCCAAGTCAACCCGGACAAATGACATCAGACTCATCCAAGTCTTAAAACCATGAGATGGATAGTTACAAGCACGACAAGAAATCACCAATAAGAACACAATACGTGCATACTTGGATTCGATAGTACATTCTCATAGAAAGATACGCGGCCTAAACTGCCAGAAGACTTTGAACTGTCATTCAAAGGAAAGGCACCCTGTGCTTTACTGGGTTGTGGATCTAAGGAATGCACCTCAGAACCTATTTCAGAACCCTGAAAGCACAGGTCATCCGCCCTCGGAGCTGATTTTTCAAGGGAGAGAATGTTCTCAGCCTTGGCTTTCTTTTCCTTTGGGGAGTCGGTTTCTGTCTCCACTTCAGATTCTGCACTATTCGGTAACGGTTGCAGTTGCTTTCTTTTTGAACGAGCCCGTCTGTTCTGGAACCAGTTATAAACATTCGTTTCGGAAATCTGGCCATGTTGGGAAAGTTCAGAAGTTATCTCTTTTATTCTCTGCTTGCTGGGAGTCCCATTGCCTTGCTCAAAGATACTCTCGAGAATTTGGAGCTGCACGGGAGTTGGGGTCCACCGCTGTCTTGCAGTAATCTTGTGGCCGCCAGATGTCATCAATGGATCACAGTATATATTTCCCAGTCTCATTCCTGAAGAAGCAAGAAGATAACTGGTTAGCCCAAGAAATCCCGCTGATATCACAACAGCAGAAGTCAAGTGGGAAACTCTACAACAATCAATGTGGAATTCATTCAAATCATCAAATGAAAATATGGAATCGAACTTGATGCCTGTACATGCAACCCATTTTTTATTCTGGACAAGACTCCTGCAGTAGTTTGCACCATTTTCATAATGACTGTGAGTCATCCATCTTACATGTGGCACACGTGGCATGGACTATCCAGATCATCCAAATTCTGGGGCACATTGTGGATGGCGTATAGCTAAAAAATCACACTGATGAAATAATTCTAACCATCCAATTGGCAGATATCAAATGGATTGTTAAAAATATAATAGTGCTGAGTGACCCAAATTTAACTGGCAAAGTCAGCTGGTTACTTTCATCTGCTCAGTGTGATTTTGGCTATTGCTGCATCAATAATTGGTTCAGGGATTTGGTTGGTCTGGATTGCCATACAACACTATAACTATGCCATGTGCAAGATCGATGAGTCACCGTCGTTTTAAAAATGGTTGTGAACTATCAGAGTCTAGCCCATTTCATGCTATATTAACCACAATTTCTCAGATAATGGTAACCTGTTCACCCCACATGTGGCATGTGTACTGTGTACAACAATCTAGATTTCAGAATGTCACAGATCATGGACCCCTTTCCGGATGGAGCATATCCCAAAAAACACTGATTGGACGATCCTAATCACCTAGTTGGGGGTCATCAAATGTATGGCTTATGGTTAAAAAGAAAATGGTCACTGGTCCAAAGTTAACAGCCAAAACCAGATGGTTAAGATCGCCCAATCGGTCTGATCCTTCGGTTATGCAGCATCCACAATGAAGGTCATAATTTCCCGATACACGTCGGCTGCATGTATGGTGAATCAGACACCATCACACCACCATTTAAGAAAGCAGACAGTTGCAAAGCAAGTCATTGAAAACATGCCACTCCTCTATACTTTCAGAAATGAAAATAGTGATGCTTTGATTCTTAAAATTCTTTAGTTTTGGACCAGTGCATTAATAATGTTGTACCTTGAAACCAACATGAGTTTAAAAATAAAATAAAATTCTGAAGGATATACTAAAGAGATTCTGTAGTTCACTCAGGTGTTCAGTATGTACAAGTGGGCAGACGATGGATATGATTGAACCTACTATGATTGGCCCTTGTACAAAACCATCCCAGATGGGAAAAATCCTAACTCTTCAATGTGTCCAGGAAATAGATAAGGAAGAACATGCAGCAATAATTCGCAATCAACCAAAGGGGAAGGCTGTTGTGCATTTGCACCTCATCAAACTGGGCGATCGCTACATGATAGGGTTTCAATGATGTCATCAACTGGTTGTCTCTTGTGACATCATCAAAACCTTGTTGTGTAATTCTTGCAGGCATTTCTCATGGGATGGAATTTTATATAGAGATCTGAATGCTTGGGAGTGTTTACCCCAACTCAGCCTCCCTTCACATCACATTGATACAGCATGCCCTCCAAATCTAGACAAGGATGATTACTGGAGGTGGAAATATGGTAGGCATGATTCTAGATGATTTTTCTTGTAAAAGAAAAAGGTGGCAATTTTCTCTGAATCTATAAAATATTACAAAATATTTCAAGTAAATGAGTAATTTGGGACTATGTTGAAATTATTATACACCAGTGATATCAACAGAGGCTATAATTGCACAAATCAGAAAACGTGAAGGGAAAGGTTTAGTCCTAATAGAAAACACTCTAGTGTAAAAAGCTTCTTTCTGAGAATTACTCGAGCATAAGAAACTGCCAAGATTAAACTGGAACTATCCAATTGTTCTTTCTGTGAATTTGTGCAAAACAAACAGGCACAAATTTGAGATTCCCATCCAAAAAATTGTACGTGAATCTTGCCAAATATGTGGCCAAAAATCTTAATCTTTTTGGACCAAGCACTAGGGCGATTCACACGAGGAGAGATTGTAGAGGCGATTCGCAGCACATGTTCAAAAGACCTAGGCCACTCATAAAGTGGGGGTCACTGTGAATATGCTGGCTGAAAATTAAGGCATGTTCTCCTCATCGGTTGGGCCACACATGTATGAGAAAGATGAATGATTAGAAACGATGGAAAACAGTATATCCAACGCACATGTCATCCACCTGATGTGCAGACCATATTGCTTTTGGGGCTATGGCAAGTTCACAGTGGCCCCACAAGGACATCAGCACATCTGCTGAAAATCGCCTTTTCTATCTCTCCTTTTTTTTCTTAGAGATAATTTTCTCTCCTTGCACAAACCAGCATAGCATTTCACATCTTTTTAAGTAGTTCATTCTTGCCTGAGAAGTTAAATATTCTCCATAGACAACATGATACAGAATAATAGCATGTCCAGACATTCAACGCATGGCAAATCTCATTTCAGGAGGGAGAAGTCTCCAAGATAAAACCATGTCCAATGCATGGTTTTGCAGATATGATTGAAGAGGCCTGTGATATTTAATTGGAGAAAGCAATATCTTTCAGAGCCATGCCTAGTAGGGCTGCGACTTGGGCTTCAGTCAACTCAAAACCCAAGTTCGGTTCAGATTGTTAAGGTCCTTGAGTTGGGTTGAAAAACGCCAACCCGATTTGACTTCAGGTTGGGAATAATCACATGAAATTGGGTCAGTTGGGTAAGGTCAACTTGGTCAGGTCAAGCCAGATTGGGTTGGTTGGGTCAGGTCGGGCACCTCGGATTGGAATTTGGGTTGGGTTGGGTCAAGTTGGGCTCCGCTTGACCCTCCACCCGACCAAACCCACCGAAGCATCCCTAATCCCTAGAGAAGTAAATGAGGAGGCAGAATCTCTAGCAAAGCAATGAGTGATTGTCATGAGATGGATTGTCGATTTGCGCTAAGTTGTGTAGTGTGCCTGTTTATTTTTAGTTGGTTTTGGGGTGTGTTTTTCAGCTGTGCTGTTAATGAATGCTTTCTTACTTTTTGTGTGTTTTTGGGCTGTTTGGTTGTGATGTTGTCCTTCCCTTCTATGTTGTTTTTCTTCCTCTTTTCTCAGTAAATTTCATTACACATCCCAAAAAAAATACCATGCCCTTTCGCAATTGGGTCTTCATGTTGACCACCAATGTACCCCGTATGCAACCCCCCCTCCCCCCTGTAAATAAAGTGATTTGTTCAAGAGCTTGTATGAAGTTTCCAATACTAGAAAAATCTTCTGATGACAAGCAAGTCAAATGTCAAAGTTATTAGGAAACATTCCTTTAAAAAATTCCCATTTCTTATAACCACCAACTATTCTTCTTCTTTCACGAGATTAGTAGCTGCCCTCTCTTATCAAATACTCTAGGCTTTGAACTAGTCGACAGTATATTCTAAAAAGAAGGCTTAAAGGAAAACTGTGTCCAAGATATTTTAAGTAAGAAATCAATTAGTCCAGATTTGACGCCATGAGTAAACCAAAGCTTCAAAGTAGGGATCTCATATTGGAAAATTTCACCTTATAGTAGCTCTTACATGCAATAAAAATTCTAATTTTCCCAGCGTCATATTCAAATGGTTGGCATTTAATGAAATAATGACACAGCATGGATTTGACCACAGTTTTTTTTTTTTTTTTTTTCCAACCAATACCTAATTCAAGCATAACCACATGGCATGAACTCGACCACTCTTTTTCCAACGTATAAACAATTCAAGCAAAAAAAAAAAAAAAATTGTACCAAAGGAAAGCAAGATACATGAACAAATAGAAAAGCAGGAGATCATGGAACTTTCATCAAACGAATTAAATACTTCCCTAAAGAGGTCAATTCCTTAGATGATTGTTTGGCCAAGGAAGGAGCAGCCACGTATTGAGGCCAATTCCTCCTTTTCTTATAATATAGAGCCATTATTTATCAAAAGGGGGATAAATAATGGGGGACAAATAAAATAAGAAAAGAAAATCCTTCTGGTAGAACCTACAAAAATAAAAATGATAAGAAGAACAAATCCAGAAGCCAATGAGCCCTTTGAAGGGAAGAATAGTAGAAATGGAAGAAGCAAAACAGGATAGAACTCTCTCCCTACTGTATTCCCCTGTAGGATGTGCAAATCAGGACCGTTCGTCCAGTTGACCCCATCATGGATGGCCCACTATACGAAAACCCAATCCATCGCTTTTCTCCGCTGAATTCACCATTGGCTTGACGGCCTGATCAGATGGCAAGGATCATCCAACTGCAGTGGTTTTTGAAATCGCCTGTCATCCACAGCAGGGTCCACTGAATTGAAGGTCTTGATTGAAGCGTCCGCATGCCAGGCGTGGGATGGGACAAAGCCTCTACCGTATTTCAATCCTACCTTCTCTACCATATCAATTACCCCTAATGAAACCCCATGAGAAAGGGGGAAAACAGCATTCATGTACTAAAATCCAAAAACATCCAAAATAAAAACACAGAATAGAAAAATAATCAAGACCCAAATGAAATCTTCCAACCAAAGACACCAATTTGCGACTTCTGGGATTGGAAATAGTAGAAAATGAAAAACGGGGTGCGAGAAAATCAATCAGAAAGGGTGTGAAAAAGCAAAGATTAGAGAGAGAGAGAGAGAGACCTGAGAGAGAGTCTTGTTGGGCAGTAACAGCCTTGTGCATCTCGACAAGCTGTTCGCAGATGGTAGCGTAGACAGAGATTTGCCTGCGAAGAAGTTCCATCTGCTCATCTGTCATTACCTTCACGTACATTACCCCATTCTGCTGCTGTTCTTGTTGCTGCTGTCCTTGCTGCTGTTCTTGTTGCTGCTGCTGCTGCTGCTGCTCCCACTCCATCTTCTTCCCTCTTTCACCTCCTTCTCCTTCTCCTTCTTCGACAGCATTTCTCACAACACCCATCTCTCTCCAAGCAGTTTCCTTCTCTCCTCTTTCATCTCTCTCTCTCTCGCTCTCAAAGACGAAGAGCGGACGGGAGTAGAAATTAGAAGACGACCAGAAAAAAAGGAAAGAAGGAGGCGTGCGAGGGATGCGCTCGTGTGGAAGAGCCGTTCACACTTCACACGCGCTTATTCTTCCCTTTCCTCTTTCTTCTTCTTTTACTCGAGTTTGCTCCCATACATCTCGACATATTAAACATGATATGTCGCGACCTTATCCACTGAAATAGGATTCTCTTAAATAATCCAAACCGTATATATAGTACATATTCTCTTAGATGGTGGATTCCCAAAAATCATCTCAGCTTCGTTAATTCAAACCATTGATTTTACAAATGTTTATTATGACCGTCATTTTCATAGAAAAATGCTAATTTCAAATTGTTAAGATAATCATTTATTTATTTATTTTTCTTTTTTCTCTATCCATCCTCGTTTAAACGGTTTGGATCGTTGATATACGGTCAAGATTCGAAAGCCAAAAGTACTAACGTGTCACTTTTTAATACGTCAGGATGTAGTGGAGCAAACCTTCTTTTAATTTTGATGATTTGACCTTACACACGTGGTTCGGGTGCCGTCGATTTTCTCGCGGGCGCGAGACGTGCGTATATGGTCCTGACGCATCATGACGGTATGGATACTGTCCTGGAGAGCGGATTCGGTGTCATTCTGAACACGTGGCACGTTTAGATTAGATCTAAACCGCCATTTCCAAAAGAGAAAAACTTCGATACTCTGACAGAGTGTGATGGATGATATGCAGGAACCTATTGCACACGTGGCATAATGAACCAGATGTTAAGCTTACTTGATTCGCTGACTATCGGATGGCGGCACATTTATTGGACGGTTAGAAATGAAAAATGATCCTACGGTCCTAATTTCACAAACAAGCGTCCACGAATAGCCGACCCCAATTAATAACGAAGCTTGAATGATGATGATGTGTCCACAAATCAAAGGTTAGGATTGTCCAACCCATCTGATGTTAGATTGTGACCTGCGAACATTGCGCTTCACGACCTAGTTAATTACGCTTACGTGTACAATTTCCAAGTGCCTGCACATCAAGCTTCATATTCAACCCGAGTATACACGGCGCCGATTGTATGCTGAGGAGCTCATCACCCCCGCCCGGGAACGGATTGGCTACTCCCCCTGCCACCAGCCAATGGCTTCTGGTCGGTGATCTGGGGGTCCCACCATGAGGTATGTGTTTCATCCATGCCGTACATCTATTTTTTCAGATCATTTTATGTTATGAGACTAAAATTTATATATATCCCAATCTCAACTGGACCACATTACAGGAAACAGTTTTGAATGAGCATTGGCCATTAAAAACCGTTTTTGGGCCATAAAAGTTTTTGATCAAGCTGATTTTTGTTTTTTATCTTCATCTGGGCTTGTATGACCTAATCAACAGATTAGATGTCAAATAAAAAGTACAGTGAGCCTTAGGAGGATTTTAATGGTGGATATCCAATTACTATTGTTTTCCTGTGGTGTGCTCCACCCCACGTAGCACCGACCGGCTGATGGCAGGGGGAGTAGCGAATCCGTTTCCCTCCTGCCCTGGTGTGAAGACTCTGTGGGCCCTCTTTCATGTATTTGTTTTTATCCGTACCGTTCATCCGTTTTTACGGCTCATTTAATGGCATGAGTATAAAATTAAAGCACATCCAAAGCTATCAGAGCTGACAAACAGTACGGATAATGACGTCCGCATTTGAAATCTTCAAAAGGCCCACTAAGCTTTTCCACCACTCTTTGGGGCCATGGTGGATGCATGTGTTGTATCCACACCGTCCATCCGTTTTTTTAAGATCATTTTAGGTTATGATCCCAAAATTGAAATATATCCAATGCTCAAGTGGACCACACCACAAGAAACACAGGGAAAATGACATTCGCCATTGAAATGATCTGAAAAAACGGATGGACGGTGTGGATGGACGAAAAACACAAACATAAGCTTGATCCAAAAACTCCGTAACCCCTGAGAAGTTTTCAACGGCAGGGATTTAACTCTCACTGTTTCCGTACGATGTGGCCAAATTGAGCTTTTTGGATATACTTTACTTTTGGTCCCTAAAATGAGCTGAAACCGGCTGTACTGCATGAATGAAATACATACAACACTGTGGGCCCCACTAGGTGATGAGTGCCTCTTACACAATACGCACCCGGTTACAATTTCTTGTGACCCCACACGGAAGTTCTGAGGGGCCCACCGCATGTCTGTTTGCCACCTCTTCGTTTTTTAGCTTCTTTAGCTGATGTTAAAATATGAGCCGAAAAATGACGTAAGCCAAAGACTCAAACTGGCAACGCGGGAGAAATTAGTAGGGATTGAGCTGTTTTCCGTTCATCATGGTAATGAACGGTTTTGATGGCATCTAAACATCACGGTGGACCTGCAAAGTTTTAACGGTGGTCATTCAATCCCCACCGTTTGCACTGCTCTGGCCCACTTGGGTTCTTTATTGATATGGCTCGTTTTTGGAATCATATCTAGCTTGAGTTGGAGAAACTGATGGACGGTATGGATGTCACGCGAATATCGCAGCGGCCCGACAGAGCTGGAAGCGGATTGACTGTGTGTACCACACACCACCGATGTGGCTGGTGTGTTGACGTCACCAAGTTTTGTGGGTCCCATCATGAGGTATGAGTGAGCCCGTTGGAAGGTTGATGCAAAAAATAAAACGGATCCAAGAATCAAGTGGACCACACTGTAAAAGGCCGTGGGTGATTGAACGCCTATCATTGAAACCCTTTTAGAGGTCACAGAAATTTTGGATCAACATGATGTTTGTTTTTTCTGTTACCTTATGAACAGATTGGATGGATAATAAACATTACCGTAGGCCCTACGAATGTTTTAACGGTGAGAATCATTGTCTCACTACTATGTATGGTGTGGTCCACTTGAGCTTTTAAAATTACTAATTTTTGGAAGAAATATCTAAAATGATATATCTAAATTTATAAACGGAGTAGATATGATAAATACATCATTGTGGGCCATGTAACTTTGATCTCCTTTGAACGGAAGCGGATTGGTTGGTGTACCTCACACCAGCTTTATAGCCGCTGTACTGACGTTCGAAAGTTATGTGGGTCCCATCATGAGTTATGTGTTATATCCAAACCGTTCATCCATTTGGTAAACTTTTATTAATGCTTTAAACGAAAAACAAGACGTATAGAACTATCAAGTGGACCACACTGAAAAAAGCAGTGGGGGATTGAACTTCTACCAATGAAACCCATTTTGGGGTCATGGAAGGTTTGGATCAATATGCCAAAAAAATTTCCTCTTCATACAGGTCTTTGTGACCTTATGAACAGATTGGATTGAAAATAAAAGTTATGGTGGGCCATGCGAATTGTTTAATGGTGAAAATCATTTTCTCTGCTGCTATTTGTGGTGTGGTCCACCTGATAATTGGATATGATTCAATTTTTGGATAATAATCTAAAATGATCTCTAAAAATAGATTAACGGTTTAGATCTAATAAATACATAACTTTGGGGCCCATGAAACTTTGATCTCCTTTGAACCGTTCGTACAGCTTGGAGCTCGAGGACGTCAGCGCTCGTCTTCGCACGACACGAACCGACAGCAGCTATAACCCGCTTCCCCTTTTGAACCGTTCGTACAACTAGGAGCTGAACACCGTCAGCGCTCGTCTTCGCACGACATGTACCCACATCAGCCAATCACAGAGCTTCCCCTGCGTGGAGTCCCTTACACGGGGGATTACAGAGAAGTCGCATCCAAATCACAGAGCTTGGAAGATTTTAGCTCCGAAAAGACATGAATCAGCTACGGCAACCGTTAAGCGAGGAAAGGCCCATTTAATAGACGGTTAAGATATTCCCATGGCAGGATTTCGTGAGGGTCCAATCAACGTCCGATCCTACAGGATACCTGAGTCGGATCATCAAGAACGTGTGACGTGTGTAGGCACACGACGAACGAAAATGATGTTACACCCGAGGCAGGGTTCGTTGATTCGGACAGTTGACCTGACGGTTGACGGTGGGGATCCAGTGGAAAAATCCAAGCCATCCAACGGTTGGCTGTTTTTCCCCTCGATGGTCGTTTTTTTTTTTTTTCCCTCTCTTAACCGTCTGTTTGTGGGGGGCCGACCATTTGATTACTTGGATTTTTGGGACACCACCCATACAGAACGGGCCTATGATATCAACGGCCTGGATCACTTATCCATATGGTCCTGCTTTCCACGACAACCACATCACCACCCTATAAAAATTTTTTTCTCGTGCTGATTTTTGCATGTTTGGATGCCTCTCCAAAAAAAGCAACAAGAAAATCTGGTGATTTCCCGTACCTGCAGTGACTGCGGGGCCCGCTAGGCTATTCTCGCGCATGAGAATTTGAAGAGGGTTTAGCAGCACACGTAGGGATATCTGGACCACCCATCAGGTGAGTTCCACTCTCAACTTTTTGTGGGCCGATAATCAGACTGACCTAGTCATCACGTGTGGCATACATGTATGAGAAAATTCAAAGGTTGGTAAAATCTCGATAAGTGGGCTGGACACGAGACAGAATGGTCCAATATTCTGGACCATCCGATAGGTGGGTCCGCCGTGGATCAATTGCTAGGATCAGACAATCCTAGCCGTCAGATGTATGCAATTGTCAGTTCTTTACTGTCCATTTGCAGGTCAGATGTTTGATGGTACGACCCCTAAGGTTTTTTTTAGCATTTCCGATCGGTGGTGGGATACATCTAATAAAATAATCTGAAAAAGGTGAGCTCCAAGTCTTGGGGCATAGGAGTATGCCAAATAAAAAATAAAATGTAGAAAATAAACTTAAATAGCAGAGATCTAAAACAACCTCAAATACACAAGTATTGAGAGGTTGATATAAACGTTGTTCTAAGGACAATCTTACACTAAAAACTAATGGCTTATGGTAGGACAACCTGATTTCTAGAATATCGGTAAGTATCAAAAACTCAAACCGATATAGAGGCAAAATAAATAAACCTAGTTATTATAATATTCACCACCAAAGTTACAACATTTACACAAATAATCAAATACAATCATCCACCACAACTCCAAGAATTATAGTGATTCGTATGTGTACACCAACTATTCGCAAACAGCCACACAACTACTCCACTCCCCAATATCAACACTTACGAGATATTGGCTTTCACTAAGAAAGAAGGTTTTCCAAGGTTTACCTTAAAACCTTTACAGATATGTTTTTCAATGGGCTTACATAATAAAAAATCTTACGCTGAGATTTTCCTATCTGATCTCAGTCAAAACTACAAATAGAGATTTTCCTAGCTGAATCTCACAAACCAAAAATACAGAAAATTGAAATACAATATTTATCTGAAGAATGTTTTTCGATGTAGCCGGTAGAACTATTTATTTCTAAATGAAGATGTTTAAAGTTCAATCTCACAAATGAAGGGGTTTTAAGTCTAGAAGAATTTTGAATTAAATCCAACATTTGACTACTTAGATTCAATTTCTTGGATTTCAAAAAGTGTTAAAGCAAAATCTCATTTTATATCAAATAGAATGGAATCAAGATATTAAGAAATTAAGAAATCAAAAAGCTATTTAAAATAAATTTTAAATACCTCACAATAGCTTCACAATAGTAGGAACTTATCTCTCAGAATGGTGGCTTGAATTGACTTGGAATGAATGAAAAAAAAATCTGAGAAATGTCCTTTATTTATAAGCTACAATTCGGTTCCCTCGACTAGTCTAAGGTTCGGCTTGACTGGTCTTGGCAGTAACCAATTTTCAAAATTTCTAGCGCGATCGAATAAAACAGACCATCGACTGGTCGAGTGGCTCGTTCGACTGGTCGAGCATAGCACTCGACTGGTCGAGTGAATTAAACTAGCATTGCTGGAGTTCGAGTCAAGTCCTGCTCGACTGGTCGAGCCAGACTCTATGACCGGTCGAGCAGGGTACTTGACTGGTTGAAGACCAAACAACCTTTTCCGATTTTTAGAGTAAAATCTCGGACTGGTCGAGAAAGACCCTGGACTGGTCGAGCTAGTGCTTGGATTAGTCGAACCAAGACTAGGACTAGTTAAAGCAAAACCTAAAATAAGTACTATGACTCAAATTAAACATGCAATATTAATGACCTAATCCTAAGGTCTTTCTAGGATTATGAACACCTTAAATGTGAGTATTGAAACTGAAACAATAGTCACTTCGGTAGATAGGATACTTTGAAGCACATAAAGCTTGACCTCATATGCTTGAGCTTGTGTCTCGAACTTGTGTCTTGAGCATGTGACTTGAGACTTAAGCTTGATCAAATGTGTTTGAGCTTGAGCTTGAGCTTTAATCTTGAACTTGAGCTTGAACTTAAGACAGTGCACTTGGACTTGAGTACTTGGACTTGGTGAACTTTAACTTGTTCTCGTAGTTGAATATACATAATTGTAGCATACTAAATGTCGATGTAGATAATATGAAGCTCATCTTCAAATGAAGGTGAACTTTCCTGGGTTCACTTATGCTAATGTTTACTAATTTGCATTTAATCAAGTTTTATTGCGCAGCATAAAATTTCTTGGAACATGAAACACAATCACATCTAGTCTACTGAAATGACAGAGTTCAAATATATATTCAAGTTTAAAGAATATATATGGGTTGCACAAGGCGTTACCTTAACAAAATCACAAAAAATGTCATGTCCAAAAGAATAGGGCTGAGTCCACTACTCGGCGATCTAAATCCCGTCCACTATGCAGATGGAGAACCCCCCATCAACTGGAAGTAGAATAGCTCGTTCTCCTCCTCAAGGCTCGTGCCGCCAGGCTCCTCACACTCTGCATCACCTGCGTTTATGGGAGATTTTGGTTGGTGTTTTAAAACACCGTTCCAGAGTGGGAATGAGTGATCAACTCAGTGGGTGCTATTAATCTTAAGTTGTAACAAACATTAGTTATATTATGAATTTAATGAAAAATAATCATTCATAAGCACCTAACAAATCTTATTAATGCTTGTGTATGATGGATGATATGATGCATACCCTCGCCACAACATTTCCTCGATCGACTCCATCTAACGATCGTGTATGACCAACACTCCCTCAGAGCGACCTCGACTGTCGAGTCGCCAATCTAGCTAGTGCGATGCGATAATAATGTTAGCCAAGTTCTTATTTAATTCCATTCATCCAATAGGTTGAGAAAACTAATACACCCCACGTAGCAATGCCCTGAACTGGTTGTAAGGCCAAGGCCCCCCAACATGTGAGGCCAAGACCCCGCGATCCTTGATCCCGTTGGGTTCCCCATCCTCGACTTCAAGCGTCATGTCCCAAACTCGAAAAACGGGCTCACAAAATTTTCGATCGCCGAATTTAGCGCCGACAGCCTCTGTAGTACCCCATTCTCGGATTCCGGCACTTACATGCCAGATTCCGATCATGGGATCCTATTAGGAGGATTTTCAGTATGTTTTTTTTAATTTTAATGGAGCATAACCAAGTCACAAAACAACATCACTACATATCTACTATATCAAAAACTTTTAAGTACAATGCGTATGAAAGGAAAATACAATATAATGAAAGTAACAGAAACTCCAGAAGCTTGGCTGCATGCTCTAAGCTCAACGCTGCTACAACCTAACGCCACCTACACGCATCTATCGTGTATAAGCTTATAGAAAGCTTACAGGGTGGTGAAAGTGTATGCAAGGGGAATGCCAAGTGTATATATTAGAGTAATGCGGAAATATGCGGTAAGTTCATGAATGCTATCAGTTATACCAAAGCTATGTGATGCTAGGCATGAATGCTATCGGCCATACCAAGGCCATGCGATGCGAGGCTTATGTAGCCAAATGTCATATGCGAGATGCAAGACAAGCGTGCCAGTACTCATTAAGTACACATATCAGTACAGTTCCTCTCTAGATATCACCGGGGTCTAGTGCACTCACATTGACTGCCTCCTCTCTAGCTGCACAGCCAAGCAAGTGGAAGAAACCACACTATTTGCCTGACCAGTAGTCTACCAATAGCTATCTGGTTCATTGATAGCGGACTCATTTGCGAGCTGGTCAAACTCAGCCTAGCTTATAGCCCCCTCACTCGGGCGAATAAGGTCACACCCCCTTCCAACCGACCACGACACAGTGGGAGACGCGACCTACTGGTATTTAGTACTCGGGCGCTCGTGTATCCACTCAGTCTAGACGTTGGAGCAACTCCTGGTACCAAAAAGGTTCTGAAATTTTCACCCAAGGACATCCTAAGTGTCTACAGTGCTAGAGCCAATATTTCTGGTATCCGATACGACCATCCACGATGTGTCTGTAGAGGCTACGACCCTGATGTCGCTAGGGTGTGTAGTGATCAATTCACACATATACGAGATGCATGAGTCACACCGTACAATCATGTAGCAATCCTGCGACTACCACGTACTCATGTGGGGGCACTCTGTCTCATAAGGAGTCCCGTAAATGTCTCAGCCTAACGGCTTTTGCTATGATCAAACATTCCTCATATCAAGCATACATATGATGCATATGGGCATGAATCATGGAGCTATACTAAGCATGTTATAAAGTGATGAATTATCAACAAGTATGGGCCTATCAATGGGCCCTAAGGAGAGTTACAATGCGAACATTTAACCAACATTGTACTTATAATGTGGACGTCAAACCAACATTGTTCCCTAGGCACGGCCCGCCATAAATATCGTTACATAAACTATGGGGGAATCACACATTGCAATGGACCCTAAGGATATCCTGTTGCGCCTCGACTCATGGGCCTTGGATACATCAAATGGGCCACATCATATGGGCCTTATATAAATCAAGTGGGCCACATTAATAGGCCTTATGTACATTGCAATGGTCCATATCCCATGGGGCTTTGAAATACATCACAATGGGCCTCATAACATGGGCCTTACGTATATCAGATGGGCCACACCAACGGCCACAAATACATCAATATGAGCCCCATATGTACCTCAAATGGGCCACACCCAAATAAAGTGGTGATAATGATTTCCACCATTAAAATTCCTAAGGCCCACCATAACATATATTTTCCATCCAAACTGTTCATGAATTAACATAGTGATAGATGAAGTGGAAACAAATATCAGCTTAATAGGGAGCTACTATGGCCCTTAGAAATTTTGAACGGTGGACGTCATTGATCGTTACTTTAAATGGTGGGGTCCACTTGAACTTTGGATCTGACTTATTTTTAGTCTCAAGCCGATTAAGACAAGCTCGCCAAGTGGTTGGATGGTTTGGATGCAACACATGCATCAAGGGTGGGTCCCACTGTCCAAACAGTGGACAGTGTGAATAAACACATATATCATTGTGGGCTCCACCGTCCGCCTGGACGGTGGGAAACAAATACATACATCACTGTGGGTCCCACGTGGGGCCCACCATTATGTTTATACGCAATCCAACCCGTTAATAAGGTCACACGGACCTGACTGAATAGGAAAAACAATTTTCATCTTGACCCAAAACTTCTGTGGCCCAGAAAGGGTTTCAAGGGCAGACGTTCAATCCCATTGTTTCCTCTGATGTGGGCCACCTGAGCTTTGGATGTGGCTAATTTTTGGAGGGGGGCCACTTCAAGCAGGGGCCCACCTAATGAACGGTTTGGATGACATACACACATCATGGTGGGGCCCACGACTGGGACCGTGGGTCCCTACTCGTCCGCCCGTCAGCAGCAGGCGCTGCCTGCGCCTCTGACAGCAGCAGCAGCAATGCTGCTGTTGTATGTTTTATTTTTATTTTTATTTTTGTAAAAAAAATGAAATCCCGGGGTTTTTCATATGTGGGGTCCACATCAGCTGAATCCAGCCCATCCATTGCACTCTATAGCTCATGACCATCCAAATGAGCCCAATATCCGATGTGTTTCGGCGTATAAAAATATCAGGGTGAATTTCAACAGTAGAAAACACTGTTTGCTATTCTATGGCCCATCAGAAATTCGGATCAGCTTCATTTTTTGGCTCAACGCCTAAAATGATTTAAGGAATGAAATGGACGGCTTGGATTACAAACATACATCAAGATGGGGCCTATACAAGTGGCCCTTCCCAAGAGCTTGAAACAAGCTCATATTTATGTTTTCATTTCATATCCAGGGACGTCCCTAGACGTGGACGGTTTGGGCATAACGCATGCACAAGTTGGGCCTTGCTTAGGTGGGCCACCAAATGCATGGATGGTGAGGATAAGACATACACCAAGGTGGGGTCCATCCTAGTGGGCCACACGACCACATCATCACACACAAAAATATATATATGAAAAGGAGAGAGAGAGAGAGAGAGAGAGAGAGAGAGAGAGAGAGAGAGAGAGAGAGTGGGACACGTGAGATGGAGGGCTCCGCCACTATGAGTCCTCTCTTACAAGCATTCATACATCAAGTGGGTCCCATTACATGTGGGCTCATCAAATCGAAAATCAACGGTGGAGATCCTTTCTCCACCTAATGTAAGGTTTAGATGACCCTATCCATACAAGAAAAGTAAACATCATGATGGGGTCTGTGGAGAATGGCCCCATCATGGAATGATCCTGAGGATCAAGGTGGGCCATCGGCCACAACTAGGATCCAAAGTGAGATCCATACCATCAATCGGTAGGCCTCCTTGGCCCTTCATCTAAAAAATGAAATTTAAGCCTATAGAAGCACCCATCGTTCGATCTTCTTGGTCCATAGGGATGTCGGTCTCCTTGTGTCTCACTTTAATGGAGAGGATGAGAAATGAAGGGCTAGGATGATGGATTTTTGGGATGGAAAGTGGGCCACACACATGCACTTTTCTCTCATGGAAGAGCTTGGACGTGTGATGCTCTTGCTAGCTTGGGAGTTGTGTTGAGAAATGAGAGAGAGAGAGATAGAGTTGTAAGGAGAGAGAGTGATGGGTGAGGTGATAGTGTACTTGACATGTATGGTTGTGTAAGAGAGAGGGTGAGGGAGGTTTGACTTGGTGGTTGCTTGACTTGTGGAGAAAGAAAGCATGGGTTGCTTTGTACTTGACATGAGGTGATTGATTAATTGATTGATTGATTGATGGGACAAGTTGTAGAGATTCTCTTGGGATTGCAAAAGAGTGGTGTTTCCTCGAAATAAATGCCTGCTCACACCTTCTGACCTGGGTATTGGATCGGTGTACGAGACATGGCGTTGGAACCGCAGCGACGGTGCAGTTGCAATGGTATAAGTCTCGGATTAAGCCGACTCAATTCTACAGGATACGACTTAGGGTCGTGCGCAAACGTCGATTATAGGTCGCAGATTGTCAGAATTCGTCGGGAAGGATCGCGGGAGTTGACGGAATAGTACGGGCTAGGATACGGGTCTTACATCAAGCACATGGGGAGTGCTGAGAAAAGGGGATCTCTCGCGGTCACTACAGGGAGGCATGTCACCACATCGTAGGCCAACAGCTCGGATATAGTGTCCCATTCTACCATGCCTGGCTCACGAGGCGGTGGATCGGTTTCAATCTGGTTATCGATGGGATACAACGGTTGTAGGTTGTTCCAAGTTCCATACATATGTGAGCAAATAGGGGAAACAATCAAGGTTGGTCAGTAAATATGATAGACCGCACGAGTTCAGGCAAGCTCGTGACAGACAACATCGGGTACAAGCGACCCATGTAGTCTAACTACTGTCGCCCATGCACACCCGGCCAAATTCATGAGTTTAACCTCAGGATAGTCTTACCAATGGGACCACCTTCACTCTCCTCATATTCCTGACCAACCCAAGGGTTTGGTGGTAATGTGTAGTATGCCGACTAACATGGGTTATCAACTAGCATAGGTAATAACATGCATTCATATTTCCTATCATAGAATCCAGATTTTTACAAGGCAAATACTAATAATATCATGACATAAAGGTGCAAGTGTTGTGTAGGTTAGTGTGGAAGGCAAGCATTTCATATATCTCCTAATACCAAAATATACACAAGGGTTAGTACATCAAACATGTTATTGGGAAAAACATCATACATGAACCGAGTAAGGAATGTACAAGCAATCATCATTAACATACCCAATCATGTTTGAGAAACAACAAGCATTCCATCATCATTCCACATTAATTTGGGGGGATCTAAAGTATAATATCTTGTCTAGGTTTCTCTAGATTACCCAAATACATTACTCAACAAACAAAATCATTAGATTGATATTAAAATTGGTGCTAGGCCACTTAAGAACAATAGTCCACACCTATGGATCGTTGAAGACTTGGAAACGACCTAGGAGTGTGGATTTTGGGGGTCGATCAGCCGGAATCCCTAGGACAAGCACGTGCATGTTAGAACTCCATGTCAATCATTTCTCAACTTAAGGGTTTCAAGAAAAAATGGTGAGGGGTTTACCTATATGATCAACAGAGCGATTCTTGCGATTGTGGTGGAGGGTTTCCTTTGGAGAAGGGATAGGGAGTTGCAAGATTTGGTTTCCTTGGGCCCCACCTCGATCTATGGTTTACCCTTGCTCTCACCTTCACTCTCCCTAGCTCTCTCTCTTCTCTCTTTACTCTCTCCCTCTTTCTCTTTTTCTCCCCTTTGAAAATGAAAAATCGTATGGGAAGAGGGGTGCCCCAAATGAGGCCCTTTTATAATGCCAGATTTGGTGCCAATGGCCCCAAGTATTGGGTTTTTACTATATTAACCTTATGAGAGTTTTTTTAGCCTCTAAGGCCCACTATAGGGTGTACAAGTCGATATACACCATTGGATAGTTGGCTCTAATGATGATCTACGTATGGATATGATCGGCCCGCCATTTGGATGCGTCGATCGACAGATATGATTAGAAGTCTGTTTAACGGTCACCGATGGTCGATTAAGGCTGCGACTATATGGATATGAGAAGAAAAATATTCTTACTCCACATGTAAAGTTTGGTCGTAAACTGACGGTCCAAAATTCTCAACTTTGCATTAGAATGGACAACCCAATTCACTTAAGTTTCAACTTCTTCCCTAAGGTATTTCCACTTCTCATGCACTCGTCTTTTGGCTCAAGTTGAGCGGTTTTGGACAGTACCCAGGTCCGACTCCTGTGATGGACGTCAAGCCCAGTAAGACGAACATTATTCTATACTTTTGGTACTAGTGGCCCACTAACGGGCGGTCTAGAAATTGTTCAGAAAATCGGGGCATTTTTGAAATGAATTTGGTAGTGAGATTTCTCGTGGACAATGATTAGGGTTTGGATTAACTATGTTCATAGTGTGGCCTATTTATAACTAGTGAAAGTTGAGATTTGGTCATGATTACTCTAAACCGTCGGTTTTAGGCTAAAAGAGTAACGGGATTGATTTGGTCTATTAGTCCAGATCCGGGCCTTATCTGACTCGGCCTCGGTTAGATATTTAATTTAGCTATGATTGTCTTGATTTGTTAGCGATGGGTCGGTTAGATTTTGGGCCCTATGTGAGTAAATCATGGGGCTAAGTTTATATTCAAGTGATCGGGCGAATTCGTTGGCTCCCTATGGTTGATTAATTGGATTTGTGCAGTTCTTTACTGGCTCCACCCCTATATAGACTAACATTGAGTGCTAATGGTCATTTAAGTGATATTATAAGTTAATTAATAAAAAAAATTCAAGGATTTGTGGAAATCCAAAACAATGAAAATCCAGGATAAAATTTTAGCACAACAAAATTTGACAATATAGGGTGCTAGATTTACAACATAGTACTTACAATCTCCACCTTTATCAAATTTGTGACAAAACCAACTTATAAAAGATTAACCTATTATAATACACAGATTCACTTAGTTCACATTAAATCCAACAATCAAAACTCCCCCTCAATCAACTCCCCCTCAACTTGAGCTCAGCAGAGAACCTGTATTAAGACATACAAATACATATCCAAAAAAAAAATTTCCCAATGCCACATGCATATCCACATCTCTACATCCACTCTAGAACCACAAAAAAAAAAAGAAAAAAGATTAAGCAATAAGCAATCATATACTACACCAATTTCTTCCCCTTTTTGTCACAAAATGACAAAGGAAGAAAAGATGAAAAATATGGGAATGTGGTATCTAAATATGTGAAGAGAGTAAGAAAGAGTGTGAAAGTTAGCAAATTAAAATATAATAGAATAGAGTAACCACATCACACACAGTTAAACATGTCCAAATATAAGAGTCACCAAGAAGAGTAAAGTTAAGTAGTTAATAAAAGTCCAACAAAAGAAAGAGAACTAATCAGAATCAGATGAAGAAGGAGGTAGAATAGATGGATCAATTTGGTGTAATTCCTTATTTATATGTCTAAAATACTTACGCATATACTTCATTTGATTATCTTGAAAAATTTTCAGTCCATCCACATTCTCTTTCAGTAAGCGAAGGCGCTCATCAAAATCAGAAGGTTGAAAATCAGGATCAGCCTCAACGTCATCAGATTCTAATTCATTAAAAATATCATCCATATCAGCGTCAGTTGGCAGTGCATCTTCCTCTCCAACTTCTTCTCTAACTTCTTTAGCATCCCTATCAATTTGACCAGGTGTTAACTTTAAATTCATCTTGTTGATATTTGAATTGTTGAATCGAAGATGAGAAGTAGGAGCTTCTCCAGGTGGCATGACCACAGAACAGTGTAAAGCTAGGGTGGTCATCAAATAAGCAAATGGAATATCACTATGCTCTGGATGAAGTCGAAATTGGATAATGAAATAGCAGATTAATGAAGGAAGACACACTGGAATTCCAGATACAACAGAATGAAGAATACGCACCATAAAGGTAGTCAGTTCGGCCTTGTCACGAAATCTAGGGTATACATTGGAAATAAAAATACGATGTAATACTCTGTGTCTGGGCAACATCTAATTGGCCCGGAGCGCATTCCCAAAACTCCATTCCGAGTCCATCTTGCATAAGTTTCTGGTTAATAAACGTTTTTTCGACTCATTCAATTTTTCAATCAATGTCGGAATAGGAATTCCTTCATCATTCACTTGAATGTCCATCAGCTCAGAAATTAAGTGACGATCTATTTTATATGAACCTTCTCTAAACATGATAGTGAAGGTCAAATCTTCAATAGAAACATCCCCTATACACGCCTACATAGCTTATGCAATGGAGCGGTATGCCAGTCCACCCCAATTCAGAATGTTATCCCATCCTACAGCAACAAGGAGGGGAATAATGTTGAATTGAACAAGATGGTTTGTATTAATGTTCACTCAACAATTATGTTGTGGAGATGGATATCCCATACATATTCTAGGTCCTCTTCGAGTGGTCGAAGAATACGTACCGAAATGGAACGAGAAGAAGATCCTCGAGTAGGTTTCTTCTTCGGTCTACCTTCCATTACAAGAGTAAACAAGAAAATGCAAGAAAGAATTTAAGGGTTTCAAACCCAATAGATTTTTTTCTAAAATACCAAGGAAATCACAAGAAAACTTGAAATAAAGACAAGAATCAAGCTAAATGACAATCAAGGAACCCAAATCTGAAAGAAAAATGAAAATGATGCACATACCGATTAGTAATTGAAGATGGGTTCGACCGGTCAGAGAAGGGGCTTGAGAAGAAGAAGAAAGAAATGGAGAAAAAGTGATTTTTACATATTAAAAAGCCCTTTAACCACGCACCACGACTAGTTAAGTATATACACGACTGGTCGTGTAAGCAAAAAATTGCACAATTTTATTAATTTTTAAAATATGAAAGTTTGCAAAAAAAAATATACAAAAATAGAACATGCAAACATGATAAACTCAGATCGAATCACACATACCAATATCCATTTTTAATTTAAAGAACATGTTTCTGTCAAGTTTAGTGAATATATTATCAAGTTGATTTTTAGTTTGAATACAATCCAATGAAATAATTTTATCTTCCGCTAATTCCCCAATATAATGATACTGAATGTCAATATGTTTAGTACGAGAATGCTGGATGGGATTCTTAGATATATTGATTGTGCTAAAGTTATCACAATATAGAATCATTGTGTCTTGCGCAATGTCATAATCGTTTAACATTCTTTTTATCCACACAAGCTGAGTACAGGCATTGATGGCTACAATATATTCAGCCTCAGCTGTGAATAGAGATATGGAACTTTATTTCTTGTTATGCTAGGGAACTGAAACCAAACAGTTCCCAACATAAAAGCAACCACCACAAGTGGATTTTCTATCGTCTATATTCCCAGCCTAGTTAGCATCTGAATAACTAGCTAAATGAACATTAGTATAATGTGGATACCATGGGTGTGTACGTAGTCCACCGACACGGGTGTGTACATGTAGGTTTGTGGTGAACCTCTAAATCCATTGTAAAGTTTAGAGGTAAACCTATTGGAAACCTACAAGACAGTGAAATCTGGTACACTCGAGGAGAGTGCGTCCACTCAGATTAGAGTACACGATTAACTTAACTACAATACATCGTTGTGTTTGTGATTGTTGATGTTTGTAATTATATTATGCTTGCAATTGAATTTTTTTTAATTCATATGTACACATGAATAAATTGTATGTTAGGCACTTGTTACACACACAATCGATATTGTTATCTCTCTCCATAGACTAGTTGCTTAATTAGTTATACTTATTGTAGTATATGTACTTGGACCCACTTGACTTGAAAGCCTAAGTATTATTTGATTTTAATTGACACACTTTTTTAAGTGGTCATATTCATCCCCTATAGGGCTTAGCCATAATTTTAAGCTCAACCAACCTTTTGTGTAGCATGGTGTCGTGTTAGACAACCAACACAATTTCAATTGGTATCAAAGCGGGTTGCTCTTTAAAGACTTAATTGTCTAGAGTAAGATCCGTAGGAGCTTTAGAATCGTGTCTACCCATGAGGGAAGTGTCGTCACACAATCGCCTTATTTTGATGGTTCTAACAATGTCTACTGGAAGGTTGTGATGAGGATATTCTTGAGATCCATTAACCCTATAGTTTGGGAAATTGCTGAACAAGGATGGACTATGCCTGAACAAGTTGTGATTGATGATGTATCCATAAGTACTCACAAAGATAAATCCAAATGGAGTGTTGATGAGAGAGCTTGGTGTGCCTATGATGCCAAAGCTCTCAATGCGATTTATTGTGCCATTTATCCCGATGAATGTAAACGCATTTGTATATGTGAAATGACAAAGAAAGCATATAACATTATATAAACCACCCATGAGGAAACCAACACAGTATAACGTTCCAAGTCTTGATCACATAATTCGATAATATTAAAATGGATGAGTCTAAAACTTTCATTGAGTTCTATAGTAAATTGAACAATATTTAAAACTCTATGTGAAGCTTAGGAGGAAGAATTTCGGAGGATCGTACATGTAGGAAAATACTTATATCCCTCCTAAACAGGTTCACCTCCAAAGTAACATCAATAGAAAAGTGTTGAGACATTAATAGTATGAAAGTAAAAGAAATTGTACGTTCCCATTGTACATTTGCACTAAACTTTAGAGAAATACCTTCTAAAAATAAACACATCATCCTAAAATCTTCACATAGGCACAAGAAAGTTGAATCTAAATAGGATGGTGATGATGAAGGTGAGGAAGAAATGAAGGAAATCACAAAAAAAAAAAAAAAACTTCATGAGATTCTTCAAAAGAATAGAGGGAATGATTGTGACAAAAAGGGAAAATCTCTTGAACCCAAGCGTATAGGTAAACTCTTCAAGAAAACGAGAGAATTCTGATGTCACAATTGTGAGGGTTATGGGCATATTGCCTTTGAATGTAATAGAAAGTAAGACCAAAATGTAAGGATATGACAGAAACATGGGATGATACCGAAGAGTCCACTTCAAATTATGAGAACTCCCATAGTGAAGAAGACATTGGATCTCTTAGAATTCTAATGGTCTCCACCACTGCCTCTCTCCCTAGAGACTTGGGAGGATATTTCAACCATAACACTTCAAAAGAAGATGAAGGAGAGGAAGACTCATCCTCCAATGAAGATGATGAAGATGGAGGAGATGATGACTTGGAAGAAGCCTACGACCAGCTATACACCAAAAGTTTGAAGATTCTTTAAAAATTGTGTTAGGTTTAGGCGGAAAATAATCGATTAGTTAATGATAAAGAAAAAGTAAAATCTAATAATTTCTCATTGATTCAAGAAAAGGAAAATCTCAAGTCTGATTTAAATGAAACTTTGGGGACATATATCGGCCTTGAATGTGAGCTTGAAATAGTTAAATCTGTAAATCAAAGACTGAGACAAGAGGTTAGCCAACTTGAATATCTTCTTGCCAATACCAAGACTAAGGTTACTTAAAAGAACCAAGTAGGTAAATCTGTTAGTATTGGTAAGCCTTTATAGGATAAGAGATGTTTTAAACTTAATAGTTACACCCTTGTATTGACCTCTACCCCTCTGGTAATCCATAAAGACTTGTCTGCTTTAGGAAGTAGATCAAGAACCTCTCCTATGTGTCATAATTGTGAATATGTGGGCTATTTAAAATTTGAATGTCTTGTCTCTATAAGGCCACAATCCACTTTAGTCTTAAACTAAATAAGTAAATATACCATGGCTGAGAAATCTGTACACTAATGGAGAAGCCCCCTAGAGGATCGTTGGAAAAAAAAGAAAAAAAAGAAGAAGTTTCCAACTTATCCGAAAATGATTGATCATATGAGGGTGTTGATTAAGCAAATTACCTTTTCTTATTAAGAAAACGAAGAAAATGCTAAATTTAGGCAATAACAACTTGGGTAGAAAATACATAGATAAATCCCCTATTGAACATAGATCTTCAACTAGGATTTCACCTAAGGGAGATGCATCTGGGAAAATCATTCTCCCTCCCTAAAGCAATCACCGTCCTAGGAAATTCACACCCATTTGGGTTGTGAAAAAGGATAGTTGATCCGTAGAACTATATGTGATCTTAATAGGTAAATCTGAGGATCATATCCTCTTTTTTATTTTTGTAGTTTAGCTTTAAAGTTGCTTCATTTTAGTATCATATATTTTTGTTAAACTATCAATGATCATGTTACTTGATAGGCATATTTTTTTAATGACCATTATATGTATGCTCCATGTTTTTACTACTTACATGCACCTTACATTCCCTTGTTAGTATGTGCTTATAGGTAAATTAATTATTTATATAGATTTTCATTTTTTTGATTTTATAGGTGTATTTATGGAATTGTCTCTTTGTCATACACTGACAAAATGGAGAGAAAGATTAAGTCTTACTAAAACAAGTTGAATGTTGTTTTGCAGGTTCTATTTGTTGTAGGGAATTTATGAAGTTAGGGGGAGCATTGCAAGTGTCTATGTGTGATGTCTTATATTTATGTTGTAAATCATTGTAATATTGACATATAATAATTTAAGTTGTTTTGGTTTGTCATTGGTATGGACCATAACATGGTCTAGTTTAGTTTTCTAATGGAATTGACAAAGGGGGAAATTGTTAGTGCCTCGTTTTGTCAATGACATGAGTTAACGAGTCTTAAGTCAATCAAGCCCCCTATTGGAAGACATTGGAAGACTGAAGACTCAAAGACTTTAAGCATTAAGGCTTGAAGATACAAGTAAAAGTGAAGTGCCTTGGTAATCCTAGCCATAAACTCATTTAGTTGCAAAATAACCTAACTTAGATGACTTGTTCCATATAGGAAAACATTTAATTATCATCTTTGTGCTGATTAGATCATGTGCAAAGTGTGTGAATAGAAAGAACTCCAAAATGTACAAGTTCGATCAATCAAGCGAACCTTCAACCGGTCTCGATCGATCGAAGGTGCGTAAAAATGTCCAACAACATTTTTTCCCAAATAAAATTAAGTTCGATCGATTGAAGGATTGCTCGATTAATCGATACTAGCCGTTATAGATTCATTGAAGCTTTTTCTCTATATATTTTGCATTAAGATTTTTGAGCAAATGATGTAATTTGGTGTTTTTAAGACCCTAGTGCATCTCAAGACTTATCAACACTCCTAGGCTCTATGCCAACGAGATTCATGCTATCTTCTTAGTGATCCTTTACTCTTATGGGCATTCCAAGCTTCATTTAAAGAAGAATATGATCTCGAACATTCTTTACTGATTAGACATTGAACCTGTAAGTAAATCATTTGTCTAAATACTCTTTAGAATGCCTATTTAGGTAAATCCCTTCTTAAAACCAACTATCATTAGTTGTAGGAGATTCAACCTAACTCTCATTACCTTGGCTTTCATCAACACGGGTGCGTGCGTGTAGGTTCTTGTGTTGGACTGCCATCGGACATGGTTGTGTACGTGTTAGTCTCCATGAGAGCCTCCGGCGGGAGTATACATAGGTCCTTGGATCAGGACCATAGTGGTTGTTGGTTATATAGTAGAAAACCAACTAAGTCTCTACAAGAGCCATCAACACGGGTGAGTACGTGTAGGTCTTTGTGTAGGATCACCACCGACAAAAGTGTGTATGTGGTCCACTAACATGGGAGTGTACGTGTAGGTTTGTAGTGAAACTGTAAAACCATTGTAAAGATTAGAGGTGAACCTATTGAAAACCTCTAAGATAGTAAAATTCGGTACACCCGAGGATAATGTGTCCGCCAAGAGTAGAGTAGGCAATTAGACAAAATACTATACATCATTGTATTTGTGATCGTTGATGTTCGCAATTCTATTATGCTTGTAATTGGATTTGTTTAATTCATATGTACGCATGAATAGATTGTATGCTAGGCACTTGATCAAATACACACACACACAATCAATATTGTAATCTCTCTCCATAGACTAGTTATCCAATTAGTTGTACCTATTGTAGTCTATGTACTTAGACCCACTTGGCTTGAAAGCTTAAGTGTTATTTACTTTTAATTGGTGCACATTTTTAAGTGGTTCTATTCACCCCTCGTTTAGGACTTAGCCAGAATTCTAAGTTCCGCCAAGCTTTTGCATAGCATAGTGTCTTGTTAAACAATTGACACAATTTAAAAAATCTCTTTTAATTGCAATTTTTTGAAAATTTCTTTAAGCGATTGTGAATTTGATTACATTTGATAAATTTTACGAGGCTATCTCACCGTCTTTTATAGCTGACCCTTTATTATGGGGAAAAATAGTTTTAGATGACGATATCGAGGAGAATTTTGTAGAAGAGGATGGAGTCTATAAGCCTTACTTTGTAGAAAATTTATAGTTTGATTTTTAATTTAAATAAAAAGAATTGATGTAATAAGGTCAAGTGGATGACCATTAGATAAATTAGTTAGTAAAGTAGAAGATAGTGATTGAGAACTTAAACTTAATATTTTTTAGATTAAGATATTGATTTAATATATATTAATTTATTAGTTAATTGATGGTATATATGTAGATGTGAATATGATTATGAATGTGATCAATGGAAAGTGAAAAGTAGATTGGTTGAAAAAGTATATGTACACTATTTACGTAACGTCCTAGAGAAATCCGTACTAAAACCTAGTACGTCCATGAGAGGAAGTCCAAGGACCATGCTAGTCGGACTAAAATGGCAAATCATGCTAGGTTCGACAAAATTTACAATAATTAGGGCCGAATAACTACCTATGCCAGTTATGGATGGTTAATGTCGCAAATATAGCTAACACTTATGTTAACCGAGAGCCAAAAGAAGCTTTGAGGATTTACTCCTCCCGAAAATGCCCCGATTAGCCGTAGTGGAACTGGCGCTAGGGATCCACTAAACCCGAAACTATGGAATAATGTCTATTTTACCGAGCTCGATGTCCATCGTGGGTGGCGAGCCGGGATAGTGCCTAGTATCGGTCAACTTGGGCTGAAAGTCGGGTACATGGGATGTGCGAATGCCTTAGGTACACTACCAAAAAAGGTGCAAAGGCTATGGATAAAATCTGTAGCCATAGACCTATGGCTACGGTTTTAGTCCGTAGCTAGTCCGTAACACGACCATCGTCGTAGGTGCCATAACAATAGGTCTGGAACCTATGGCTATGGATTTAATCCATAGCTATAGGTTAAACAGCTACAGATATAATCCGTAGCAATTATATCTGTAGCAAAAACTTTCAAACAGCTACGGATATTATTTGTAGCTGAAAGTCTGTAGCAATATGCCCAAATTGAAAAGGCTACACCTGTCTGATTAGAGGCTACAGTCAATATCCGTAGCTATATTGTACACTGAAAAATTAAATCCTTTGTTCATTCAATTACGACCTGTACAATCATTCATTCATTCAATTACAATCATTCATTCATTCAATTACAATCCTTCATTCAATTAATTATAATCATTCATTCATTCAATTACAATCCTTCATTCAATCAATTACAATTACAATCAATTACAGTTACAATTACAATAATGCTGAAAATACAAATCTTTGGCTTCATTAGAGAAATGTGCTCGACTTCACCCTGAAATTTTAACAGCTTTATATATTTCATCATCCTACAAACAGTCATTTCATTCATAAATTAGAATGCCCATTGGGGAAAAGAAAGACAGTGAAAGAAGTGCATCACGTATAACCACTTTTTTTTTCTTAATGAATTAAAAAAAAAACCTCAAAGAGGAATGAAATTGACACAAAAGAAATGGTCTCACTATATAATTATAGGTTTTGGTTTAGGTTTAGGTTATAGGTTTAGGTTAAGGTTAGGCTATAGGTTATAATTAAGGTTTAGGTTTAGGTTATAGGTTTAGGTTTAGGTTATAGGTTATACCTTTTGGGAACTTGATTATAGGTTAAGATTTAGGTTTAGAAAATCGGGTTCGGGTTCGGGATCGGGTTTAGGTTTGGATTTTCAAGTTTAGGTTTAGGTTAAGGAGTTGAGATTATGATTAGGTGTAGGTTTGGGTTTAAGGATTTGAGAATACATTTAGGTTTTAAGTTTAGGTTTAAGTTAAAGGTTTAGGGAAATGTTATAAGTTTAGGTTAGGTTTAGGTTTAGGTTTAAGTTTAGGTTATAGGTTATAGCTTTAGGGAATTGAGAATGGGTTATGGTTTAGGTTTAGGAAATCGGATTCAGGTTCGGGATTGGGTTTAGGTTTAGGAAATCGGATTCAGGTTCGGGATTGGGTTTAAGTTTGGGTTTTCAAGTTTAGATTTAGATTTAGGTTAGAGAGTTAAGATTAGGATTAGGTGTAGATTTAGGTTTAGGGAATTGAGTTTAGGTTATAAATTTAGGGAGAGGTTAGGTTTAGGTTATAGGTTTTGAGATTTGGGAATAGTTTTAGGTTATAAGTATAGGTTTAGGTTAGGTTATGGGTTAAGGTTTAGGGATTTAAGTTTAGGTTATAGGATTAGGTTACAGTTTAGGTTTAGGTTATAGGTTTTGGGATTTGAGAATGGGTTTGGGTTTAAGTTATAGGTTTTAGTTTTGGTTTAGGTTATAGGTTTTGGTTTAGGTTATAGGTTTTTGGATTTGAGAATGGGTTTGGGTTTAGGTTATAGGTTTTAGTTTTAGTTTAGGTTATAGGTTTTGATTTAGGTTATAGGTTTATGTTAAGGTTTAGGTTTAGGTTATAGGTTTTGGGATTTGAGAATGAGTTCAAGTTTAGGATTTAGGTTTTGGTTTTAGTTTGGTTTAGGTTATAGGTTTAGGTTTAGGTTATAGGTTTTGGGATTTGAAAATGGGTTCGGGCTTTGGTTATAGGTTTTAGTTTTGGTTTAGGTTATAGGTTTTTGGTTTAGGTGATAGGTTATAGGTTTAGGATAAGGTTTAGGTTTAGGTTATAGGTTTTGGGATTTGAGAATGAGTTCGAGTTTAGGTTATAGGTTTTGGTTTTGGTTTAGGTTATAGGTTTTGGGATCTGAGAATGGGTTCGGATTTAGGTTATAAGTTTTGGTTTTGGTTTAGGTTTAGGTTATAGGTTTTTGGATTTGAGAATGGGTTACGGTTTCGGTTTAGGAAATCGGGTTCAGGTTCGGGATTGGGTTGAAGTTTGGGTTTTCAAGTTTAGGTTTAGGTTTAGGTTAGGGAGTTGAGATTAGGATTAGGTGTAGGTTTAGGTTTAGGAAATTGAGTTTAGGTTATAGGTTTAGGGAAAGGTTAGGTTTAGGTTATAGGTTTTGGGATTTGGGAATAGTATTAGGTTATAAGTATATGTTTAGGTTAGGCTATAGGTTAAGGTTTAGGGATTTGAGTTTAGGTTATAGGATTAGGTTACAGTTACGGTTTAGGTTATAGGTTTTGGGATTTGAGAATGGGTTCAGGTTTAGATTATAGGTTTTGGTTTTGATTTAGGTTATAGGTTTTGGTTTAGGTTATAGATTTTTGAATTTGAGAATGCGTTCGAGTTTAGGTTATAGGTTTCGGTTTTGGTTTAGGCTATAGGTTTTGATTTAGGTTATAGGTTATAGGTTTATGTTAAGGTTTAGGTTTAGGTTATAGGTTTTGGGATTTGAGAATGAGTTCAAGTTTAGGTTTTCAGTTTTGGTTTTGGTTTAGGTTATAGGTTTTGGGATTTGAGAATGGGTTCGGGATTAAGTTATAGGTTTTGGTTTTGGTTTAGGTTATAGGTTTTGGTTTAGGTGATAGGTTATAGGTTTTGGGATTTGAGAATGGGTTCGGGTTTAGGTTATAGGTTTTGGTTTTGGTTTAGGTTATAGGTTTTGGCATTTGAGAATGGGTTCGGGTTTAGGCTATAGGTTTTGGTTTTGGTTTAGGTTATAGGTTTTGGTTTAGGTTATAGGTTTTAGGATTTGAGACTGTGTTTGGGTTTAGGATATAGGTTTTGGTTTTGGTTTTGTTTATATGTTTTGATTTAGGTTATAGGTTATAGGTTTAGGTTTTAGGTTTTGGTTTTAGTTTTGATTTAGGTTATAGGTTATAGGTTTAGGTTAAGGTTTAGGGAAAGGTAATAGGTTTTGATTTATGTTATAGGTTATAGGTTTAGGTTTATGTTATAGGTTTTAGGATTTAAGAATGGGTTCGGGTTTAGGTTATAGGTTTTGGTTATAGGTTATAGGTTTAGGTTAAGGTTTAGGTTTAGGTTATAGGTTTTGGGATTTGAGAATGAGTTCGGGTTTAGGTTATAAGTTTTGGTTATAGGTTATAGGTTATAGGTTTTAGGATTTGAGAATGGGTTCGGGTTTAGGTTATAGGTTTTGGTTATAGGTTATAGGTTTAGGTTAAGGTTTAGGTTTAGGTGATAGGTTTTGGAATTTGAGAATGGGTTCGGGTTTAGGTTATAGGTTATAGGATATAGGTTTTAGGATTTGAGAATGGGTTCGGGTTTAGGTTATAAGTTTTGGTTTTGGTTTGGTTTAGGTTATAGGTTTTTGGATTTGAAAATGGGTTATGGTTTAAGTTTAGGAAATCGGGTTCAGGTTCGAGATTGGGTTTAAGTTTGGGTTTTTAAGTTTATGTTTAGGTTTAGGTTAGGGAGTTGAGATTAGGATTAGGTGTAGGTTTAGATTTAGGAAATTGAATTTAACTTATAGGTTTAGGGAAAAGTTAGGTTTAGATTATAGGTTTTGGGATTTGGGAATAGTTTAAGGTTATAAGTATGGGTTTTGGTTAGGTTTTAGGTTAAGGTTTAGGGATTTGAGTTTAGGCTATAGGTTTAGGTTTAGGTCTAGGTTTAGGTTTAGGGAATTGAGTTTAGGTTATAGGTTTAGGGAAAGGTTAGGTTTAGGTTATAGGTTTTGGGATTTGAGAATAGTTTTAGGTTATAAGTATAGGTTTAGGTTAGGTTATAAGTTAAGGTTTAGGGATTTAAGTTTAGGTTATAAGTTAAGGTTTAGGGATTTAAGTTTAGAGATTTGAGTTTAGGTTTTAGGTTTAGGTTTAGGTTTAGGTTTGGGTTTTGGGACTTGAGAATGGGTTCGGGTTTAGGTTATAGGTTTTAGTTTTGGTTTAGGTTATAGGTTTTGGAATTTGATAATGGGTTCGGGTTTAGGTTATAGATTTTAGTTTTGGTTTAGGTTATAGGTTTTGCTTTAGGTTATAGGTTAACAATTTAGGTTAAGGTTTAGGTTTAGGTTATACGTTTTTGAATTTGAGAATGGATTCGGGTTTAGGCTATAGGTTTTGGCTTTGGTTTAGGTTATAGGTTTTGGTTTAGGCTATAGGTTATAGGTTTAGGTTTAGGTTTAAGTTTAGGTTATAGGATTTGAGAATGGGTTCGGGTTTAGGATATAGGTTTTGGTTTTGGTTTAGGTTATATGTTTTGATTTAGGTTATAGGTTATAGGTTTAGGTTTTAGGTTTTGGTTTTGGTTTTGATTTAAGTTATAGGTTATAAGTTTAGGTTAAGGTTTAGGGAAATGTGATAGGTTTTGATTTAGGTTATAGTTTATTGGTTTAGGTTTTAGGTTTTGGTTTTGGTTTTGATTTAGGTTATAGGTTATAGGTTTAGGTTAAGGTTTAGGTTTAAGTTTAGGTTTAGGTTATAGGTTTTGGGATTTGAGAATGGGTTCGGATTTAGGTTATAGGTTATAGGTTATAGGTTTTGGTGATAGGTTACAGGTTTAGGTTAAGGTTTACGTTTAGGTTATAGGTTTTGGGATTTGAGAATGGGTTCGGG
Organism: Magnolia sinica; assembly: GCF_029962835.1. Taxonomy (NCBI): domain Eukaryota; kingdom Viridiplantae; phylum Streptophyta; class Magnoliopsida; order Magnoliales; family Magnoliaceae; genus Magnolia; species Magnolia sinica. The sequence goes on from NC_080574.1 coordinate 39,787,680, forward strand.
CTTAGGTTATAGGTTTTGGTTTTAGTTTAGGTTATAGGTTTTGGTTTAGGTGATAGGTTATAGGTTTAGGTTAAGGTTTAGGTTTAGGTTATAGGTTTTGGGATTTGAGAATGGGTTCGGGTTTAGGTTATAGGTTTTGGTTTTTGTTTAGGTTATAGGTTTTGGGGTTTGAGAATGGGTTCGGGTTTAGGCTATAGGTTTTGGTTTTGGTTTTGGTTATAGGTTTCGGTTTAGGTTATAGGTTTTAGTTTTAGGTTATAGGTTATAGGATTTGAGACTGTGTTCGGGTTTAGGATATATGTTTTGGTTTTGGATTTATTTATATGTTTTGATTTAGGTTATAGGTGATAGGTTTAGGTTTTAGGTTTTGGTTTTGGTTTTGATTTAGGTTATAGGTTATAGGTTTAGGTTAAGGTTTAGGGAAAGGTAATAGGTTTTGATTTATGTTATAGGTTATAGGTTTAGGTTTTAAGTTTAGGTTTAGGTTTTAGTTTTGATTTAGGTTATAGGTTTAGGTTAAGGTTCAGGTTTAGGTTTAGGTTTAGGTTATAGGTTTTGGGATTTGAGAATGGGTTCGGGTTTAGGTTATAGGTTTTAGTTATAGGTTATAGGTTTAGGTTAAGGTTTAGGTTTAGGTTATAGGTTTTGGGATTTAAGAATGGGTTCGGGTTTAGGATATACGTTTTAGTTATAGGTTATAGGTTATAGGTTTTGGGATTTGAGAATGGGTTCGGGTTTAGGTTATAAGTTTTGGTTTTAGTTTAAGTTTAGGTTATAGGTTTTTGGATTTGAGAATGGGTTATGGTTTAGGTTTAGGAAATCGGGTTCAGGTTCGGGATTGGGTTTAAGTTTGGGTTTTCAAGTTTATGTTTAGGTTTAGGTTAGGGAGTTGAGATTAGGATTAGGTGTAGGTTTAGCTTTAGGGAATTGAGTTTGGGTTATAGGTTTAGGGAAAGGTTAGGTTTAGGTTATAGTTTTTGGGATTTGAGAATAGTTTTAGGTTATAAGTATGTGTTTAGGTTAGGTTATAGGTTAAGGTTTAGGGATTTGAGTTTGGGCTATAGGTTTAAGTTTAGGTCTAGGTTTAGGTTTAGGGAATTGAGTTTAGGTTATAGGTTTAGGTTATAGGTTTTGGGATTTGGGAATAGTTTTAGGTTATAAGTATAGGTTTAGGTTAGGTTATAAGTTAAGGTTTAGGGATTTGAGTTTAGGTTATAGGATTAGGTTTAGGTTTAGGTTTAGGGATTTGAGTTTAGGTTATAGGTTTAGGTTTAGGTTTTAGGTTTATGTTTAGGTTTATGTTTGGGTTTTGGGACTTGAGAATGGGTTCGGGTTTAGGTTATAGGTTTTGGTTTTGGTTTAGGTTATAGGTTTTGGGATTTGATAATGGGTTCGGGTTTAGGTTATAGGTTTTGGTTTTGGTTTAGGTTATAGGTTTTGATTTAGGTTATAGGTTAACGGTTTATATTAAGGTTTAGGTTTATGTTATAGGTTTTTGGATTTGAGAATGGATTTAGGTTTAGGCTATAGGTTTTGGCTTTGGTTTAGGTTATAGGTTTTGGTTTAGGTTATAGGTTTTAGGTTTAAGTTTAGTTTTAGGTTTACGTTATAGGATTTGAGAATGGGTTCGGGTTTAGGATATAGGTTTTGGTTTTGGTTTAGGTTATATGTTTTGATTTAGGTTATAGTTATAGGTTTAAGTTTTAGGTTTTGGTTTTGGTTTTGATTTAGGTTATAGGTTATAGGTTTAGGTTAAGGTTTAGGGAAATGTGATATGTTTTGATTTAGGTTATAGGTTATATGTTTAGGTTTTATGTTTTGGTTTTGGTTTTGATTTAGGTTATAGGTTATAGGTTTAGGTTAAGGTTTAGGTTTAGGTAATAGGTTTTGGTTATAGGTTATAGGTTATAGGTTTTGGTGATAGGTTATAGGTTTAGGTTAAGGTTTAGGTTTAGGTTATAGGTTTTGGGATTTGAGAATGGGTTCGGGTTTAGGTTATAGGTTTTGGTTTTGGTTTAGGTTATAGGTTTTGGGATTTGAGAATGGGTTCGGATTTAGGTTATAAGTTTTGGTTTTGGTTTAGGTTTAGGTTATAGGTTTTTGAATTTGAGAATGGGTTATGGTTTAGGTTTAGGAAATCGGGTTCAGGTTTGGGATTAGGTTTAAGTTTGGGTTTTCAAGTTTATGTTTAGGTTTAGGTTAGGGAGTTGAGATTAGGATTAGGTGTAGGTTTAGCTTTAGGGAATTGAGTTTAGGTTATAGGTTTAGGGTAAGGTTAGGTTTAGGTTATAGGTTTTGGGATTTGAGAATAGTTTTAGGTTATAAGTATAGGTTTAGGTTAGGTTATAGGTTAAGGTTTAGGGATTTGAGTTTAGGTTATATGATTAGGTTACGGTTTAGGTTTAGGTTATAGGTTTTGGGATTTGAGAATGGGTTCGGGTTTAGGTTATAGGTTTTGGTTTTGGTTTAGGTTATAGGTTTTGGTTTAGGTTATAGGTTTTTGGATTTAAGAATGGGTTCGGGTTTAGGTTATAGGTTTTGGTTTTGGGTTAGGTTATAGGTTTTGATTTAGGTTATAGGTTATAGGTTTATGTTAAGGTTTAGGTTTAGGTTATAGGTTTTGGGATTTGAGAATGAGTTCAAGTTTAGGTTTTCATTTTTGGTTTTGGTTTAGGTTATAGGTTTTGGTTTAGGTTATAGGTTTAGATTTAGGTTATAGGTTTTGGTATTTGTGAATGGGTTCGGGCTTAGATTATAGGTTTTGGTTTTGGTTTAGGTTGTAGGCTTTGGTTTAGGTGATAGGTTATAGGTTTAGGTTATAGGTTTTGAGATTTGAGAATGGGTTCGGGTTTAGGTTATAGGTTTTGGTTTTGGTTTAGGTTATAGGTTTTGGGATTTGAGAATGGGTTCGGGTTTAGGTTATAAGTTTTGGTTTTGGTTTTGGTTTTGGTTATAGGTTTTTGGATTTGAGAATGGGTTATGGTTTAGGTTTAGGAAATCGGGTTTAGGTTCGGGATTGGGTTTAAGTTTGGGTTTTCAAGTTTAGGTTTAGGTTTAGGTTAGGGAGTTGAGATTAGGATTACATGTAGGTTTAGCTTTAGGGAATTGAGTTTAGGTTATAGGTTTAGGGAAAGGTTAGGTTTAGGTTATAGGTTTTGGGATTTGGGAATAGTTTTAGGTTATAAGTATAGGTTTAGGTTAGGTTATAGGTTAAGGTTTAGGGATTTGAGTTTAGGTTATAGGTTTAGGTTTAGGTCTAGGTTTTGGTTTAGGGAATTGAGTTTAGGTTATAGGTTTTGGGATTTGGGAATAGTTTTAGGTTATAAGTATAGGTTTAGGTTAGGTTATAGGTTAAGCTTTAGGGATTTGAGTTTAGGCTATAGGTTTAGGTTTAGGTCTAGGTTTAGGGATTTGAGTTTAGGTTATAGGTTTAGGTTTAGGTTTTAGGTTTAGGTTTAGGTTTAGGTTTAGGTTTAGGTTTAGGTTTAGGTTTGGGTTTTGGAATTTGAGAATGGGTTCGGGTTTATGTTATAGGTTTTGGTTTCAGTTTAAGTTATATGTTTTGGGATTTGATAATGGGTTCGGGTTTAGGTTATAGGTTTTGGTTTTGGTTTTGGTTATAGGTTTTGGGATTTGATAATGGGTTCGGGTTTAGGTTATAGGTTTTGGTTTTGGTTTAGGTTATAGGTTTTGATTTAGGTTATAGGTTAACGGTTTAGGTTAAGGTTTAGGTTTAGGTTATAGGTTTTTTAGATTTGAGAATGGGTTCGCGTTTAGGCTATAGGTTTTGGTTTTGGTTTAGGTTATAGGTTTTAGTTTAGGTTATAGGTTTTAGGTTTAGGTTATAGGTTATAGGATTTGAGAATGTGTTCGGGTTTAGGATTTAGGATATAGGTTTTGGTTTAGGTTAAGGGTATGGTTCCTGCATATATAAATATAAACACGGTCATCCAGCACAAATGGACAGGCCCTTCCAATGCTGTCCATAAAAAATGGACAGCTTCATCATGGTCATAACAGCGGTTCCCTCCTTCTAGGGACCCCCGCTCATCCGAATAGCTCCGACGCACATCCAGGTCTGCTCCATTAATTTCGAGCAAATACATAAACACGGCTTGTCCAAATGGCCAGGCCCCTCTAATGATGTCCATTGGAAATGGACAGCTTCATTATGGTCATAACAGCGATTCCCACCTTCCAAGGACCCCCACTCATCCGGATAGCTCCGACGCACATCCGGGTCTGCTCTATTAATTTTGAGCAAATTTAATGGAGCAAATACATAACCACTTGGCTCCAAATACTTACTTTATAAAAAAAATTTTTCCTATTTTTTCAAATTTTCCATTTCGATCTTTTTTGGCCCAAATCCATGTCAATGCATGAGAATCATGCATAAACATGGATTTTAAGCAAAATACATGAGAAAAATTACAACATAGATATCATGCACATGATATCATATAATGTATTGTTTGATGAACTACACATGTGCATTCTTGACAAGAGACGTACCAGATGCTTGAATCTGAAATATGCAGCTCCAACCCTCCCACATGCAACATCCACCTGAAAGAATGCGCATAACCGTCATGCTTGAGTAATCAATACAGGAATGTACAACATCCACCTGTACTTTAAAGCAAATAGCACCCTGCCAAATTAAATGCTTCTTGGAAGTTGAAGTTATTAGAGATCCATATACTTTAAAAGTATTAATAGATAACACTAAATCTGGCCACTGTTGACATTTTTAGAAGAATTATAAGAAGGGAAGTATAGACTCCACCAATGAGGTCAATCAATCACAGTGTGAAGAGGATCGCACATCAGTGTCTTATGAATATCTTTTGCAGTCTTGAGTTCCAAAAGGATGTTAATAGATGTTTTCTGGAGCTAAGATTTTCTTGATGTAAACAAGTGTAAGTAGATCCATCAGAAAGAAATCCCAGATGAATAACCATATCTGGTTTTATCAGTGCTGGAAAGTCAACTAGCAACTGCCAAATAAGTCCTAGAATATAGAAGACATGCATAAAATCAACAAAAAGTTATGAAGAGACTTAGATCTAGGTTGCACCCTACAGTTCCAAGTTCCAATTGCATGCAGCGGCAACAAGTTTAGTAATAGGGGTACCTTGGTAGAAGAGTTCATCTACTAAAATTTCATATACTTGTTAAAATAGCTCCACCAATAGAAAAGGACTTACTCAATTACCACGAATTGATTGGACTCAATTTAGGAGCGACTTGGAAAAGGTTAACAAGATTCTCAATGCAAGATTCAATGTAAAGTTAACATTATAACGTTGAAAGATACACATGCATACAAATTTTAATTTATAAAGCAGTAAAAAAAAAAAGAAAAAAGAAGAAAAAAAAGAAAAAGAGGACCCATCATGCTATATGAGGCAAACTGTTAGGCAGTTAGAAAGCAGCATGAGCAGAGATTTGGGGGTTGTAGAGATGAGAATGTGGAGATGAAACTATGTGAAGACAACGATAAGTTTAGAACCTACAGTATGTTTTTTTTTTCTAATGAAAATGGCTCTATTGTTAGCTGGTACATAATCTAAGTCATATGTTATTTTAAGTAATACTCACCATTTGCTTCCCATGGGATTAAGTAACGCGAACAGTTAGCCATGTCAAAGGCTTTAGATGGGTAAGGGAGTTGTATGGTTCCAAGCACACCAATAACTGCAGGCACACCTCTTTCCAAAGCAAATTGCACTTATGCCTCGTGTGAGTCCCTCAGTGTAAAGGACATTGCCAATACATTTCTTTTCAATAGGTAAGCACCCTAGCTTGCAACCTGTGCACAGTTTCAAAGTTAGCTGATAAACTATAACTAACGCAGTATCCTGAAAACTGTCGTGTACTAAAAAACTGGCCCAGTCAGATCGACTCCATCCAACTTGGCTGACTTTAATCAGTAACTTGGTTAAAAATTAACCAGAATTGGTTAGAGCACATTCCATCCAAGGTGTCGTCCATCAGATCAACAAGCTGGATCACTGGACCATGCCCGCACTTGTAAATAGGTATAATTGATTTCTTCTACATGACCATTTAAGGCTATTGACATTGACAGCCATTAAAGTATTCCAAGAACTTTTTTTAAAGTAGTACGAGAACATAGATATGAACTTTAAAAGCTGGTAGCAGTAAGTGATGAATGATAAGGAATGAGCTTTCAAATCCAGTACACAAAGAATTGAGATACCATACCTTGAAGTAGCAGACATGAGAAGGCATTGGTAGAGTCGAGGGACATGTGGGATAAGGGCTTTTAAGTCATCTTCATAGCCATATGACAAAAGGAGATCTACCTGGAATCAAATATAAATCAAGTATTATTCTTGCAAAAGAAACCACACACACACACAAAAAAACCCACATTCCATAGTTGAATAAAAGAGGAGACAAGTAGGTAAAACTTAACATCAATAAAACCTTAATACCATCCAATACAATTTGAAATGCATTCAAATGAAAAAGATAAATATGGAGAAGCTTTTCAAAATTAACAAGATTTAAAAATTAAAACAATTTGAGCTTCGACTAATATGAAGCATGTGTAAGTGTCAAGTTTCTAAACCAAAAACCAAAGAACAAGCTAGGCACCATATAAACCTCTTGGACAAAATCAACTTGACACTAAAGTTTGGAGATTCTAAGCACAAAGTTATATCGTGCTAAAAACAAGAGTAAGAGTGATTTTCTTAGACAGTGGGTGGTAAGTGTGTGAAATGGAATGAACTGAAAAGGCATTTAGAAGAATTCAGCATACCTCAAAACCAGTGTCCAGTGCAGTCTTGACAATCCCATTGGCAATTGGGTTGACAGAAGCAAGTTGTTTGATGAGCCTCAGCAATGACCAGTGTTTACTTACCTGGAATGGACCAGACTGTCGGATTGGTTGAGATCAGAACTCATCACTGAAACAGGACGGGTTTTGGCTGGGACTGAAACTCCTCAATGAAATGGGTCAGTTCACCAAAAATGCAAGAATACCATTTTTTTTAGAACATAAAAGTTCACCAGTCAAAGCTCAAACACAACATGCATTCACAAGAGACAATACGGGTCAGGCAACCAGATTAAAATCGAATTGAACTTGAACTTAATGATGTTCTATAAGGAAATAATCGATACTTAGCATGCATTTGACCTAACACAACACAACATAGATCAATATCAGAGGGAAAAATATGCAACAAGACCTTGAAAAAGAATAACAAAGAATCCACTAATCTAAATCGAAGAAGCCCCATACCTGCTAGTAGCTTACCTCCAACAAAAGAGGGTGTATTTTGACATGAATGGGCAATGTGGACACAAAATGCAAACATAACCATGAGACTTCATCAATCCATGAAGTTAAAAATCTATTAGATGTCTTTCTCCACAATATATCCACGTAATAAGGGCCAAGTGAATAGCCAGGCAACATGTGAACAACAGATTGATGTTTAACAGCAACGTCAGTTATAACTTGTAAATGTGTTAGGTATATAAAAAGTACGTAATGCAGACAAAAAAAAATTGATGTGCTAAACATTCCTTAAGGAATTTAATCAAACATATGATGTGTAGGTGTAAGATGTATGTGGATGGAGGAGATACATTGATTTTAATTTTATTTTTTCAATTTAAACTATTTCAAAACTTTGATCTTTGATACTTTTTCTTATACTTATTGCGTATAAGGCTAGGGCCAATACCAAAGGAATTTTAGTTCCATTACAGACAAGCCCATGGTTTAAGGAACCATGGCCAAGGTAGGACCAACCACGGTTCATTGCTGCCCAGCCAGGTGGGCACAATCGTTACAATGTTAAGATATTAGATTAAAAAGGATTGGCTTATATAAACCACCTAAACTCGATTGGGTTAGGTTGGGCACCTTGGATAGATATTTGTGTCTAGTAACTTTTTTGTCAAGCTGGAACAAGACCTTCATTAACCCCAAATGCCAAGATTTTTGGTGTTCTTGCCTGAAATGGAGATGCAGTACAAAAATAAATTGTAAAAATTGTATAAAATGATATTCAAATATTTAATTATAATATATAAAATAAATGTCTGGTTGTAATGAAAGTAGAAAGATACTTAGGATGGATGTTCAATGTAATGTTCTCCATGAAAATCTCACTTGATGCTCGTCTTTAAGCTTATATTTAAAAGCCTTGGAAAAAAAATGAAAGAAGAATGCTTACAAGGAGATTCAAATGCATGAAGAGCTTGATGGGAGTGTCTTCTTCACCTGCAAATCTTATAAGATGAGATGCAGAAAATATGAACATCCATAGACAGCCATACACTAATAACACAATATAAAGATCATATATTTATCAAAGATCTATCCATTATCACCCACATTGACATATCATAGTTCAATGTAATCATCATCATTAAATTAGGATGTTTCCAACTAAATCAGAAGCAATTGGACAAAGTGGAAATGTGTCTCTAGAGTGATGGGTCATCACTGTATGCCACTGAAACTTAGGGCCTATTTGGATTTGTTGAAATATAAATTAAGGACTTCGTTTGTTTTTTGTAAATTTCATGGAAATGTGGTTTCCATTTCACCAAATGCCCTACATGTGCAAAATTCTAAAATCCATAATTTGTAAAATCAGAAAAAACCCCAATTCGGGGTCCATATTCAAATCTGTAAGCCCTAGAATCCCCAAATCCCTAAATGAGGGTCCACATAGAATCAGGAATCCACAAATTACTAAATCCCCAAATCCCTAAATCGGCATTGAGATTGAGAGAGATTGAGAGAGAGGGAGGGAGGGAGAGAGAGAGAAATACCTCACGGTCATAAATGAGCTAGCCTTCAACCAAGCTGCAATGTGATGGGTTATCACGGTCCAACAAAAATGAAAGATTCAAATAATAGCCAAAGGAATCAAACATACCTCGTCAAAAATTTCATGATCCAGTAAATATTGTGAACATTCAACCCCAAACCTGCATTTCCCAAATGATTACTTAGATCAGCTCACCATTAAATAACTATAAACAGAAGGCATTGTAGTTGTTAACTCTCACCGTTCTTCTTCTCCTTCTCCTTCTTCTTCCTCTCCTTCTTGCAGTAAAAGGAGGTTTTAAAAACCCTAGCGAGAGAGACAGAGAGGTTGGGAAACAGAGAGGGAAATGGGGCTGAGAGATAGAGAGAGGGTGAGGTAGTGCGAGAGATCGAGAGAGGGCTGAGTGTGTGTGTGTGTGTGTGTGTGAGAGAGAGAGAGAGAGAGAGAGAGAGAGAGAGAGAGATTTCCTTTTCACAAAAGGGTGCGCGAGAGAGGTGCGCGGGAGAGCGGACGGGATTTCAGGGGTTTTTTATTTTAGGACTTGTGGGGCCCACCGTTGTGTATGTTAATTATCCACTTCATCCATTCATTTTAACGGCTCATTTTTAATATTCATCCAAAAAATGAATCAGATCTAAGATTTAGGTGGACCACACCACATATTAACGATATAAATTTATTTTTTCATTCTTTCTCGTGGTGTGGTCCACTTAGACTTTTGATCTTTCTAATTATTGGGTTCATGCACTGAAATAATATTTCAAAATTGATGGACCGATCAGATAAAATAAATATATTACAATGGGCCCCATGGAGCCCCTTAAGCATCGTCCGTCTCTAATAAAGTCGGATTGGGAGATATGCTTTAGCTACAGATTAAGGAAGTTTTAGCTACGGATTAAAGCCGTAGCCATAGACCTCTATAGTCCGTAGCCTTTGGTCAATTTTTTGGTAGTGGTAGAAACCTGCGATTTAAGTCAAATGAGCCCTTTACTCTTTCGTGAAGTTGTAACTTTTGGACTGCTGGTTTACGACCAAACTCGGGGTGCAGGCTAAGGGCATCTCCCGACACATATTCATATAGTCATGGCCCTGATCGATTATCAGTGATCGTCGATCTGAGATAGGGCCCCCACGGCTAGTTAGCGCATACGATTATCTGACGGTTGTTTCCAAACATAGATCTCTTAGTAAGACATCTACCCTATGGTATAGATGAGACCGTAAAACCTCTATAAGACCCATTAGTTGGAAACAACCTCCCCTAGGGTTGGTATGTTGGACAAAGGGTCATTAGGACTATTTATGCACATTCTAGTACTATAAATAGCCCTTAAATTCACCCCATTTCTCCCCATATGAATTTGCAACCCTAGCCTTTAAGAGAAAGAGAGAGAGATGAGAAAAGATGAGAAAGATTGTGAGAAAGATTGGTCGAAAGAGGTTGCCCTTCTCCCCTTCAATCCGCAATCTAACCATGATCGGGTCCATCGTCGGTGTCTCTTCGGTGATGATTAAAGGTAATTAGTGAATCACTCTTGTAGGTTTAGGCCTTATAGTTGATTATATCCAAATCTTAAAAGCTCATGTGCTTGTTTAAGTAGTCAGTGATCTTTCCCTAAAACCCTAACCCTAGGAGCAAGCCCAAGTCGGACAAGCTAGCAAAAGGTGCAGACCATTATTCTTAAGTTGCCTTTTATTAAGTCTTATGTTTCATTCAATGATTTATGCTTGTAAATATATAAATGCATGCTAACTTATGTAGTTTCGACTTTCATTTCATAAAATACTATTTCCAACATAGTGATGCCTACATGTTCAATGAAATGCCTATAAGACCCGTATCCTTGTCTGTATCGTTCCGTAGACTCCCGCGATCCTCCCTATCAAATTTTGGTAACCCTCGACCTATAATCGATATTTGCGTGTGACCCTAAGTCGCATCCTATAGGTCTATGTCGACTTGACTCGAAACTAATACCCTAGCTACCGCGCCATCACCGCGTCTCGCGTGCTGATGCGATACCTAGGCCAGGAGTTGTGGGACTACATATTTTCTGAAGAAACGCCCCACGTTGTGGATTCCGAGAGAATCTCTACAACCCATCACATCAATTAATCAAGTACACATCCTATCACAAGTATAAGTCAAGTACAAGCAACCCATCCCTCTCCCATTCCCAAAGTTAACTCTCTCTCTCTCTCTCTCTCCACCCATCCCTTTCTTACACTCACCCATCACCCATCACTCACTCGTATATCACCTCTTTCTCTCTCTCTCTCTCTCTCATTTTCTCACTCCATTCAAGCAATTCTCAAGGAGAGGAAACGTCTATGAGAGGAGCCAAGTGTGGCCCACTCCCTACCCCTAGATCTCTCATTTCACCCTTCAAATCTCATCAACTTCCATCAAAGGGAAAGCCATGGAGTTTAGGAGCCAAAGATCTTAGCTTGCCATAGATCTAAGAAGAAGAGTAAACAGTGGGTGATTTAGAATATCCAACCGTTGATTTTCATTGAGGGCCCACTTGTGATGGGACCCATCATGATGTATGAACATGGAGGAGCTCATAGTGGCAGAGCTCCTCCCATCTCCGTCGTTTCCTTCTCTCTCTCTCTTTTCCTTTTTGTGTGGTGTTGATGATGATGAGCTGTGGCCCACTTGATGTATGTGTGTGGTCCACCTATGAAGTATGTATCATGTCCATGCCAACCATACGTTGGGCCCACCTTGCTGGATTGTCCAACAGACGGGATTGCTACCCGTTTGTCTAGATAGGCCTGGATGAAAGAAAACATAAATATCAGTTGTCCATCTGGTGGGTCCCACACGTGTGGACCCACCTCAATACATGTGTACATCCAGCCGTCCATCTGCTGGATGCTAGGCTGCTGGCCCAGCAGTCCAGTGGTTGGAAACTGCCGTGGGGCTCCACCATGATGTTTCTATTGATCCAAGTTGTCCATCTGTTTGGATGGTGGTGGATGAAGCCACCATGATTTATGTATTTTACCCTGCCGTCCATCTGTTATGGACGGTGGGGCCTGCTGGAATGTGTGTGTGACACCCACACGTGGGGCCAGCAATGATCCAGACCGTCCATCTATGTGGACCCCACTATAAAATGTGTTTTGTCAATGTTGTCCACCCATTTTCCTAGTGGGTGGGACCCACCCACACGTGCTACATGTGTGGGATGGGCCCACCTTGATGAATGTATTCTCTATCCCCACCGTCCATTTAATTGGGACGATGGGATGGCACTGTGATGTGTGTGCTTTAAGCCAAGCCGTCCATCTATCTTGGACGTGGTACCCACCCACATGTGTCACATGTGTGGGGTGTGTTCACTCCCCAAGTATAGGGTTGTGATGTAGTAATAAACTCGGTAAGACCGAGGTCGAATCCACAGGGACTGATACCTGTACGTTATCTGAAACCAAGTAGAACTAGAACTAGACTAAGATGTGATCTAAACCAAATAGAATTTAAGGAATAATTATCTAAAACTTTAAGGAATTCAGATGAAGGAAACTAGGGATTCAGAGGATCCACTTGTAGAGATCAGGGAGATCTTATGCCTGCACCAATGATTATGGAATTCAAACTGAACTTATTTGATATGGTTTTCAAGAGATGAAAGGTACATGGATTCCATCATCTAACCATGCCCAGGAGACAAAGCAAACAATAGGATTGAACTAATTACCAACCAATCAACATTGTGTGAAGATCAGGAAGGGTAATGTTATCCTACCATGCCCATGGAACAATGATGAACAACAGGGCTTCCTGACTTCATAACCCGGTACGCTTTATGTTCCAGCTCCACAGGCAAGTGACAAGCCTTCCCATAGACAAGTCTAAAGGGAGACATTCCAATAGGGGTTTTAAAGGCAGTACGGTATGCCCATAAGGCATCGGTCAATCAGATTGACCAATCCTTACGATCTAGGTTCACCGTTTTCTCCAAAATGTGTTTGATCTCCCTATTGAAAATCTCAGCTTGTCCACTTGTCTGTGGATGGTATGGGGTGCTCACCTTATGAGAGATAGCGTATTTCTTCATTAAGCTCTCGAATGGTCTATTACAAAAGTGTGAGCCCCCATCACTAATGATGGCTCGAGGCGTTCCGAATCGAGAAAGGATGTTTTCTTTTAGGAATTTAATGACCGTGCGATGGTCATTCTTTCGACACGGAATCGCTTCGACCCATTTAGTGACATAATCCACGGCGAGCAAAATGTACAGATTTCCAAACGATTGGGGAAATGGTCCTATGAAATCGATGCCCCAACAATCAAATGCTTCGATGATAAGGATGAGATTCAAAGGCATCATATTTCGATGGGACAATGCTCCCAATTTCTGACAACGCTCACAAGCTTTGCAAAACTCATGAGTGTCCCTAAACATAGTGGGCCAGTAAAAGCCACACTGCAGAATCTTGGCCGTGGTCTTTTTAGCAGAAAAGTGACCACTACAGGCCTGTGAGTGACAAAAGGAGATGACGCTCTGATGCTCATCGTCTGGTCCACATCTCCTTAGGATTTGGTCTGGGCAATATTTAAATAAATAAGGATCATCCCAGAAAAAGTTACGCACCTCGGTGAAGAATTTCTTCTTATCTTGCGCAGTCCACTGTGTCAGTATGGCACCTGTAGCAAGATAATTAGCAATATCAGCAAACCAAGGTGAATGGGAGACTCTGAACAGTTGTTCATCAGGGAACATGTCATTGATATGAGTCGTCTCAAGGGACTCAGAGGTATTAAGGCGAGAAAGGTGATCGGCCACTACGCTCTCTACTCCCTTTTTATCTTTAATTTCCAAATCAAATTCTTGGAGTAGAAGGATCCATCGTATCAAACGGGGCTTAGAATCATTCTTCAAAAGAAGATACTTAAGTGCCGCATGATCTGTGTAGATAATGATCTTGGATTCGATCTAGGACCTAAATTTGTCTAAGGAGAACACTACAGCTAAGAGTTCCTTTTCCGTAGTTGAGTAGTTCACCTGGGCAGAATTTAAAGTTCTACTTGCATAATGAATGACGTAGGGCCTCTTATCTTTTCTCTGGCCTAGGACTGCCCCAAGAGCATAATTAGAAGCGTCGCACATAAGCTCAAAAGGAAGGCTCCAGTCGGGTGGCTGCATGATATGTGCAGTGGTTAACGTGCCCTTAAGCTTGGTGAAAGCTTCCTGACATTTCTCAGTCCACTCGTACGGAGCATCCTTTTGAAGAAGAGTGTATAAAGGATGAGAGAGGAGACTAAAGTCCTTTATGAATCGCCTGTAAAATCCTGCGTGTCCTAAGAAGGATCGCACATCTCTGATGTTCTTGGGTGGAGGTAGGTTAGAGATAAGATCGATTTTTGCCTTATCTACCTTGATTCCTTTGGACGAGATGATATGCCCAAGGACAATTCCCTTCTGAACCATGAAATGTCACTTCTCCCAATTAAGTACCAAGTTCTTCTCTTCACATCTTTTCAGCACACATTTAAGACTTTCCAAGCACTTACTGAAAGATGGACCGTAAACAGAGAAATTGTCCATGAAGACCTCTAAATATTGCCCCACCATATCAAAAAAGATACTAAGCATACATCATTTGAAAGGTGGCGGGGGCATTACATAGCCGAACGGCATCCTTCGATAGGTAAAGGTGCGTAGGGACATGTAAATGTGGTCTTTTCCTGGTCTTCGGGGCTATCTCTATCTGGTTGTAGCGCGAATACCCGCAAGGAAACCGTAATAGGAATGACCAGCTAACCTTTCAAGGATCCGATCAATGAATGGTAAAGGAAAGTGGTCTTTCTCGTGACGGTATTCAACTTCCGTAGTCAATGCACATTCTCCAACCGGTAGTGACTCTAGTTGGCACGAGTTCATTATTAGCATTGGCTACGATGGTGATTCGGACTTCTTAGGGACCACTTGAGTTGGACTCACCCATTGACTATCGGATATAGGGTATATAATACCCACATCCAATAGTTTAAGAACCTCGGCTTTAACCACTTCCTTCATGTTTGGATTTAGTCTACATTGTGGTTGCCAAGCGGTTTTTGCATTATCCTCAAGATATATGCGGTGAGTACAAATCGAGGATCGATTCCCTTGAGGTCCGCTATCGTCCATCCTGGGCTCCTTTATGCTCAATGAGAGTAGATATGAGCATACTCTCTGTTCTTTCTCCGGGTGGGCGAGATCACCACCGGGTATGTCTCATCTTGACCTAAATAGGCATATTTCAAATCGAGGGGCAAGGTTTTAGGTCAAGCTTCGGCGGCTTGAGGTTAGAAGCCTACATCGGTTTGTGGCAATTCTTCAAATTGTGGCCTCCAGTTAACTTCAACCGGTGCAGTTTCAAGCAAGGCGCACGTCTCCCTAATCATGTCATCATCAAAATCATGGGAGTGGGCGAGGCACGTCTCTAGAGGGTCAGAGGATAAGGTCAGAGATGTCGTATCTTCCACGAAAGAGTCAATCATGTTAATGTCGTGGAAATCGTCATCATCCTCCAAGTTTCTGCCGTTATTGAAAAAGATGTTTGACTCCAAATTTCCAAAAGACATAGTCATGACACCATTCCTGCAATTGATAATTGCATTTGGCGTGGCAAGGAATGGGCGACCAAGAATGACGGGAATCTGAGTGCTCATGTTATTAATGGGTTCGGTGTCCGGGGATGATAAAATCTACGGGGTAGTAAAATCTATCGACCGGACTAACACATCCTCAATTATCCCTCTTGGTACACGAACGAGCAATCGGCAAGTTGTAGTGTCGTTAGGGTGGGTTTTAATTCACCAAAACTTAACTGTTTGTATACCGGTAGGGAATCGATTGACGCTCGCTCTAAGTCAAGAAGTGCGTGATCAATTCGATGGTTCCCGATTACACATGATATGGTTGGGCTACGGGATCCTTGAATTTCTGTGGCACGACTTGCTATAGGATGACACACACTTTCTCAGTCAAGAAGATTTTCTTTTGAATAATTTTTCGTCTTTTGGTCGTGCATAAGTCTTTCAGAATTTGGCATATGAAGGTATTTGTTTAACGACATCAAGTAGAGGAATGTTGACTTTCACTTGTTTCAACACCTCTAGGATATCCGAGAGTTAGAAAGAGGTTTTGGTGAAACCAACCATTGGGGGAATGGAGCAACTGGCTTCTCTAGAAGTTCTGGTTCTACTTTTTGTGGGGCATCACTGGATCCATCATTGTTGTCCTCTTCTGGTTCTTGAGGCTTTTCGGGCCTAACCGGAAGAGTTTTATCAATGATCTTCCCACTCCGAAGAGTGGTGATGGATTTAACATGCCCCATCTGATTTGAAGAGCTAGGATCATTATTCTCGTACTGCGGTTTAGGATTGGGGATATGTTGTGCAGGAAGCATCCCCTTTTCTATAACCGTCATACGAGAATCTATCTTTTGCATAAAATCTGTAATTCCCCGCATTGCCTGAGTCAGCTCTTGTATGGGATTTTGAACCGGTTCCTCTTGAGGTTTCACTTGATTTGGATTTTGATTGAAGAAACCTGGAGGAGTCGCCGTTTGTCCATTCCTCCAACTAAAGTTTGGATAATTTTTCCAGCCAGGATTGTATGTATTGGAGTTAGATCCAGTAAAAGGTCTTTGATAGTTGTTTACGGCATTGGCTTGTTCATTTAACACTCCTCGAAAGGCGGGTATTGTAGGACAGTTTTCAGTTGTGTGAATGTTGCAATCACAGATGCCGCAAACAATTTCATTGACCTTATCCTTATTTCCTTCCATGGCCTCAACTTTCCTTATGAGCGTAGTCACTTTACACTTGAGATCATCCTCTTCTTTCAAGAGATATAATCCACCTTTCTCCTTTAATTGAGTAGGCCTAGACGTGGTGTTCGCCATTGGGTAATAGTCCCATGATTGTGTTTTTGAGACTATCGAGGTAATCCCATACCTCCAACATCTTTATTAATGAACTCTCCATTACACATTGTCTCGACCTAGTCCTATGAAAACAGGAAACCTACCTATACCTCCATCAGACTAGGAGATCAATCCTGGTAAACAGGATCAATCAGAGGCATGGACATGTCCTCTGAATCAAATTTCTCGACAAATGGTTTCAATCGATGTCCATTGACTTTAAACTCCTTGCCATTGTCGGGATCTCTAATCTCAACGGCCCCATGAGGAAAAACAGTAACAACAATGTAAGGGCCGGTCCAACGAGATCGAAGCTTACCCGGAAAGAGATGTAATCGAGAATTGTATAAAAGGACCTTCTGACCAGGCGTGAATGATTTTTGCAAAATGTGTTGGTTATGAAATGCTTTCATCTTGTCCTTGTAAATTCTCGAATTATCGTACGCATCATTCCGGATTTCCTCAAGTTCATTCAACTGAAGTTTGCGTAGCGAGCCAGCGTTGTCCAGATTGAAATTAAGATTTTTGATCGCCCAGTACGCTTTATGTTCCAGCTCCACAGGCAAGTGACAAGCCTTCCCATAGACAAGTCTAAAGGGAGACATTCCAATAGGGGTTTTAAAGGCAGTACGGTATGCCCATAAGGCATCGGTCAATCGGATTGACCAATCCTTACGATCTGGGTTCACCGTTTTCTCCAAAATGTGTTTGATCTCCCTATTGGAAATCTCAGCTTGTCCACTTGTCTGTGGATGGTATGGGGTGCTCACCTTATGAGAGATAGCGTATTTCTTCATTAAGCTCTCGAATGGTCTATTACAAAAGTGTGAGCCCCCATCACTAATGATGGCTCGAGGCGTTCCGAATCGAGAAAGGATGTTTTCTTTTAGGAATTTAATGACCGTGCGATGGTCATTCTTTCGACACGGAATCGCTTCGACCCATTTAGTGACATAATCCACGGCGAGCAAAATGTACAGATTTCCAAACGATTGGGGGAATGGTCCTATGAAATCGATGCCCCAACAATCAAATGCTTCGATGATAAGGATGAGATTCAAAGGCATCATATTTCGACGGGACAATGCTCCCAATTTCTGACAATGCTCACAAGCTTTGCAAAACTCATGAGTGTCCCTAAACATAGTGGGCCAGTAAAAGCCACACTGCAGAATCTTGGCCGTGGTCTTTTTAGCAGAAAAGTGACCACTACAGGCCTGTGAGTGATAAAAGGAGATGACGCTCTGATGCTCATCGTCTGGTCCACATCTCCTTAGGATTTGGTCTGGGCAATATTTAAATAAATAAGGATCATCCCAGAAAAAGTTACGCACCTCGGTGAAGAATTTCTTCTTATCTTGCGCAGTCCACTGTGTCAGTATGGCACCTGTAGCAAGATAATTAGCAATATCAGCAAACCAAGGTGAATGGGAGACTCTGAACAGTTGTTCATCAAGGAACATGTCATTGATATGAGTCGTCTCAAGGGACTCAGAGGTATTAAGGCGAGAAAGGTGATCGGCCACTACGCTCTCTACTCCCTTTTTATCTTTAATTTCCAAATCAAATTCTTGGAGTAGAAGGATCCATCGTATCAAACGGGGCTTAGAATCATTCTTCGAAAGAAGATACTTAAGTGCCGCATGATCTGTGTAGATAATGATCTTGGATTCGATCTAGGACCTAAATTTGTCCAAGGCGAACACTACAGCTAAGAGTTCCTTTTCCGTAGTTGAGTAGTTCACCTGGGCAGAATTTAAAGTTCTACTTGCATAATGAATGACGTAGGGCCTCTTATCTTTTCTCGGACTAAGACCGCCCCAAGAGCATAATTAGAAGCGTCGCACATAAGCTCAAAAGGAAGGCTCGAATCGGGTGGTTTGATAGGTGCAATGGTTAACGTGCCCTTAAGCTTGGTGAAAGCTTCCGGGCATTGCTATCTACTCGTACGGAGCATCCTTTTGAAGAAGAGTGTATAAAGGATGAGAGAGGAGACTAAAGTCCTTTATGAATCGCCTGTAAAATCCTGCGTGTCCTAAGAAGGATCGCACATCTCTGATGTTCTTGGGTGGAGGTAGGTTAGAGATAAGATCGATTTTTGCCTTATCTACCTCGATTCCTTTGGACGAGATGATATGCCCAAGGACAATTCCCTTCTGAACCATGAAATGTCACTTCTCCCAATTAAGTACCAAGTTCTTCTCTTCACATCTTTTCAGCACACATTTAAGACTTTCCAAGCACTTACTGAAAGATGGACCGTAAACAGAGAAATTGTCCATGAAGACCTCTAAATATTGCCCCACCATATCAAAAAAGATACTAAGCATACATCGCTGAAAGGTGGCAGGGGCATTACATAGCCCGAACGGCATCCTTCGATAGGTAAAGGTGCCGTAGGGACATGTAAATGTGGTCTTTTCCTGGTCTTCAGGGGCTATCTCTATCTGGTTGTAGCCCGAATACCCGTCAAGGAAACTGTAATAGGAATGACCAGCTAACCTTTCAAGGATCTGATCAATGAATGGTAAAGGAAAGTGGTCTTTTCTCGTGACGGTATTCAACTTCCTGTAGTCAATGCACATTCTCCAACCAGTAGTGACTCTAGTTGGCATGAGTTCATTATTAGCATTGGCTACGATGGTGATTCCGGACTTCTTAGGGACCACTTGAGTTGGACTCACCCATTGACTATCAGATATAGGGTATATAATACCCACATCCAATAGTTTAAGAACCTCGGCTTTAACCACTTCCTTCATGTTTGGATTTAGTCTACGTTATGGTTGCCGAGCGGTTTTTGCATTATCCTCAAGATATATGCGGTGAGTACAAATCGAGGGATCGATTCCCTTGAGGTCCGCTATCGTCCATCCCAGGGCTCCTTTATGCTCAATGAGAGTAGATATGAGCATACTCTCCTGTTCTTTCTCCAGGTGGGCAGAGATCACCACCGGGTATGTCTCATCTTGACCTAAATAGGCATATTTCAAATCAGAGGGCAAAGGTTTTAGGTCAAGCTTCGGCGGCTTGAGGTTAGACGGTAGAGGCACTACATCGGTTTGTGGCAATTCTTCAAATTGTGGCCTCCACCGGTTAACTTCAAGTACCGGTGCAGTATCAAGCAAGGCGCACGTCTCCCTAATCATGTCATCATCAAAATCATGGGAGTGGGCCAGGCACGTCTCCAGATGGTCTGAGGATAAGGTCAGCGATGTCGTATCTTTCACGAAAGAGTCAATCATGTTAATGTCGTGGAAATCGTCATCATCCTCTGAGTTGCTGCCGTTATTGAAAAAAATGTTTGACTCCAATGTCAAATTTCCAAAAGACATAGTCATGACACCATTCCTGCAATTGATAATTGCATTTGACGTGGCAAGGAATGGGCGACCAAGAATGACAGGAATCTGAGTGCTCAAGTTATTGATGGGTTTGGTGTCCAGGATGATAAAATCTACAGGGTAGTAAAATCTATCGACCTGGACTAACACATCCTCAATTATCCCTCTTGGTACACGAACAGAGCGATCAGCAAGTTGTAGTGTCGTTAGGGTGGGTTTTAATTCACCAAAACCTAACTGTTTGTATACCGAGTAGGGAATCAGATTGACGCTCGCTCCTAAGTCAAGAAGTGCGTGATCAATTTGATGGTTCCCGATTACACATGATATGGTTGGGCTACCGGGATTCTTGAATTTCTGTGGCACGTCTTGCTTCAGGATGGCACTCACTTTCTCAGTCAAGAAGATTTTCTTTTGAATAATTTTTCATCTTTTGGTCGTGCATAAGTCTTTCAGGAATTTGGCATATGAAGGTATCTGTTTAACGACATCAAGTAGAGGAATGTTGACTTTCACTTGTTTCAACACCTCTAGGATATCCTGAGAGTTAGAAAGAGGTTTTGGTGAAACCAACCATTGGGGGAATGGAGCAACTGGCTTCTCTAGAAGTTCCGGTTCTAATTTTTATGGAGCATCATTGGATCCATCATTGTTGTCCTCTTCTGGTTCTTGAGGCTTTTCGGGCCTAACCGGAAGAGTTTTATCAATGATCTTCCCACTCCTAAGAGTGGTGATGGATTTAGCATGCCCCATCTGATTGGAAGAGCTGGGATCATTAATCTCGTACTGCGGTTTAGGATTGGGGAGTGGTTGTGCAGGAAGCATCCCCTTTTCTATAACCGTCATAGGAGAATCTATCTTTTGCATAAAATCTATAATTCCCCGCATTGCCTGAGCCAGCTCTTGTATGGGATTTTGAACCGGTTCCTCTTGAGGTTTCACTTGATTTGGATTTTGATTGAAGAAACCTGGAGGAGTAGCCGTCTGTCCATTCCTCCAACTAAAGTTTGGATAATTTTTCCAGCCAGGATTGTATGTATTGGAGTTAGGTCCAGTAAAAGGTCTTTGATAATTATTTACGGCATTGGCTTGTTCATTCAACACTCCTCGAAAGGCAGGTATTGTAAGATAGTTTTTAGTTGTGTGAATGTTGCAATCACAGATGCCGCAAATAATTTCATTGACCTTATCCTTATTTCCTTCCATGGCCTCAACTTTCCTTATGAGCGTAGTCACTTTACACTTGAGATCATCCTCTTCTTTCAAGAGATATAATCCACCTTTCTCCTTTAATTGAGTCGGCCTAGACGTAGTGTTCGCCATTGGGTAATAGTCCCATGATTGTGTTTTTTCAGCGAGACTATCGAGGTAATCCCATACCTCGTCAACATCTTTATTAATGAACTCTCCATTACACATTGTCTCGACCATTTGGCGCATGGAAGATGTCAGTCCATCATAGAAAAAATTTATAATGCGCCACATTTCAAATCCGTGTTGTGGGCATGAACTGACCAAATCTTTGAACCTTTCCCAACATTGGAAGAATGTTTCTTCTTCCTTTTGGGCAAAGTTCATTATTGCTTTTCTGAGGGTAATCGTTTTATGATGTGGGAAGAATTTTTTTATGAATTCCCTCTGCATGTCGTTCCATGTGCCAATGGATCTAGGACGCAGTGAATGTAACCACGTCTTAGTTTTCTCTTTTAAGGAAAAAGGAAAGAGTTTCAGCCTAATTGTATCCTCAAATACATTAGGAAAACATAATGTAGCTATAATCTCATCGAACTCTTTCAAATGTAAATATGGACTTTCTGATTCAAGTCCATGGAATTTGGGAAGGGGTTGGATAACTCCTGGCTTGATGTCCATTTGTCCTGTGTTTTCAGGAAAAATCATGCATGAGGGCGTACTCACTCCCGCCGGTTGTAGATAATCTCGTAGAGTACGAGGCGGGGGTGCCTGTTGCACCTCATTCTCATCTTGGGTATCCTCCACCCTTGGTGGAAGTAGAGGAGGTTGGTCTTCAGCCATAACTTCAGTTAACTCAGGGGATTTCGAGCGGTGTCTAGTCCTGCGATGGATAGTCAACCCCTCAACCAATCCTCCTTCAGTCAAGAGACGTCGAGTGTTGTCACGGGCCCACTTGGGCATGAAAACACTCGCAGCCCTCAATTAAAACCTAATCCTAAGAAAGAAAAAGGAAATCTAGAAAGAAAGAGAGTTGGAAAGAAATTACCAAATTGGAGTCCTAAGTTAAAAACCTGCAAAATAAAACAAAAATAAGTTAGATTCTAAAAAGAGAAGAACGATCCTTTAAAAGGAAAATGGCAGTAAATTGATTTCTAAAAGAAGGAATTCGTAAAAGAAAGTGAAAATTTCTAAAATAAATTAGGAAAGACTTAAACTAGAAAGTAAATTTAAAAGAGAACTGAAAAAAAATAGGAAGTAGAGAAGGAGCTTACCGAATTAGAAATTTCTATTTTAAAGGCCTATAAAATAGGAAGGTTAGTTTCTAAATAAAAATTCTAAAAATAATTTAGGAAACAATTTAGATTTTTAAAGAGTTAAAAATAGAAAGTTAATTTCTAAGAAGGGAAAGAAATAACCTAATTTCTAAAAATAAACTATTTCCTACAGAAGGGAGGATACTAGAATTAGAAAATTTCTAAAATTTAAACCCTAATTCAAAAAAATGGGAAAAAGTAGAGAGATTAGGATGAATTACCAATTGAGAAACTTATGTCAAGATCCTATAAAACAGGAAACAAGTTAGTTTTAAACTCAAATAAATAAAAAAACTAAGGTTAGTAAAATCCTAATCTTAAGCTAATCCTAAAACCAATTAATTTCAGAGAATCATAACCGTCAGTCCCCGGCAACGGCGCCAAAAACTTGTTCACTCCCCAAGTATAGGGTTGTGATGTAGTAATAAACTCGGTAAGACCGAGGTCGAATCCACAGGGACTGATACCTGTACGTTATCTGAAACCAAGTAGAACTAGAACTAGACTAAGATGTGATCTAAACCAAATAGAATTTAAGGAATAATTATCTAAAACTTTAAGGAATTTAGAGGAAGGAAACTAGGGATTCAGAGGATCCACTTGTAGAGATCAGGGAGATCTTATGCCTGCACCAATGATTATGGAATTCAAACTGAACTTATTTGATATGGTTTTCAAGAGATGAAAGGTACATGAATTAGAATGGATTCCATCATCTAACCATGCCCAGGAGACAAAGCAAACAATAGGATTAAACTAATTACTAACCAATCAACATTGTGTGAAGATCAGGAAGGGTACTATCATCCAACCATGCCCAGGAGACGATGGTGAACAACAGGGCCTCCTAATATCATAAACATCAAAAGAGAAATGGAGATATTCAAAGCCATTGCAAACCCATTGTAATTTCAGTCACAACAGACCATTAAAGACTGAGAAAATATTCTTTTAATAATCAACTTAAGACCAAGTTCAGTTCAGAAATTCAAATTAAACGCATGAAATAGTGTCTCCCATCTCGCTACAGGCTTTACCTCTTAGCCCTAGCTAAGAGGATTAGCCACACATGAATGGGCTGAACATTAAAAAAAAATAGAGGAAATATACAGGAAAAGAAGAGAAAAACCAGGCTCCTCTCTCTTTCTCCCACGTCCCAGCTTCACAGCCGACCTCTCTTTTCCTCAGCTTTTCTTCTGCCTTCCTCTCCCACGACCTCCAAACTGTTACAGCAGCAAATCCCTTCAATCGTCCAAAAACCAGCAGAAGAAACGTCTTCACGTTTCTTCCTTTCTTCCTGGCAAACCAAAACCAAACCCGAAATGTAGCTGCTCCTCTTCATACTCTAGTCGTCCTCCCTTTTGATCCCCGTTTTTTTCTTCCCCCCTCTTGCCTTGCTCCTCCCCTTCCTTTATAGGATTCCGGCCCTGATGGCTGAGTCGAGCCTCGAATTCTTCTTCGCAGTCCGTTTGCAACGGAGCCGGACTCTCGGTTTACGCAGAAAGAGCCTACGCAGCAAAGATTCGCAGCCGGAAGAAGAACGTGTTCGGTGATGCTTTACCGCGGATATCTCCGAGAAAATTCCTTTGCACGGTCGGTTTCCGCTCCTGCTCCATCCGAATGGCTTGGATCAACGAGAGGTTTGATGATGGTGGCCCACCAGAGACGACCGCAGCCTCCTGTTGCGAACAGAGTCGCCGGTTTACGCGCTGTGATGGCAGGGGGGTCCAAGATTGACGGTGATGGATAAATCCACGCCGACCATTAGATTTCCGTCAAAAAACCAGTAAGATTCGGCTGGTTTTATGTTAGATTCGGTGTGGCCCATGCGATCTTCGTTCCCACCGTCCATTCCTGCGTTTGAGCGGCTGGGATCGTGAAGATGCTTGCATGGTGGAAAAAGGACACCTAGGCATTGTTCTTGGCCATCTCCTACGACAAGTGGACGGTTTGGATCGTCGAACTGAGGAGCGAGTGGGGCCCACAACGATCTCCCGGCGCAAACAGCGTCGGACGCTGTTTCTTAAAAGAAAACGGACTGCGGGTCAGTCCATGGTTTGACCGGACTCTCCGTCCGGTGCACCTCTCATGCACATGTACCCTATGTACATGCAGTGTAAATAGGGGTTCATCGTGATGTTCGTGAAAAATCCGTTCCGTCCATCCATTCTGTTATATCATTTAGACTGTCTAGACCAATTTTGAAGCATATCCAGATATCAGGCGGGCCCCACATAATGATTAAAGGGGCTGATCTGTCCGTTGGGCCACTTCCAGAGAGATCCAATGGCTGAAATTTGACGTGTACGGTTACTTTATGGTCCTCAGGCCACATATGAAGTTTCAAGCTGATCAGATGGTGGGAACCCTATGATCTTGCATTCTGGACACTTTTCAGGCCACTTGAGCTTTAATTTCTCGATTTTCTTGGATCCTTAGTGTGCAAATCTGTCGATCTTGGTCTCCTAGGGTCCGTCGCTTGCCTTGGTGCCTTCAGACCGTTAAATCCATGCTTTTAGTACCCTTTTCCAGTCCAAGCTCGTGAATACAACCTGCATCACAAACATGATTAAATCAGGCCGTTAAACAATACTATGTTTGTAAATCTATGCAGCAACTGGGTCTGATATGCAATATTTGACCCTCAACAGGGTGGGGCCCACCTTGGTGATGTATGTGTCCTACATCCAGCCGTGCATCAGGTTAGATGTGTGGTCCACCTCGATATATGTTTTATATAGCCACTCGTCCATCTGCTATAAACGGTGGGCCCCTTGCTACATGTGTTATATATGTCATGCCATCCATCCATTCACTAGGCTGGTGGGCCACATGTGTGGACCCACCTGATGTATGTGTTGCTCCCACGCCGTCTAGCGGCTGTGGGACCCACATGATAAATGTGTTGTACATTACATCGACCAGTTGTTTGGGATGGTGTTGGACACACCCTGATGCATGTTTTAATCCACGCCATCCATTGCGTGGACGGCAGGCCCCACATTGACGTATTTATGGCCTTTGACGAGGCCCGATGTGATGTATGAGAGGCCCATATGCGCGGCCCAATGTGATATATTTATGACCCATTTGGTGAGGCCCATTATGATGTATATGTAGCCCATGAGTGAGGCCTAATGTGTTGTATATGAAGCTCATGTGATGCGGCCCATGATGATGTATATGAGGTCCATTGTGTTGTATGAGAGGCCCATGAGATGAGGCCCATTGTGATGTATATTAGGCCTGTGTGAGCGGCCCATTATGATGTATTTGTGACCCATAGATATGGCCCATTGTGATGTATTTGCGACTTATGTATAGGGCCCATTGTGATGTAATTGCAGCCCGTGTATGAGGCCCATTGTGATGTATTTGCGACCCGTGTATAGGGCCTATTATGATGTAATTGTAGCCCGTGTATGAGGCCCATTGTGATGTATATATGGTCCATGTGATAAGGCCCAATGTGATGTATTTGTGACCCATCGTGATGTATATTAGGCCCTTTGTGTGAGGCTCATTATGTTGTGTATAAGACCCTTGTACTATAAGGGCCACTCCTGGGGAGCAATGTTGGTTGAATGTCCATATTGATGGGCAATGATGGTTAAATGTCCACATTGTAGCCTTCCCTTAGGTCCTTTGTTAGGCCCATTATCGATGCCAATTATTGATATTGTATCGGTGCCGATTATTGAGGACGATGCTGATTACCGATGTCAATTATCAAGGCCGATTATCGATGTTACTTATCAGTGCTGGTTATCGATACCGATTATGAGTATGTGACAGCATAGCATCATGATACATACCCATACGCATCATCTGCATGTTTGTTATGAGAAGTGGTTGACTATTGCATATGTCATACAACAGGTTGTTCATGGGACTCCCTGATAGGCGGAGTCGTACCACATGAACACACGGTATACGCAAGATTAATGCATGATTGGACTGTGTGACTCATGCATATTGCATTTTGTGATATGACTACTGTATGCCTTAGCGATATCAAGGCCTTAGCCTCCACAGGCATATCGTGGATGGCTAGATGGGACACCAGAAATATTTGATTTTAGTACTGTGGGCACATAGGATGTCCTTGGGTGAGAGTCCCAGAATCCTCTGGTACCGAAGGAGACTCCAATGTCCAGACCGAGTAGATACATGAGTGCCTGAGTGCCGAATACCAATAGGCGGCATCTTCCACTGTGTTGTGGTCGATTGGAAGGGGGTGTGGCCTTATCCGCCCGAGTGAGGGGGCTGTAAGATAGGCTGAGTTTGACCAGCTCATAAATGGGTCCACTATCGATGAGCCGGGTACGTATTGACAGACTACTGGTTAGGCGGATAGTGAGGTCATTTTCACTCGCTGGTTGTGTGGCTAGGGAGACATCAGTCAGTGTGGAGTGTACGAGACCTCGATGATGATCCCAGAAATGTATAGTAATGATATGTGGACTTATTGAGTAGGAGTTACATACTCAGCATTTTTCTTATTCATTCATTCATTCATTCATTCACCGTCCACTCAGGCTGGTGATGCGCAACTAATTATTGTGTACCTTCGCAATGACAAGGATTTCGGTTGGGGCACGCGATTAACCTGAGATCAGGAGTTTACCACATTGAGTCTGGCTATTCAAATTTAAGTATGAGACTGGTTTGGATAGAAGTCTCTTGTGATGGACCCCATAGCCTGCGATATATGTACTATCATCTCGACTTCACACTCCAGCTTAGTCATTTCATTCGCACCACATATTGCATTGC
The DNA here is from genome assembly GCF_029962835.1 of Magnolia sinica. Taxonomy (NCBI): domain Eukaryota; kingdom Viridiplantae; phylum Streptophyta; class Magnoliopsida; order Magnoliales; family Magnoliaceae; genus Magnolia; species Magnolia sinica. The sequence goes on from NC_080574.1 coordinate 39,815,061, forward strand.
ATCCTCAGCACATAGTATTTAGTTTACTATACTTCTGTATTATATAGCCTAGATGAGGTTGACGGTATTTATGAACTCATCAGGATTTGTATATTGCAATGCTTCCTCAGTATATGATATTGGCTTATTATGTTTTTGCATCGCATAGCCTAGATAAGGTTGATGGTATTTTGGACTTGCCACGATCTGCATTACATACTCTGATATTGTATGACTTATGAATCTGCCAGTATTTCTGCTTACTCTGATATTGCTTACTTGACGCTTACCTTGTGCACACACTTACACTACCCTCTAAGCTTTCTATAAGCTTATGCACGTTAGATGCATGCAGGTGACGTTAGGTCGCAGCAACATTGAGCTTGGAGCATGCAGCTATCTTCTGGAGCTTTAATTATCGAAATATGTATTTTCCTTTTAGCACTGTATTCAACTGTTTATATTAGTGGATATGTGATGATGATGTTGCCTTTGTGATTTGGGTAAACTTGTGGTTATGCTTCTTACGAGATAAATGTATATTGAAAAATCCTCCTTGTAGGATCTCAGGATTAGAATCTAGTGTATGGGCGCTGGGAGCCGAAAATGGGGTACTACGGAGGCTGTCGGCACTGGATTCAGTGATCGGGAATTTTATGAGCCTGGTTTCCGAATTTAGGGCGTGACAATGCATGAATGAGTAAATTGCTATATTTAATGTTCATGCTTTATTCTCGTAGCTATCGTTGTTGGTTAGCTACTTTTGTCAGATATTTAAGACTACTTAAGTAATCGGGTTAGTCGGCAAATTGATGAAGACAGGGGTGGCTCGAGTTAGGTCGGCCACCTTAGACTCATTTGATTGATCAAGGCCAAACACGAATGACCGACAATAGCTAGACTTTGCGAGATTCTTACACCCAATGCCAGTTGCGCCAGTGTTTGTCCAAGTCAATCGAGATGGTCAAATGGCCAACTAATCGTGTTTGTTCACCATATATGATCATGACTATTTGAATCTGGGATACCCCATACTCTTTGAAAAGTCTAATGATAACTATTAGTGATACAATCCACAAGTCTTATGAGCTAGTATGGTGGTATGGGATATTGTGTCCGTGTTGTTGGCCTACACTGGGGTGACGAGCCTCTCCGTAGAACTGGGCATGTCTGACCTGATCCGATGGATCCGACCTGATCCGAATCGAACCGACGGCCTGGATCGGTGCGAATCGAGTAGGGCCATCTAGATTCGATAATTTTCTGGATCGAGGTCAATCCGGACCGATCCGATCCAAAACCCGATCCGAATGGATCCGATCCGATCCAAATAGGTACATGCACAACACGCATCCCTCTCTCTCTCTTAGAGATGCAAAGGAAGAGCCTTTCATAAGCAGATGCCATTTTTGTAGCAATGAATAGCTTTAAAGCTCTGCCTCGAGCTACCTCACCTTTCTTCTCCAAAACCTCCCTCCTATGTCTCAAAACCTCATAAAGAGACTCCTTCAATGACTCTACTGTCAGTGAGAATGTTTATCCCATCTCCGAGCCCGCGATTACAGTGTCGGTTATGCTGGCAAACCTCATAGCCATCACAGGCTTGCCTGAAAGCATTGCTTCTAGCAATGTATGGTCTAAGCCCTGAGCTCGAATCATCGGGTTTACAAAAATGTCAAGTGCATTGTAAAATCAGGCGAGTTGGGTCTGTTCTAAAGGCCCCAAAATTAGTAAATTCCACTCAAGGTCTTTATACCAAGCACCCCATGGCCCACCTCCAGCAACAAGAATATAAACCGACTTCTGAAAAGTCTTATCCTCCATGAATATCTGTTTTAATGCTTCAAACATGATCAGATGGCCTTTATCCTTCAGCAACCTCCCTGCCATTCCAATTACTAAGCCTGCAGATTCTGGAATTCCAAACTTTTGCCGGAACTCTTGGCCGTGCTTGAAATCCGGCATGTAGATCTCTTCATCGACGCCATTGAGAATTGTATGAACTCGTTCTTCTGGAATCATATAAATCCACTTTAGAACATTTCCAACATGATCGCTGGTAGTGACATGGTGGGCATAAAAATGTGGTAGCTTTCGAGGATTTCATTCCTCTAATGGCAGAAAATCTTGGAGAAGAAGGTCTTATGGACCGATCCGAATCGTGCCCAACCCGATCTGACTCAGTTTTCCTGACCGAGTTAGACTCGGATTAGGCCAGCCATGCACCGGATCGGTTTGAATCAGATGTCTTGGACTTGGTCCCAAATCGGATTGAGTTCGGGTCAGGCCATGTAGATTTCGGACCGAGTCGAGTTAGGCCCAATCCGATCCGACTCGGTCTGATGCCTAGCTCTACCTCTCCGTAGTGACCGTGAGTGATGTTGCCTACAACTTGCCTATCGTATGTGCTCAACTAGAAGTGATGAACCCAGCGAATCAAGGGACACAAGCACGGAGCCGCTACAGCCATTTCACGCCTAGTGATCCGGATGAGACTCATAATAACATTATAACACCCCGTACTTTGAATACTCGGGTGTTACTATTTAAATCATAGAAAGCATTTAGGGACATGAGAAATGCAGAATAAAACTATAAAACTATCATCAAATAATTCACAAAGAGACCATCCTTGTAACCCATGAATCCTTTTAAAAGATCTTATTGGTCTACAACTCCCATTGAGTTAAGTCTAAGGTCATTTTATGAGTCCATCGACATATAAGAAGGGTCCTACTCACCAACCACTGTATAAAATCGAAATATAAGACAACCTAAAAATCCCTTGTGTACATCGTAAGGTACAAGTCTATTTAGCAAGATCGCAATCAAATCATATATTTTGGACCTCTAACCCTTATCTTAGAATCAAAACAAATCTAAACCACCCAAATTAGATCGGTAAGTGAAGGCATCTTGTAAGGATCCAAATTGTCCATCTAGTGGACCATTAGACCTTAAAACATCTTAAAGTTGGGACCAAATCATTATATCCACTGTTCATTAAACATAGATCCCTTAACCTAACAATCCACAACTTGATTTCTACTCAAAATGGAGCCTAGGACAATCAAACAGTTGATGTTCAGATTCAAAATGATCTAATCGCTAAATTGTCAATAGATGTTAAGTAGATGCATTCCAATAGTCATAAGACTATGAACTAGAGATTTGAGTAGATCCCACCATTGAATTGTCAGTATCAATAATTGATCATCAAAAGTTACACCAGGTAGCCGTTTCAAACATCCGATCCACGAATTATCGAGTCATTACACTCAATTTAATGATCCACCACTCTACTATTGTGATTGGACCTTAAGATCATCAAACCTACTAAATATTTCCATATAGGTAGGGCTAGAAATACTATGAATCACTAATGAACATATTAGGACATGATCTAACCATTATATCGTTAAGTATCACTAAAGGGAATGCAAAACCATCAGAAAAGGCCCACTTGGGCTGTGGATCTGCCTCATAGTCGAATTGGTGGCCCATGTCAAGCTATTGGGGATGATGGATGGGATAGATTTCAGGTAGATATCTTAGTGGACCACTAACGATCTGTGTTGAAGCGATCCAGCTATTCAAACTCATGATTGCTCGTTCAGGTGAGATGTAGGGATGACTAATCGTGGAAAAGACCATTTAAATTACCTTAAATCAAATTATGAACCATTAGGCATGTCGATGATCATATTTGGAAAGAACCTAACCGTCAGATCAGCAAAAGTTTATAATTAGAAGCTAAGATTCTGAGAGGCGGCCCACTTGAGTCTTTAAGTTGCCTCATCCTTTGGGCTGGACCCTAATATGAGCCACCAAGATGAATGAATGGTGTGGATCCATCCAAATCCTCATGGTGGACCCCACTTCATGTGATGCATGCACACAGCAAGTGCACACTCACCGTGCACCGGGCTGGAAACCCAGTCACTCCGGGTTTGACCCGATATCTCCTGAAAAGGAGATTTCTCTCCAGCTTTCCCTCCCACACCATTTTAAATCGGGCTGCCACCGTGCGTTTATCAATGGGCCACCGTTAGGATCCAAGGCCTCAATCTGAACCATCCATCTTGAAGAACAGGAGATTCAGACTAAACCCCCAAAATTTCCTCCCAAGTGAAACTACACAAACGCTAGCGCAAGAGGGCTATTTGTGCTTCTTTTCTTTCCAAAAATGGAAAGTCCGGTTTTCTTCCACGTTGGAGATCTGCGTGAGGTTTTCTCCTTCAATCCCAACCGTCTGATATAAGCAATCGTAACCATCCATTTTTCCCTGGTTTAGGGCTCCCTTACCAAGCTGAAAATCACGACCAGTTTCGGTTTTACCGGCCGTATTCGAAGGTTTTTGCAAGCCAGCACAATCCAGATTGTGCATTCTCCATCCGATGATCTCGGATAGGTTAGGGCTTTAAGACAAGGATATATATTGCAATAATTTTGCTGCCCTATCCCTTGTAGCCGCACCAGCGAAACTTTAGCCGTTTCCTTCTAAAGCTCGAACCCACCACCCAAACTGGTTCGAAGCTTCGAAATTGAGGGTCAGGGAGCACTGTGGGAGCAACTAGAGCCGTCCCCATGAAGCAGATCAAAGGGAGATTCGTCGAATTTCATTCCGCCATTGGCGATCGACTCATCTTCTCCACCAAGCCGCATTAACTCGGGCTAAGTCGGGGCTCTATTTGGCCGTGAGGAAAGGCTTACAGAGAGAGAGGTAAAAGGAATAAGGAGAGAGAATGGAGATGATGGAGTGAGCTGCTATTGAGTCAGATTAGCAAGTTGGTGCGACACCTTGTGGTGAACTGTTGCTGTCGCACTCAGTTGGACTTTGTCTGTCCGGGTCTGAGCTTGTGTAGGCCGCCTTGGGCATCTAACCTCATTGTCGAACCTTCAGCAGCAGAAGAAGAAGAAGAAGTTAGAGACAGGAAGAGAAAATGAGAGAGAGAGAGGGTGGTGCGGGTGCTACTATCGCACCAAGTCGGGTCAAGGGGAGTTGCTGCACGAGTTGGGCAGTCCCTTGAGCATTCAAACAGGAGAAGGAAGGAAGAAATGAGGTAAAGAGAAACAAGGAAGAAAGAGGGAGAGTGGGGCATTTGCTGTCTCAACCTGACTCACCGAGGTCGAGCTGACTCGCTGACCTGACCTAGTCAAGTATTTAACTAGGTTGAAAGTGTAATGACCCGGGAATTTTTGTGCTAATCTTTCCTTAAGCAGTTGCTTTTGGGGTAATTAACGCTATACTCGATTGCTTGTGAAATTTGCATCAATCACTTTAAATTCGATCTGCATGACTCAAAACGTGTAGATTAGTTAGCGCGATGTTACTCTAAAATCTGGGATCCATCGCTAAATCCAGTTGTTCTGGAGAATTTTTAGAACTTCTGGATCGGACCTGGACCGCGCGTCGAAAGTCCGATAGCGATGATCTTAGGCTATTGCGGTCACCATGTTGGGCTTGACCATCACCTCGAAAATCAAGTCCATGTGATGTTCTGGGTCGATTTGATTGAGTTCGGAGTGAAGAGTGTGAGAACGGTTGGAAATTTATTAAGCTTTTATGAAATCCGAGTCGTGTCGCTTGCGCGATGATTTTAAGCAATCTGACCGTTGGATTCTGACCCAATTTCACCCTCTAATCAGGGAAGGTGACCCAGGCATGTCCTTGTGCTTGTGGACCTGATCGAGATTCATTGATCGTTGAATTGAGTGTGGTCCGCCACGGCTGATCTGAAGAGCCGGTCGGTACGAAAACTCAGCCTGACCTAGATCCATGGTCAGTGAGCTTAAGTCCGACCTTTCGTGGTTATAGGCCTACCGGAAGTACTTCGTTGGATCGAGAGAGGCTTGCTTTGGTTATAACCTAAGTATACCTTATCCCTGGGGTTATTTTCATCAATATGAGGCCTATTTATAGTCCTTAAACCCTAGCTCTCTTTTCCATATGAATTTTCTCTAACCCTAGCTAAGTGAGAGAGTGGAAAAGAGAGAGAAAGTGAGAGAGAAGTTGGTGAATCATCTTAGATTCTTTCCTGTTCTTCTTCATCCTTGAACCTTCACTTTGAATCGTTATTCTGACGATTCTGAGTTCATCTTTGGGTAACTTAACCTAACCCTAATCTGTGTTAGAACTTAGAATAGTCTTGGTGTTGTTGTATCTCATTTCTATTCTTGCTTTAGGGTATTCTATCGCCGTTGACAAAGACAACTCGTCTGAAATCAGTTCGGTGTTCTTTTCTGGCTTAAGGTGCGGACTTTAAGTGTATAGGTTATGGTTTTCAAGGCTTTCAATGCCAGTTAATGATTTATTCTTGTTATGGATGAGATTTCACATGCCAAATGTTATGTTTACTTTGTGTTCCTGATATGCATGTGTTATATTGAGATTTGTGTATTCTATGTGTATGTATAACGTACCGTATGTGTATAAAATATGAACATGTGATTGCCATGATTATTTGTCGTGTACTTATGCTAGTTGTATGTGCGACAACTCCTTGGTAAAAGGAATTGTCCAAATGTGTGTATTTCAACATATATCATATATGTTGTATTGTGTATTCTAAGTGTTTGTAGAAATGCCTGAATGATCTAAAGTGTAACTTATTATACTATTTGCGGGCATTGAGAAGTGATTCTCAACACTCCTACTGATGCGTATGATTTCCTTCTTGCAAGTTACATGCCTTGTTATTTAAATTCAAGTCTTACTTATGCTGGCATTTATGTTAAGTTGAAATTCTTCAAATGCTTGAGTACCACATGATTGAAGTTGTTGTTCCAATATTATTCTATATTTAATATGAATATCTGTTGTAGTGTAATGTGTTTGGGACTATGAATAGTCCAGGAAATCGGTAATCTGCCTTAAGGTTGTGGCTGAGATCGCTTTCGCCACAAAAGACGTGATTAGATGAACCCGAGTCGTATTAGAGTTGTCGGCAGTGGTTTGGCCACGCGGAGTGCTTGCGCACTCTATGTCGTTCAATTCAACGTGTGCTTGTGCTAGACGAGTTCGTCAAGTAACCCGATTGTCCGATGTATGTTCACCATGTATGGACGCTACTGTTTGAATCTAGGGTATCAGACTTACCAGTGAAATCCTATTAATCATGGTACCATGATCCGCTAAGACTCATGAGCCGGACATGGTGGTATGGGACACCGTGGTCGAGCTGTCGGCCTACGCTGGGGTGACGAGCCTCCCCGTAGTAACCAGTGAGCAACTAAACTCGTGAGCCGATTATGGTGGTATGGGACACTATATTCGTGCTGTCGGCTTACATTGATTGGTGAGAGCCCTTTGTAGTGACCTCGAGCATACCTCGATACCGCATTGAGGTGATAAGCCGAACTGTGGTAATAAAGGTGTGATGGCGTGCATTGATTGGTGACGAGCCCTTTGCTACAACCTACAACCATATGATCATATGAGATGTCTAGGACTGACGACCCTAGTATAGATCACTATTTGGATGGCGATATGAGGAAGGTATCTTAGCTTCCCAATCCTGCTGTATGAAAAGGACTAGTAACAACTTGGTAATCATATTCATGCACCGCATTTGCATGTGCTTTGTAGATGTGGCGCACTTTGAGGTGGCGTCATGCATAACGTAAGATGAAGACGCTGAGGGTGTACGCGTGAGGGCACGCATCATTCTGCATACATCCTTACATTAACAAAAGTACTTAGGACTTGTTTACTTATTTTGCTTTATCATTACTGCTTGATTGAACTGATAACATGTTAACCTGTGCTTTATTGTTCCACTGAGTTGATCACTCACTCTCACGTTCTGGGGCGGTGTTAAACAGCCACCAGACTCTGTCTTAGGTTCTGATGTTGCAGATGTAGATGCGACTTCTGAGGCAGAGCGGGAGATGGATGATGATGAAGCTGCTTTCTCTTATATGCAGTTTTCAGACGGATTCTAGCGAGCCTTGTTCTGATGCGCGGGATGCTGGGATTTATTTTGGGAATTAAATGATGTAATTTTGGTACTTGTAATTTTGATAGTAACACTTACATTACGACCTGGTTTGTATATGTACTTCAGGGATTTACACTTGTACACATATATTTCTATAAGTCTTCCGCTTGCTTTCTTCACTTATCCCTGAATTATATCTGTGCTTTGGCTTAATCTATTCCATGTTTTATGCACTAATACAGACAACATACATCCATCATTAAATATGTTGCATAAGTGATGTTTTGGAAATCGGGAGCTGAGTTATGCTCGACCCCCGAATTTCAGGGCGTTATAGAAAGCCTCATTTTAGGCTGGGGTTACTGCTGGGTGTTCTAGCAAATGAAGAGGAGTGAGAAGAAGATCAGAGTTGGGAGTCGAGTCAACTCACTGCTAAGTTGTGGCTGCCAAGTTGAGTTTAAGTTGACTCGGTCTAGGCATTGCTGGACCTTCCAACAGTAGGAGGTAGAGAAGAGAAAGGGAAGAGAGAAAGAAGAAAGGAAGAAGGGAGCTTGGGTTGGGGTTGTTGTCAAGTCGACTCATTTAGCGACTTTGCCGCTATCATTTCGGTAGGTCATAGTTGCATTTATATTGTAAAGCCCGGATCCTATCCCATACCGTTCCTTAGACTCCCGCGGTCCTCCCGGTCAAATTCTAGCAACCCGTGACCTGTAATCGGCGTATGTGCATGATCCTAAGTAGCATCCTGTATATCTGAGTCGACTCAACCCAAGACTTGTACCCTAGCAACTGCACCGTTGCCACGACTTGCGCACCGAGCCTGGCCAGGAGTTGTGGGCTCACGTTTATTTCAAGGAAAACGTCGCGCGTTGCGAATTCCTAGAGAATCTCTACCACCTTTCACATCAATCAAGTCAAGTACACATCCCATCACACCCATCCCTCTCTCACCCAAAGCTAACAATATCCATACCTATCCCATCCCTTCTTACCAAAAAGTCAAGGCAACCCATACTTTCCATGTCATATCCCTTACACACCACTCCTCTCCTTCTCATTTTCTCACTCCATCCCAAGCAACCCAAGGAGAGGAAAACGTCTAAGCAATTCCTAAGGATAGGAGAAGCTAGGTGTGGCCCACTTCCTACCACCCAAACTTCCATCTCCACCCTCCAACCTTCATCAACTTCCATCAAAGGAAAAGTCAAGGAGTTTAGGAGTCCATGGAGCCAAGGAGCGAAATCGGTGGGTGTTTTATAGGGTTAGATTGCCATTTTATGATGAATCAAGTGAGGCCTTCCGATTGATGGTATGAATCCCATTTGGGACCCATCTTGATGTATGTATTGTAATCCTAGGAGGGCTCATAGTGGCGAAGCCCTCCATCATCACACACACACACACACACACACTCTCTCTCTCTCTCTCTCTCTCTCTCTTTCCTATCTTATGACCCACTATGACGTATATTTTTTTTATCCATGCCGTCCACCACATGGACCACACCACTGTCCATCCGGGGGCCCACCTTGCTGCCCATTTTTGGGTGGGCCTGGACGAAGGAAATCATAAATATCGACTTGAACCTATCCGAGCGGCCCACATACGTGGACCCCACTGTGATGTATGGGTTTGATCTCCACCGTCCACATGTGGGGCCTATCTTTGCTGCCTGTCCAACAGACAGGCTAGCTACCTGTCCATTTGGATAGGGCTGGTTAAGAGGAAAACACAGATGTCAGATGATCCAAAATGGGTGGGCCATATCCATGTGGGACCCACCTTGATAACATGTGTTGTATCCGCACTGTCCAATCCTTGGATGGTGGGGATCGGATTGGCTGGGGTACCTCATACTAGCTAAATAGCTGTTGTATTATGTTAGTAAGCTCTGTAGGCTGCCGTGATGTTTGTGTTTTATACACACCATCCATCTGCTTTGGATGTGGGCCCACCCCACATGTGTGGCATGTGTAGGGGTGGGACCCACCTTGATGTACATATTCTATATCCACCGTCCATCTATGTGGACCTCAACAGCTATAGCTGCTGCTGTATTAACGTCAACAAGCCTATGGGTCTAATCTTTGAGGTATGCGCTATATCCCAACTGTCCATCCATCTATTTGTAGGGTGTGGGACCCACCCCACACGTGCTACACATGTGGGGGTGGGGCCCACCTTAATGTAGTGTTGTATGCACTCCGTCCAGACCATGGGTCCCACATGAAGCCACTATGATTTATGTATTGTATATCCCCAGCTGGACGGTGGGAACCCACCTTGAATGTATGTGTTTTCCCGCGCTGTCCATAGGTTGGGACATGGGGTCCACATGATGTATATCCACACCGTCCACTGCTGGACGTGGACCCCACCATATGTATATGGGCCATCCAGACAGTCCGTGCATGGACCCCACAATGATATGTGTTTCATCTAAGCTGTCCAGCAGGCCTGGACATTTGGGAATGCAATAGCAGATGGGTCTCCCAGCTGGTGGGCCATCCACGTGGCTCCACTTAATGTGAGTGTTCTATCCATGCATGTGGGACCCACCTAAGATATGTATTATATCCACACAGTCCCTACATGTGGGATGGTGTGACCTACTATGATATATGTACTCTATCCTCACCGTCCATCTAGACGGTGGGATCCTTCATGATGCGTGAGTCATCTATACCGTCTGATCAATTGTAGTGATCGTTTTATGGCATTCCAAAGAGAATGAGTTAGATCTAAATTTCAAGTGGGACCCAACATTACGTACTTCATCCATGCTGTCCAGCAACCGTGGGTCCCAACATGATGTATGTGTTGTAATCTGCACTGTCCAGCCATGGACGGTGGGACTTATATGATGTATATGTTTTATATCCACGCCATCCGTCCGTGTTGCTGTACATGCAGGGCCCACCTGTTATATGTGCAGGGCCCATTATGGCCGTATGTGAGGCCCATTGTGGCCATATGTGAGGCCCATTACGATTGTGTGTGAGGCCCACTTGATTGCATACATAAGACCCATGTGATGTGGGCCACTTGATATATATGACGCCCATGTGATGTGGCCCACTTAATGTATTTATGGCCCATGAGTGAGGCCCGATGTGATGTATATTGGACCATATGATGAGGCCTGATATGATGTATATGAGGCCCGATGTGATGTATATTAACCCATATGATGAGGCCCGATGTGATGTATATTGGCCCATATGATGAGGCCCAATGTGATGTATACAAGACCCGTATGTTGAAGCCCATCAAAAAATACATTAGGCCCTTATATGAGGCCATGGACCCCACTATATTTTAGGCTTTATGTGGGCCACTCCTTGTGAGCAATGTTGGTTAAATGTCCACATTGATGGGCAATGATGGTTAAATGTCTACATTGTGACCTTCCCTTAGGCCTTTTGTTAGGTCAATTATTGATACCGATTATGAGTACGTGATAGTATAGCATCATGACACATGCCCATACGCATCATCTGCATGCTTGATATGAGGAGTGATTGATCATAGCACATGTCATTGGACGAATTATTATGGGACTCCTTGAGAGACGAAGTTGCCCCACATGAGTGCGCGGTATGTGTAGGTTTAATGCATGACTGGATGGTATGACTCATGCATCTTGCATTTTACGATGTGACTACTGTATGCCCTAGCGATATTAGGGTCATAGCCTCCACAGGCATTTCGTGGATGGCTAGATGGGACACCGAAAATCTTTTTCTACATGGGTGCTATTGATGTCCCTGAGTGAAAGTTCCTAAACCTCCGTGGCCAGGAGATGCTTCAACGTCTAGACCGAGTGGATTCATGAACGCCCGAGTGCTGAATACCAGTAGGCCGCGTCTCCCACTGTGTCATGATCGATTGGAAGGGGGTGTGGCCTTACCCACTTGAGGGTATGGGGCATAACTAGGATAAGTTTGACCAGCTTATAAATGGGTCTACTATCGATGTGCCAGGTAGATATTGGCTGACTACTGGCCAGGTGGATAGTGAAGTCTTTTCCACTTGCATAGTTACGTGTTCAGTGGGCGACGATCTGGTGTAGAGTGTACTAGACCTCGGTGATGATCCCATAGATGTACAGTACTGATATGTGGACTAAGTAGGAGCTGCGTACTCAGCATTTTATTTATTCATTCATTCATTCACTATCCACTTGAATTGGTAGTGCGCAACTAATTTTTATATGTACCTTCGTAATGGTCAGGATTTCGGTTGGGGCGCACAACCAACCTAAGATTAGGAGTTTACCACATTGAGTTTATCTATCCAAATTTAGATATGAGACTGGTTTGGATAAAAGTCCCTTGTGATGGACCCCATAGCCTGCGATACTACGTACTATCATCCCGACTTCACACTCTATCTTGGTCATTTCATTCGCACCACCTATTTCATTGCATCCTCAACACATAGAATTTGGTTTATTATGCTTCTGATTGCATAGCCTGAATAAGGTTGATGATATTATGAACTTGCCAAGATCTGCATATTACATTACATCCGCGGCATATGACGTTTTAGATTGCTATGTTTCTGCATTTATATGGCTTAGATACAGCTAACGATATTCGTGGACTCGTCAGGATTTGTATGTTGTATTGCATCCTCAGTATATGATATTTAGTCTACTATGTCTCCATATTGCATAGCTGATTTACATTACTTCCTCAATATATGATATTAGCTTATTATGTTTTTGCATCGCATAACCTGGATAAGGCTGATGGTATTTATGGACTTACCAGCATGTTTCCACATTGCTTTGATATTACATACTTAGCACTTATCTTGCGCACACACTTTCACCATCCTCTAAGCTTTTTATAAACTCATGCACAATAGATGCGTCAGGTGGCGTTAGGTTGCAGCAACGTTGAGCTTGGAGTGTGCAGCTATCTTCTGAAGCTTTGATTATCGATATATGTATTTCCCTTTTAGCACTGTATTCAATTGTTTATATTAGTGGATATGTGATGATGATGTTGCCTTTGTGATTTGGGTAAACTTGTGGTTATGCTTCTTACGAGATAAATGTACATTAAAAAATTCTCCTTGTAGGATCCCAGGATCAGAATCTGGCGTATGGGTGATGGGAGCCGAGAATGGGATACTATGGAGGCTGTCGGCACCAGATTTGGCGATCGAAAATTCTGTGAGCCTAGTTTCTGAGTTTGGGGTGTGACACACACCTTGCCGGTTGACTCAGATTTGAGTCACCAAGATAAACTTCAAGTCAAGGTAAATCATTTGTTTTCTTCTGAGTTGACTCAACAAGTCTTCACTAAGTTTATTGACCATTGAAGCCATGTATTAACTACTTTTCTTGATATTTTAATTGGGTTGTGGTCACATGTTTTTCAACCAGATTTGACTTAATCGGACTTCAGACGTGCTATCTAGTGGGCCACGCAACTAGATTACTTGATCGAGGTGAGGACTCACCCTTTGAGCTTCCTACTTAAATTCATTAATCTAATCATAAATGTTGCCTTAATCCCTTCCATTTAGTATCTCCTAAGTTACTTGACTGAGCTACTTAATTTGTTATGTAAATATGTGAATATGCTAATATATTGCACACCTGGTTCCTGTATTAGATAATGAATACATCTCTTTAATTATAGCAAGCATAAATGATTGATGATAACATGCTATCTTTGGTCATACATTGTTAATTAACTGTATATTTGACTGTTGTGATTGAGTGATATAATGAATGAAACCTGTCATGAACTCACCATCTTGCGGTCCATATTTGACTTACGCGACTCGGATCGCATATATGCCTTACATGGCTTGGACCACATATTTGACGTACATGACTTGGATCACACTTTTCCTTACATGGCTTGGATCGCATATTTACCCTATGTGGCTTGGATCGTTTATTTGCCCTTCGTGGCTTTGCTGGAATATTGGCATTATTATGTGGCTTGTTGGTTATATTTGCATATCTTGTTGATTTTTGGGTCATTATGTGGAGTTCGTTATGATTTCCAGGTGGAGTTGAAGTTTGCTTGTCAATTTTCTATCCATCTTGTGGAGTTCATACGATTTTCGAATGACGCCAAAGTTCCTATGTTGATTTTCTCTTCATCTTACGGTGTTCAGTCGTATGATGATTTCTGGGTGGAGCTAAAGTTTGCTTATCGATTTTCTAACCATCTTGCGGTGTTCACATACGATATGATTTCAGGGTGAAGTAGAGGTTTAAAGGTTGATTTTCTATTCATCTTATGGATTTCGCTTGTACCATGATTTTCAGGTGGAGCTGAAGTTCGTTTATCGATTTTCTAGCTATCTTGCGAAGTTCACGTACAACGTAATTTCGAGTGCGATAGAAAGTTGTATGATTGATTATTTGACTATCTGGACATATACCCTTATATCGCGATCACTATTATATTTTGCCTATGGTGAGATTTTGTTGATTGGCTTAATTTTTGAGTATATGATCATGATTATGAAATGCCCTATTAAATATATCCATTTTCATAACTGGCGATCTATATTGGATTATGAATTATGAGTGTGTAATCTTAGAGGGTACTCCTCACTGCTATAGCCATTGACGCTATCAAACCATATCAGTTGATGTAGGTGTAGAGTGAACCGATGTTGTTCACTGGGTCACTAGAGCAGATCGGGTAGTTGAGGAGTTAGATGGGGTCCCTGCGGCCTATATTGAGCTCCACCATTAGATGATATGTTTCTGTTTTATTATTATTATTAATGAACTTTGCTATTTGAGGGTTGTATTAGTCCTATATAGGTGCTACATTTGGAGTTTTGTGATGATCAGAATATTTTTATTCAATACATGGTTTACTCTAGCTTTGTTTTTGTTAACTCTTATTAATGATAAGCGGTTCAAATTTACACTGAATTTTAGAGGCTAACACTCGAGTTTTTTGAAAACGAGTCATATACTCGGGTTCCAAAAAAACCAGGGTGTTACAAAAATGGAGGTACTCTAGCTTCCCTAATATGCTCGACAAATAGGACTAGTTAACTATTCGACTAACATAAACATCCACCCCATCGCATTAACGTAGGTTGCGGTGATTCGGCGTTATAGTCGCGTGATGAGGTAGTGTTGGCATTCGCAAAATAGGCATTGAAGTTGCTTGTGAGGGAGTGTTGGATTGTAAGAGCATGCATCATTTCATAATTCCATTTATACATTAAAAAGAATACTTTGGAAATGGTTGTTTAAATGCTTTATCATTGCCTATGCTAATAGAGTTGATAATATGTCTAATTTAGAGCTAATAGGACCACTAAGTTGATCACTCACTCACACCCTGGGATAGTGTTTTAAAACACCAACCAAACGATGTTGTTGATGTAGGTGTGTTCGAGGACGACACATTGGAGAGGTGTATGTGGACTTAGAGGAGGATTTTGCGTACTTTCAATTGTCGAACGGATCGATGTAGCCGCTGCGCTGCCCGACCAGGAGTGTCGGATGTTTTGGTGCTAGATGGGCGTTGCGTCAACATTTTCTTTCTTATTTTTGACTTGTACATTTGGGCCCCATCTATGGACCCATACTTTGGATATATGTGCTTTATCTTTTTATGTTGATTTATATTATTCTGACGCATTTATTTCAGAGTATTTTGCAATGTCTAGATTTTCTATACTAACTCGAATATCATATTAAATATATCGAAAGTCTACACTTCCGCAAAGCATAAGTGACACTCGGAATATCGGGAATTGAGTACTTGCTCGACTCATGAAGTTTGGGGCGTTACAATTTATCTCATGCCCTCAAATTCGAGATCAGAGGCCTTATACTCAGGTGCCGGATTTTGGGGGTGTTAAATTTGTATTTGGATATTTATTCATTATCTTCTTTCTATTAATTGCACACAATCCTTGCATATTCTATGTGCCATTTAAATAAAATAGTATTTGATTTTAGCCAGCTCCGTATGGTTAATAACCTTCGACCACAAGACATTGAAAAATATCGAAACCTATTGAATATCAGATGTCTTCTGCTTGGGTAAGTTGAAATCAAGCATTAGCAATACCGGTAGTAGTTGTTGCATCAGGATGTGTTAATCATGTGACTTTACATTTTTCACTTAAAGTTTTTGCCAAACTAATTCTTTCTCTGCCTGAGACAATTAATAAAGAGCTTTGAGTAAAACTTTAGTGACGTTTTTATCGTCCAACTACAACTATCTCTTTATCTTCATTTCTTTCAAATCCAAGCGGCTTTTACAACCATCCTTAGTCTTATCCTTTTTGTTCATGATTGTTGCAATGAGGTTTCTTGCCACATTTTTTTTAACGTGCATCACATTTATATTGTGGCGAATTGCCAAATCTTATAAGTTGACATGAGATATATAGTTGTCAGAGAATTGTAAAAAACAAGCAGGTAATAAGTAAGATTATGTGCAATAAGTATAGTATCGATTTGTGTACCATCCAGTATGACAAGTCACGGAGTCTTATTGTTTGCAAACCTCTTCCTCTTCTTGCATGTTACCTTTTTAAAATTAGTTTCAAAAGTTTCTAGTTTTGATAATAATTCAACACCACTTAAACAATGACTCAGCTTTCTGTGTTCTTTCTCCCCATTAAATTATGCTTTCTGGCTTATGAAATGATGCTTTGGATCCATTAGGTATTTTCTATGCCTCATGTACACAAACTTCCCTCCATGTTTTAACCATATTGATTCTGTCTCTTCACTACATACAAGACAAGTATACTTTCCTATAGTCCTACAACCTGACAAATGTCTATACACTGAAAAATCGTGAATAACCTATATAAAGATCGCTTTTATAATAAACATACTCTTATTGGGGAAGTCATATGTTTCAATTCTGATGGACGACAAATCATTTAATTCTACAATCAACGGCTGTAAGTATACATCAATGTCATGTCCAAGACTAATTTTCTTAGGAATCAATAGTGTTAACATCGTAAACTCATTTTGCATGCATAAAGATGGGGTAGATTGTATCGAACAATCATAACATGTCACGAACTATGTGCATTGTTCTTGTTACTAAAATGATTGAATCCATCCGTTGTAAGTCCTAACCGAACATTATGTGTCTCCACAACAAAGTTGGAGAAATTACGATTGACTCCTCTCTAACAAATAAAATCCACTAGATGGCACATGAATATTGTACTTTTGTATTGAGTCACAGTCGCACTCGCACTCACATGTCATTTTATTTTCTCTACAATTTACAATACACTGTACATTCGTTACAACTATGCTGTAAGTGATTTCCATTATATTTTCTTATTGGCTTCCTTTCATTTACTGATTTCCATTTGCTGTCACCACACTTAAGACAACTATCGTGATGTCCATAATCTCTCCTGTACAACATGCAATCATTGCTACATGCATGAATACGCCAACACTTTATTCATACAGACTCGATCTTTTTCTTCTCCATGTACATACTATTTGGTAAAGTGTTTTCGCTTTGTAGTATCATTTTCATCATTTGTAATAATTCATCGAAACTCTTGTTCGACTACTCATGTCTACTATTCATGCACAATAACTCAACTGTAACTGATAGTTTTGTATCCCCTTCTAGACAAGATAGATATAAGGGTTTTATCACATCCTCTTTCATATTCCTATATTGAACATCTTATGCCAAAACAATAGGAACTTGGATATTAATTCCATTGTGGGATTCATACATACTTGTAGCTTCAGTATGTTTGTCATTGTTAAACCGCCCAAGTGCTTCGTTCAACATTTACACTATGCTTGGGAATGCACCGTAACGCATTAGACGTACTAGCCCCAAAGGTTACTAGACTTCCAGCCCACTCTTCGCTATGATAGATTCATGTCATGTAAGATGTGTTAAAATCATCACAGATTAAATGTTCAAAAATATCAATAATTTTCCTCTTCGCTTGCGCCTTATTATGACATTTGACACAAGGACAATAATAATAGTCATCACACCCCAAGCGATCATGATTTTTAGTCAAGTAGGTAATAAATGACAATACACAATTCAGGTAATCTCCCGATAACCTAGGTTTAGAAATCCACTTTTTACTTGGAAGTGCGGACGACGAAGACATTATTTATGAGTTGAGAAATACTAATATGGAAAAATAAGGGGATTGAAAAATTGGAGAAGTATAAATGATCGCCACATACTTTAATGGTATATCTACCTAACTGAATAAATCAGTCACTCATCCAAGACCGGATAGATTATAATACTTTAACATTCACGTTTAAATGCCCACACCAAAATTCTGGTAACATCTTCACATGTCTCTCTAAATACATTTATCTTGCATTTGATTCCCATGTTAAGTATCCACATAAAGTGTAAATATTTAACATTGAAAACAAATGTAAGAAACATATACATAGAGAAAAAAAAAGAGACACGACATAAAATAACCATGTGTGTTTAAATCAGGGAACTGAAAGCATTCTAATATATCTAACATTGAACTAATCAAACAAGATAATTTAAAATTTTCTATGCTTGAGAACATAAAAATCCTCAAATGTGTAACTGATTAGGCTATACTAAAATAAATTCATACATGAAGACAAGTACAATTCATCATCAAGTAATATTGGGCTATACTAAAACAAATAACTTACTAATATCTACCACATATTAGTAATATACAAGCGATACTGGGGCATAATACCATATGTTATAAGGATATCATGTCCCCCTAGAAAATGAATCATCTGGGATAACACACACACACACACACACACACACACACGAGTCATGCCCACTTGCGCACTAGTTCTCATGAAAACTTGTGAGAACTTTTTGAGAACTCATCTCACATGATGTAGCATCCTATGAAACTCCTAGGGCTTAACTTTCACCCTGATCTAAAACTCTGGTAGGCTGTAAAAAAAAAAAAAGGAGAGGCAAATCAAGGTAGAAAATTGTTTACATTTGCTATGGCCCACCAGAGTTTTGGATTAGGCCTTGGGGGTTTCATGAGGCGCTACATCACGTGAACCATTCAGATTTTGGACTCACATCACATGAGATGAGTTCTCAAAAAGTTCTCACGAGTTCTCATAAGAACCAGTGCGTATGTGAGCATTTCACTATATATATAATTATTAGTTGATTACTTTGTACATAACCATTTCAAATATAAATATGAAAGTAAAATATAAATAAATTTTGTTTAGGATCAATTATAAGTAGTTTTTTTATATTTAAAGTTAATCACTTTGGTTTAATAACTAAAAATCAAGATAAGCTACTTAAGACATAAGTAACTTATCTTACGTAACTTAAGATCCAAATGCTCTCATTAGGACCCATTTGAATACCACTAAATAAGTGACACCCCTTAAAAATGGGTCAATACATGGCCAAAGTCGAAAGATTTCTACATCACCAAGCCTACCAAAGTGGAACAACCCATTTGTAACTTTTCACAAGCATAAACCAAATAACCTATACCGATATCTCCTACATACCAATAATATACATAAAATATTGAGACACCATACCATAGGCTACAAGAATATCATGTTCCCATATAAAATGAATCCTCTTGGATAACACACACATGGTGTGTGTGTGTGTGTGTGTGTGTGTGTGTGTGTGTGTGTGTGTGTGTAATTGATTACTCCATACATCAGCATTTCAAATATAAATATGCAAGTAAAATATAAACTTAATTTGTAAGCCCTTGCCTTAAACCATAAAACCAAAAACCCTAATCCCAACCTTAAACCATAAACTCTAAACCCTAAACCCAAAATCAAAACCTAAAGTCCATCAAATGGGTTGGTTTCTTAGATGATTTAGAGATAAAA
Organism: Magnolia sinica; assembly: GCF_029962835.1. Lineage (NCBI taxonomy): Eukaryota > Viridiplantae > Streptophyta > Magnoliopsida > Magnoliales > Magnoliaceae > Magnolia > Magnolia sinica. Next base: position 39,834,840 of record NC_080574.1, read on the forward strand.
AAAAATATGTGGACAAATCTAAAGTTCAATCATGTTATCCAAAATGGACAGACGTAACCTTCAATGATGAGCCATCGATGGAAAAATAAGCCAATCCATGACTTAAGTGGGCCACACCACAGGCAATAACTGAGAGTGGGTGCCCTCCCATTTAAATCTTTCAGATTGTACATAGGGCCCACTATGATGTGGTTTGACAGCTAGCACATACATTGTATGTGACCCACTTAGATGAGGGATCATACCTAATTTTAGGTATTTCAAAGCACAGGTATGCCCCACCAAGTGCTTTTAGATATTTTAGGGATGATTTTTCATGTTTTTAGATGGTATGGCCCATCTGAGTTTCAGATGTAGCTGATTTTTGACACCCTAAAACTTAAAGCTATTAATTAGAATAAATTTTCATAATTTATAGATAGAAATTTATGGCTAAAATGCATAATTTGTGAATAACAATTAGTACATAGAATGTATGATTTATGCATGCATAAAATGGATGGATTACATTAAATTCAAAATAGTGTACATATTACATGAAATCCAACAGTGGATAGTTTACATGAACTTCAAAATATTGTACATATTACATGAAATCCAAAATAATGTACAGAATACATGAAATCCAAAATAGTGGACAAATTACATTAAATCCAAAAGTGGACATATTACATAAAATCTAAAAGTTAACAGATTACATGAACTCCAAAATCGTGTACAGATTACATGAAATCCAATAGTGGACAGATTAAATGAACTCTAAAATAGTGTACAGATTACTTAAAATTCAAAATCATGTACATATTACATGAAATCCAATAGTTGACAAATTAGATAAAATCCAAAATAGTGAACATATTACATGAACTCCAAAATAATGTACAAATTATATGAAATTCAAAATAATGTACAAATTACATTGTAAGTGCTAAATTGATGAGCACACTTTATTTATCAAATTTCGTAAAGTTAAAATAACTTGACAATAGATCTTCAAGACCGGTCCATAATTAAGAGAAGATCAAGCTCAAAATCAAGAAAAGATCAAGCTCAAGATCAAGAGAAGCTTAAGCTAAAGACTAGTCCATACTCAAGAGAAGATCAAGCTAAAGATCGACTAATTTCAAGAAAAGATCAAGCTAAAGATCAGCTAATGTTCAAGAAAAGATCAAGATGAAGTTCGAGACTTAATTCAAGTCAAAGAAGATCAAATATTTGATATATCCCAGGTGGTAATAAAACATAGAAAGACCTTAGGACTAGGTGCTTTCAAAAATGTGTTATTTTGGATTTTCATGCTTATTTTGCTTGGAATTCGGCTAGCTTAACTTTTAGTTCGGCTAGCCTAAGCTTTCTCGACCAGTCCAACTTCAAGCCCGAAGTAACAACTGATTTTTGTTACAAATTTGACTAGCCCGAGTTCTGGTTTGGCTAGCCAAGAAAGTTCAGGTCAAATTCCAGTAATAACACCTTTTGGAATTCGGGGGTATTTGGCTAGCTGAACTGGGTTGTTCGGCCAACCGAAGTTGACCTCAGGCCAGCTGAATTTTGGATAATTCTTATCCCGTACAATCCAAAGTCTAGTGAACTTAATCCGGTCTGCTCGGGCTAGTCGAAGACTATCTCGGGCTCGCCAAAGTTCCAACTTATTTGCCTATAAATTGAGTTCTTCTCTCATTCCGAATTACACAAGTCAATCATCAAAATTCTTTTACAAGAGGGAGAGAAGCTCAAGTTATTAGCAAGCTATTGAATAGTATTTATAATTTAATTTATAACTTTTTCTTTCAATTCCCTTAATCTCATATCTTTCAAGTTTGATTCTAAAGAGAGTAAACTATATTCTTCTTTTGAGATCTAAGAGAATTGATTCAAGTACCTTATTGGGTTTAACTTAATTAAAATTAATAAAAATCTAGACCCTTTCTATCTAACTAAAGAAGGAACAATATACATTCAAAAAAGAGGTTCTACTGCTATAAGCTTCTGATTCGTCTTCTACAGTGAAGATAAGTATATTTCTAAACTCTTTTAGGTTTTTTTTTAGATAGCCTATTAAAATCTCAGTTCAAGTTTTGTTTGAGATAGCCTGAAAATTTCAGTGTGGGTTTAATTGTGATAGCTTGTGAAAATCACAAGAATTGTATAAGGTTGTTAAGGTGAACCTGAGAAAACCTTTTCATAGTGAAAGCCAAAATTATGAGGGAGGTAATTTTGGGAGTGGAGTAGGTGTGGCTGTTTTTAAAGCACCGAACCACTATAATCCTTTGTTTTATGTGGTGAATGCCTTTATTTTATTTGTGGTGAATGATTGTATTTAATTTCAAATTGAGTGGTGAATGTTGTAATATTTTAACTTACTCTTACAAGTTTGAGGTTTTTATTTTAAAAAAATTTGTGAAATAAGGTTGTCTTGCCTAAAAATTTAGGTGAAGGTTGTTCTACGAATTATTTGAAATAAAATAGTGGATAGATTACATTAAATTCAAAAGTAGACAGATTACATGAAATCTAGAAGTGGACATATTATATGAAATCCAAAATAGTGTATAGATTACGTAAAAGCCAAAATAATGTACAGATTACAAGAAATCCAAAATAATGTATAGATTTCATAAAATCTAAAAGTGGACAGATTATATGAAATTCAAAATAGTGTAGAGATTACATGGAACTCCAAAATATTGTACATATTACATGAAATCCAAAATAATGTACATATTACACGAAATCCAAAATAGTGGATGGGTTACATAGATAATTAAACAATGCATTAAACTTCCAACAACAATAAACAAGTTAATTTAACATCCCAATAGGCCCACAATAAACCCCACATACATTATAGTAGGGCCCACAATAGACCCCAGATATATTACAGTGGGTCACCAAGAGAGGGACTGAGCCAAGAAGGAGAGAACACTGAAAGAACGGCGAGAGCAAGCACGCTAAGGGAGAGAAAGAGCATCGAGGAGAGAGAGAGGGGGGGCTAGGGTTCGATTGAGGGAGGTAGGGAGAGAGAGAGAGAGAGAGAGAGAGAGAGAGAGAGAGAGAGGTAGTGCTGGGTTAGGGTTAGGGTTCAAACGAAGGGAAAGAGGGGGAGGTAGAAATGAGGGTTTTTTCGTACCGAAATTTTTTTATACCTAATTTCAAATTATTGATGCAATTTACCATTGAAGAACTAAAAATGCATTCAACAACAGTCATTGTTGAATTTTACTGTCATTCTTTCCATTTTTTTCACATAGTGTAGGTTGTATTTGATTGATTGATAATTGATTTTTTTTTTTCGCTTTCTCCTTCATTATTTATAAATTTTCTAACAGTATTATAAGAATAATTATTGCTTACATGGCAAAATTATATACTACCAACTATAAAGTGGTAGTTACTTTAAAAAAATCGTGTTATACCTTCGTCGAAAGTGTCCTTATCACAATAATCGGTTACTGATCATAACTTGATGCTGACATAACCCTAATAGTTACTCAAACTTATCCTCTGGTTGCACAAGCAACGTAACTCTTCGAAGACGTGGTCATTAATGAATTGTCCTTCATATATTTAGCACATATTATAAAGATTTCATACATATCACGTGAATGTGTCTACTTCTTCAAATCCGGTGTCACAAAATCTTTTCCAAATAAATATTTGAGTTTTGTTATTGTTTTTATTTTTATATGTGGATGAAAATCACTTAACAAAGAGGTTAAAAGGTATAATACCATCACAATGGGTTTCGAGAAAGTTTCTGATGCGAGCGTTTCCATCCTATTGTTTCCTGTGGTGTAGCTCACATGAGTTTTGCATAGGGGTTTTGACCAAAGAAGCATCGTGGTATTCCCAAATGCCCCGAATATTAGAAGCATTAAACAAATGTCCTACATAGTCACCTGACACCTTTTTTTAAAAGTTGGGACGAAATTACTCCTGGCAGCCTTTTGCATTTTTTTTGTTTTTAAAATCACCACTTGTTTTGAGCTAGTGTGTGATAACTGCGGGAGGGATTCGGATGGGTAAACACTGTGGGGCCCGCTATGGTGTTTGTAAGAAATCCACATTGTTCACATGTTTTGTCAAATCATTTTATCACATGAGCCCAAATGTAACATCCTGAATTTTCACGGTCAGAGTTTATACTCATGCCCGAGAAAACCCGGTGTTAATAACGGAATGAATTAGATGCTTTTAAAAATCGTACCTTATTTTTTTTATTTTTTCATTTAGATCATATCCAGATACATTCATAAAGGTAACATTCACGAGAATAAAATCGACTGTATTGATTATTTCATCAGAGTAAAAGAATTTAATAAATAATCAAATACCCTATCAATGGAAGCTTAATTATATTATTGAGTTCGTAGTGGAAGTATAAAACTAAATCATAAAACTATCTTCTTATTCTTTCGTATAATCTTCCATAGGGAGATGATCCTTTAGGTCAATCTGTACAACACCCGCATCATCTGTATAGTTGGAGAGGGTCAACGCCCTACTCATTGTGATAGTTATCCTTTAAGATTAACAATAATTCAACAGATTCATGAAAGCAATATAAGGGTTCTGATACGTCTCGTGCTCCACTACTACGAGGGTATCAATATGCACAACCAATGTATATATGAATGCATGCCTAGCAGAGTGTATGTAGCTCATCATACGTAGTAATCATTACAATGTGGAATATGATTCATAGAAAATCCGACTCGACTTGCATCCCATAACTGCGGATATTCGTCGACATGTCCAACACTACCGTGGATTTACGTAAACACCTCGAGGCAACACAACATATGAGTCGGATGAATTACATGACATGATTTGTTCATGAAGTGACTATTTGCGACATCCAATCCCAGAAGTGATGTAACACGCATTGTGAATTACTTACATCGATTTGTGCACCACTACTCAAAAACTCATGGAATTATGCGTCGACCAAGAGGGTCTCTACCTAGAGCGCATTGTGTCCATGATAAAATATTTGAATCATTAGTTGTAATACCTTCAACACAATATTTGCATCAAAGAGAATGTAAACTGAATCATGGGAGTTTTGGAATACCAAGACACATGCCCAAGCCATAAAGGTAGATAGCACAAGGCTAACAAAATAGAGAAGAGAGTAGCAATGACTAACTCAATAAAAAGGAGAGTGACAATGGCCAACTTAATAATAAGGAGAGTAGCAATGGCTAACTCAATAAATAGGAGAGTAGCAAGGGCCAACTCAATAAAGAGGAGAGTAGAAAGGGCTAACTCAATAAAATTGTTAAAGGCAAGAGCAAGGCTTGTGTCCATTGCCCCACATAAATTCATAAAGATCACTCGTAATTAACATCATACCATAATCCCAAAGGGTAAATAATTGTTGGTGATAAATTAACAACTACAGAGAGAGAATCATAATATTATGAAAGCATAACATGTAACAGACAAGATAAAGCACGTCAACTTAAATTAAAGTAAGCTTAAAGGAAAAACCCTCACCTATCAAGATAAATCGCCTTCAAATTGTTAGAGTTTAGTGTATTTGGACTTTACGATCGAGATCTAATCATGATCAACATACTTTGTGTAGTTAGATCATAATAACATATGGTTCGTATAGTTAAGTGACTAGGGTTGGGCCCATGATGTAAGTCTTGGGTAATACAATTAAATGATTTAATTTGAAAGTTTGCACTAGGTTATTACACATGTGGACAACTTATCTCGTTCAGTCCCTAGATCTCAGCTCGACAACTCAAATCTAGCGATGTTGAGTCGACCCAAACTAACTCGCCATAGAGAATCTGGAGTTACACCGATTCGAACATGCGAACTCGGAAGATTATTATTTTTTCATTGAGTTAACTCGGAACGACCCGAACTCTATCCTTCTCTTATATTTTTCTTTTTCTTCTTCTTTCTCTTTTTGGAGGGTCGGATAGAGGATCTAGATAAACTAGAACCCCATCCCAACTGAGTTAACTCAGTTCAACAGAAGCAGTTCCCTTTCCTGTTTTCTCTCTCTCTCTCTCTCTCTCTCTCCCCTTCTCGTTCTTTCTTTGATTCTATTGGTGTTGGAAAACTACTGTGGAGAGTTCTTTTTATACAATTTTGGAGGGGATTCCAATCCTGTTTCAAATTGTAACAGATGCGTGCGCACAGTGCGTTTGCGCATAGTGCATTAGGCACTTGTTTGAATCGGTTTATTATCGTTAGTAGTTAGTCTGATTTGGTCAGATTTTTTTTATCATATGTCGCTCCTAACGTCCCACTAAATGGTTGTTTTGGATCTTAAAGGTGATGGCCAATAAGGATTGTATGGTTGGCTTTAAAACGAGGAAGATGACCCCTTCTTTAATGGCAGATTCAATTTTCATCATACATCCTTCGAACTGACTATCCTGAAAGGTTCGAATTAATCACTTGATGCTCCCTGGTCCATACAATCGAAGGGTCGAAGGCCTTTACTTGGTGGTTTGCACGGAAGAAGTTCCCTTATGATGTGGTTGGTTTCGAAAGAAGTGGTGGAATGTCGTGTTTCTCTATTCCGTCCGATTCTCTCCCATTAGGAGCAACGGAATTCCTTAAGAAGGTGATTAGACGGCTTGGATCTTTGAAGGATTGTCGGATCCGGGATTTGTGGTGACGTGGATCTTGTGGACGTGGATCGTCCGAGAATAAGCTTTCGCGAGCAGAAGGAATAGTCTCTTGTTTGATTTTCAGATCTAGTGGGGTCCACTTATGATGTCCCATCAGGCAATCCATACCCTTGATTAGTTTCCTCCTGTCTCGTTGGCCCAAGAGTTAAACTCTTAAGCTGATTCGAGTTCCGGGTAGGTACACGATCAACATCTATGAGGAGGCATCTGCTGTTATTAAATGGTTGAGTTTGTTTGCTGGCTGAGATTGAGGAGGTAGTTTCCTCACTGGATTTATCAACAGATCCGTGGCCAAAATGGAGGAAGAGAAATCAGGGATTTCTTTCTTTCTTTCTTTCTTTCTTCTTCTTCTTCTTCTTCTTCTTCTTCTTCTTTTTGTTTTTGCACAAACACGGGCCAACTAGGGTCCAATCATGGTGTTTGTTTGATCAATCCATTCCATTCATCCTCTTGGTCAGACCATGTAGACCGATGTGTTCAAATATGGAGCTGATTGAGCTTTGGGTGGGTCACACTAATCTTTATGATAGAGAATATTCTGGTATTAGAGATTTGGAGAAGGAAATTTCCTCCAACATGTCTTTGTACGTGAGGTAGCTTCGATGCGCACACCAGTTGTTTGTACATATAATGTGGGTTCCATCGTGATAACATTTAAGAAGATCCACACTCTTTATTGACTTCGACATGCTGTGTTGGCCCATGGGCCCAAGTATGGAGTTAATCAGAGGCTTATCTTAAAAATTCTCCTACCAAGTTCCAAAACGGACTTGATCTTGATTAACTGTCCACGCTTAATGATCAGGGCTCAATTTTAGAAGAAATGTGTAAACAGGAGGGGCAGATGATTGGGCAAAATTTGGGGATTGATCGATGGAGGAAAAAGCCTAAATATGAAATCTCACCTTTTGTACCAAAATGAAGGAACTAGCTTCAGCGTTTAACAATGTAGGATCGTTGATCAGGGCCTAGTTTTTGTATGAAATTGCAGCCATGTGAGGCCAAGGTGTGGTCCAAGTTTGAGTTTCGATGGACGGTAGAAAGTGATTAAATCTGAATATCTAGGTTTATGCAGAGTTGATAAGCCCTAAAAGAATAACCTGACGGCTAAGTAAAAGTCTACCAAAGTAGGGTCTTCGTATTTTACACTCGGTCCATATAATAGCCAATCCAAGTCATTCATATGGAGGAAAATATCCTACTACAACTACATATGAGCTTTCCTCACTCTATGGACACCAAAATCAACGACTAAGGACTGATTTGTTAATTGGGCTACTTTTACAATGATCTAAGAGCTAAAATTCGATATGTATAGTTAATTTATGATAATTAGGCCTGGTATAAAATTTCACATAAAACAGATAATGAGAACCATGTGATTTGAAATTCAAGCGTATAAATTAATGGAATTTTCGTAATTATTGATGATCTAATAATTTTGTGAAATCTAATGGTTTTACATGGTTATATGTACTTGTCTAAACAATTCTTACAAAAGAACTTACATCTAAATCATTACGGATAAAGAGTTATTCGCTAATTACTTTAAGGGAAGGTATATATGTCAAATCACATGATGGATGTTCTTGTCTTAAAATCAACGATCATATAGCTTGATCTATGAATGAAGACTATTCCGAACGGCCAGATTCGCATTGGGGAATAGATGTAAGGTTAGGTTAGTTAGATTGGTACCATACATGTGTACATAATAGGTTAAATTCTATAGTAACACTTGAGAACTTTCAATACTCGGGTATTGAAAAGTTCAGGGTGTTACACCAAATATAAGGTAGATCCAAAACTCAAGTGGGCCACACAATAGAAAACAATGGAGATTGTATGCCCACAGTTAAAACATTCATGGGGTTGCAAAAGCTTTGGATCATGCTAATATTTTTATTCTTTTAGTCCATCCCCATGGTAAGGAGTTTATGAGCATTTGGGCCACTTTATGCACAGTTTGGATTGCATATAAACATCACATTGGATCCTAGAAAAGTTTGAATGGAAGGCAATTCCTTTCCACGATTTCTAGTCATGTGGTTTACCTGAGTTTCGAATCTGTCTAATTTTTTAGTCTCATGCCTAGAAATTATCTTCTCAAATGAATGGACGGAGTGGATTTTCCACCAACATCACGGTTGGTCTCATGCCTAGAAATTATCTTCTCAAATGAATGGACGGAGTGGATTTTCCACCAACATCACGGTGGGCCCAACATAGCTTATGGTGGTAGAAACCACCTCGAAAATGATTTTCCCTCAAAATCTGTGTCAGTGTAATGTGACATGACGCGGGTAGGGTAACTAGACCTATTTAGAGATGGATGGTCTTGTGGGGCCCACTGTGATGTATATATTTTATCCATGCTGTCCATTATTTTGAAAGATCATTTTAGGGAATGAGCCAAAAAATGAGGCATATTAAAGGCTCATGTGGACCACACTGAAAAGACAAGCTATTAATGTCCTAAAGGGGGTGAATAGGACAATGCTAAATAATCGAAATAAAAACGGAATATATAAAGAATATAAAATCTTAATCGCCCAATTATTGAAACCTTGATTCCAAATAATTCGTAGGACAACCTTATTTCACGAATGTCTTTAAAATCAATATTTCAAACTAACAAGATAAGATTAAATAAATACAACATCCAACACAAGGAATGAAATAAATAATATTCACTACTAGAAAGAAATAAGCATTCACCGCAAAGGTACAAGGAGTTATAGTGGTTAGGTGTTTTAAATCACACCTACTCCACTCCCAAAATTACTACCCTCGTAATTTTGACTTTTACTAACTCAAGGTTTTCACAGGTTCACCTTAACAACCTTATACAGTTCCTTGTGATTTTCACAGGCTCACCACAATAAAACCCCTTTTGTGATTTTCATGAGCTATCACAAATAAAAAACCCACTTTGTGATTTTCACGGGCTATCACAAATTAACCCACTAAGATTTTCACAGGCTATCTCAAAAAAACGTAAATGAAATAAAATAATAAAGTACTTATTTTCAAATGTAGATTCGAAGATGCAGTCAAAGCTTGTAACAGAAGATCTTATTTCTTGAATGTAGATGGGACATTATTCACTCAACCAAAAAGAGTATAGGGTTCTAAAGTATTTTAGAAAATGAAAAACCCTATTGCTATATATTTAATTTTCTTAATTCTCAAGTAGAATATAGATTACTTTTTAAAATATGATTGAGATTAACATGAGATAGTGAATTGAATAAGCATAAAACAAATTTATAAATACCGCACAATTAGCTTAAAGAGGACCTGAGCTTCTCTCTCACTTGCAGAAGATTTAGAGTGAGTTTTCGTTGTGATTTATTATAAGATAGGGTCCATATTTATAGCCAAATGATATGAAAATTCAGATAGCCTAAGAATAGGTTTCGTTAGCCGGATTCCACCGAATTCGTTCCAACGACTATCAAATTACGCAGAATAAGAATTATCCAAAATTCGGTTGTCCAAATGTCTAATTTAGCTGGCCGAATTCTCACAAAAATTCAAGAATTGCATTACGAGAATTTGACTTGAACTTCACTCGGGCTGGCCAAACTTCAAGTTAGGCTAGCCGAACCAAAACTTAGACTGGCCGAATTTTCAACAGTTTTTTGAATTTTATCATAAACCTGAAGTTAGGTTAGCTGAAGAAGTTAGGCTGGCCGAACTCCAAAACAAATACACCAAAAATAACCCAGAATAAATGATTTTTGAAAGCACCTAACCTAAGGTCTTTCTAGGGTTATATCACATGTTGGTTAGCAAATATAGAGATCATCTAGTCATAATAATCTTGAAATCGAGCGACATCTTCTTGAGATGATAAGCCAATCTTGAGTTGATCTTCAGAGATCTAGAGTTGTTAGGAACTGACCGTACTTGCAATCTGACCGATATCATTGTGTGTCTGTCTTACGAAATTTGACAACCTTATGTGTGCTAATATGTAACGCCTGGCCTATTTAAAACAGTGTCCTGGGGCGTCCATGTGGAAACTGCTACAGGATCGCTCGATTAGACCGCTCATGTGAGGGGTGCCACCAACAAATTAACTCGGGTCGTCTCATTAAGGCGGTCGAGTCTCGTTATGTTCGGACTAAGTGCAAGCCGTTAAGCTGGATAGCCTGTTATACTTGGCAATAGCTTGTGCGGGTTGTGCTGTGACCAAGGAAGGTCAAAAAAATCTAAAAATTGGAGAAAACGTAAATCTCACTAGGCTTGTGGTCTATCGCAGACCACAGACTCAGTAACGCCTGGAAATTAGTTATCTGCACCGTCCTAATGGCACTTGCCAAGCGCAACTCACCCTAGCCTTGACCCGAAGGATAGAATTTAAATCTGGCACTTTTAAATGAAACTGAGATATAAGACATTTCAGTCGTCGGATTTCTTCTAAATTTACGGTGAAGGCCTAAAATATTTTTCTATGCCCGCCCGCAAAATCTAAACCCCGATCGTGAAATGGTGACTGTTGATCGCAAATCGGACTCATACGATAAAACTCCGCGTCCATTTGCCCTTCAATTTTACACGGCTCTTCATTGGGCCATGGAGCACCTATCCTATAAATTTCATAGCTGGGGGGCATCAGAATCGCCCCAATCGCTAGAATGGACCCCCCATGGCCATTTAAAGATCGAAACCGTAAGATAAAACCCCCAGTCCGTTTGTCTTCAAATTTTACACAGCCCTTCATCGAGCCATGGGACACCTACACATGAAATTTGGTGGCTAGAGGGGTGACAGGCCGGCCCCAGCAGCCAAAGAGGGATCCCACAGGGCCATTGAAGGAAATTGTTAGAACTTAAGGCCATTTGACCCAAACCTAGGAAATAAAGCCCTAAAGCTCTCTCTCACACACTCCCACTACTACTCCAACAACAAAAGAGAGAGAAGTGAGAAAAGAGAGAGGAAGAAGAGAAAGAAGGAGAGTGTGGAAGGAATAAGGGAGAGAAAAGTGGTGCCTAAGGGAGGTGGAAAATAGAAACTCCTCTTCCTTTTCCTCAAGGAACCCCACATCCACAACTACAAGCTACTTCCATCCGATTGGGGAGGTAAGCACCCATCTTTTTTATAATCCTTTGTGTTGAGTTAGGATTTACATGAAATCCTAACATGCAAATGCATTGACTTAGAATTTCGGCCTATCGACCCGTGAGTTCGACACTTCTAGATCGTTTCCCCAAGCTTTCAACAAACCATAGGTACAAACTATTATTCTTAGGTGGCCTAGCACCAATTTTAGTATGAATTTAATGATTATGAATGTTTAGGTGATGTATTTGAATAATCTAGAGAGAACTTAGCTAAGACCTTACATGATAGATCCTCTCATATGACATGAAATGATTATATATTGTTTGTTATTCCTCAAAATGATTGGGCATGAATTTGGTGATTGCATGTTCATCTCATACTTTATTCTTGTACAACGTTTCCCTGTAACATGTATGATACATTAACCCTTATTGTATTTTTGTGCTATGAGATATATATAATTCTTGGTTTCTTCGCTAACCCCACACAACACACATACAATTTCATTTCATAATATTGTTAGAAATTGCATTTATAGAAAAATTAAAATTTTTATATTTGATGTATGAGTGCATGACATCACTTGTGTTAGATGATGAATCCTGATTTGTTTAAGTGTTATTGAATATCATTAAATCCCTAGGTTGGTCAGGAAACTGAGGTGAGAGAAGGTGGTCCCGTTGGTAAGACTATCCTGAGGCTACACCAGCGGATTTGGGTAGATGCGAATGGACGACAGTAGTTGAACCACATGGGTCGCTTATACCCGATGTCGTCCGTCACGTACTCGTCTAGACTCGCACAGTCTAGTCCAAGTACTGACCAACCATGTTTGTTAATCATGCCTGCTCATGCCTGTATGGAACATGGGACACCCTTCGCCCACTGAAGCCCATCGATAACCATTTGAAACTGATCCATTATCTCGAGAGCCGGGCATGGTGGAATGGGACACTGTGTCGGAGCTGTCGGCCTACGCTGGGGTGACGAGCCTCTCTGTAGTGACTGCGAGCGATCTCACTTCCCAACACTCCCCATGTGCTTGAAATCGGGGATGGAGAACCTGATGGGATCGAGGATAGCAGGGTCCTGGCCTCGTATGTTGAGGGGCCTTAGCCTTCAATTAGTTGGGGGCAATGATATCGTGGGGTGTGTCAATTTCTCCAATCTGCTCGATGAACCGAATTAATTAAAAACTCGGCTAACACTATCACGATCGCATCACATTAGTTAGGTTGGCGACTCGACAATTGAGGGAGCGTTGGTCATGTGCGAGGTCGAGGGAGTGTTGTTGCGAGGTCATGCATCATGTCACATTCCATGCATATGCGTTAATAAGTTTAGTTAGGAATTTATGAATGTTTTTCTTTCATTAAATTCATCGTGAAATTGATTCTTGTTGTAACATAAGGCTAATAGCACCCACTGAGTTAATCACTTACTCCCACTCTGAGACGGTGTTTTAAAACACCGACCAAACTCTTCAGTAGCTGCAGGTGTTGTTGAGTTCGATGAGCTGTACGGCGCAAGCATTGAAGAGGAGGATGAGTTGTCCTACTTCTAGCTGATGGGCGGTTCACCATAGATTTAGTAGACGGACTTTGGATCGCTGAGTGGAGGACTCAGTGAACTATTCTTTTGGACATATCATTCTTTTTGTATTTTGTTGGGTGACGCCTTATGCGACCCATTGATATATTTTGTGGATTTGTATATATTTAGCCACTTCCATTTCAGTATACTAGATGTGATTGTGATTCATGTTTCAAGTAATTCCATATCGCTCGTTAAACTGGATTAAACATAAAATAGTAAAATTAGTTATAAGTGATACCTGGGAACTTGGGAGTCGAGCTTATGCACGACCCCCAATTTTCAGGGCATTACATAATACATATAATCACTTACACATGCCATAGAAAGTAACAAGATTGAAAACCTACCATTAAAAACCTTTTAGGGGTCATAGAATTTTTTTATGTAACTTATTTTTTGGCCCATGACGTTAAATTAAATTCTAAATCCAATGGATGGATTGAATTCGATACATAAATCGTGACATGACTCACAACCCTTATAACATAACAACCTCGACCTTAATACATTACAACTACGACATCGACCCTTACCAAGTTACAAGCACAACCTCGACTCTTACCACATATTCTTTTTTGATCCATTTTTATAGTGAAGACAGTAAATAAATAACTATCTCGATCCTTAATACATGGCAACCTCGACCATTAACACATTACAACCACGACTTCAAACCTTATAACATACAACCACGATCTCGAACCTTATAATATATAACCACGACCTCGACTCTTATAACATCACAGCCTCAATCCTTATCATATTACAACCACAACCTCGACCCTTATAACATCACAACCTAGATCCTTACCACATTACAATCACGACCTCAACCCTTATAACATGACAACATCGACCCTTACCATATTACAACGACGATCTCGACCCTTATTACATATAACCATGACATTGACCCTTATCACACTACAACCACGACCTCGACCCTTATAATATAACAACCTCGACCCTTACCACATTATAACCACAACCTCGACCCTTATAACATGACAACCTCGACTCTTACCACATTACACCTATGGAACCAATGGCTACTAACTAAGACTTCTTTTCACTATGGATTTAATCCGTAGCCTTTGATCTATTGTTTTTATTGTGAAGGCAGTGAACAAATGACAATCTTGAACATTAACACATGACAACCTTGACCTTGACCCATAACATTATAAGGATACCGTCTATGGGGTCCACCATCGCATATGTGTGGAATCTACTCCATTTATTAACTTCATAATTTCATAAAAAGCCATAGTTGGAAGCATGATCAACATTCGCCAACCACATTGATCAAATCATAAGAAAATAGTTCGTATCAAACTAATACCATTATAATTTATCAAGTTTTGTGGACCACAAAGAGATGATGTCAGTAAGAAGTTAGCGTATTTCCATATAAATAAAGAGCTATAAAGAAAATAATTAGATTAAATCTAGATTCCATATGTCCAATAATAACTTCCTTCCATGTCTCTTTTCGGGATTGAATATGATGTAGGTTTTTTTTTTTTTTCACTAAAAAAACCATACAACTAATGATCCATGGATAAAAGTAATTTAGGCAACTTAATCTAAAAAACTTTTCAAAACTACCACCGAAATATTTGAAAATTCTTTCAATTAGGAGAATTTGACCCAATCAAGTACGGCCAAAATCCCTTTTGCATATGCCTCGTTAGTAGGCTGTTATCGTAGCATGAGCCGTAAGAGGTGTTGCAGGAAACTCGTGTTCCACAACTTAGCAAGAGCTGGGAAATCTGGCGTACGGAGACTGACATGGCGGTGGTCCCAGCACTTTGCATGAGCTGGGAAATCCAGTGGACGGAGACAAACATGGCGGTGGTCCCAGCACTTAGCATGAGCTGGGAAATCCAGTGGACGGTGACAAACATGGCGGTGGTCCCAGCACTTAGCATGAGCTGGGAAATCCAGTGGACGGAGACATACATGGCGGTGGTCCCATGGGGCTATGTATTACAAAAGTAATAGGTGTTGCAGGAATCTCGTGCCCTGCACTTGTACTTTATTTATTTTTAAAGTGGTTCGTTGTTGTATTTTCTTTCTCAAACGTTTAATATACGGATGTCATTAGTTTTTTTTTTTTTTTTCAGAGTTTTTCATCGGCCCAATCATATCAACGATCTGGGTCACTCAATCAAGGGCCCACATGTACAGGTAAAAAACCTAAAGTGCAGTAGAAACTCTGTCCTGATCGTTGCAGGATGCTCGCGTAGACTTAAATATGATCCCAGTCACATTGCTTCAACCTGACTCCTGTTAGCATTCCTTTAAAGGGAGTGATCCAATGCGTGAGTCTCCATCTCCATCCGATCATCACGAGAGGAAGTGGGCCCCACTATCTCGTCACCTGTTATGAATCGGTAGTCTACAGCCTGGTGGTGACTCACCCACCATAACGCTTGAAATGTGTCAGTATTAATTTAGAGTTGTACACTAGTCAAGCTTGGTACAGCTCCACTCGGCTCAGCCACTAGCTAACCCCAGCTCAAACTTGGCTCGGTCCTTGACTTTGGGCTAGTTTGAACCGAGTTGCAGTTAAGACCATGCCTATGAGTCATTTTCTGAAGCACATGAAGTGTACCTTCAATTCCTCATAGCATGTAAAATAGCAACATTACCTTACAGGTATTCCGTAAAACACTTAGTAGCCAACATCAAAATCCGTATGTAAGGATATTTGTTTCATATCCATACCTTCCTCACCACCGGCTAACATTTCATTGAGTCATTTCATCAAAAGTTTGGTGAGCAATATCAATATTAAAATGCTTGAGCCACCGAATCAGTCCAATTTGAGTTCCATTTAAGCTAGGATTCAATTCAAGTCAATCTGAGCTTGGACAAGGTCCAACTCGGCTAAAAGAAATTTCATCCTCCAAAGGCAACTCAACTCAACTCAAACCCAATTTCAAACAGAGTAGAATCCATCTACTCCAATCCCTTTAGTTGTGGGAAGTGGATTAGCTGGTGTACCATACACTAGCTATATAGCTGGTGTAGGTACGTGAGCTGGTGTAGTTACGTGTTGTGGGAAGCAGATTGGCTGGTGGTACTGGTGTACACGTACTACTGTAGGTACGTGCCTTGCCAAGACAAGCACCGACACTCCTCGAGCTCCAAGTTGTACATACGGTTCAATGGAGATCAAAGTTACATGGCCCCACATGGATGCATTTATTATATCTACACTGTTCATCTATTTTTATAGATCATTTTAGAACATTATACAAAAAAAGTAAATTATATCCAAAGGTCATATAGACCACACCACAAGTAGCAGCGAAGATAATGATTTTCACCATTAAACAATTCATATGGCCCACCATAACATTTATTTTTCAACTAATCTGTTTATAACATCACAAAGACTTAAATTAAGAGGGAAAATAAATTTCATATCGATCCAAAACTTCTGTAAGCCCAAAAAGAGTTTCAATGGTAGACGTTTAATCTCCCACTGCTTTTTTCAATGTGGTCCACTTGTTAGTCAGATCTGTCTTATTTTTAGCGTTAACCCTTAAGATGAGCTCACCAAATGGATGTACGGTTTGGATATAACACATACCTCATAATGACCCACAAAGCTTACTAACGTCAATAATGCAGCTATATAGCTGATATGAGGTACGCTAGCCCATCTGCTTCCACGTGTACGTGCGTTGCGCTCCTCGAGACCCGGGTTGCACGAACAGCTTAAATTAGATCAAAGTTACATGGCCCCAAATGGATGTATTTATTATATTTATACTGTTCATCTCAATTTCTCAAAATCATTTTAGAGCATGATCTAAAAATGAATTATATCTAAATCTCAACTCAACTAGACCACACTACAAATAGCACTGTGGGAAATGATTTTCATCATTAAAACATTGCTCACCATAACATTTATTTTCCATCCAATTTGTTCAGTAAGGTTTAAAAAAATCCTAAATAAAGAGTAAAAACAAATTTAATCCCCTACCACTTTTTGCAGTGTCATTCACTTGATTGTTAGATCTGTCTTATTTTGCCTATCATGCACTAAGAATCGGACCACATAACTCGCTGACGTGGATATTTTTCCTATCATCCCTAGTTGTGAGCCTCCATCGTGGATAGAGCATCACACCCATCAAATGGTCCTAGCATCATCATCCACCGTCCAATTTGGAATGCTAACCAGAATTTGGACGGTCTGGATAGACGTACAAATAATGGCGGATAAGTTTCGACCATACAGTAAATGGCGGCTGACCCTACCCGCATGGTGGTTGGGAGACGATACGGTAGAGCCGTAAGAACTGGAATATGGTAAGCAATCTGTCTACATCATACATGACCCAGGTTGTCCATCAATCTGAACTGTCCATTACAGATGGACGATTTTTCAAAAAATCATACTCATCAGAAGACCACATACATCACCTATATTTACTTTCCACCTTTCATTGTTCACCATTAACCTTTTTCCTTCCCACCGTAGATTCAAAGGCCACTATTTTAATGTCTAGGATCATCCGAGCTATGCTTATCTCGAATCAATTTATATCCATAGTGGGTCCCACTGGTTGGACAACCCTGACTTCACGATAACCCTGCACGTGCGATGTAGCACCACGTCTCTACTATGTTCCGGTTCTTCTCTAGTATAACGAGGTGTCTACTGACAGTGCTCTGTGGGACCCACCACGAGTATTTTTTTCAATCCACTCCATTCATACATTTTTACAGACTATTTCATGGTATTATCCCAAAAATGAATCATATAAAACTCTCATATGGACCACACCACAGGAAAGAGTGTTGATTGAACACTCACCATTAAAAACTTTTTTGGGGCCACAAACGTCTTGGATTAAGCGGATATTTTTTATATTTCTTCATCCGTGTGTGCGTGACCTAACCAACAGGTTGGATATTTTAATGGTTGCCATTCAATCTCCACTGTTTTCTTGTGGTGTGGTCGACTCGAGATTTGGATGTCCTTCATTTTTCGGATCATACTCTGTAATGACCTGTAAAAATATATGGATGGCTTGGATAAAAAAAACATATATATCATGCGGGGCCCACAGAGAACTGTCAGTAGCCACCTCGCTACTGACGCTGTCAGTATGCAATCCGCGTCGTGGGTCTATGCGGTGGGCCCCACTTCCAAATCAGTGGTGTATGTGGTGGGCCCCACCTGCGATGACTCCCCGATCATTAAGGCAATGATCTAGCGGTTGACGTGCAGACCCAAGGAACGTTGCACTTGTTTCCGCTACCATCCACTCACCGGTTGGGGCGTTGGACAATGATAGGTGTGGGGCCCGCTATTTCATCACCTGCTGAAAATATCATATTTGGGTCCAGGACCAAATGGCTCCATCACACTGCTTGGACGGTCTGATGGGGACTTACAGCTTGTTTCAACGGTATTGGTCAAACAGCAGTATCAAACGATGCGATGGGTACCTGTTTTTCAGATTTTTGTGCCAACTGAAATAGGAGGATCTGATCTAAGTTCTCTGGACCTCCTCCCTCCCAACAACACTGGGCAGGAAACGCAGAAAATCCACTGATCGATCTGGACCGTCAATTGGTCCAACCTATGTTTTATTGTCCACGCAACACAAACCACACCATCGGATGATCCGATCCATCCAAATGTCCTTCTTTCCATGGTCGTGTTTTTTTTTTTTCTAACGCACTGACTGGATGGATCATATTGATGGGTGGACCTATTTTCTGTGAGATCGTGGTTGTTGGTTTTGGGCCATTTGTCGGGTGGTATGGATCGTCTGATCAATGTGAATTTCTTTTTATTTTGCTTGACCGGCCTATAAGGTTGGAGTTGACAAAATGAACAAGAATCCTATGTTAGTTTTGATTATTATTTTTAAATGGATGGTGACTCTACAACCGTACACGTGGCCTGTTGCAGGACAATCTGAACCGTCAAATTTTCCGAACCACCTTTGTTGGGGCATAAGTGCATAACCGAATTTTCGCCACGTAGATAATATTAACCATCTGACTTTTTTTTTTCCGTGGAATTTGACCACTCGCTGCTCTACATCTAACCATCCATTTGATAGCCATTAATTGGATGGTTGGGATTGCTCGATGAATGTAATTTTCGAGATATGCTGCATCCACCATGGGACCCACAACTTGCATGGTCTTGATAGAGGTACATAGATGTCACGTGTTAGGAGGATGAGTCACCACCCTTTTTTAAATCGTGAAAGTCAACAACAGTCTAGCGACCGTTTTGCTTCATTTGAGACGCGAGTTACTGAGTTCCAATAACACAAATCTCTGTGGAGCCCATCGTCAAGTCCCTATGGCATCCACTCCGTTCATCAGTTTTTCCAGATGATGTTAGGACATAATCCAGAAAATGAGATAGATCCAAAACTCAAGTGGGCCACACCACAGGAAATAGTGAGATGGAAACGCCTACCATTGAGACCATCCTTAGGCCCATGGTGATGTTTATTCTACATCCAAAATGTTCATGAGGTAATTCCCACAAGCATGAAGGGAAAAATATCAGCTGATCCGAAACTTCTGAATATTTCAAGCTGTTTTCAGCTGTAGACATTCAATCCCACTGTTTCCTGTCGCGTGGCCCACTTGCTTCTGGGATCTGCCTAATTTTTGAGGTAGCATCTTAAAACCAACCGAAAGAACTAATGGAAAGAGTGGATGTCACACAGACATTTCTGTGAGCCCACAGCTTTGTAACGAGAAATGGTGGGGAATGCATCCGACATTGATAAATGATGCTGGTCCATACACCGGTGGGGCCCATCTATGTTGACTTTGGAAATGTGGCTTGTGGAGTCAACTCGACTAGTTGAGCTGACATAATTTGGCACGGACACTGTCTCAGACACGTGTGCCACTTTGGAAATATGTGCTATATCCATGCCCTCCATCCATTATGCAGTATCATTTTAGGGTGTACCAAAATATAAGGGCAATTTAGTACTTCTGAGCTTCAAAAAAATTTCAATGACAGGTTTAATTCCGACTGCTAGTTGTGATGTGTCCCATTTTCACTTTTAATTTCTCATTTTTCATCTCATTTCATAAAATAATCATGTAAGATGGATAGGTAGTGGGGATATAACACACATCATGGTGGGCCTACAAAAATATGCCATGTCAATACACTTTGCTCAATCTAAGTATGGTTGTAAATGGCTGGATTTGGGGTGAGTTTAGCTTCGTTTAGAAAGTTGGCGTGCGTACATGTCAATCCCATCAGGCCTATTTATAAACAGGTTGGGTCTAACATGTTTGGTTAAGGGATATCAAGACTTTGAACCATCCTGATGCAGGAACTTCCTATTAAAACCTTTCACATACAATCTGCGTGCACCTAATTTACTAATGCCATTATCTTCGGTACGTAAATTCGGATTTCGTGGCATCCTATATTCTAAACTGGACATGAGTGAATTTTTTATTTTTTCACGTTACTTATCAAGATATGCAAGCATTTTTATCGGGTTTAAATTCGAGTCTGAATGATTCCGAGTTTGGATTAGTCCCTTACAACATAAACAAGATATGCCCATTTACTAAATGGGTTTGGGTTGGGTTAGGTCGGGCCTAATATAAAGGAAACTAAATTTAAATCTATTTAACAACCGAGTCTATTTACTATTTAACAAATGGGTTAGATCCGATTAGAATTTAAATGGGTTTGGTCTAGATACTCCATTGGATCTACTGACCCATTTACAACCCAAAATCAATAAACCAACTTTTGATTCATTTAGCAATAAGGTCAGTTTACCATTTAACGAATGGGTTGGGGATAGGTCAAATTTAAATGGGTTTGGTCATTTTAAATGGTTAGCAATATATGATCAAAGGAAAAAAATAATGATGTAAGTTTTATACTATATTATTGTAATAATCCAGGACCAAAAAGGCCCTTAGCCTTAAAGTCACGTAAAAGTGTCATCATTATAATTTTATAGCGAATAAATTAAATAGAAAATTTAATAATTATTAAAATACAAATAAAATATTTTATAATCAATTTTCTTTACATTTAATTAATGAAACAATCATACTTGCAATTATAATGTCACGCCCCAAATTCGGGTACCCGAATAGGGTGTCCAGGACCTGAATTCCAGACCCATGATCTATATAAAAATAAAAACAAAAATACAATTAAAGTACGACAATTTCATATACATTTCATTTTCTTTTTTCACACCATAGCCTAACACTTTAAAATCCAAACACAAATTAAAATATCTAATTACATAATCTGTTATTACATTGATACATAATTATTTAACTTAACTTGAAGTAAGAAAATCAAGCTCAAACATTACTACCCTCAGAGTTCTAAAATAAAATAAAAGTTATTTTATGTAGAATGACATGCTACGTGCATCTAACCATATTCCATGCTCCACTACTAATAGTGGTACCTTGCATCTTCAAAATATTCATAACCTGAAACGGTTAAAACATAATGAGTTAACAACTCAATAAGATCACATCAATCCCGAGTTGAAAATCTCATAAATATTATCAAATATAATCTCGACATATTAATTAAAATAAGACGAACATTGAATGTAAAATCATAGTAAATAATTTGACATTCATGAATATGGAATGAATAAATTGTTTAACATGGTTTTTATAAAGATACTAAGATTTGGAGTAGGCAAAACACTCATGTGTGCTGATCCTTTTAGGGGATGACCCACGGCAGAGCACTGGTGTTGATCCTTTCAGGGTATGACCCTCAGTAGAGCACCGGTATAACCTTTTAGGGACAAAAGCCCAGGGCAGTGCACCTATGTGTACTGATCCTTTTAGGGAATCACCCAGGGCAAAGCACTCGTGCCGATCCTTTTGGGAATGACCGTGGGCAGAGCACCGGTAAGAATCATTGCATAAAACAAATAATTGTTCACATAAGATGCATCTAACTTATAAGGAAATATGACAGACATAATATCTATATTCACATAATGAATATTCATTATCACCACTATATAATATTAAATGGAAAAAATAATATTTGCAATGGTTCAAATAAAAAAAAATATATATTTCAATGTCTAGATTATATAAGGCAATTAGTTATGAATTTTTCAATGGGGAATGATCACCTACCTGTTATGGAAAAATAATCTGAAGTAATGCTAATTAGATTCAATCAACTTGGTGGAACGACTCGATGTACGCTACCTCCACTTAGGATCTCTCTCTCTCTAGAATAGTTGCAAGGGATACTTAAAAAATCAACAACGCATCATTGGGGATTGAGTCAGTGAGTCATGAACTCGATGTTAAACCCTTACAGATACTCTCCCTTCTCCTGATCTCTCTTTTTCTACTCACAATCTTTTTGTGATTTTCTCTCTCGTTTTCTCTAGATAACATAAGAAAATGGGGTATAAAAATAATGTCAGGTGAGTTAGTGGGTTGGGAGTCCATTGGATGGTTTTGATTGATTAGTGGGTCCCACCATGATGATATCATGCATGGTGGATGGGTTCACATCCACAACCGTACTGCGGAGAAGTGAGAAAGAGAGGGAGTCGTGGAGGAGAGGGCTAGTTTGAGGGTGACGTGCTGATGCATGGTGGATGGGTTCACATCCGCAACCATACCGCGGAGAAGTGAGAAAGAGAGGGAGTCGTGGAGGAGAGGGCTAGTTTGAGGGTGACGTGCGTCAACACGTCACTTGCTTTTGTTGTTTTTGTTGTTTTTTTGAAGAGTGGGCCCCACAGTTATGATGTGATAAATCCACACCGTTCATCAGTTTTGCTCGACAAGGTTAAGGCATAAGTCAAAAAATGAGGGCCATCCAAAGCTCATGTGGGCCACATCATATGTAACGGTGGGTTAACGGTGTAACCCACCGTTTAAAAGAAACAGATTATTACATATGAACATAGATTTCGACTTACTCACCCGTCTCTAGGTTGGAATGGGCAAGGGCTCTGTGAGACCACCATGATGTATGAGTTTTATCAACATTGTCCGTTCTATTGTTTAAAAGAAATAGAGTATTACATATGAACATAGATTTCGACTTACTCACTCGTCTCTAGGTTGGAATGGGCAAGGGCTTTGTGAGACCACCATGATGTATGAGTTTTATCAACGCTGTCCATCTACTTCACCATATCATCTCAGTGAATAAGCCCAAAAATGATGCACATTCAAAGCTCAAGTGAATTACACCACAGGAAGTAGCAGTGGTAGTGACAATGGAACCTTCCTATGGTCCACTATGATGGTTAAGTGCCATCCAATCTGTTCATACGGTCACATGGACCTGGATGAAAGAAAAAAATCAGATGGATCTAAAACTTCTGTAGCTCCCAAAAAGTTCTCAATAGCAGGAGTTTAATCCTCACTCAGTTGTCCACCTGAGCCTTCGCTCTGCCTCATTTTGGAGCTTATATAATAAAATGATATGACAAAGTTGTTGAACGGTGTGGATGAAACCCATACATCATGGTGGCCCCTCAGAGCCCCTGTCCGTTCCAATCTGGATACAGGCGGCTACGAAGCAATCCGCATTCTACATGTATATAGGCGGCATACAAATAAAGTAATTTATAATTATTTTTCTTTACATTTATATTACTGTGTAATACGTAAAACAGTACATACGTAAATACAAGCAGTATACAGGCTCGAGGGAAGCGGAGTGGCTGATGTACCTCACATCAGCTATATTATATAGCTGCTGTATTGACGTCAGCATATTCCGTGGGTCTGATCACAAGGTCTGTGTTATATCTAAACCGTCCATCCATTTGGCGAGCTCTTCTTAAGGCTTGAGACCAATAATAAAACAGATCTAATTATCAAGTAGACCACACTGCAGAAAGTAGTGGGGGGAGTGAATGTCTACCTTTGAAACCCTTTTTGGGGTCACAGAAGTTTTGGATCAAATATGAAATTTGTTTTTCCTCTTCATTCATGTCTCTCTGACATTATGAACAGATTGGATGGAAAATAAACGTTATGGTGGGCCTTACAAATTTTTTAAGACTGAAAATCATTATCTCTACTGTTATTTATTGTGTGGTCCAGATGATCTTTGAATATGATTAGTTTTTTGGATAATGCACTAAAGTGATCTCTAAAAATAGATGAACGGTGTCGATTTAATAAAAACATCACTGTAGAGCAATAAAACTTTGATCTCCTTTGAACCGTTCGTACAACTCGGAGCGTCAGTGCTCGTCTTCGCACGACACGTACTTACACCAGCTATATAGCTGATGTGTGGTACACCAGCCAATCCGCTTCCAGGCTGGAGCGAAGATATTGTACGGTCCCTTCGGGCAGGTACTGTACAGCAAATGCGGAAATGGACGGCATGGATGAAACACATAAATCATGGTGGGGCCACATAGCACCGACCACCAGCCATCGGCTGGTGTCAGGGAAGTAGCCAATCCGGTTCCTGCAGAAATATGGTACAGTACGGCTGGACAGGTGTTGTATAGTTCGTACCTGTGGCCTGGACCGCCTGGTAACGTCCTTATCTTACCCGCAGGTAGTTGTAGATGAGACAACCGTGCAATTAGTTGAATGTATTGGCAGCTGTGTTCGTACGGAATCCAAACCGTCCAGTCGGTTCGTCGCATTATGAAAATAAGATGCTAAAATCAGGTCCATCCAATCATGTCGACAATTATAAAAAATAAATAAAATAAATAAATAAAATTAACGTACAACCGCCTAAAACCTCATAATTCACGTGTGGCCCACCTGATGGTTGGATAGGCCTGAATTTGAGTTTGTCTCGTGATGAAACTCTGCTGGCTCAGCTTAGATTCTATACCAACACCCCAGTGGGCCCCACAGTCAGCTAGCTAGTTGCAGGTTTTTCTCTTCTTGCAGTGGCACAATCCCTCTACAAACTTTTATTAGTTGAATGGGAAACGTTGCTGTGTTCTCTTCATCGAGGAGATCTTTCGTGCATGGTGGGCCCATGACATCAATGGTTTGGATGAGTCTCATGTGGGGTGTGTGTAGAGCTAAGCACAGGACTACTTGACTTGTCCGACTTGTTGAGACCCGACTCGTTCTAAACTGAATGGATTAGTTGACTCAAATCAAATAGGTTTCCCCGGTTCGAACTCAAACAAAGCCAGGTTCGAATTACTCAGAAACTCTATTAAAAACCCAATTCCATTAAACTTGACTCAATTCAAAACTTGACTCAACTCCAATTCAAGTAAAAAAAAAATTAATAATAATAATAATTTATTTGTCAAGTATATCTAACTCTTTCGGCCGCACCCAACCCTAACTTGATTTCAAATTTTCTTTCTCCCTCCCTCATTCTCCTCTTCTTCCAAGCTTAGCAGCCACCAACCACCACAACCACCTCCCTCTCTCTCTCTACCTCACTTGGTGCTTTTGACCCCATCAAACTCGATCCGGATCAGGGCAGGTCAAACCCAGACTCAGATGGGATTAGGCTTGCTGTACTTGATACCAAGTCAGGTCGAGTTGGAATAACGTGTATTTCAAAACTATATCAAGCCAGGTGAGCCCTAACTCAGTCCGACTTTGACTCTGCTCAAATCTACGTGTGCGCGCGCGTGTGAAAAAACAAAAAACAAAAAGTATCGTGCAATCGCCCGGACGATATAAAGTCATTAACCGATCGTATCACGAAAAGAAACGATAATTTGGCAATATATGAGGCGTGAGCGGTGGGTAGAGGGATAAGACCCGAAGGCACGCTTTCCTTTAACGGGGACTTCTCTTTTATTTCCATATTTAAAAGGGTCCTTTGATGGATGATGATGGGACTCCCACTGTCTGCCATGTCTGGCCCCCTTCATCATACGCATGCATTCTGATCAACCTAATTTTACGAAACTGCCCTCTGTCTTTTGGGTTCATCCAATGAGCTATACACGTGGCACACGTGTAACTCTATGTGAACCGTCCGAATCGCGGATCCCTCCAAGACATAGCATTCTATTGTGCAATCCTAACCACAGGCTTTTGTTTATTGAATTTGGACCGTTGGCTACTTCTCATGTCGGCTGGTCATACAAGGGTAGTACAATTTACGAGCTAAAGTCGTCTTAGATGTGTAAAGAGAAAGGACGGTTAGAAGCAGGCGGCTAATTGTCTGTAGTCCATTAACGCACATGGCCCGCCTGTTGATTGGACTTAAGAGCATGTTCTCGGTGGTCCCCACCTGATAACTGGCTCATATACGTCACATGCACGTCACTTTGACGAGTTTTCGAATCGCCTTTTCAACGTATCTTTGGTTTAGGCTGCGACGTCTATTGTGCGATAGTTTTCCATGGGGGTGGGCCATACTAGTTCAGTGGTCTTCATAAACTAGATCAGATTGTGTGTGTGGAGAAGGTCTCAAGTCATGTTGAAACTTATTTTAGGCGCTCTCTAAGAAAACGCAGAGTGGTACCATTACGTGTTTAGCCAACACCCCGAGCGTATTCGCACATGAATAAGATTTTTAGTTGATTTTCCTTCAACTTTGTGTATTTTATTACTAATGTGATAGTATAAACCTTACATGGGTCTTTGAAAGAGTTAAATCTTTGCATGCTACGTGGCAATGATCAACGTGAGCATTTATGAAGAAACGTATTGGATACGCTTAATAAATAAATAAATAAATCTACTGAAAAATAGATTTATCACGAATTTGGTAATAATATTATCGGCGAGGTCATCTCTTGCTGTCCTTATAAAATGAGAAATTTTGATGGAGATGTTTGGAGAAGCGGTAGCAATTGAGAAGTTTCCAAACATTGGGAGAACAAACCCATATCCAAAACAACTCAATTTGGGTTTGAACCTAAGATGGGAAATAGATTCTTATCAAATAAACTATCCATTGATTGGGACAAGCAACGAGAGAAATGGATGAGAAGGTAAGATCTAGTCTGCCCAACAATTTGGAAATACGAAGAAATAAAGAGAGTACCCAGATGCCCCTAGAGTCGCATCTCGATTAGGAACGCGAGGGATTAGGTGTGATGGATCTTGTCCATCAATCATTCCCAACATCTGAAACCAACCTACAGTGAATGGCAAAATGCTAGAGGAGGCCTGATATTGACTATCCGACATTTTTTTGGTGACCTTTGGCCAAATCCATTAAGCAGAATGTCATCACAGATGCAAAGTGGTCAAGATTGATCTAGATCCAACCCTAGATTCGGCTATCTTAATCAGATGGACTTCAACAAATCTAGGCCCGGTCCTCGATCAACTATGGACACCTCGCGATGGATCGAGACGACCGTAACTAAATAAAGATCTACCAAAAGTCGAGAAATTAAGGGTCAAATCTTAATTAATAAACCAAACTGACTCACGTATCCTTTTAGCATAAGAACTGACGGTTTAGAGTGATTATAATCCAATCATCATTTTCACTAGTTGCGAATAGGCCACAATATGAACTTACCTAATCCAAACCCTAATAATTGCTCACAAGAAATCTTGATACCTAATTTATTTCAGAAATATCCCGATTTTTCGAAGAAGCTCTATACCACTCATTAGTGGGCCTAGTTTCGAAACTATAGAATAATATCCGTCTTGCTGGGCTTGACGTCCATCGCAGGTGGAGAATCAAGATAGTACCCAGAACTGCGCAACTTCAACCAGAGGCTAAGCGCTTGAAATGGGCATATACCCTAGGCTGAAGCCTGAAATTTAAATGAAATAAGTCCATTTGTTCTTTCACAAAGTTGTAGCTTTCAGACCGTTAATTCATGGCCAAAGTCGGGGTACCGACTAAAGATATTTCACCAAACATATCCGTATAGCTGTGGCCCCGATCGACTATCGGCGATCGTTGAAAAGACTTTTAATCATATCTGTCGATTGACACATCCAAATGGCGGGCCGATCATATCCATACGTAGATCATCATTAGGGCTAACTATCTTATGGTGCATATTAATATGTACACCCCATAGTTAGCCCTAGAGGTTAGAAAAATCCCCCTATAGGGCTAGCATAGTAAAAGCCCAGCCCTTGCCGATATTTACACTAAATCTGACACTATATAAGGGCTTCATTTGGGCACTCATCTCTCCATATGAATTTGTATTTTCTAAAGGAGAGAAAGAGAGAAAGAGAAAGAGAAAGAAGAAGAAGAAGAAGAAGAGTGAAAGTAGGAGGTAGAGGTTTTGGTTCTTCCTTTCATCGGTCTCTTCCACCCAAGGCCCTGGCTTCGATCATTTTTCTCCACCGAATTCACCTTACTTGCGATTAGGAGGTAAGAAACAAATCCTACTTCCTAACCTAGGTTTTTCTAAAATAAATTACATGAATCTCATATAGTTCTTGGCATTTATATAAGAATTTGTGATTTTCCTCAAATTCCTAACCCTAGGATCTCAAAATCGGATATTCATTTTTAGGGTGCGGATCATTATCTCTAGGTTGTCATTTATTGACCCTTGAGGGTTTCAGTTAATGATTAGATGCTTGTAGATGAATTTGTACATGCTATATGTAAATGTTTTGATTTGTCTATAATATATGCTATTTGTTGGATTTGAATGCTCACGTGTTTGATGAAATGCTTGAATGATGGAATGTAATACTTTTTTCGATGCTCATGTGCTTGATTTAATACTTAAGTGATTGTATTACTTTATGTATGCCCACATGTTTGATTTAATGTCTTAGTGAACGTAGTATCCTATATATGCTTACATGTTCGATGAAATACCTAAGTGGTTGTGTTGTTGAATTTATGTTGACGGCATGATGAATTGCTAAGTTTGTAGTGATGCTTAGGTTGCTTACAATATTGGGTCAGTCGATAAATTGCTCAAACCAAGGGGTGACCCGAATTAGGGCGGCTACCTAAGGCTTGTTCGATTGACCCAGGTTGAACGCGAACGACCGACAGTAGCTAGATTACATGGGCTGCTTGCACCTAATGTCAGTTGTGTCATGGTTCTCCCAGGTCGATCAAATTAGTCTACTAGCTAATTGATCACATATATTCATAATGTATGACACGATTAAATGGAATCTAGGATACTCCATTCCTAATGGATATGTTCATTCATAACCGTTAGTGCGATACGATCCCACTAAGACTCATGAGCCAGGCATGGTGGTATGGGACACCGTATCCAAGCTGTCGGCCTATGCTGGGGTGAAGAGCCTCCCCGTAATGACCGGTGAGCAACTAAGACTCATGAGCCGGGCATGATGGTATGGGACACTGTCTCCGAGCTATCGGCCTATGTTGGGGTAACGAGCTTCCCCATAGTGACCAGTGAGCACTGATGAAGGTGATAGACAATTATTTGAACGACCCCTGTCAAATTAATCGGTCGATGGTTCTGTGCCAAAGTACTAATCGAACAACTCGGGTATGAATGAAATTGGGTGATGAGCCCTTTCCTTTATGTGTTTTGATTTTATGTGACAAGCCTGTACATCGAAACTGAGTGATCATACTCGGTATTGGGTGACAATTCATACCGAGTCGATCCTCATACATTTAGGTATTATACTGTACCTGTAGAATTGTTGATTTGTGAGATAAATAGGTGATACCTAAAGTTGGATCAAGGGACACTAGTAAAGAGTTGCTATGTGCGGTGACGAGCCACGTGATTCGGATAAGGACTCGTGATATAACGCCGGTAACTTAGCTTCACCAATATGCTGGATGAATGGAACTTAATAATTACTAGGCTAACATGATCATTTATTACATCACATTAGTTGAGAATGCGGCGAAACAGGCGTTGGAGTCACATGTTGAGGAAGTGTTGTCATTTGCGAACCAGGTGGTCAAAGTCATGTGTGAGGGAGTGTTGTTTGAAAAGGGCATGCATCATGTCATATCTTCATATCCACATTTAACAAGATTATTTAGGAATTGTTTGATTTCTTGTTTATCATTAACTGCGTTGATTGTGTCGATAGCATGTGTAACTTAGAACTAATGGAACCACTAAGTTAGCTACTCGCTCCCACCTGGGACAGTATTTTAAAACACTAACGAGGTATATTTTTTATATAGGTTCCATAGAGGCCTCCGGCGGGTAGGATTAGATCGGTTTACGCCACCACCGTTATGTTATGGAAGATTTGGAATAAAATGAAACTTTACACTTTGATCATCTTGGATATGTATATTGTGACTTGTATAATCCTCATTAGGGCGGACACCACTTTTCAATTGTACTTTGACTGTTTGCCCTATATTTATTAATTTTTGTTATCTCTGCCTTGCTTTGGTTCCGCTAAGTTGAATTGCGGAACTCTGATTATTCATGTGTGGACTTAATGTGAATTAGAACGAAGACACATGTGCATTTTATTAATTTAACACCTAAAAACTCGAGATCGGGGTCTATGTACTCGGGTGTCGATTTTTGAGACATTACAAGTTAGTATCAGAGCAGAGTATTGAGATAACTAGGACCTTGGGAATGAGGAGTATACAAACTACAATAAATTAGTGTTGAGACACTTAAAATTTGAGGTTTAAACCTAAAAGAGGATTTTCCTAGTTTTAGGAGTATTTAATATTATAGGAAATACGGTAAACTAAGGACAATTGACTAAGGACCAAATTCCTTGCTTGGTTGTGTTTTGAAACTCAAAACTTAGAAACTGAATTCTAAGATAAAATCACATTTTGTTGGGAGATTTTAAACTTAAACTTAGAAATGATGAACAATAGGATTAAATCCCTGACTTTGTGATGCTTTCGAACCCAAATCTAGAAACATGAACATAAAGACTCATTCGGTTAGTTTCATCGCATAAGGAGTGTTTGAATGCATGTATTCCAACTTAGAATGAGTAAATTTGGTAAATTGTCGCTTGAGTGAGCAAGATTTAACATAGGAGTTCAAAGATTCAGTAGGATGAGTGATCTGGGCTTGATAGAAACTCAACAAGGAAGTACAAAGTTAACATTTTACAGAATATGGATAGTTGGGCTCTGTTCCTTGAAGTAATAGCTACGGGTTGTTTAACACCATGGATTTGAAAGGATTTTAAGGGATTTCAATTCTCCTGGTTGTTTAACACCATAAGGGGGCACTTGGTGCAAGGTATTAGATAGAATTAAGTGGTATGGAATTGCATTTGGTCCCATGCAGAATTTTTCTGACTTTGAAATTCACTACACATGTAGGCCCCACATTGATGCATGCATTCGTCCATGCTGTCCATCCATACTCCTGTTTTGGTTTTGGCGGGCCAAGTCATTTCTGCCTTGAGCTTGAGAGACTTCTGACCTACCTGGACCACCAAATGAATGACCTCTTGAATCCAAAAAGGGCTGCCGTCAACGTGAAGTCAACCTTCTCTTCCAAATCCATTTTTTTCATGAGAAGTTCCCTCTCAAAGCTAGTTTTTCAAATCTCATTCCCTCCATACCCATTAACCTTTAGGATCTCCCCTTCCAACCCATCTCCTTCAAAAATCTCACCTTCCACCGCTTTATTCTTGTAAATTTTCTAAGTACTTTTCATATTAGACACAACTCCTAAAGCTCAAAAGATGAAGAGCTATAATTAAACTAAAATTTACTATAAATAATAAAAATGTAAATAGAATGAATTTTTGACCATTAAACTTATGGAATCTCACAAAATAAACTAGTTTTTTTTTTTTTTTGATAAAGTGGCTTCTCCTACCTTAAAATCATATATGGCATGTCTAGTAACTTATCTCGGATTGTGAGATACAATGATTTCAAAAAATAGAGTGACAGGACCATGCCAAATCAGTGCAACCCTGCTGATTTTGGCCAGCAAGCGGCGGTGGGACTGCCAGATCGGCAGTCCGCTGCCGAACACCACAGCAGGCGGCGGTGCCATCCAGTGGTGCCACCGTCAGAATTTTCTGCAATTTTGGGTTGACTTCAAAAATTCATATCTCCTTTTTTACAACTCCGATTTAGGTGATTCAAAAGCCAGATTGAAACTTGATGAGTCTAGTAAAAATAAGAAAACATAAAAATAAAAATTATAATATAGTAAATTTTAAGATGTTTTTTCCAACTGTCCAAAAATTATTAATTTCAGATAGCTGTTACTCCTAGAATTTTAATAATTTATTTACAAATCCAAATGGAATGAAATTTTGTGGTATAACTTTAAACTTAATAATGAAACATTATTAAAATTTTAAAAATAATTGAGTTACCAAAAGTACAAGAAACCTTACAATAAATAGAGACATTTTGCAATCATACAAAAAATCGTTAGTTTCAGACAAATATCACTTTTAGAATTTTAATATTTTTTCTACAACTCCAAATGAAATAAAATTTTGTGGAGTGAGTTTAAACTTAATGATAAACTATTATAAAATTTTTAAAAATAATTTAAATACTAAATATATAAGAAACATTATAAGAAATAGAGACATTTTGAAATCATACAAAATTCATTGGTTTTGGACAACCGTTACTTCCAAAAATTTTTATAATTTTTCTGGAGCTTAAAATGAAATAAAATTTTGTGAGATAAATATCAACTTAATTATGTATTACTAAAAAAATATATATATTATAAAAATAATTTAGTAACTAAATGTGACAAAGATATTATAAACAATAGATGGGTTGAAACTAAAAATTTCTGTAACTTCGAGTTGTCGATAGACCGGACGTATCTTTTTTATATTTGAGTTTTAGAAATTTGTGCCTTTTTAGAAATTGCTTCTAATCATGTTAGGGATCATCCTGTATAATTAAATTGGAATATTTTAGCATATTTTTATACTTTAAATAGTTTATAGTATGGTTGAACTACGGCTCTGCAGTAGAGTTGAGTTTGATTGTTTAATACTCTCTAAGTTCGTATTTGGGGCGAACTTCACTAAAATAATATGAGTTCCTTATTCATTTGTGAATTCAAGGTTCATACCAAATTAAGGACATGATATTCTTCCTCTTTCATTTTTCTTGCCCTTCTTAGTGTCATTAATCCTCCAAACCTCTGAAATATCTTAAAACCCTCGATTCTTCATTTCCTCTTGAAATTAATGAAACCCAAGCACGATTTGCTCATAACTCACTAGCCATAGGATCGAGATGATAATATAAAGACATAATCTTAAGCCCTTGAAATTTTTTTTAGGATAATCGTTTGACCATAGGCATAGTGAAAGATTTATTAATCACTAATTTGAACATTAATTAAGACAAGAACTATCTTTGTACAAGACCCGAATGATAACCTTATAAATAGGAGATCTTAACTTTTCAATGATGTGTGATTTTTCCTAAACATTTAGGTTGATCGGACTATGGAATCACGAGACCATACACTTGCGAAGTATTCGCGGCTTGACTTAATTCTTAATCCTGGGTGACTACTAACGAACTCACTACTTTGACTGAGCAGAAGACCAGGATCCACCAAGACTAGGAAGGGATACAACGAGCATTCTACCCTGGTCAAGTAGATGATCTACGTATCAGTTTCAAGCCCACTACAACTATCTCTCCGTGTTGGCCGAACAACAAAAGCTAAAATTTTTACTCTTGATAGAGGGGAACAGTCGTCACGAATACAATTCTTTTGGAAAATTGTAGTAAATCGACGGTGAACACTTTTAAGGGGAGTTAGATTACAATAAGTTGGGCTAGTATATTTAGTATACACCCTAACACACATATGAACATGAAATTACTGAGACTTAGGTGTACAAATTAGAATATCTTTACTTATAAACATTAGGCAATTTTGGGGATGAAATTATTTTAAAGGGGGGGGGGGGGGGTAGATTGTAACATCTTGGATTTTCACTATTTTGAATTTTCAAAAACCTTTGAAAATCTTCGATATGACTAGCCTACGTTGTCGCTTATTAGCCCTTGACGATTGAAGTGAGCCTGTACACGGGTAGTACAAGTAAAGAGCCGCACAAATCCGATCAATCAACCATAGGAAGCCAACGAATCCACCCGATCACTTAAACATCAAGTTTAGCCTCGGGATTTGTTCATGTAGGGTCCAAATCTAGCTGACCTATCACTGACTAATCGAGACGATCGTAATTAAATAAAGATCTACTAATTAAAAGTCGAGATAATTAGGAGTCAAATCTTAATTAACAAACCAAACTGACCCACGTATCCTTTTAGCCTAAGAACTGACGGTTTAGAGTGATTATAATCGAATCGTCATTTCCATTGATTGTGAATAGGCCACACTATGATGTAACGTCCCGTCCAACCAGAACAGTATCCTGGGGCGTCCACGTAGGAATTGCCACCGGATTGTTCATTTAAGCCACTCGTAGTGATGTACCACTAATAAATTAAACCTAGATTAGCCCAATTGAATAGACCAGATGAGTCCTGATAGGACCTGGTGTGGGCCTCCAAGCTAGATGACTGTTTACACCTAGCAACAACCCGTGTCGGCTATACCGTAACACGGGAAGGTCAGAAAATTATAATAATTTAGGGAAGCATAGATCTCACTAGGCTTGGGGACCATTGTGGACCACGGACCCGGTGGACACCCATAAGTGGAATCTAGCACTTGCTAAATGCACCCCACCAATGTCAGGATTAGAATTTGACACTTTCAAATGAAACTGGGATTTCAGGCGTTTCAGCCGTCGAAACTCTTCTATATTTATGGTAAATGTCTAATGTATTTTTCTACACCCGTCCACAAACTCTGGGACCCGATCATGGAACGGTGACTGTTGATCCCAAATCGGACCCGTGTGACCAAACCCCATATCCGATCGTTCCCAAACTCTGTATGGCCCTTCATCGGGCCATGGAGCATCTATCCTATAAGTTTAATGGCCAGAGAGCTACTAGAACTGCTCCAATCACCGGAATGGACCCCACAGGTCCATTTAAAGATCGGAATCGTTTACTCAGACCCTATAACCGTTCATCCGTTTGTTTCTAAAATTTATATGGCCCCTCATTGGGCCATAAGGCACCTACCCACCAAATTTGGTGGCCAGGGGAGTGTTAGAGCTGCCCCAACACCAATAGAGAGTCCTAGCGGTCTATTTTGGGAACTTGTGGAAACTTGGGGCCAAAGGGCCCAAGTCTAGCAAATAAACCCAAACCCTTATCTCATAACTCCCACCACAACCACCATTGCCAAGGGAGTAAAGAGAGAGCAAGGAGAAGAAAGAGAGAGTGAAGGTAAGAAAGGTGGATCCTAAATCGAGGTAGGGCCCAAAGAAATCACACCCCACAACTCCCTACCTCTTCTCCAAGGAGAAACCCTCCTACTCGACGGCCCATTCGTCCATTGGTCATTTAGGTAAGATCCTTCATCTCTTTTTTCATGAAACCCATGTGTTGAGAAGGGATCGACATGGATTTCTCATATGCAAGAGCTTGTTTTAGGGATTTCGGCCGATCAACTCCCCCAAAGCCCTCATTCCTAGGTCGATTTTTGAGTCTCCAATGACCTGAAAGTGCGGACTATTATCCTTAGGTGGCCTAACACCAATTATAGTAGGAGTTTAATGATTTTGTTCGCTTAGGATGTTGTATAGAAGAATCTAGAGGAACTTAGGAATGGTATGTTGTTGGGATTGTATGAAATTGCATGTTTAGTTCTCCTTGATGTTAATCTTGCCTATCATGATCTCGTGTATGGATGATTACATGCTCATGTTTGTTGATTTCTTTTCTCACATGTGTTGCTTCATGGTGTGTATGATTCACTACTCTTGTGTATTTGATCTCTTGAGGTGTAGGAAGTGCTTAACTTCCTCCCTAATCCACACCACTCTCATACACCTTGTTCATGTGGTTATAGCTTTCTTGTTAGGAATAATCGAACCATATGTGGTGACGTATGTAAATATGATACTATTATGCTAGTTGATAATCTTGATGGTTGGGATGCTATGAAGTAACATTGGACCTTTGGGTTGGTCGGGAACATGAGAAGAGACGGTAGTCCCATTGGTAGGATTGTGCTAGAGCTAAACCCATGGGTTTGGATGGGTGTGTATGGACGACAGTAGTTCAACTACATGGGTCCCTTGTACCCGATGTCGTTCGTCGCATGCTCATCTGACTTGTGCTGTTGAGCCTATTTACTGTCTAACCCTGTTTGTTAACCATGTTTGCTCACTTATGTACGAAATTTGGAACACCCTATCACTGTTGTAGCCCATCGAACCAGATGAAATATTGATTCATAGTCTCGTGAGCCGGGCATGGTGGAATAGGACACTGTGTCTGAGCTGTTGGCCTACGCTGGGGTGATGCGCCTCCCCGTAGTGACCGCGAGCGATCCTTTTTTCTCTGCACTCCCCGTGTGCTTGAAGTCGGGGACGGGGAACCCGATGGGATCAAAGATCGTGGGGTCTTGGCCTCACATGTTGGGGGGTCTTGGTCTCGTAACTCGTTCAGGGCATTTGATACGTTTGGTATATCAGATTCTCCAATCTACTGGATGAAAGGACTTAACTAAGAACTCGGCTAATACTATCGCATTAGCTAGGGTAGCGACTCGGCAGTCGAGGTCGCTCTGAGGGAGTGTTGGTCATATGCGATCGTTAGATGGTGTCGCTCGAGGGAGAGTTGTGGCGAGGGCATGCATCACATCATCCGTCATGCATGCACATTAATAAGATTAGTTAGGTGTTTATGATTGATTGTTTTTCATTGAATTCTTATTATAATTGATGCTTATTACAACTTAAGACTAATAACACCCACTGAGTTGATCACTCACTCCCACTCTAGGGCGATGTTTTAAAACACCAACCAGACTTTACTGTAGCTGCAGGTGACGAGGGGTTCGAGGAGCTTGTCGGAGTGAACTTAGAAAAGGAGGATGAGCTGTCCTACTTTCAGTTGATTGGCGGCTCTCCGTCGATCTGATGGGCGGAGTTTAAATCGCTGAGTTGTGGACTTAGCCTTATTCTTTCTTGGACATAATATTCTTTTGTGATTTTGTTGGGCGATGCCTTGTGCGGCCCATTTGCATTCTTTTGGACCTATATATATTTGATCACCTCATTTCAGTAGACTTGTGTGATTGTGCTTCATGTTCCAGGAAACTCCAGGCTGCGTAATTAAATTGAATTAAATGCATAATTATGAAAAATCGGTTCAGTGACACTCGGGAACTCGGGAGTCGAGTGTATACATGACCCCCAATTTTCAGGGTGTTACAAGTTGGTATCAAAGCATGGTTTGGAAGTAACTGGGCCATGGGTCATGTACTCACTGACACGTCTGTGGACTTGAGAGTAGACGCAACAAAGACTTAGAAATATAACAGCCATCACGGACCTTGAATCGAAAGTCTTAGACGGATGGTAAGACTTACTAGGAATTAGGATTGGGTAGTGAGAGAAAGCAAAGACGCGAGGAAATGGATCCGGGAGTCATACAGGACCTCAACCCATTGATAGGAACGAGACGGAGACTAAATGATTGGATGGTAGAAGCCCTTGTCCAAGCCCAGATGAGCTAATACCAGACTAAACATACTAGTTCCGACCCATTCGGGGGTAATTAGCTTGGGGCGAATGAGAATTTACAGGAAATAGAGAGGACATAGAAAAGTCAGATTTTGGCCCCTAACGAAGAATGATCTTATGAAACTGATAGACCTAATGCGTAGATCAGCTCTTTCTACCCTGAATCCATATATAGAACTTCCCGGGGGACCTTACTGGCGCCTAGGAAAATGCCCAGAAGGTGGACCCCACTAGGGGAGCAACTGGCCGGCGGGACCCCGCACGTCCGCCTATGCCTGCTCGCGCACCCCACCCACGCACGCATCAACCCCGCCCGACCTCCAGGGTCCACACGGGACCCCACCCACCACACGTGGCCCCCGCCTGGGAGTTTAGCAGCTCCGCGGGACCCCGCCTGATTGGCGTGGGCCCCGCCCGACCTCGAAAATGGGGTTCTCCCCTCCCTTGCATTGCACACTCGTGTGAGGCCCACTTTCTTGTTAACTTAAGGGTGTTTAGCATCCTTTCCCCTCCACTCTCACTCCTTCACTCTCACTCTCCCATCCCCAAGCCCATTTCTCCAAGCCTACCCTCTTCCCCTTCACAAACCCAACACCAAAAACCACCTCCACTCCTTCATATCTTCCATTTCCTCTTCCTCATTTTCCAGCCATCTTCCACTCTCTCACTTTCAAAACTCACTCACATCTTCCATCTCAAATCCCAATCTCTATTCAAACCGCATATCCTCAACTCACCATTTATTTCATCCTACACAACCTCATCTCAAACCCATTCCCAAATTTCATTTTCCAAACCCATTCTCAAGTCCATCCACATAACCCCTCTTTCACTCCCAACATCCACCAAACTCATCCTCAACACCATCTCAAGCCCCATTCTTAAATACGTTCTCACCCCCAAATCCATCCTAGTCGGGGGAAATGGCCTTCCTAACAACCGTCATCTCTTTCTTCTCCAATATGACGATCCTTTCCCTCATGGGGAAGAAGAGACCGTCCCCCGCAGAGCCCGGACCGAGCTGAGAAAGGCGAAGTAAGAAAAGGGCTGATCCAAAGGGGCATGCAGTCTCGGAAGTTCGCTCCAAGTGGAGAAATGATTCTCAAAGGGGTCTCGCGATTCAAGCGTCCCAACCACCCGTTGAAGACATGGGAAATTTTTACGTACGCAACGTCGCCTTCGAAGCCTTTGTAGAGGATCACTTGTTCGATGATATCGCCCTACTCGGTTGGTTCATGGAAAGGGGATAGGGGCAAATATTCTATGGAGATTCCTAGGCAGATGAAGGACGGGTTAGAGCTTTCTACATGCAGATCAGAAACCCTCAATTCAAACCCTTAGGCTTTGATCTTGTAGTGGGAAGCAAGAGGTTTCCATTCGGGGCGGCAAACATTGCAGACGTACTTGGCGTGCCACTGGGGGAGGTGCAGATTGAGGAAGGGCACTTGGATACGAGTCAGGCCCACAACGAGCTGGCGCGCTTTCTGTATGGCCAGATTGTTCAATGGAGGCGAGAGGTCGGCTTGAATTCGTCCAACTTGAACCTGGAGTACCATGTGCTTCACCGCATTTGCACCCACAATGTCTATCTGAGGCTAAAGAGGTGGTCGGGACTGAGGAAATCCAAACAGTCAGTAGGGAGCCTCTTATCATACCAGATATACGCGAGCACTTGGATGCGCTCCAGGCCGAGGTAGCGGGGATCAAGGAGAGCCAGGCGAAGATTGTGGAGAACCAGGCGAAGCAGGATAAGTGGAACAAGAAGATGTACCGAGTTATAAAGGGCCTGATCTGCTGCAGCAAGGGGAAGAAGCACCGCCACTTTCGCCTGACTCAAACAAGTAGCGGCACCACCTTACTGATGAATAGTAGTTGCTTTAAGTTGTTTAGGTCTAAATCCCAGGGACTGGAAATAGTTAGGGCCTTTGCTTAATTAGATAGTATTTTCCTTTCGGCTGTCATGTTTAGTAATGCTTGTAATCCATGCTGTAACATGTAATTAGCCATACCTATGGCATTTTAAAATCAATGTGAATATATGGATTGCTTCAAAAATTTCTTGTCACCATGAAAATGCTTGTATGTATGTTGCCTATATGCATAAATGAAATATATATGGTTTCTGTATATGTACGCATGACCTTGGTATGAGCAATGTTTAATACCTAACCTATCTAAGGACGTTCTTCCAGGAAATGCCTCCACGAGAGGAGGGTCGATACGTCTGCCTGCCTTATGGCGGCTTGGTCGAGTGGGACTAACTCCCTGACAATCAACAAGGTCTCCAAGGGGGAACGGTTCCCAGAATACAGGTAGCACTACCCAAGAGGCGGTCTCGAGTGCTTCGTCACCGCAAGCCGCAGCACCCGTACCTCCTACGCTACAGGCTATAGATCGCGTGGACCAGATGTTGCTTCTCATGCAACAATAACAGCAGATGATGGTTACTAATATGCAACAACAACACCAGATGATGGCCACTATGATGGGATCCATGGCCCAGAACATGGGTATGCCGCAACTGGTGCAACCCGGCTTAACTGCGCCCACAAACAACATAAGCAATCTATCTGAGCAGTTTTAACGGTATAGACCGCCTACTTTTACCGGCACCCAGCGCCCCGAGGAAGCGAAATATTAGCTCAACTGGGTTACCAAGTTTTTGCGACCTCTCCATTGCTCTGAAGCGGAGAACGTTAAGCTCCTCTCATACCTCTTTGAGAAAGAGGCAGATTTGTGGTGGGAGAGTGTTCTCCGGTCTATTCCCGAGGACCACGTATGGACGTGGGAGGAATTTGAGGCCCGCTTCAATGAAAAGTATCTCCCTCAGACGTACCAACATGAGAGGAAGAACGAATTCCTCCACCTCCAACAAGGGGAGATGACCGTAACGCGATACGAGAATCGTTTTACCGAATTGTCGCGCTACACTTCTGAAATTATCGCCAACGAGGCGATTAAGATGAGGCAGTTCACGGCAGGGCTAAGGAGCGGCATTCGCTCAAAGATGTGTTGTGCCAGCATTAGAACATATGCCGAGCTCGTTGAGATGTCGATACGGGCAGAGAAGGATGAGGAGCGTGTCTCACGGACCTGTTCACAGCTAGGGCCACGAAACAGGATGAAAGGACCGTCCTCTTCTTTTGTCGGAAAGAGGCCATGCCCGAACTCTCTGCCCAGACTAGTTGTTACACTGGCTCCCTCTACACGACCTTCACAGATATATGACAATTGTAGGAAAACTGGCCACTCGGAGCCGTATTGCTTCACGAGGATGAGGGATCTTAGCTTCATGCCACCTCAGCGCAACAACAGACCCCCTCAGTAGGCACTGTAGATTTCGCCCCTACGGGCAATGGGGTCTAGTCAGCAGTTTCGTCGTCCAACGCTACCTCAAGTTAGGTCGCTACAATGGCCTATGTAGCGGCCGAACTTTCTACAGCAGGCACGGGTACATGCCTTAGTGGCCAAGGGCTAGGATACAGTCATCTCCATTCCAACGGCCTTTGAGGTGACGTCCCACGTACAAGGTACTCCCATATTTTTGCTAGTAGACACTGGATCTACTGCTTCTCTTATATCGCATGCAACCGTCAAGCGTCTAGGACTGCACCTACTCCCTTCGTAGGAGTAAAGATCATTGGTGTCGTCGGTACTTTCTCAGAGGCAACAAAGATATGTCTTGATTGCCTCACTGACTTGGGATGCAAGGTGGCGCTTGTAGATTTGATAGTGACCAAGATCTTCCATTATGACATCATCCTGGGCATGGATTGGTTGACCATGATGAAGGCAGAAATTGACTGTGACACGCTGACAGTGAAAATATACGAAGATAACGGCACTTTCCTCATATTCCCAGTCCAGGTTAGTCACGATTGTAGGATTTTGTATTATGCTTCATTGGAGGACGGTTATGATGGGCCCTCGATAACATACACACCCGTGGTCTAAGACTTTGGGGACGTATTTAGAGCCATACCTGGACTTCTGCCTCGACGTGAGATAGACTTCACGATCGATCTGACTTCGGGTGTCAAGCCCATCTCTTTGCCTACTTACCGCATACCCCCATGTGAGATGGAAGAACTATGATCTCAAATCGACAAATTGCTAGAGTCAGGCTTTATCCGACCTAGCGTATCACCCTGGGGAGCCCCGGTCCTATTTGTGAAGAAGAAGGATGACTCATTACGCTTATGTGTAGATTATAGAAAGTTGAACCAAGTGACAGTTTGAAACAAATACCCCTTGCCCAGAATTGATGATTTGTTCGACCAGCTGAGGGGTGCTCAGTACTTCTCAAAGATCGATCTACAATCAGGGTACCATCAGTTACGAGTCAGGGACGAGGATATACAGAAAACGGCTTTCAAAACTTGTTTTGGCCATTATGAGTTCCTAGTTATGTTGTTCGGGCTCACCAATGCTCCAGTGGTATTCATGGACCTCATGAATAGGGTCTTTAGGCCGTTCATATAAAGAATCGTCATCGTGTTCATTGACGACATATTAATTTATTCAAAGAGCCGTGAAGAACATAGAGAACATTTGAGAGCGGTCCTAGAAATACTTAAGAAAAAT
The DNA here is from genome assembly GCF_029962835.1 of Magnolia sinica. Lineage (NCBI taxonomy): Eukaryota > Viridiplantae > Streptophyta > Magnoliopsida > Magnoliales > Magnoliaceae > Magnolia > Magnolia sinica. The sequence goes on from NC_080574.1 coordinate 39,877,241, forward strand.
CAGTTGTTTGCACAATTCAGGAAATGCGACTTCTGGAAGGAGGAGGTCAAATTTTTGGGACATGTAGTGTCCAAAGAAGAAATATCTGTGGATCTCGCCAAGGTGGCGACCGTGCAGGATTGGAAGCAACTGAAGTCGATCACAGAAGTGAGTAGTTTTGTCGGTCTCGCTGGTTATTATCGAAGATTCAATTGAGACTTTTCGAAAATAGCTCGGCCGCTATCCCAGCTGTCACGGAAGGACCTTAAATTTGCCTGGAATGAGAAGGTGGAGGTGGCCTTCTAAGAGTTGAAAGATAAACTGACATCAGCACCTGTGCTTGTATTGCCTGAGCAAGGGGTCAAGTACACTGTCTATACGGATGCCTCCCGAGTGGGCTTGGGTTGTGTACTCATGTAAAAAGACAGGGCAATTGCTTATGCATCTCGACAGCTGAGGAAGCATGTGGAGAACTACCCTACACATGACCTCGAGCTTACGGCTGTAGTTTTCGCATTGAAGATATGGAGACACTATCTCTATGGTGAGGAGTTTGAGCTCTTCTCTGATCATAAGAGCCTCAAATACATCTTCACCCAGAAGGACCTGAATATGAGACAGCGTTGCTGGATGGAAACGCTGAAGGACTTTTAAGTTTGATGTCTCATACCACCCTGACAAGACCAATTTGGTGGCAGATGCCTTGAGTCGCAAAAAAATGATTGAATTTGCGGCCTCGCTAATGGTGAGAGAGTTGGACATGGTAGAATTTATAAGGGACTTCGACATGAAGTTGACCGTGGAGGAGCCGTACGAGGTCGTAGCCCATCTTCAAACCCAACCAATGATTAACAGCAAAATGATTGAAGCCCAGGAGGGTGATGAGTTGTTGAAGAAGATAAAAGAGAAAATAAGGAATGATGTAGGGTCTGAGTGGAGGATCGGTACCGATGGGGGATTGCGGCACCGAGGCCCCCTTTGTGTTCCAAATCTTCTAGAGCTACAAGAAGAAGTTCTAAATGCCGCTCACAACTCCAAGTTGGCGATGCATCCTAGTAGTACAAAAATATACTGGGATCTGAAGTGAACCTATTGGTGGGACAACATGAAAAAGGAAATAGCGGAGTATGTGTCCCGATGCCTCACCTGTCAACAAGTCAAGGCTGAACATCGCCGACCACTGGGCCTATTGCAGCCCATGCCCATAGCAGAATGGAAGTGAGACTTCATATCTATGGACTTCATTACCGGTTTGCCCAAGACTAGGAAGGGGCATGACTCGATATGGGTGATTGTGGACAGGCTAATCAAATTAGCCTACTTCCTGCCGATCAAGACTTCTCGCTCCGCTGATGATTTGGCCAAGTTGTATATCAAGGAAATCGTGCGGCTCCATGGTGTCCCGTTGGAGATTGTGTCGGACCGGGATACTCGGTTCACGTCGATCTTCTGGACCTGCATCCAAGAAGCCATGGGAGTGAATTTGAAGTTTAGCACTGCCTTCCACCCGTAAATAGATAGGCAAACCAAACGAGTGAATCAGATATTGGAAGATATATTGCGGGCTTGTGTTCTGGACTTTTAGGAGAGTTGGGATGATTGTCTCCCGTATACTAAGTTCGCCTACAACAATAGCTTCCAAGCTAGCATCGGTATGACGCCTTACGAGGCTTTGTATGGGCGTCCGTGCCGAGCCCCACACTGTTGGGAAGAAATTGGCGAGAAAAGCTTGTTAGGACCAAATTTGGTGCGGGTTACAACCGAGAAGATTGGAATTATTTGGCACTACCTCTTGACGGCCCAAAGCAGACAGAAGAGTTATGCCGATACCAGACAAAGGGACTTGGAATTTGAAGTTGGAGACCATGTATTTCTCAAGATATCCCCAATGAAGGGCATTTTATGCTTCGACAAGAAGGAAAAGCTCGCACCACGATTTATCGGGCCCTTTTAGATTTTTTACCGTGTTGGTGTGGTTGCCTATCGCTTGGCCCTACCCACACCTCTTGTCGGACTGTATAACGTCTTCCACGTATCAATGCTAAAGAAGTACGTCCCCGATCCTTTGCATATCATCAAGTGGGAGTATGTTGAGCTTAAGAAAAATGCCACATACATTCTCCAACCCACTCGAATATTGGACAGGAAGGAGCAGGTCCTACGTAATAAGGTCATCCCATTGGTCAAGGTATTATGGACCCACCACGATGAAGAAGAGGCCACTTGGGAGACGGAGGCAGAAGTCCGCAGGCAGTACCCAAGACTTCTTCAGCAATATGAACAGGTATAAATTTTGAGGATGAAATTTATTTATAAGGGGGGTAGATTGTAACGTCCCATCCAACTAGAACAGTGTTCTAGGACGTCGACGTAGGAATTGCCATAGGACCATTCGTTTAAGCCACTCGTAGTGAGGTACTACTAATAAATTAAACCTAGATTAGCCCAATTGAATAGACTAGATGGGTCCTGATAGGACCTGGTGTGGGCCTCTAAGCCAAATGACCGTTTACACCCAGCAACAGCCTGTGCGGGCTATACCGCGATAAGGGAAGGTCAGAAAATTATAAAAATTTAAGGAAGCATAGATCTCACTGGGCTTGGGGACCATCGCGGACCATGGACCTGGTGAACACTCAGAAGTGGAATCTTGCACTGACTAAATGCACCCTACTAATGCCATAATTGGAATTTGACACTTGCAAATGACTGGGATTCTAGGCGTTTCAGCCATCGGAACTCTTCTATATTTATGGTAAAGGTCTAATGTATTTTTCTACATCCATCCATGAACTCTGGGACCCGATCATGGAAGGGTGACCGTTGATCACAAATCAGACCCGTGTGACTAAACCCCATATCCGATCATTTCCAAACTTTACATGGCCCTTCATCGGGCCATAGAGCATCTATCCTATAAGTTTCATGGCCAAAGGGCCACTAGAACTGCTCCAATCACCAGAATGGACCCCACAGGTTCATTTAAAGATGGGAATCGTTTACTCAAACCCCATAACCATTCATCTGTTTATTTCCAAATTTTATATGGCCCCTCATTGGGCCATAAGGCACCTACCCACCAAATTTGGTGGCCAGGAGAGTGTTAGAGCTGCCCAACACCAATGAGAGTCCTAGCGGTCTATTTTGGAAACTTGTGGAAACTTGGGACCAAAGGGCCCAAGTCTAGCAAATAAACCCAAACCCTTATCTTATAACTCCCACCACAACCACCATTGCCAAGGGAGTAAAGAAAGAGCAAGGAGAAGAAAGAGAGGGTGAAGGTGAGAAAGGTGGATCCTAGATCGAGGTAGGGCCCAAAGAAATCAAACCCCACAACTCCCTACCTCTTCTCCAAGGAGAAGCCCTCCTCCTTGACCCCCCATTCGTCCATTGGTCGTCTAGGGAAGATCTTTCATCCCTTTTTCTATGAAACCCATGTGTTGAGAAGGGATCGGCGTGGATTTCTCACATGCAAGAACTTGTTTTAGGGATTCTGGCCGATCAACCCCCCCAAAGCCCCATTCCACTATAAGAAAAATGGGTAAAGGCTACGGCCAAAAATCGTAGCAAAAGCCCTTTTGCTACGGATATAATTCGTAGCACGTCCATCGCTATTGGTGGGATAGCTAAAGGTATAGCTACGGATTATATCCATAGCAATATATACCAATAGCTACGGATATAATCCGTAGCAATCAACACCAATAGCAACGGATTATATCCGTAGCTATAGATACCAATAGCTACGGATTATATCCGTAGCAATACCTTTAGTTACCCCACCAATAGCGACGGACGTACTACGGATCATATCCGTAGCAATAGATACCAATAACACCAATAATATCCGTAGCAATAAATACCAATAGCTATGGACAAAAGCCGTAGTTATAGCTACGGATTATATTTGTAGCTATTTTTTAAAAAATTGTAATAATACGACCTGTTTCTATTGCAAGAACCTGCTATGATTGATAACTCATCTAAGCTTAATGCTGATAGAAACAGTACATAAAATGCAATCAGGGAAAAAAATGATGCATTTATTACAAATAGCAATCAAATCATACAATGCATCCTACATTTACATTTCTAAATAAACAATACTTCACTGTGCTTAACCTATCATAAGAATTACAACTAAGGCGTGCCCTCGTGTGTAAGAAATAAATACACTCTAACACAGTAAACACCCTCCATATGCATTCAATAATGCTTACATTTTTACAGAATTTTCTTCCTTCAGACAGTCAATTTCAGCAAATGCAGAAGATAGAGCTTCTTCTTTCCTTAAAACTGCAGATGTAACTTCTATGGACTTTGACACAAGATCACTTTCAAGTTCTGAAACCCTTGCCTTGAGAAAATGAATTTCATACTCTACCGACTTCTTTAGCTTGTCAGCCTGTATAAAACAGAATTTGTAGATACAATCAAACAAGCATGCCTTTATACACATCTCAAAAGGAAGAAAGACAAAAAAATACTTATATATGAAGAAATAAAAAATGTACCTACAAATCTTCTAAACTATGGCAAAATCCAACATGAGTAATGTGTTTAAACCTAGGATGGACTTTTAAACTCAAAACCTAGGTTTAGGTTAAGGTTATAGGTTTAGGTTTAGGTTTTAGGTTTAGGTTAAGGTTTTAGGTTTAGGTTAGGTTTAGGTTATAGGTTATAGGTTATAGCTTTAGGGAATTGAGAATAGGTTAAGGTTTAGGTTTAGGAAATCGGGTTCGGGTTCGGGATCGGGTTTAGGTTTGGGTTTTCAAGTTTAGGTTTAGGTTTAGGTTAGGGAGTTGAGATTAGGATTAGGTGTAGGTTTAGGTTTAGGTTAGGGAGTTGAGATTAGGATTAGGTGTAGGGATTTGAGAATACATTTAAGTTTTAGGTTTAGGTTTAGGTTTTAGGTTATAGGTTTAGGTTTAGGTTTTAGGTTAAGGTTAAGGTTAGGTTATAAGTTTAGGTTATAGGTTATAGGTCAAGGTTTAGGTTATAGGTTTTGGTTTAGGTTAAGGTTATAGGTTTAGGTTTAGGTTATAGGTTTAGGTTATAGGTTAAAGCTTTAGGGAATTGAGAATAGGTTAAGGTTTAGGTTTAGGAAATCGGGTTCGGGTTTGAGATCGGGTTTAGTTTGGGTTTTCAAGTTTAGGTTTAGCTTAAGGAGTTGAGATTAGGATTAGGTGTTGGTTTAGGTTTAAGGATTTGAGAATACATTTAGGTTTTAGGTTTAGGTTTAGGTTTAGGTTTTAGGTTTAGGTTAAGGTTATAGGTTTAGGTTAGGTTTAGGTGTAGGTTATAGGTTATAGCTTTAGGGAATTGAGAATAGGTTAAGGTTTAGGTTTAGGAAATCAGGTTCGGGTTTGGGATTGGGTTTAGGTTTGGGTTTTCAAGTTTAGGTTTAGGTTTAGGTTAGGGAGTTGAGATTAGGATTAGGTGTAGGTTTAGGTTTAGGGATTTGAGAATATATTTAGGTTTAGGTTTAGGTTTAGGTTTTAGGTTATAGGTTAAGGTTATAGATTTTGGTTTAGGTTTTAAGTTTAGGTTAAGGTTATAGGTTTAAGTTAGGTTTAGGTTTAGGTTATAGGTTATAGCTTTAGGGAATTGAAAATATGTTAAGGTTTAGGTTTAGGAAATCGGGTTCGGGTTTGGGATCGGGTTTATTTTCAAGTTTATGTTTAGGTTAAGTAGTTGAGATTAGGCTTAGGTGTAGGTTTAGGTTTAGGGATTTAAGAATACATTTAGGTTTTAGGTTTAGGTTTAGGTTTTAGGTTATAGGTTAAGGTTATAGATTTTGGTTTAGGTTTAGGTTTAGGTTAAGGTTATAGGTTTAGGTTATAGGTTTAGTTAGGTTTAAGTTTAGGTTATAGGTTATAGGTTATAGCTTTAGGGAATTGAGAATAGGCTAAGGTTTAGGTTTAGGAAATCGGGTTCGGGTTCGGGTTCGGGATTGGGTTTAGGTTTGTGTTTTCAAGTTTAGGTTTAGGTTAAGTAGTTGAGATTAGGCTTAGGTGTAGGTTTAGGTTTAGGGATTTGAGAATACATTTAGGTTTTAGGTTTAGGTTTAGGTTTTAGGTTATAGGTTAAGGTTATAGGTTTTGGTTTAGGTTAAGGTTATAGGTTTAGGTTTTAGGTTTAGGTTAGGTTTAGGTTTAGGTTATAGGTTATAGGTTATAGGTTATAGCTTTAGGGAATTGAGAATAGGTTAAGGTTTAGGTTTAGGAAATCGGGTTTGGGTTCAGGTTTAGGTTTGGGTTTTCAAGTTTAGGTTTAGGTTAAGTAGTTGAGATTAGGATTATGTGTAGGTTTAGGTTTAGGGATTTGAGAATACATTTAGGTTTTAGGTTTAGGTTTATGTTTTAGGTTTTAAGTTAAGGTTATAGGTTTTGGTTTAGGTTTAGGTTTAGGTTGTAGGGTTAGGTTAAGGTTAAAGGTTTAGGTTAGGTTTAGGTTTAGGTTATAGGTTATAGGTTATAGGTTATAGGTTATAGGTTATAACTTTAGGGAATTGAGAATAGGTTAAGGTTTAGGTTTAGGAAATCGGGTTCGGGTACGGGATCGGGTTTAGGTTTAGATTTTCAAGCTTAGGTATAGGTTAAGTAGTTGAGATTAGGATTAGGTGTAGGGTTTTGAGAATACATTTAGGTTTAGGTTTAGGTTTAGGTTTTAGGTTTTAGGTTTTGGTTTAGGTTTAGGTTTATGTTTTAAGTTATAGGTTTTGGTTTAGGTTTAGGTTTAGGTTTAGGTTAAGTAGTTGAGATTAGGATTAGGTGTAGGTTTAGGTTTAAAGATTTGAGAATACATTTATGTTTTAGGTTTAGGTTTAGGTTTTAGGTTAAGGTTATAGGTTTTGGTTTAAGTTTAGGTTTAGGTTTTAGGTTTTAGGTGTAGGTTAGGTTTAGGTTTAGGTTATAGGTTATAGGTTATAGGTTATAGCTTTAGGGAATTGAGAATAGGTTAGGTTTAGGAAACCGGCTTCGAGTTCGGGATTGGGTTTAGGTTTGGATTTTCAAGTTTAGGTTTAGGTTAAGTAGTTGAGATTAGGATTAGGTGTAGGTTTAGGTTTAGGGATTTGAGAATACATTTAGGTTTTAGGTTTAGGTTTAGGTTTTAGGTTTTAGGTTTTGGTTTAGGTTTAGGTTTAGGTTTTAAATTATAGGTTTTGGTTTAGGTTATAGGTTTAGGTTTAGGTTATAGGTTTAGGTTAGGTTTAGGTTTAGGTTATAGGTTATAGGTTAAGGTTTAGGTTTAGGTTACAGGTTTAGGTTTAGGTTTAGGTTAGGTTATAGGTTATAGATTTAAGTCATAGGTTATATGTTATAGGTTAAAGTTTAGGTTATAGGTTAAGGTTTAGGTTTAGGTTATAGGTTTAGGGTGTGGTTTAGGTTAAGGGTGTTGTCCTTGCAAATACAGATATAAACACAGCCTGCTCCAATTGGCCAGACCCTTCCAATGTTGTCCATAGGAAATGGATAGCTTCATCATGGTCATAACAGCAGTTCTCACCTTCTAGGGACCCCGCTCAACATCCGGTAGCTCCGACGCATATCCGGATCTGCTTCATCAATTTCGAGATAATATATAAACATGGGCCTGTCTAAATGGCCAGGCCACCCATATTATTGTTCATAGAAAATGGACAACTTCATCATGGTCATAATAGTGGTTCTCACCTTCTAGGGACCCTTGCTCAACATCCAAATAGCTCCGACGCACATCTAGATCTGCTTCATCAATTTCAAAATAATATATAAACATGGGCCTGTCCAAATGGCCAGGCCACCCATATTGTTGTCCATAAGAAATGGACAGCTTCATCATGGTCATAACAGTGGTTCTCACCTTCCAGGGATCCCCGCTCAACATCCAGATAGCTCCGATGCACATCCAGATCTACTTCATCAATTTTGAGATAATATATAAACATGGGCCTGTCCAAATGGCTAGGCCACTTCATCAGTGAATCATATAGTATGAAGGAAAGAAGACTCACCAATTTAGCAAGCAAGGAGAGAAAGTGTGAGTGCTTGGAATGTCGCCCTTTCTTTGAATAATGGATGCATATTCCACAATGCAATCTGAGAATGAGTAAGTTTTTTAGTTTCTCCGACAATGCATATGGGCACATATTTACAAATAAATAAAATAATAAATAAAATTTAAATCTGCCTTCTAAATTGTACTTACCGATAGTTGGAATTGTGGTAACAATCTCCCCCAGCTGGAGCTTGAGTCTGTTTTCTATTATAATTAGCAAAATCAATACGAACTTACAACAATAGGTAACCAGGTCTTTGGTCCAGGGCTGATCCACAATAAAAGGTACCATTTACCATGAACTAAAACCATATATTATCTATACCTTAATAGGATTCACTACAAGGGTACTCTTTCAATGATGGCCCACTGCTTCTGATAATCACTACAGGGGTAAGAAAATTACAAATAGTAAGACTCATGAGATGACATATGTACAAATAGTGAAAAGACTAGCTGGTAATGACAGGAGGCTAAGACATCAAATTATTTATGAAGAACAGGAAAAAACAAAGATAAAATAAGTAGTTAAAAACTTTACCATTTCAATATTGAACCTTGTAGTGGCAACATTAAATAACTAAGATAGGAAAAGAATATGAACTTTCAACTAAAGGATGAATATGTACCAATTTGAAGCTCATATCCTACACCAACTTGCCAAAAGGAAAATACAAGAGGACATGCCCAACTAGAAATGGAGCATAGATCTGTTATGTTTGTAATAATTCTGAGAGACTGGTTTGCATAAACAGCTTCCTAATCCCTGAAGAGATTTCAAAAGCAAAATTAGTTCTAGCTTGCTAAATTATAAAACATGATATAGCTAAAAAAAAACTTCATAAATGCCCATACCAACACAAGTACCATTCAAAACAATGCAATGCTGAAACCAAATAGAAAAAATGGTGGAAAATATTCACAATCTAACTCAACTCACACAAAAATGGAAAAGTTCCTTAGTTATCTTGGGGTTTGTTGTTTGAATGCTAGTATAGCACAACAATCCATAAGCATGCACAAAGCCACTATAAACATGGCATGTGTACCACATTACACTTTGTAGTTCCTAAAATTGAGCATGGTTGTGCAAGCCACTATAAACAAGAGACCATTGACATTGTTATATATACCAAGGATAGTAGTATATTCAATTCAACTCACAGTATCTTCATGTCTATCATATTCTCCAATGGAGGGAAGCCCAAATGCAATCCACTTGGATTAAACATTTTGTTTGGGAACATAAACCAACGTCCTCCTGATCCAGCTGACATTGTCTAACAAGCAATCTCACCTATGAACCTTCACTAGCTTGCTAGATTCACTTTTCTCTTTTTTCTTTTTTCATTTCTTCTACAATTATAGACTTCGATCCCCATTTATTTCTTCTACAAATCCGACCAATGTTAACAGATTTAGCCAACATGCAGTCTAATCATAAGGAAATGGAAAAAGAATTACTTAGTAGTACACGACATGATAGACACGTCAGGGAAACCTGCTGCATCCAAAGCTACTCGAATTGTTGCAACACATATCAGTGGGACTGACAACATCTATAACTGCTCAAGCCTATTTGAAGCCGAGACATAAAAACAGATGAGGAGAAAATCAGTGTAAAATCATGTCATAAGATTTGTCTTCATAGCGTCTGTTATTACCTATGCAACAGCCTGTTTACAAGCAATTAGATATAAAAGCCTAAACTGTATTTTAATTAACTAAAATGACACAAAACTGAATCATGGAAAGAAAAGCTTTTGACAGTGATACTTACATTCCTTTGGATGAGGAAACATTTGATGATTTCAGTCACTGGAAAAAGGTTGAACACATTATATTTCATTCTAAAAATTTACAATTTAGCTAAAGAAGAAAAGATTGCTCTATAATACATACATCAATACCTTGCTAGGATCAAAACCTTCACTAATAAGCTCCCCCTGCTCCTTATAAAACCTAAAAACTTCCACATCTCCATCATCATATAGTATCTTTAAAGAAAATATCATTCAACAAGTAAGTCTTCAAGAAAGGGGACAATTTGGACAGGGATAATTAAGAGAAGTACACAAGTCTCATGGTTTACCACATGTTTCTTTTGTCCTGGGTTATAGGGTTGCACAACACCTTCATAAAATCTGCAGGTAAGAATGGTAGAGTTTACAAATTCAATTGTCTTCACTGGTTCAAGATTAGTGATAAAAAATACCTGCAAGACATTCACACAATGGTCCTCATCATCAATTGAAAGTTTGTTTTTTTTTTTATATATACTAAAATAAGCAATGATACTAATTTTATGAAATCAATAGAAAACAGAACAGGAGTATTGGCCAGCTTGAAATACATTTCTGTCTAGACATGTTTCCTCTTTGTTATCCAATTCTAATTGGATCTGATATTCAGTTGTCATTAGAGCAATGGATCTGAAAATCGAACCATTATGCCTGCATACCTGAATCCTGAGCACTTATACCTTATGCACATGAAGTAGTTGGTAATTACCAGCTGCAAACCTGTTTCTATTTTCGCATGTTGTCAATTCAATTGCTGGTCATTGCATCTGAATTTGTGTAAGAGCAACCTAAATAACCAAATAAATGATGAGGAGTAGCCAAGGAAACTTTTCTCCAATTAACCTAAAATTCAAAAGGCAAAGTTGCTTATTCATTACTTCAACATAAAGTTCCTATGGCAACCATATATCTAGAAAATGTGGGACAGTTCACCTGTTCAATAGTGGAGATTTAAAGGAGTATTTAAAAAAAAAAAAAACTTTTGCAAGACTTGGAGGAGATAATTGCAGAATGATCCACAACAATCCAAAACTAAACATACATAAGTTTATTGAGGCAACAAGAAATGCATGAATATGAAGTGAACTGCAGCTTCAGATCTAGAACTCATTGGTTGTCATTTTCAAAGCCACCCATTTCTTTAGACATCCATTGCCACCTAATAAATGGACCAACTTGATTCTTGGGGATGAGAGGGGCGTTCGTCCATAGGGGCCACCTTATGAATGTCCAGGGTTGTACATAAATGTGTGTTGGAGACACATCTAACTGATGAGCAATGAACTTCATATGAAATTTTGTCTAATTGGTTGATTAAATTGTGAGATCTCTACATCAAACGATTACCAAAAGTAGAAAAAAAATACAAAGGGCCTATTTGGATGACTCATTGTGTTCCAGGCAAGAAGTTAGAAAACAAAATGATCTGTTATAACATAATTCATTATATATGCTCAGAACAGTAGATCATTGGTTTGTAGGATGTGGACAGTCCAATCACTCTAATGCACGCAACACAAGTTGACAGGGGTAAATGTTTGGTACAATTAGTTCCTTCATTAGTAAAAACCGTGCATTATGATGGGATCCAGATATTGTTAGAGTGAGTATGTACCATATCACGTGGTCTTACGGAGGAAAAGTACTCCAAGGACTGATTTTTAAATTTACATGATATCATACTAAAGCTTTTCAAAATAATTTCCTGGCACATGTTTCAAGAGCTTCAGGATTAATGTCCTTTAAAAATTATAGAGCCTCCTTATCTATTATTGTTGTTTATGTGAAGGGGATTGTAGTGATAGACAACCCTTCATACGAACATCTCTTAAACAATTTTACCTCACCAGTTTTAAATAATTAAAACAAAAACCTTAGGCCATTACCTTATTTTTTTCTGAATTGAAGTTAGTAGTTTCATTAATATTAATTTTTTAAATAAAGTATTGATCTCTTGAAAATCATTGGTATGCTTAAAATGAAAAAGTCCCCGTTGCCTATATGGAATCAATCCTCGACTTCACATAACCTTGTCATTTCCTTTCAACCTATTCGGGGGATGTGATCCAGACCCATGAAATTGTATTCCGCCATCATCACTATGCAAGCAGCGGAACCGTCTGATTCAAGAATCTCACCCGAGTGCCTACAGTGTGAAGATGGTGTGGGACACCGTTTTGAGTTCCCACTTATCAATGGCTCAAAGCTGACCTCAGCTTGGCCACTAGCTGATCCCAACTTGAACTCAGCTTGGCTCGGTTTGGTCAGCAGGTTGGGCCAGTAAAGCCGAGTTTCATCCAAAATTGAGCCTAGCAGCGTTTTCACAAACACATACAGGGCACTTTCAGTTTCTCACTATTTGTAAAACAGCAGCAAGTATTCCTTAAACACCTTATATGCAACATCAAAATCAAGGAAAAATGGTATTTGTTTGGTGTGCATACCTTCCTTGTCACTAGCCGTCACTTCGTTGAGTCATTTCATCAAACACTTGGTGAGCAACATCAATATCAAAATAAACGAGTCATCGAACTTCAAAGAAGAAATCCGGAAAATAAAAAGGAAAGAGAATTTCATTTCTTGAATTTAGCACTATCAAACAATCGTGAATATATTAAAGCTAAGAAGATCAAAAGAATATCACCTTCCAGAAGTGGAAACCCTAATCCGTTGGATTTATAGGCCGATGAGGTGTGGTCGGAGCACCGTTACAATGCCGTTGTAGGGCAGCTGGGTTGCAGTAGAACAGGGCAGCTAGGTTGCGGTAGAGAGAGAGACAGGGAGAGAGATTGCGCGAGAGAGAGAGAGATAGGGAGAGAGAGTGCGAGAGAGAGAGAGAGAGAGAGAGAGAGAGAGAGAGAGAGAGATGGAGAGAGTGCGCGAGAGAGAGTCAAGGAGAGAGAGTGCGCGAGAGAGTGTTTGGGCGCTGATATTTTTAGACCGCGCGCCCAAATTTGGGGCTTTTTGACGAACGGACCAATTAGGGACTCCGTGGGGCCCACCATGATGTATTTCGTTAATCCATCCTATATATAATTTTAATAAATTATTTTAATTTAAGAAATAAAATTTCAGGTATATTTAAGACCCAACTAGACCACACCATAAGAAGCAACTGTAATTTAATATCAATATTTCCTGCCGTGTGGTCCACTTGAGCCTTTAATCTAGCTGATTTTTTTTCAACCTCTAAAGTAATATTTACAAATATATAGACGGCTTAGATAGAATATATAGTTTTTTTTAAGTCTCATAGAGCCCCTTACAACACTATTCATTATTAATGGTGTATCCAATTTTTAGCTACGGATTAAAACCGTAGCAAGTATAGCTAAGGTTTATATCTGTAGCAAAAAGGTAACGTGGTCTGAATCCTTTGCCCCTTTTTTAGTAGTGTTCCTAGGTCAATTTTCGAGTCTCCAACGACCCGAAAGTGCAGACTATTATCCTTAGGTGGCCTAGCACCAATTATAGTAGGAGTTTAATGATTTTGTTTGCTTGAGATATTGTATAGAAGAATCTAGAGGAACTTAGGAATGGTATGTTGTTGGGATTGTATGGAATTGCATGTTTAGTTCTTCTTGATGTTAATCTTGCCTCTCATGATCTCGTGTATGGATGATTACATGCTCATATTTGTTGATTTCTTTTCTCACATGTGTTGCTTCATAGTGTGTATGATTCACTACTCTTGTGTATTTGATCTCTTGAGGTGTAGGAAGTGCTTAACTTCCTCCCTAATCCACACCACTCTCATGCACCTTGTTCATGTGGTTATAGCATGCTTGTTAGGAATAATCGAACCATATGTGGTGATGTATGTAAACATGATAATATTATGCTAGTTGATAATCTTGATGGTTGGGATGCTATGAAGTAACATTGAACTCTTGGGTTGGTCGAGAACATGAGAAGAGACGGTAGTCCCATCGGTAGGACTATGCTAGGGCTAAACCCGTGGGTTTGGACGGGTGTGTACGGGAGGCAGTAGTTCGACTACATGGGTCCCTTGTACCTGATGTCATTCATTGCATGCTCGTCTGACTCGTGCGGTTTAGCCTATTTACTTTCCAACCCTGTTTGTTAACTATGTTTGCTCACTTATGTACAGAATCTGGAATACCCTACAACTATTGTAGCCCATCGAACCGGGTGAAATATTGATCCACAGTCTCATGATCAGGGCATGGTGGAATGGGACACTGTGTCCGAGCTGTCAGCCTATACTGGGGTGACCCGCCTCCCCGTAGTGACCGTGAGCAATCCCTTTCTCTCAGCACTCCCTGTGTGCTTGAAGTCGGGGACGGGGAACCCGATGAGATCAAGGATCGCGGGGTCTTGGCCTCACACGTTGGGGTTTCTTAGCCTCGTAACTCGTTCAGTGTATTTAATACGTGGGGTGTATCAGATTCCCCAATCTGCTAGATGAAAGGACTTAACTAAGAACTTAGCTAACACTATCGCATTACATCGCATTAGCTAGGGTGGCGACTCGACAGTCGAGGTCACTCTAAGGGAGTGTTGGTCATACACGATCGTTAGATAGTGTCGCTCGAGGGAGAGTTGTGGCGAGGGCATGCATCATATCATCCGTCATACATGCGCATTAATAAGATTAGTTAGGTATTTATGATTGACTACTTTTCATTAAATTCTTATTATAACTGATGCTTGTTACAACTTAAGACTAATAACACCTACTGAGTTGATCACTCACTCCGACTCTGGGGCGGTGTTTTAAAACACCAACTAGAATTTACTGTAGCTGTAGGTGACGAGGAGTACGAGGAGCTTGTCGGTGCCAACTTAGACGAGGAGGACGAGCTGTCCTACTTTCAGTTAATGGGCGGCTCTCCGTCGACCTGATGGGCGGAGTTTAAATCGTTGAGTTGTGGACTCAGCCTTATTCTTTCTTAGACATAACATTCTTTTGTGATTTTATTGGGCGACGCCTTGTGCGGCCCATTTGCATTCTTTTGGACCTGTATATATTTGATCATCTCATTTCAGTAGACTTGTGCGGTTGTGCTTCATGTTCTAGGAAACTCCAGGCTGCGTAATTAAATTGAATTAAACGCATAATTATTAAAAATCGGTTAAGTGACACTCGGGAACTATGGAGTCGAGTGTATACGCGACCCCCAATTTTCAGGGTGTTACATATGAATTTACCTAATCCAAACCCTAATAATTGCGCACAAGAAATCTTGATACCAAGAAGTGTTGTCATTTGCGAACCAGGTAGTTGGAGTCGCGTGTGAGGGAGTGTTGTTTGGAAAGGGCATGCATCATGTCATATCTTCGTATCCACATTTAACAAGAGTATTTAGGAATTGTTTGATTTCTTATTTATCATTAACTGCGTTGATTGTGTCGATAGCATGTGTAACTTGGAACTAATGGAGCCACTGAGTTAGCTACTCACTCCCACCTGGGACGGTGTTTTAAGGGCCTGTTTGTTTTTGCAGGTAGGGTGAAATCACCGTGAAATGGCTATTTATGATCATTTCACGTGTTTGATTAATAAACGGGCGGCGTGCAGATGGCAGGGGTGATTTTACATTTCCAAGATGGGGGATTCGCTAGGAAATCACAGCGATTCAGGCGAGATTTGTTTCAAGACTACAATGTTGGATGGAAGGGAGGGTGGTCCGCGAGAGCACGGAACACCTGGGGCTCATCTCCATCTATATATCAGTGTCCCCACCCAAACCGCATATCCATCTCTCGCAACGCTCCCTCATAGGTACGCCTTATTGCAAACCTCATCTTGCATGTACTCCCACTCCGCTCCGACTTCGCATTTGCAATCCTGCTTGACCTATCGTCTTCCTCTAAACAGGTTGCCGTCCTTGGGCGGGAACAAGGCCGGTCGCAACACTGTGTGCTTAGGATTGAGGGAGAGAGAATGTGATAGCAAAATCCCGCAGAGCAGAGCAGAGGTGAGGAGAAAATCTCTTGAAGATTCCTATTCTCATTGGGAAATCAAAGCTTCAAAAACAGCAAGTTGGTTTTTGAAGCTTCATTTTTTTCTATTTCTATTTTTTCATTTGTTTTCTCCTCTATGGTGGGTGGGAGAGTATGGAAATTATGCTCGTTTTTAGCTGTTGCTTTGCTTCTCTCTCTCTCTCTCTCTCTCTCTCTCCATTTTTATTCATTTTGGTTTTGTTGCTGTGAATTTTGAATTGAGATTCTAGATGGGTTTTTTTTCTTTTTCTTTTTGTTTTGTTTTGTTTTGAAGAGAAGGATTACATGGAAATTGTGGTTTTATAGATGTCGGTTTTTAGTTTTCTGTTTTATTTTCTTTTCTGAGATGGGCTGTGTTATCGAGAATGGTGCGTTGGTCTGGTTATTTTGCTTTTCAGATTCTGTTATTCTTATTTATTTATTTAATTTATTTTCTGCATTCTGGAATTTTCTAGGGTATTTGGAGCATTTCTGATGTGGGGTTTTCTTTTTATACTCATTGCTTTTCCAAGTGCTTATTATTAGTAAAATCTTATCTGTGGTTTAGTTATTAAATATCTGTGGTTTAGTAAAATTGAGTCTTTGAGTTCACCCAACCTAACTGGATATCAAGTCCAGTTTTTAAACTATGCTGTTGTGATGTCCCTACCTAAACATCATATTCAAAAGGGTAGAAGATGCCTGTCACGCCCCAAACTCGGAAACCGGGCTCACAAAATTCCCGATCACCGAATCCGGCGCCGACAGCCTCCGTAGAACCCCATTCTCGGCTCCCAGCGCTCATTCGCCAGGTTCTGATCCTGGGATGCTACGAGGAGGATTTTCAACATCAGTTTGATTCATAATAAGCATAACCAAAGGCATAACCCACAAACAACAACCAAAAACTCCATCACATTTCCACTATGATCAAAAACTTTACAAGTACAATGAGCATAAAGGGAAATACAATGATGATGAACAAAAACTCCAAAATGATCTGCTAAGTGCTCCTGCCTCAGCGCTGCTGCGATCTAACGTCACCTGCACGCAACGGTCATGCATAAGCTTATAAAAAGCTTAGAGGGTGGTGTAAGTGTGTACGTAAGGTAGTGGTGCAGTTATGCAGTATTAGAGTAATGCGGAACATGCTGATGAAAGCCAAGAATGCTATTAGTCGTACCAAGGCCATGCAGTGCAAAGCATGAATGATATTGGCCATACCAAGACCATGTAATACGAAATGCAACTCAAGTATATAAATCCTCATCTAAGTCCACATATCAATACAGCTCAAATCTGCAATATCACCGGGGTCTAGTACACTCCAAGCCAGATTGCCGCCCCATCGCGCGCAATAAGTTGGATGGAAAAGACCTCACTATCCGCCTGCCAATATCGGGCTCGGCTCGTCAATAGTGGACCCATCCCTTGAGCTGGTCAGACTCAGCTTAGCTTTGTCCCCTCCTCTCGGGCGGGTAAGACCGCACCCCCTTCCAACCGACCACGACACAGAGGAAAGCTTAACCGTCTGGTAATCGACACTCGGCGCTTATGCACCCACTCAGTCTAGACGTTGGAGCAACCTCTTGATACCATAAGGGTTTAGGGACTTTCACCCAGAGATATCTATAACATCCCATGTAGAACAATATTTTCGGTATCCAATCTTGCCAATCACGATACGTCTGTGGAGGCTACGGCCCTGATGTCGCTAGGGCGTACAGTAACCATATCACATAATGCGAATGCATGAATCACACTATCCAGTCATACAATAATCCTGCACGTATCGTGCGCTCATGTAGGCAACACCCCCTATCCGGGAGCCCCTAAACAATCTGCCCGAAGGCATATGCTATGATCAGTCATTTCTCATATCAAGCATACGTATGATGCATATGATCATGAATCATAGAACTAAACATGTTATAAAGTAATGCACTATCCTTACCACGCAGATGGCCCAGACGGCTTACACACAACAGGTACGGGCCTATCAATGGGCCCTAGGGAGAGTTGTAATGTGGACATTTAACCAACATTATACTTACAATGTGGACGTCAAACCACCATTGCTCTCAAGGCATAGCCCGTCGTAAACATCGTTACATAAACCATGTTGGGATCACACATTGCAATGGACCTTAGGTACATCCCATTGGGCTTTCAATATATCAAATAGGCCGTATCACATGGGCCTTACATTCGTCAAATGGGCCACATTAATGGGCCTCACCAACGAGCCTTAAGTACATTGCAATGGGCCATAACCCATGGGCCTTAAAATACATCACAATGGGCCTAATCACATGGGCCTTATGTATATCAAATGGGCCGCACCAATTAGGCCACATGCACATCCAATGGGCCACAAATAAACTGAGATGGGCCTCATACATATGTCAAGGTGGGGTCTCAATGGGTGGCCACAATTAACTCAAGATGGGCCCCATACATATGACAAGGTGGGGTCCACTTGATCTATAGATTTGACTCAGTCCTTAGCTCATGCCATAAAATGAGCTTCTTAAGATGGTTGGATGGATTGAGTGCAACCCATGCATCATGGTGGGGGGGTGTCCACATGAAGGCCCACCACCCAATATATTATATATAATATAATATATAATTTATATATAGTATATACAACATTATATATAATATAATATTATATACACACACACACACACACATGCACACTCACACACCCACCGTCCCCTGGACGGTGGGGACAAAACACATATATCACAGTGGGCTCCACCGTCCGCCTGGACAGTGGTAATAAAACACATATATCACTGTGGGCTCCACGTGGGGCCCACCATAATGTTGATATGCCATCCAACCCATTGATAAGGTCACGTAGACCTAGATGAAGGGTAAAAACAAATTTCACCCTGATCCAAAACTTCTGTGGACCCCAAAAGGGTTCCAAGGGTAGACGTTTAATCCCACTGTTCCCTACGGTGTGGGCCACCTGAGCTCTAAATCAGGTTGATTTTTGGAGTAGGCCCACTTCAGGAAGTGGCCTACACGATGAACGGGTGGATATAAAATATACATCATGGTGGGGCCCACGGCAGGGGCCATGGGTTCCTATTTTCAGCCCGCCCGCTGGTGCGCAGGCAGCGCCTGCTGCTGCTGATGTTATTTATTTATTTTTTTTTGTTTTCTGGTTTTTCTATGGTTTTGCTCATGTGGGGCCCACATTATGTGAATCTACCCCGTCCAATGGCCCTCCACGGCTCAAAACAAGTAAAACAAGCCCAATATTGGACCTGTTTCGGTGTATAGAAACAACAGGGATATTTCAATGGTAAACCCGCTGTTTGCCATGTTATGGCCCGCCTGAAAGTCTGATTGGTCCCATCTTTCGACTCAACGCCTAAAACGAGCTTGGGAAAGGAATGGACGGCGTGGATTGAATACATACATCAAGGTGGGGCCTACATAGATCACCCTCCCAAAAGTTTTGAAAACAAAGCTGAATTGTGCTTTCCATTGACGTCCAGCGTCCCTGGACGCTGGACGGTCTGGGCAACCCAGGTACATAAGGTGGGCCCGGCTAGGTGGGCCACCAAATGGAGTATGGTGTGGGTACAATACACACAAAGTGGGCCCCACTTGTAGATGGTTTGGATAGAATACATGCCTCACGGTGGGGTCCATTCAAGTGGGCCATACAACCATGTTATGATCACATAAGAAAAATATGAAATAGAGAGGGAGAGAGAGAGAGATAGAGAGTGGGACACGCAAGATGGAGGGACCCCGACACTATGGGCCCTCCCTTCAATGATCTACAACATAAATCAAGTGGGCCATTACATGTGGGCCCATTAAATCGAAATCCAACGGTGGAGATCCCTTCTCCACTAAAATAGACGGTCTAGATGACCCTAAGTATACAAGTAAAATAAACATCATGATGGGATCCATGGAAAATGGCCCTATCATGGAATGATCATGATGATCCAAGTGGGCCATCGGCCATAACTTAGGGTCCAAAGTGAGATCCAAACCATTGATCGGTTGGCCTCACTTGGCCCATCTTGAAAATATTAAAACTACTCTATCAAAGTACCCATCGCTTGATCTTCTTGCTCCCTTGGCTTCCTTAGCTCCTTAGCTTCGATTCCAACAGAGGAGATGAGGTTTGGATGATTGAGATGAGAGATGAAGGGGTAGGAAATGGGCCACACTTGAAGCTTGGGAGGAATGAGAGAGGCTTGGACGGATGGTGCTCTTGGGTTGCTTGGATTGGATTTGAAAATGAAGGAGAGAGAGAGTTGTAAAGAGAGATGGGTGATGTGTGATGGAGTGATGGATGGGAGAGAGAGGGATGGGTGTGTAAGGCTTCTTTTGACTTTTGTGGCAAATGGTGTAAGAAAAGTATGGGCTTTATAAGAACTTTTTAACTTTTGTGGTTGCTTGGGAATGGGTGAGAGGTGATGTGTACTTGACATGATGGGATTGATGGGTTGATTGATTGATGTGACATCTCGTAGAGATTCTCTCGAAATTCACACGCGCGGCATTTTTCTCGCACCGAACGCTAGCCCACATCTCCTAACCACGGTATCGCCTTGGCGCACGAGTCGCGGCATCAGAACCACGGCGATGACGCGGTCGCTAAGGTATCAGTCTCGGGTTAAGTCGACTCGAGTTGACGGCAAGTGAATTAGGGTCGCCCGTAAATACCGGTTAAGGGTCGAAGGTTGCTGAAATTCGATCGAAAAAATTGTGGAAGTCTATGGAACGGTATGGTCTAGGATACGGGGCTTACAGCTCTCCCCTCCTAATAAAAATTTCATCCTCGAAATTTACATAATCATCGCAAATAGACATAACTCAAGAAGAAGAAGAAACATAGCATCACTATATAAAATCAGAGATAACACAACATAATCAATCATCAAAAAGATGGGGATAACGCTCTCGAATCTCAACCTCGCGCTCCCAAGAAGCCTCTTCGATAGAATGGTGACCCCACTGAACCTTCACCAACAGAATGATCTTAGTCCGGAGGACCTGATCTTTCCGATCAAGGATACGGACTGGCTGCTCAATATAGGAAGCATCCTCTCGAACCTTTAACAGCTGCCAGTCAATAATAGGAACGATGTCTGACCCACACTTTCTCAACATGGAGACATGAAAAATGTTGTGGACGCCAGACAACTGAGATGGCAAGATAAGCCGATAGGCTACGACGCCAATGCGCCCAGTGATCTCAAAAGGTCCTATGAATCTCGGGGAAAGCTTGCCCTTCGCTCCAAATCGAACTATGCCCTTCACGGGCGAGACCTTGAGATACATATGGTCCCTTACATCAAACTCCAAGGGACGACGCCGACGATCAGCAAAACTCTTCTGCCGGCTCTGAGCTGTGCGCATCCTCTGCCTGATGATATCAATAGCCTCTGATGTCTCCTGCACAAGCACGGGACCTAGGAGACGACGCTCTCCAACCTCGGTCCAATAACCTGGTGATCTGCATGGTCTGCCATATAGTGCCTCAAAAGGAGCCATGCTGATGGTCTCCTAATAGCTGTTATTGTATGCGAACTCAGCCAATCACAGATGCTCATCTCAGCTACCCTCGAAATCAATCGCGTAGGCCCGAAGCATATCCTCAAGGATCTGGTTAACCCTCTTGGTTTGGCCATCGGTCTGCGGATGGTACGTGGTGTTGAGCTACAAATCAGTACCCATCGCTCTTTGGAAGCTCCCCCAAAACTGAGACGTGAGCCTCGGGTCTTGGTCAGAAACGATCGAGACTGGAACGCCATGCAGTCTCATAATATCCTCGATAAATAATCTCGCAAGCTGGTCCAAAGTACAAGTCGCACGTATCGCAATAAAATGTGCCGACTTCGTCAGACGATCCACAACAACCCAGATGGCGTCATGACCGCGCTGAGTCCTCGGCAAGCCCATAATGAAATCTGTAGATATGTGCTCCCACTTCCACATCGGGACACTGAACGGCTGCAATAGACTAGGGGGTCTCTGATGATCGGCCTTGACATGCTGGCATGTGTCACACTCGGCCACAAAACTGGTGATCTAGCGTTTCATCCCCACCCAAAAATACTGTCGCCTCATATCGCGGTACATCTTTGTCGAGCCAAGATGGATAGAAAACCTCGATTGATGTGCCTCGGTCATAAGATCTCTGCGTAGCTCAGGAATATCCGGGACACATAATCGGCCTCTTAAGCGAAGTCCACCATTTGTACCAATCTGCCAATCAGCCTGACTATCAGATGCTGCCTCTGCTCGGTAATTCTGTAACGACTCGTCTGCCTGCTGAGCCTCGATCACCCTTGCGACAAGAGAGGGTTGAATCGACAGGCTCGATAACTGCACAATGGAAGACTGCAAGCCAAACTCAAAGTCGTACTCTGCTATATCCTTGAGCATCCGCTACTCCTAAATCATCATATGCGCCACCAGGCCTCGTGGCTAACGGCTGAGGGCATCCGCCACCACATTCATCTTACCCGGGTGATACTGGAGATCGAAATCATAGTCCTTCAGGAGCTCCATCCAGCGCCTCTGCCTCATGTTCAACTCAGACTGTGAGAAGAGGTACTTTAAGCTCTTGTGATCAGAAAAGAGCTCGAACCTAACCCCATAGAGATAGTGTCTCCACACCTTCAATGCAAAGACAACTGCAGCCAACTCTAAATCATGCGTGGGGTAGTTCAGTTCATGAACCTTGAGCTGACGAGACGCGAAGGCCACTGGTCTCCCGTGCTGCATCAGGACAACACCCAAACCAATATGCAAGGCATCGGTAAATATAATAAAGCCATCACTCCCAAAAGGAAGAGTGAGGACAGGAGTGGATTTGAGGCGGTCCTTCAACTCCATAAATGCTCGCTCGCAGGCGTCGCTCCAAATAAACTTGTGCCCTTCTGAGTCAACCTGGTCGGTGAGGCTACAATACGAGAGAAGCCCTCAATGAAACGCCGGTAATTGCTCGTTAAACTAAGGAAACTGCGGATCTCGGACGCGGTCATGGGCTGGCCCCACTAACGCACTGCCTCATCCTTCGTGAGGTCCACTGCGACACCCTCCCTCGTCACCACGTGACTGAGGAACTTCATCACCTCCTGCCAAAACTCGCACTTCTCCAGCTTCGCATATAGCTGGTGTGCGCGGAGGGTCTACAACGTAACCTCCAGATGCTGCCCGTGCTCCTCACGGGTCCTCGAATAAATCAGAATGTCGTCGATGAAGACTACAACAAAGTGATCGAGATAAGGGCGGAAGACCTCGTTCATCAACTGCATGAACACTGCGGGCACATTGGTCAGTCCAAAGGACATGACCTGAAACTCGAAATGACCATAACGCGTCCTGAATGCTGTCTTTGGAATGTCCTTCTCTCGGACCGAAATCTGATGATAACCGGAACGCAAGTCAATCTTCGAAAAGAACTGTGCACCTTGCAGCTGATCAAACAAATCATCAATCCTTGGGAGCGGGTACTTGTTCTTGATTGTGACCTTATTGAGCTCGCGGTAATCTACGCAGAGCCTCAACGAGCC
Source organism: Magnolia sinica (assembly GCF_029962835.1). Classification (NCBI taxonomy): domain Eukaryota; kingdom Viridiplantae; phylum Streptophyta; class Magnoliopsida; order Magnoliales; family Magnoliaceae; genus Magnolia; species Magnolia sinica. The sequence continues at coordinate 39,900,570 of NC_080574.1, forward strand.
ATCCTTCTTCTTCACGAAGAGTACCGGTGCTCCCCACGGCGAACTGCTCAAACGGATAAAGCCCAACTCACGCAACTCGTCTAACTGCTTCTACAGTTCTCGCAACTCCAATGGTGCCATACGTTACGGGGCCTTCGAAATAGGCGTGGTACCGGGTACGAGATCAATCTGAGACTCGGTGAGTCGACGAGGCGGTAATCCCGGAATCTCCTGAAACACATTAGGAAAATTGCAAACTACGGGCAACTGGTCAATGTTCACTGCTATGGGTTCCTCTATGGCACATGACATCATATAAGACAACGGCTCTCCTCTGGGCTCAGCAATGAACTGGAACTGTGGCAAGCCGGGTATACAAAACGTGACTGTCCTCGCAGAGCAATCCAATATGGCATGGTACTCGGTAAGCCAATCCATGCCCAAGATGACGTCGAACTCGGACATCGGTAATGCAAACAGATCAGCAGGCAAAAAGATATCCCCAACTAGAACGGGGCAAGACTAGCAAAATCGACCCAACACTGCAGTCTTTCCCAAGGAAGTCGATACTGACAAACCCTCACGAGTAGACTCCAATGGCAAACCAGTCGATCGGCAAAAACTCTCGACCACAAAAGAATGCGATGCACCAGAATCAAACAACACACGTGCAATGCATGCGGATACTGGAAGTATACCCTCAACGACTCCTCCAGATGACTGAGGATCCTACTAAGCCGCATAAAACCTAGCCTGAGCCAGCTGAGGAGGTGCTTGTCCCTTCTGAGAGTGCTATTACTGCTACTAGGGTCGCTGAGGTGGTCGAAACTGCTGCCTCTGCTACTGCGATATCGGAGGCTGGTGCTGATGCTACTGCTGAGGTGGCCTCAGTAGTGGGGGTTGCTGTCGCTACTGCTGTGGGGGTCTCTGATGTTGCTGTGGTAGAGATTGTTGTGGACCTCTCGGCTACTGCTATTGCTGCTGGGGGCGGGGGCACTCCCACATACGGTGTCCCGTCGCACCGCACCTAAAACAAGAGCCGGTGAACTGCCTCGGAGGTGCTGCTGGCGCTCGGAAGGCTAGGCGACCTGTGCGCCTCTGCTGTGGTCGACCCTGCTGGGAATCACTAGAAGGAGCCTACCTCTTCCGGTCCCTCCTCTAACCGCGATCAGACTGAGAACCGTCCTACTTAGCCTCAAAAATCTGGGCCTTTCGTACCACTCCCTCGAAAGTCGAGAGCTCATGCTCAATAACAAGGCCTCAAAGACCGTAACGCAAGCCGCCCTCAAATATGCTATGATCAGTCATTTCTCATATCATGCATACGTATGATGCATATGATCATGAATCATAGAACTAAACATGTTATAAAGTAATGCACTATCCTTACCACGCAGATGGCCCAGACGGCTTACACACAACAGGTACGGGCCTATCAATGGACCCTAGGGAGAGTTGTAATGTGGACATTTAACCAATATTATACTTGCAATGTGGACGTCAAACCACCATTGCTCCCAAGGCATAGCCCGCCATAAACATCATTACATAAACCATGTTGGGATCACACATTGCAATGGACCTTAGGTACATCCCATTGGGCTTTCAATATATCAAATGGGTCGTATCACATGGGCCTTACATTCATCAAATGGGCCGCATTAATGGGCCTCACCAACGAGCCTTAAGTACATTGCAATGGGCCATAACCCATGGGCCTTAAAATACATCACAATAGGCCTAATCACATGGGCCTTATGTATATCAAATGGGCCGCACCAATTAGGCCACATACACATCAATGGGCCACAAATAAACTGAGATGGGCCTCATACATATGTCAAGGTGGGGTCTCAATGGGTGGCCACAATTAACTCAAGATGGGCCCCATACATATGACAAGGTGGGGTCCACTTGATCTATAGATTTGACTCAGTCCTTAGCTCATGCCATAAAATGAGCTTCTTAAGATGGTTAGACGGATTGAGTGCAACCCATGCATCATGGTGGGGGGGGGGGGGGGGGGGGTGGCCACATGAAGGCCCACCACCCAGTATATTATATATAATATAATATATAATTTATATATAGTATATACAACATTATATATAATATAATATTATATATATATATACGCACATACGCACACGCACACACGCACACACGCACACTCACACACTCACCGTCCCCTGGACGGTGGGGACAGAACACATATATCACAGTGGGCTCCACCATCCACCTGGATGGTGGTAATAAAACACATATATCACTGTGGGCTCCATGTGGGGCCCACCATAATGTTAATACGCCATCCAACCCGTTGATAAGGTCACGTAGACCTAGATGAAGGGTAAAAATAAATTTCACCTTGATCTAAAACTTCTTTGGACCCAAAAAGGGTTCCAAGGGCAGACGTTTAATCCCACTGTTCCCTACGGTGTGGGCCACCTGATCTGTGGATGGCGTTGGAATTTGGAGGGGGCCCACTTCTGGTAATGGCCCACCTAAATATACATCATGGTGGGGCCCATGGCAGGGGCCATGGGTTCCTTCTTTCTGCCCGCCCGCTGGTGCGCAAGCAGCGCCTGCTGCTGCTGATGTTAATTTTTTTATTTATTTTTTTTTGTTTTCTGGTTTTTCTACGTTTTTGCTCATGTGGGGCCCACATTAGGTGAATCTACCCCGTCCAATGGCCCTCCACAGCTCAAAACAAGCAAAACAAGCCCAATATTGGGCCTGTTTCGGTGTATAGAAACAACAGGGGATATTTCAATGGTAAACCCACTGTTTGCCATGTTATGGCCCGCCTGAAAGTCTGATTGGTCCCATCTTTCGACTCAACGCCTAAAACGAGCTTGGGAAAGGAATGGACGGCGTGGATTGAATACATACATCAAGGTGGGGCATACATAGATCACCCTCCCAAAAGTTTTGAAAACAAAGCTGAATTGTGCTTTCCATTGACGTCCAGCGTCCCTGTTTGGTCTGGCACAAGCATTGAGGTGGGCCACCAAATGGAGTATGGTGTGGGTACAATACACACAAAGTGGGCCCCACTTGTAGATGGTTTGGATAGAATACATGCCTCATGGTCGGGTCCATTCAAGTGGGCCATACAACCATGTTATGATCACATAAGAAAAATATGAAATAGAGAGGGAGAGAGAGAGAGAGAGAGATAGAGAGTGGGACACGCATGATGGAGGGACCCCGGCACTATGGGCCCTCCCTTCAATGATCTACAACATAAATCAAGTGGGCCATTACATGTGGGCCTATTAAATCGAAATCCAACGGTGGAGATCCCTTCTCCACTAAAATAGACGGTCTAGATGACCCTAAGTATGCAAGTAAAATAAACATCATGATGGGGTCCATGGAAAATGGCCCCATAATGGAATGATCATGATGATCCAAGTGGGCCATCGGCCATAACTTAGGGTCCAAAGTGAGATCCAAACCATTGATCGGTTGGCCTCACTTGGCCCATCTTGAAAACATTAAAACTACTCTATCAAAGCACCCACCGCTTGATCTTCTTGCTCCCTTGGCTTCCTTAGCTCCTTAACTTCGATTCCAACGGAGGAGATGAGTTTTGGATGATTGAGATGAGAGATGAAGGGGTAGGAAATGGGCCACACTTGAAGCTTGGGAGGAATGAGAGAGGCTTGGACGGATGGTGCTCTTGGGTTGCTTGGATTGGATTTGAAAATGAAGGAGAGAGAGAGTTGTAAAGAGAGATGGGTGATGTGTGATGGAGTGATGGATGGGTGTGTAAGGCTTCTTTTGACTTTTGTGGCAAATGGTGTAAGAAAAGTATAGGCTTTGTAAGAACTTTTTGACTTTTGTGGTTGCTTGGGAATGGGTGAAAGGTGATGTGTACTTGACATGATGGGATTGATGGGTTGATTGATTGATGTAACATCTTGTAGAGATTCTCTCGGAATTCACACGCACGGCGTTTTTCTCGCACCGAACGTTGGCCCACATCTCCTAACCATGGTATCGCCTTAGCGCGCTAGTCGAGGCATCGGAACCGCGGCGATGACGCGGTCGCTAAGTTTTCAGTCTCAGGTTAAGTCGACTCAGGTTGACGGCATGTGAATCAGAGTCGCGCGCAAATACCGGTTAAGGGTCGAAGGTTGCCGGAATTCAACCTGGAAGACCGTGGAAGTCTATGGAACGGTATGGTCTAGGATACGAGACTTACAATGCCATATATGGCCTCGTCATTATCCATGGAGAAGTGGGCAGAGTTCAGTAATGGAGCAGATAATCAGTCAATGGAAAGGTCAGTTGCTAGTTTGTTCTGGCCTATTCTACAAAATCCATGCATTGTATCAGGTTCCTATCTTGACCTAGTTATTTGCTAATTTAGTGGATGTTGGCAACTACAAAATCCATGCATTGTATCAGGTTCCTATTTTTTATTTTTTTTTATTTGAGTAATTTGGGTTCTTGTATTGGTGGATTACTACAACTTTTTGCTTCTGATTGCTGTTGGGTTTTGTCGTGCTATTCAGGTTTTTCTTTTTCTTTTTCAGGTGGGTGTTTTGAAAATTTGGGATTACCACAACTTTTTGCTTCTGATTGCCTTTTCTTTTTCTTTTTCTTGGCATGCTCCATCTCTTCAAATTATTATTAGTGTTTTTTTTTAAAATTTTATTTTAAGGATGAAGACATTTGATTAAGATTAGATTCTCAGAACTAATGGCATACACATATGGCAATCTAAACAACCAAACCTATTGTGGATGAACTTAGCCCAAAAATCATACTGAATGGGCAATCTTAACCATTTGATTTCCCATTACTCTTGCACTGGTGAATAATTTATTGAGTAGTCCCCACCATTTGGACAGTTAGGAAGATTTAACCACAGTGCAATTTTCAGCTCACCGCTAGGAGCTGATCCAATATCTTGTTAAAGTCTAGCAAGATCTTGTATGGGGCACCATTACGGGTGGCATGATCAAGTATCGTCTCTTATTTTCATTTACTGCAATTGATAGAAGATTGAAAATGTCAAAAATTAGGATTGTTAGGTAGATCCAGTAACTTCTCTTCTAAATTACCAATAGACAAGCTCTGTTATGGCTACTTGCAAGAGCAGGATCTTCAATCATACTCTTCCCACAAGTGCTAATGTGGCATTACCATTTGAGAGTGATTTGCTTTATGAGTTTTGATTTCGGTAGGCCTGAGCCTGGCCCATTGACAGCCCTATTCACTGCAACCTGGATGGCAAATGCATTAAAATTTGTCAGATTGGAAAATCGTAGTAATAGATTTTTTTATCTTTTTTCTGGTTGAATCAGAGACATTACTGTATATATTTTTTATAACCATTACTTATTTTTTGAACCACAACTCTTCTTCTCCATTAATCTGTTTCGGTTTTCATGACTTTTCTATTAAAACCCATTAATGTAATTTTTCTGTCCCAAAATACATATTGTCGTGTCCTCGTCCTAATCAAAGTCACATGCATCCTATATAAAGAGGGGTGAATCAATATGGCTGGGAGCGACTGGTCGAACGAAGAGTTAGAATTCTTCACGGTTATATTGGCTGCGAGATCTGCTGCAATTGCTGCTGGGGAGTATTGTTGCACGTACCTCTTTCGAAACCCTCCCAGGTCTGCTGATTATGACCGTGCCCGTATTATCAATGGGATTATTAGGGCAAGGGAGACTGATTGTGTTTCGCAACTACGGATAAAAAAGATCACGTTCTTCAATCTTTCCTTGATCTTGCGAGATAAGGGACTGTTGGCAGATGCGAAGCACATAAGTATGGAAGAACAACTTGTCATGTTTCTTCATACATTAAGCCACAATGTCTGGAACCGAGTGATTGGACATTATTTTATAAGGTCAGGCGAAACCGTAAGTCGATATTTTAATCGAGTCTTGGATGCAGTCGTCTCTTTATATGCAGACTTTGTTACACTACCTACACTCGATACCGCATTTGAGATTTCATCCAACCCATATTGGGCAGATTACTTTCAGGTATGATAATACATATACTCATTACAATTAATTACGATCTGTCGAGATTGACTTACATATGCCAATATTACATAATGATTAACAAGTTTAACTTAGGATTGTATCAGAGCAATTGATGGGACACACATCCCAGCTTTCGTAGCATCCGCGGATAGTGTTGTCTATCGAAATAGGAAAGGATATATATCACAAAATGTCCTGGTTGCTTGTAAGTTCGACATGAAGTTCATGTACGTGTTAGCGGGATGGGAAGGTTCCGCATCAGATGCACGCGTTTTGCAAAGTGCCTTGACTCACTCAAGCGATCCTTTCGTAATACCCAGTGGCAAAATCCATGGACATCAAATAGTCTGATGGCTTTATAACATCAAATGAATAAGAATTGATATTGATCAGAAATTATTTTTAAAATGTAGGTAAATACTACGTAGTTGATGAAGCATATGCGTACTCACCCGGTTTCATGGTCCCATATCGCGGTGTACGTTAGCATCTCAATGAGTATCGTACCGGTCGAAAACCATCCAATGCTCGGGAGTTATTCAATTATCGCCATGCACAACTGAGGAATATAATAGAAGGATGTTTTGGAGTTTTGAAAGCCAAGTTCTCAATTCTGAAGACTGCTCCACAATATCTAATACAAACTCAAGTAAAGATAATGCTAGTTTGTTGTGTGTTACACAACTTCATAAGAATATCTGGAGACGATGACATGTTTGAGGTTGAGGAGTCGTCAAGTTGTGGTGCCGATGGTGTGATCCCATCACCTACAGAAGTATCCGTCCTCGATGAAGGTCGTGTGCTGTTGAATGTCACTCCACATGAAAGAGAGGAGTGGGTCAGAAAACGCGATGAAATAGCTTCCAGAATGTGGAACCAAGCTCATCTAGTGAGTCAAACAAATTAAATGCATTGTAATGAGATGTACATCAAAGATGGTTTAACTGAGTATCATTCAAGACTGTCAAATTAGACCACTATTTTCTGTGTGACATATTTTGTTTTATTTAATATGCAAGCTTTTTTGGACTTCATATTATTTGCTCATGCGGTAGAATAATTTTTTTAACTTGTTGTCGCATCATTTATCTTCTCATAGATTGAGGTAGACCAAAGTGGCTCCATGTCATCAAATAGAGACTCTGTACTATCTACTCTGACGAAATATTCCGTGGGATCACCTACTAGTACCCCAGGGAGATCGCCCAGGAAACATACACTGAACAGTGGAACTGAGGACCAGTCCTATGGAGGTGTCTTTCGTTGGACGGACGACATGGACGACATCCTAATTGACGGATTAATGGAGTTAGTCATTGCTGGAAGACGAAGTGGTGCTGGATTTAAAATAGAATCATTTACAGGAATCGTTGAAAATATGATGTTGAAGTTACGCCTCAAGATCACTAATGCGAACTTAAAAAATTGCATCCGCATAGTGAAAAAAAACTTCTTCACTGTCAAAGATCTACGGAGTACGTCTGGTTTTGGATGGGACCCAGACCTACAAATTGTCGTCGCATCAGATGAAGTGTGGATGGACTACGTTAAGGTGTAGTTTCTTTAACAGTTACATCATATCTCATCATACAAAGTGCAGTGTTAATGATTGGTTCTTTTTTTGTGTTATGTCTAGTCTCATCCAGATGCTGCCCAGTTTCGCGGCAAACCCATGCCCAGATATGATGATCTCAAGTTCATTTTCGAAAATGACAGGGCTACTGGTAAAGCATCTGCCACTGGTAACTTCCCTCCCTGTGCAACCACTCCTCGATGGAGAGATACAGATGTGTCGTCTAACCACACTGTTGATCTGAATGATGATATTAACATAATATCTTCTGAAGAACGTGGCGATGATGCACCGCATATCCATTGGTCTGACGACAGCCCTGGAGGCGACAACATTCTTCGTTCGAGTCCGATACAGCATGGGAATGCCTCCCGCAACACGAATTCCACGGTTAATTCTAAAAAGAGACCAAGGGTGGAGCGACCTGAACATCAGATTGGCACCGAGATGGTCGATATTAGGGGTGCCATGAAGTCAATTACCATTTCCATCGACAGGGGTCCGAACTTTGGTCGGATGGCACAAATTATACCGGCTTTGGAAGAGTTGGAGGGACTGACGGCTGATGAGGTCTTATAGGCAACGAAGTTGCTATCAAAAGAAGAAGCATATGGGGCCTCCTTCCTTAACTTTGCCAAAGAGAAGAGAATTTCATTCATAAGAATGTTGCTGAATGGGGGTGGACCGCACGTATGAAAGAACATTTTCCCTAGTTTGATTGGCTGGAAGTAATCATTCGTAGGCTTTGCCTTTAAGACAAGTCATTACCTATATTATTTTTTGGACTTGTAAAAATTAATTTTGGATATTTCTACTTGTTTCTTGTTGCACTTTTGGGTAACACATCACTTGTTATTAATACTTGAACACAACACGTGCATTGATAGAGATTATTGTTATTAAATTAAACTATATGCAGGCTTTTGTTTCGTGCAAGTTATGGCGACACTTGCGTCACTGACATATTACCCAGTAGGTAATTGGTTATAATTATAGATACTATAAAGATCATTAATGACTTGTACCAATTAATGATATGTCAATGCAGATGGGCAAGGAGAAGTATTACGTCGTGTTGGTGAGACGTAGGCCTGGAATATACGTGTCTTGGGACAACGCGAGGTTGGAGGTGGAGGGATTTTCTGGAGCGAGACACCACGCATTCAAGAACTGGAAGGAGGCAGTTGCATACTGGGACGATCACTTCAGTAAGGCATGTGCACCGTCGAGACCTTGTACGGATTCTCATACAGTTCAGTATGCTGCATTTTCTAATGACCTGGACATCCATCATTGTATGTCGTCATCCATCCGACAGACGATACAGACGACACCGGCGACCCCGACCATGGTTTCCAGGGCCATGTCGACTGATGATCTTGGCCCAACAGACAGAGATATTCTGTGCCCTTGTAGTTGGCGTCGGTGTCCTTTTTCTTGCTTTCCTTGTTATTTTTAAATTATAGGATGATTGTATATCTTTATCCACCACTTGTTTCTTTTCTATTCCATCTGATCCCGCACAACTTATGATAGACATTGTCTTTTGCTTCTCATGTTTTCATATATTTGGACATTTTCGACTGGCGTACATCTGTTGTGATATACCTATATCACACCACCATGTCTGATGCGGTCCATGCGGATATATGGCTATGTTCTATGGTGATAGTGATATTGACCACAATGCATCCATCCATCCATTAAATTAGTTTACTTTCGTGACCGTTCATTTTCCAAAGCATCCACGTATAGTTACCATCCACATTCCGCATAGCAGTCGAATTGCCAACAAGAAACACGTGTACAAGATCCGAGCTTTCCAAATGGTTGGACATAATGCTTAGATCTTTTGCTTCAAAAATTAGGCCATTTCACACCTTAGGTGGGCCACACTATTCAAAATAAATGGATGCATACTGAAAATTATTAACAATCAGTTTGATATATATGTTCAAATTGAAGGCTGAAATTTTTGAAAATTTCCAAACAGTGTGCCCTACCTAATGGAAAGGTAAGATCTCACACATGTTTCAAATTGACACGTGACATCCTTGCGTAACAATTCAAATGGTCTAAATCATGGGCCACAGTGTGGATGGAGCAGATCCCTAGTCCATCAATCCCTTGCAGTCTAATCGATGACGATGAAAGTATGAGATTAGTAGGACGGTACACCATGGTGGGCTAGATAGATGAACGATCTAGATTACTGAAAGGACGGTTGCTAGGACGTGAGAATCTTGCTCATCTACACATAAGCATACGTTTCCTGTAATGTGGTCCACTTGAGATTGAGATATGATTGCATTTTTTTTCTCATATCATATAATAATATATATAAATAGATGGACAGCATGGATGACACACATAAATCATGGTGGGCCCCATAGAGAACCGACCAGCCACGAAATGGTTGGTGTCAGGGCGGAGTAGCCAATCCGTTCCTACTCATTTTCCTTGCCTCAGCGAACGCGGGAATTGCCATTTCTCTCCTTTTTGGAAAATTTTCAAATACGTGAAATCCAAATGATGGCTTCCGCCACTTTACTGCATTTACCTGAGCAAGTAATAAATGCTCAGGGAAAATGCATTTATTAGTGCATTGAAAAAACAAACAGGCCCTAAAACACTAACCAGGCATATTTTTTTATGCAAGTTCCATCGAGGCCTCCGGCAGGTAGGATTAGATTGGTTTGCGCCACCACCGCTATGTTTTGAAAGATTTGAAATAAACTGAAACTTTACACTTTAACTATGTTGAGTATGTATATTGTGACTTGTATAATCCTTATTAGGGTGGATACCACTTTTCAATTGTACTTTGATTGATTATCATATATTTATTAATTTTTGTTATCTCTGCCTCGCTTTGGTTTCGCTAAGTTGAATTGCGCAACTCTGATTATTCGTGTGCGGACTTAATATGAATTAGAACGAAGACGCATGTGCATTTTATTAAGTTAACACAATGGAACTCAGAATCGAAATTTATGTACTCAGGTGCCGATTTTCGGGGCGTTACGAGCAGCTTCCTTTCCTGGGCCTAACAACCCTATTAAACTGTTCTCCAGGGAAGCTCGTCGGAGGTTGTGCCGACCTATGATCTGCCGAACTATCCTATGGTCGGCCCTTTTCTGGTAGTAGTTATCTCTCAGGTTAGGTCGGCCCTTTTCTGGTAGTAGTTATCTCTCAGGTTGCTTAACTCATTGGTTTGTGCTGATTGTTGGTTCGACCTCCTTTCGTGGGTCACCTCATTTTTCTCATGACATATGTAAATTTAGGGTGAGACCTATCTAATGAATGTACTGGATTTTGCATCCACATGGTACAAAGTCATTGCCTACTCAAGTACGTACAACTTCTAATTGATATCCCGAGAGTAGGTGAGAAAGTGCCAAAGTTAGCTGAACTTTGGATTCCTCTTACAACAAATCCAATGATGTGGATGGTGAAATCGAAGTATCTACAATTTCCAAATTTTTCCTCAAGAAAATATCGTTCAAGCTCGAAGGCCTATCATAAATCCATTCTGTCCATTAGGTGAGAATTCTCATCTAAACCCTAAATATAAAAATCAGCCTATAAAAAAACTCAAATAGACTGCACTAGTAGAAAAAATGTTAATTAGCTCCTTAAACTCTTAAGTAGGAGTGCTGTGGCCCACTTGAACTTCTCTTATTTTACACTCTTACTTCATCCTGTTGAGTTACACCTTATTAATGGATTTGATGAAAGATATACACCATGATGCTCTATGACAGAACCTATGATTGGGTGTGGTCCACCTCGGTGCTGGGTTAATGGCTTAGGATAGAATATGATGGATGGATTGAGTTTTACATATCTAATATTGGTGGGTCTTGGGTTTTTGCATTAGGGCGGAAGCAGATTGCCTGGTGTGCCCCACCTTGTTCGGGTGTTGATGTCACCAAGTTCTATGGGTCCATCATTATTTATTTCTTATATCCACACCGTCTATTCATTTTGTGATATTATTTGATGGCATCAGCCAAAAAAAGATGAGGCAGACCCAAATCTCAAGTGGACGGCATCAGAGAAAGTAGTAGGGATTGACCACCTACCACGGAAAACTTCTTGGGTGCCACATAAGTTTTGGATCAAGCTGATATTTTTGTTTTCCCTTCATCCAAGTTTTGTGGCGTTATAAATCGATTGGATGGCAAATAAACATCATGGTAAACCGTAAGAAGGTTTCAACAGTGGGTGTCATTGTATATATTACATTTTGTGGTGTGGTCCATTTGAGCTTTGTATCTATCTCATTTTTCGACCCATGCCATAAAATGATCTTGAAAAATCAATGAACCGTGTGGATATAACATATACACCATAGAACTTGGTGACACCAACAAGCGGCACACCAGGCAATCCACTTCCTTAGAATCTAAGGATAGAATCTGATGGACGAAGTGAATTTTACGTATTTAATACGATGGGCGCCACAGAATAGAACGGATCCAACGGCCAATGGCTGGTGGTCGGTGCTCTGTGGGCCCCACCATGATATATGTGTTTCATCCATGCTGTCCATCTATTTTTATTGATAATTTTATGATATGAGACCAAAAATGAGGTATATCCCAGTCTCCAGTGGACCACATTATAAGAATCAGTGTTGAATGAACTTCGACCATTAAAAACTTTTTTGGGCCCATAAAAGTTTTGGATCAAGCTGATATTTGTTTTTTCCCTTCATCTAGGTCTGTATGACCTAAAAAATAGATTGGATATCAAATGAACAATGAAGTGGTCCTTGGGAGGATTTTAATGGTGGATATCCAATCACATTGTTTTCCTGTGGTGTGGTCAACCTCAGATTTATATCCCTCTCATTTTTGGGTTCGAGCCCTAAAATGATCTTTAAAAATGGATGAACAGCACGAATGAAACACATACATCATGGTAGGGTCAACAGAGTACCGACCACAAGCCGGGGGGGTAAGCCAATCCATTTCCTCCACAAAGCTTGGGTGTTTTATGCCCTGAGTAGGGGTGTACATCAAGTCGAACCAAGTCGAGCTAGCCTCAGCTTGACTCAGCTTGGGCACTAGCTGACCTCAGCTCGAACTTGGCTCGGCTCGGTCCTCGAGCCTAATTGGCTAGCTTGTCTTGATTCGGTCAATAGCTTAGGCCAATTCGAGTCAAGTTCGAGTCAAGATTGAACCAAGTTCACCATTCAGCATTTTCACAAACACCTGAACCGCGCCTTCAAAATCTCACTTTATTTGAGATAATAGAAATGTTTTTACAAGTATTTTATCAAACACCTTCTAAGCAACATAAAAATCAAGAAAAAAAAAAGGGTGTTGGCTTCATATACATACCTTCCTTGCCACCGGCCACACTTCTTTGAGTCATTTCATTAAACACTTGGTGAACAATATCAATATCAAAGTAACTGAGTCACTGAACTAGTTCGATCCAAGTTCGATTCGAGTTGGGTTCGATCTAAGTCGAGTCGAGCTGGGGCCCACTCGAAATCGGCTCAAACTCATTTTCAAGCTCAAAAAATCAGCTTGACTAGGCTTGAACTCAGCTTTGAACCGAGTCGAATTGAGCTTTTTCGAGTCGAGTCGAGTCAAACGAGCTAACCAAGCTAGTTCGGTTCATGTACACTTCTAGCCCTGAGTAAGACATGTGGTGTTGGTTATTCCCGTGATGCTCGCTACCAATGGAAGTAGATTGCGTAGTGAGTAACTCATTACACTTAGCGTCGCGAGTAAACTCCATGAGGTCCACTATAATTTATGTATTTTATCCCCCCATTCCATCCATTTTATTTTATCAGATAATTTTAGGGCTTGGGCCAAAAATGAAGCATATACAATATTCAAATCTTCAAATGTACTGCGTTGCACGAAACGGTTGAATTGAACATCTACCGTTGAAAATTTTTTGCGAGCCAGGTAAGTTTTGGATCAATCTTATATTTGTGTTTTCCCTTCATCCATCCATGTCTATATTATCTTATGAACAGGTTGGATAATAAATAAACATCATTGTGTCGCCTAACAAGGTTTCAACGATGGAAATCTTTATAGCCACTGTTTCCTGTGGTATGATCCACTTGATCTTTGGATATGCTTCAATTTTGGGCTCAGCCCCTTAAATTAGATGGAAAAACAGATGGACGGCGTGGATAGACCACTTACATTCAAGGTGAGCCGAAATGAGTTTACTCAGTACGATAAGAAAGTACTGACTAGCTCCAAATCCGATTTCACTACCAATAGGCTGCCTTAAATCCGAGCAAGACTTAGGCTGCTGGAACCAGCGATGTGGGTATGATATTGACAGTAGGGCTCACTTGAAATATAAATGTATATCCACGCCGTCCATCTGTTTTTTCAACTTATTTTAAGGCATCTCCCAAAAAATGAAGCAAATTCAAATTTCATGTGGACCACATCACAGGAAACACTGATTATCGACAATTAAAATCCTTTTGTAAACCACAATGTTTTAGATGAAGCTGATATTTATTTATTTTCCTTTCATTCAGGTCCGTGTGACTTTATCAACAGGTTAGATGGTCAATAAACATTACGTTGGAGCCCATGAAGTTTTAAACGGTGGGCCCTCAATCAGCACTGTTTCCTGTTGTGTGGTCCACCTAAAGCTTGTATCTGCTTCAATTTTTGAAGAATGCTCTGAAACAGAATGGCAAAACAGATGGACGGCGTGGATATACAATACATTAGCTCAAACTAAAGGGGAGCTATTCAGCACAATGGCTGCATTTGAAGCTTGACATGCAGGTAATCAGAAACTGTAACGTGGCATGCATTAGGTCAACCTAAACCGACTAAGCTGTGAATCTCACTGTCCATCAGTCACAGACCCAAAGTCAGATTGGTTGAATAATCCTAACTCTGACGTAGCAACTTGTTTATTGAAATATGACCATTGGATTTTATTTTATTTTATTTTTCTCATTTTTAACTCTTCAAAATATATATATATATATATATATATATATATATATATATATATATATATATATGCACCAATCGGATTGTAAGATAATCATACATGTAAAGGACCCATAATTTGGACGGTTTAAGTTGATTTAGTTCTATTCCACATACGGAATTTATATATAAATTTTAAGATGGGAGTGCTTTGCATCAAGTACTTGGGTGGGACCCAAGGTTCGGTAATCCGAACCATTGATCTGTCCCTTACCATTCCTACGTTGTAAACGGATCGGATCTTGCACGTGCCTGCCAGGATGGCATGTGTCCAATCGAATCTCTGCTTAGAACTTGCAGAGGTCACATGTGAGTGCAGGTGTCCGTATGTGGTTGGATAGTACACGTGCCGATGGAATTGGGAGTTAGAAGTTGAGATTCTAGTAACCGTACACCTGTCTGGAACCTACCTAACACTGAAACTTTTCGGAATCCAATGAGAATCAATGTTGGGATTGTTGAAATGGCCTCCAACCTCGAGCCTAGAGCTACTGTGGGTCCCACCTCTTGAGATGACATCCCAACCGTCCAAATGGGTCCCTCCCTCCATAAAAATCAAACAACACGCACTGTAGAAAACAAACGGACAACAACTCGCTGATTGGTAGGGAGGTTTTGGCAGATGGTTGAATTTCGTACGCATGAGGTGGGCCCCACAATAGCCCGAGAATCCAGGCTACATTAGGATTTCGTTTGTAGTGGTGCTGCTCTCTTCGATCGTGTGTCCAAAAACAGACAACCAACAACCTGTCCTGATGCCTGGAATCTTCATTTGCAAACGTACACGTGGCCGTTTATCACGTCAGATCTACCGTGGACCGTCCAATTCCCTATCTTAGAGGTACCCCCGAACTCGGCACATGCCGGGCACTTGAGGGCCACGGTGATGTATTGGTTTTATCCACACCGTTCATCCATTTTGCCATATTATTTTAATAGCATAAGTAAAATTTGATATAGATCCAAGACTTAAGTGGGCTACTACACATCAAGTATTAAATGCCTACGGTTGAAAGCTTCACAACGGCCAAAAAATAGTTCTAAGAAACATCATGGTGGGTATCAATATCCTTGTTGTTTTATGTGGTACTGTCCTCATGAGTAATAGATCCGTCTCATTTTTGTGCTTATCCTAAGTTCACATGGAAAAATGAATTAAAGTGGTAGAAAAAATCATACATCAGAGTGGGCCCCTCAAAGCCTCAGCCTGTGTGGAGCGCGGGTCAGCGGATAACATGGGTGGTATCCAATCCACTTCCATTAGGGGAGCAAAGCTTGTCTAATATATTATTATTATTATCAACATCTCACCTAAGCTTTTTTGGGCCATCACACTTTACATGTGAAATCTACTCATTCTAATAAGGTGCTACTTGACTATAGGACCCCGGTCGAAAAATCATCCAAATCCATGAATTAGGTGGACAACATGCAACAATGGGGATGTGACACTAACCCTAGGTTTGTGTGGGCTCACTGTAGTGTGAATCTTTCGTTAAAGCAACATTTTAAGGAAAATTAAAGTTCCAAGAAATCCCTCCACCCTTTCTTTATTTATAAAAAGAAAAACAAGTGACAAAGCCTAGGCCTAATGGACTGAGCATTGCAAGTCTATTAAGGGGTCATTTGGCACCTTGGATTGGAGAGGATTGGAGGGGGTTTCAAATCCCCTGGGTTGTTTGGCGCATAAAGTAACTGGAGTTTGCAAATCCAGGGGGTTTCTATAATCCCCTCTTTGAAGGGGTTTGCAATCCACGGTGACAGCTTAGATTACACCTAAAATCATTTCAATAGTTGTAGGTTTGACATGTGTGTCACTGTACACTATCATTCTATTGGGCACATGGCCCACTAATGATGATCAGAACCGTCAAAATATTATCCATGTAAATCAGCACCGTCCAAACAGTCCCTATTAATCAACGATTAAAAATCATTGGTTAGTCACTCACACATGATCTTGTGCTTACAGTCCATCCAAGACTTGGAATTTCATCATTTTCAGGCAAAGCATATATTTCAGCGTGCTTATCACAACCATACTGTCAAAAATTATATATCTCACTAATTAGATATATTAAAGTATATTTAGTAATTAAATTGAAACTACTGTAAATATACCATGCATAGATATTTTTGCATTAAAGTTGATTCACACTCCCAAGTGCCAAACACACTGTGAGGATTGCAAATCTAGGGGGTTTCCAATCCTGGGGTTCCGAATCCATGGGGTTCCAAATCCATGCTCCCAAACATGCCCTAATACTCTCCTTCAAGTTGAGACGACCGCAACATACTTTAATTAGTACATTAGCTCAAAAGCATGTAAGTTAGAGAAAAAAAAAAATTATAATAGTTTTCTCTTAGATAAATTAGCAGCTGTTTAGACACATTTTTGATGCCTTGGCATTGACTAATGGGAAGATATCATGTGTTTAGTATAATCATAATCGTACTCGTAATCGAAGGAGATTTACATCTGATTTTTCTTCAACATTACACATTTTGTCTTTATTATAAGACAGACTCCTATCAGGTCCTTTAGAAAGACTAACCGGCGTACACCACATGGCTAATGATTAATGTGCCCATTAAACTAGGGACGTGCGCGACTATAAAAGACCTGTTGGATGAGCATATACTACATCACAACTAAATATGATCTCATCTACGAGATTGTTTCTTACGATCCTTTCAAAATGGGAGATTTTCCCAAAAACTTTTGGAGAGCCAGCAACAATACAAAAGATCCTAAATGTCGAAAAGTCGAGTCAGTATGCAAGCCATCTTGGACCTTGCCTCAAACCAGGATTGTAGAGTGACAACAAACTTACATCGGATCCCATTCTACATGTTAATCGGAATTAAGAGAATGAGAGATCTAATCTATCCAAATTATAGATCAATCTTGAAGATCAAATCTCTCCAACACTCTAAACATTACATTCTGGGTGATCGGACAAAAAGGGGTTTGATTCGAGTCGTCCAACATCTGAACGTGAACAAGGTGGGCCACCAAGAAGTGTTGGATGACTATGTTTGATAGAGATAAGCCATTGAGGTTCTTAAGCTCTAGTTTGATTGTTTCCAACAAAGAAACTTGTGAGCACCAGGCTGGACCTTTAGTAGACGACAAACATCTATGCAAAGAACCAACAAGGAAAAGAAGATCCAAGAAGCCACGAGTCTAGGGCTCTTCCATTCCTAAGCAAATCCAGATCTATTAAGGGAGCATGTGTATTCGGAAAGATCACATGAAGAATCTCGATGGATCGCAAAGCCTGGTAAGGGGCTTCCACCACTTCGAGAAAGTTATAAAAGGATCATCTGAAGAAGAGGTCGAGGCCCTATGTAAACACATCTACACACATGTCTACTTTATTTTCATGTCTATTTTACTTTTCCTAGCTTAGTTTGCTACTGCCAAGTAGCTCCCGCTACAGTACGTTTACCTTATAAGTATATTAAATATCTATAACCTTAATTTGTCAGATCTATATATCCATTTGAGTTCCAATTCAATTGTTCATAACTTGGTCATATCCTGCTAACTACCCATATGAATCACCTGTTCTAATAGGCACGTCAGGTATTTATCTTTTCCTTTTCTTTTTTTCTTTTAATATTTAGAGTGCGAGGTATGACGATTGTAATAGGGCAAGTATATTAATAAAAGGTCAATCATGTTCATATTAGTCTTTATTTCGTGATGTGTGAATATTTTACTTTGATTGAAAAATACCACATTAAAGTCCTTAAACCAACTAATGCCATAATCACTAGTACAAGGTAAAAAAAACTCATTTGCGAAAGTTTACTCATTCCTTTGCTCAAATCGTCTGAATACGACCCGCACTTCTGAATCAGTAGGTGATTGAGAGGACTTTGGGTTATGATTCAGATTTCAATCTATCTATCTTGACGCAGGGGTATCGGCCAATTAAGTCAATACCTTTGAGTTGCTTAAACTCTAGCATGCCCATGCAATCATATACACACACGTACTTTTGATAGAGGCCCTCGGTCACACAAGTGGCCTTGATTGGCTAAACTGAGGTCAACAACAACCCATCTTTATATATTTAGCGTGCTCATGAAAATAAACTAGCCGCACTTTTTTTTTCGCACCCTTCCTCGGTTTTAGCATTGAATTACTTTCAATCAACAAAGTTGCCAACATCTGCATTGAGAATGCTGCCGGAATTATGTGGGTAAATGATTATTATAAGGATTTATAAAGGTAAAATTTATAAAAACATTAAAAAAAAATCAAATAATAAAAATAATAATAAAAAATAAAAATAAAAATTGGTGAGCATAAACTATCTTGAAGAAATTAAGTGGGTTATCACTTCATTATCAGAAATAACAAGTCTAACATAACCCAACCGATTTCACCCCTACATTATTCTATGACAAGCAAGTGAAAATTGTAATTGGCATGGACCCACAGGTTCAAATAAATAAATTTGAAAACCCAACCACTTGTGGGAACTTAAGCTTGCAAAATGTATTATAACTTCACCAACCACAAGACATGTGGTCCATGAGAACTGATCACCTACAGGCGCCTACATTGCTATGTGGTATTAGGCATTTTTAGCTAACGTATCTTGTGATTAAAAAAGCCCTGTACTGCAAATAGTGGTGCAGGAGCTTGTAGGTGAACCGTACGTTCACCCTACCTATAGCCGTTTTTAGCTTGTTGGGTGTGGTCTTATTTAATCATTACTAGTGGAAAAAAGGTTTATTTTCCTTTCTGTAGCTGATTATTACATAGTTGGAATCTTTTGACCAAAACAAGGCCCATGGTTTGGTAAAAGGGTAGAGCCCTCCCTATATCTCACTATCGATCAGATCCGTCCATCTAGTTTCCCTACTGTGGATTGAAAATGATTGGTGAAAATGAGCATTGATTGGATGTTTATGAATTATGCTATCAAAGGGACAGGAAAGTGGTGGATAAGATTGGTTAAACAAGCGTAGTTTTTGAAACATAAATATCCATGATGGGGCCCGGTTTTTGATCCATACCCCCCTTTGTATGTTGCTCCATGATCAAGGTCTTAGATTGGCCTACCTATATTCTGCAATTTTATAACAATTGGCAGATGATGTTGTTCATCTAGGCCTTCTTTTGCTTGATAAATAATCGAGTGGTCGTGGATTTGAATGGCTTAGATTGCTTGAGATGGCCCATGACAGACGATGTACGGTATGGATCAAGTGATATGAGATTACTTACTTTGGTTTCTCTTGGGTGGGCCCCACTAGGAAATACTAGTTCTTTGTGATCCATGATGCCCGTGGCCGACCACATTCTTTTATTAACTATTGTCTTATATATGTAGCCGTGTATGACAACGGGTTATGAATATAAACCCCAACGCATGTGATTGCAACTTAAGAGTATTTATACCATGCATTCCCCAAGATGCCCTCAGTCATTGGAATTGAAAACTAAAAACCCATGATTTTACATGGTGTGGTCCCCATTAGTTTTGGATCGTCTGAAATTTTAGTCCCTATAGAGAACATGAGCCGGCCCACATGATGGACGGATTGAGATGGCCACACACACCATGCTGTAGAATCAGCTTATTCTACAAATTAATGTTGTAAAGAAACACTCTTTCGCAGAGAATACTGGTTAGTGTGGCTCGTGTGGAGCAAAGGAGAGGGTGAAAGAAAAAGAAAGATGAGAGAAAGGGTTCAGCCATACGAAGAGAGAGTGTGTGTGGGGTACATGCGGAGAGAAACCCTCTATGGGTCTGCTTTAATACTTGCGTGACATCGAGTCCATTCATGAGTTGGATCATCTCATGTTTGGAAGTGACCCCAAAAACCAATCAAATCTAAAACTCAAGTGGGTCAAACCACTAGAAATAATTACGATGGAGAAACCTACATTTGAAACCTTGATCTTTGGGTCCACCAACCTATTGGGTTGGGCTGATTTTCTTTTATCCCATTGGAACTCACCTTATAAGTAAGTTGGAAGACATATAAACAGTATGATAGGCTCAGGGAAAGTTTCAATGGTGGTTGTCTAATTTTATTATATCTCTTCCATTGTAGCCTGCTTGAGTTTTAGATTTTACTCATTTTTCAGCTTGCATCCTTATTCGAGGCATTACCACCGATGGATACATTGGATAACACACACACACACATATATATCAAATGAAGAGAAAGGTAGCTGGCTACACCAATGAGAAAAAAAGACACCAAAGGCTCTTTAAAAAAAAATAAAAATCCAAAGTTTTTAATTCATCTTCTAAGTAGTTGTGTTGGTAAAATTGTCCAAATCTACCAGTGTTATCTATAATAGCGAAAGAGATAATAAACCATTTATTCCCCAAATACACAGACATTAGATGCGATTTTGTAGAGGTTTGCCACCTCACATAGCGTATGTGCCAATGTGGCAACCGTGTGGGACATCCAAGAATTTCATAGGGTGGACCCTACAATAAAGAAGACAGCTATCAAATAATGAGAACCATTTTCTTATTAATTCTGCATTCTTCTCATATAGGGCTCACCGAGCTAATGAGTGGACCATACTAATTTTTTTGCAATCATTTTCAAGGTGGGGCCAATAAATGCACCGATTCACTCGCTAGGTTGGCACCGATAGAATAAAAATGTAAATGTGCATGTGGGCCGGGCTAGCAAACGTCCAAATTTATAATGTTCTAAAAAGCTCATATGACAAGCCTCCATTTGTATTGTGAGAAGATAACAAATGAAAGCTTTCAATTCTATTATTTCAACCATTTGAT
The DNA here is from genome assembly GCF_029962835.1 of Magnolia sinica. NCBI lineage: Eukaryota > Viridiplantae > Streptophyta > Magnoliopsida > Magnoliales > Magnoliaceae > Magnolia > Magnolia sinica. Next base: position 39,921,919 of record NC_080574.1, read on the forward strand.
AATTTAGCTCTTTAACTTTAAATATAAATGATCATCGTAACCTTTGTATAATTAATGAATTGAAATATTCAATTTAGGATCGCTTGGTATAAAAACAAGGCCAATTCACTCAGCATGTTGGCCACACCTGTACTTTAGATCATATCAAAGACTATTCATTGTTAACCTGCTTGGATCAATTTGAATTTTGGACCAAGAAATCCTCAATGGGGCCGACCTATTGGACGGGTTGAATGCCAAATGCACATGATAATATGGAATTTATTTGCTAGTGGGATGGTAACTCATCATCCAATAGTTGAATATGAATATATCTATACACAGTTTAAAAGACGATTAAACCAAAGTGAAAGGTATTTTAGAAACTTGAAAATGTAATTGGTGTCTAATGTATGTTGAAGATGTAGTGTCTAGATGCAGATTTGCTGAAAAACCTTGCTATGCATTGGATATGAAAATTAGAAGAGGGAGATAGTTTACCTATCTGCGTCGCTGGATCTTCCTTTCCTTACACCCTCTAGAGAAGACGGGATGGAACCATGACTTCTGTCATGGTGTAGGATTGGGGACCTAGCTCTATTTTATACCAATGAGGTCAGAAGAGTTTGAAACCCATTAAAACTCATCTCCCTGAAAGTCTCCACATGAATTGATTACCCCAGCTCTATTGAAATAGTGTGCGTATCACGGTAGTAGCATACCACCTCTTATATGAATTCTGGATGTATCGCAACTTGGTGAGGCTCATTAGTGCACCCAATCACATTATCCAACCTTTAGAAAAATATAAACCGTTGATCAATAAGACTCACCTTATGGGATTCTTATATAAGATTTTTTCTGTAATAAGTCATTTAATAGCTTATTTTATCTTAAAAAGAAAAACGCGTGACCAACATAGCCTATCTCTCCTTATTTGTTGTCCATGTGCTTTACACCATGTACCATACCCCTATTCTTTATAAATTGGTTTTATCCAAAATGGCCCACCTATATAGATTCTTATTTTGGAGTACCATCTATGACTAAAATGCTCCCACTCAAAGCAAGGTCCCTCCTTTTGGGCTTGTCTCAATCCATTGCACCTAACAAAAGGAGAAGTAGTAGAAAGAGAGGGGTAGATGCTTGACCTTCACTCTTTTATATTTCAAACATTGAAATTCCATCCTTTCTATGAGCCTTTGTTTGGAATGTTGTGAGTTTTCTCTCTTCCAACACTGCCCAAGCATCATGCAAGATTCCACATGGGTGGTGTCATTTTCTTTGGAAATCTTGTTGCGTCCATGTCAATTACAAGATCACCCACGTGCAATCCACACCTCTAATCCATGTGATCTTATTTATCTTATGCTCTAAGGCTGTTTTTTCGCTTTGATCTTATCTTATACAAACGATAATATAATAAGGTCGGTCATCCATCCATCAACTGGACAGTACAGATGGGAAATGTGTGAATTATCCAGGCTGTCCATCTGATGCCTTCTTGCCCAAAAATAAGGCTCATCCATTCATCGGTGGGCCGCAATGTTAGAAACATGCAGGAACCGTAGAAAACTTGGACGCAGTTTTTTCAGCCGTAGATTTTTTTTGGTAAAATGTGGCCGTATTTGATAAGTGGACCAATCTGATTACTGGGCCACGATGTCTATAAATACATAGCCTCATGATGGATGGATTAGATCATGTAAGTCTGTGACATTATGGCACAAGTACTGACGTGCACACGAGCTAACTTACACATGCGTGTGAGGTTAGCGAAGCTGTTGTCTTTGTACGCCACCATCCAATTGTCATATTCGAGGAGATTTTCAGGAACGGTACGCTGGGGCCCACCATACAAAACAATTTGAATCACGGAAACATAGCCTATTTATATGATACTCGGGATTACACTGTATGTGTATACACGGATTTTGAATTCTAATAAGTGGGACCCATGGTCAGTGATCCAGATCATTGGTCCTCAAGATCCCAAAGTGGAAGATCCTTGCCACTAATCCTGGATCTTTTCAGTTGTATGTACACCGAATTCTCTTATTGGCCATCTGTTTCCAGGATGCAAATCAAACGTTAGGATTATCCAATCAAGGACATTTTTGGGGTATGGCCCATCTATGTAGTGAATCAACAGTCTAACCGGTTAGATCACAGAACCATGGGGCCCACTTGTACAAACTAAAAACCGAGTAAAACGCTCATATCCTCGGGTGAAGGATCATATGATGCTACCTCCCTTTGGAATCTGTGGTTGGTTTAGGAGCCTTCGTATGCAGATTCAAAGGTGCTTTGTGATTGGCAATTGGTTATTTTTTGACTAATCAAAACCTTTAAATCCATATGAAGAAGGAAGTTAATAAGGTAGAGCCATCTCTCCTTAGCACACGTGGCGTGGAGATGCATGAATCCGGACCGTCTATATAGAGAGCCATTTCTTGGATGGCCCATATTTCCAAAATCATCATTATTGGACGCTTCTAGACATAATATTCCTTCATTTTACCAGACTGTTATGCTGACCATTAACAATTTCTATTTTCTACTATCATTTTAAAGCAACTGATCAGATGTCAGAGATCATTTAATTTTTTGAATTAATAGCCATCCATGGTGTGGAGAAATAGATGGACGGTTCTGATTGTTACATCATCCTACCATTTGTGATTTAGAAAGATGGCTCTACCATATTTGGGTGTCTCCCTAGAGAGTACCAAGAACACTGCTCTTCCCTCCACCGAACAAACCTTTTATTCTTTTAAAAATTACTACTCAACGGACAAGTAATATTCTGGACCGGAATCGTCCACAGTTTTACGCAGCTGCGTAAAACACCCTATCTCTGTGGGCCCACTATATTCTATATGTAAATCCAATCCGTTCATCATGAAAAAATCACTATTTTAAGCGTACAAACTGAACATCAAACTGAAAGAAAATTCTGATGGACCATACCAACGAGAAAAATGTAAAAATGCTGTTAAAGCCTCTAAGTCTACATAGTGCTGCCGCATAATATTAGGATGAGGCTGATTTTTATACTTTTCAATTCATCCATATGATTTACACCTGATTAACGGGTTGGATGAAAAGATACACACCATGGTCGCCCCACAAAGGATTCTACGGTTGGCATCCCATCTCCATTGTTCCCTGTGGTGTGGCCAAACGGAGTGTGTATACGGCTAATTTTTATTTCTATTTCTATAATTGAGGACAGAACCTGATGGACGGATTGGATTTTAATATACAAGATGATGGGCCCCACAAGCTTGTGTATTTCATGCGCTGGCTAGAAAAGGTGTTGCAGAAGATTCTGGTCCTAATACACGGGGAATTAAGATGTATTTAAGATGTTTAGGTGGGTCCCACATCATCGGTCGGCCATCTTTTCGGGTCATCTGGGATTTCTAGGTGCAGAGAATGTCCGACATGTCATGTGCGTCCGCGTCGGACCCTGTAATCGAGTCCGAGAGCGACGTTTCGGGGCCAAAAGTCATGTCCTGTCACTTGTTTTACACCGTGAGTGAAAGACCCAATCTCTTTAGCCCACCGTATTGCATACGTGTGAAATTTACACCGTTCATCACTACTGCCACTATCATAGATTAATTGGACACAGGATCTAAAAATATAGTTGAGCAAGAAAAATGAAAATATTGTGGCTCACTTGACTTTGGATCAAGCTGATTATAATCTATTCAACTCATCTTGATGAACGGTTGTGATGAAAGATACAAACCATGGTAGCTCCACACAATTTTATGGTTGGATTCCCATTCCCATTGTTGTCTATGTTGTGGCACAATTAAGTTGTGGATCGGGATAAAAAATTTTCCTCATGGCCCAGAATTGAGGATCACACCTGATGGACGGAGTAGATTTATCATATATATAACCGATTGGGTGTATGACGCTTCACGTTAAACGGGTATTGTATAGGATTGCGTCCTGTTATTAGGCCCTGGTTTCTCTTAATCGGATTCTTTAAAAAGAGCATTACTAAGTCCACACGCGTGTACAAGTTAGCTAATTCACACGCCATCCTACATGCCAGCTTGGAAAACACGTGCAGTATCCAAGCCATCCAACAGAAGGGTAACACCATTTAGATTATGTATCCAATAACCATGTGGGTCCACTAGTAGGTGGTTCACGTTAACTGAACAAATGTACGGTCGTGAAAAAAATAGCTGAATCCGTCCATTTATTTCTATTATTCTATCATACTTAATAAGTGAAGCACCTTTTTCTTTGGGAAGTAACATCTATACAGTGAGGTTCACCTATTGGATGGGTTAGATTTTTTATCTACCTGACAGGTTGGCATATGTGGTGACGTGTGCATTAGCTGACTTGTACACACGTGTTGGCTCTTTAGTCTAGCTGAACCGCCGGGAGATGCCTAGGTCAATGCATGAATAGTTGTTTAATGGGAATGCCCCATCTTGGAAACCATCAACGGTTACTATTGATGGTGTGATGGTATTTGCAGCTGGATTCAGCGATCCAGACCGATTGTGTATTGAGCCCTTCCCTTGATGGGGCAATTTAGATCTGGGCATCAAGTTGAGTCAGATCGAGTTAGGGTAGACCCGACTCGATATGGTTTTGAAATATGCTGACTTGAACTTGACCAGACTCGGGACTGAGTCCAGCATGCCTAGCTAGCCTGATTCGAGTCCAGTATGCTCTAGATTGATCGAACTAAGTCTGAACCGGTCAAAAGTACCAAGTCGAGTCGAGTTGACATCAAGTTAGATCGAGAGATGAGGAAGGGAGTGGAGAGGAGAGAAGAGGAGGAGAAAGGTGGTGATGGTGGTGGCTAGTTGTCGGACTTGGAAGAGGAGGATGAGAGAGAGAAAGAGAGAGAGAGAGAGAGAGAGTTTAGGTTTGGATTGGGATCGAGTGTGATAAGTAGAATTAGAGATACTTTATATATATATATATATATATATATATATATCCTGTTAGGTTTTGGATTGAGTCGATTATGACTAGATCGAGTTTCGAGTCGAGTTACTAGGTAACTCGTACTTGAGTCGGTTTAAGTTCGGATTGGGCGAAACCGACTCGCACGATTCGGACCAACTCACCCACTCAGATCAGGTCGAGTCAAATTTGAACGTGTCGATGAGCCAAGCCAAGCAAGTCAAGTAGTCTCGTGCCCAGCTATATGGGCCATGACTCAAAAGTTTCCTCAATGGAAAAATCCTAGCCTTTGGATTTCAGAATAGAAAATAGACGGTTGGAAAAAGATATATTGGTCCACATTCAGCTTTAAAAACAGCCCAAGATTGGTGGCTTGGGCCCATTGAACCATGGACCCTACTTCTACAAATTTGATAACCTAAAGGCGTCGAGCATACTGCTAATATCATTAGGTTGTGGATCGAATGATTCTTCGTGGCCTCCTTTAGGTGGGACCCATCCTGAACCTGGCCACGTTGCACTGATCAGGTGGGCCACTTTATCTGACGGAAATGGACGGTTGGAAAGAAGTGGGCAGATTGTTTAAATCCATCGTACCTGCGAGCTACCTATTAAGTGGGTGTTGTCGATTTTTTAGGCGGGGCATGGTCAGGGTGTGCCCCAACTGATGACTGATCAACGGTCTGGATCCCACGCATGTGTGACACGCAGGCGCGTGCATTGTGAACAATCTCTCCGCGTGCCACCAATCTCCTTACAGGAATTACATGATCCTACACGCGACCATACTTTTATTTTTCATTGCATGTAGACCATGCTGTATTATTTCAACCGTCTCTTGCAGGCCAGTGGTTGGACGGTTAGAATCGTGCAACGGTGGACATCTATGGTGCATGTTCTATCCATTGTGGTTCCTTATCAACGGCCTGGATTTTCCTAACTGAGGGTCCACTTTTAAGGACTCAGAGCCCCAGGTTCTATATAGCTATTTAAGTACGAGGAATGAATAATCCAGTGTAGTATGGTAGAGAGAATATTCACCTGGTGCTTCCTATCCGAACATTTGACTATCTGATCAATGGAATCTGGTCCGTTGAATGTGGAGTTCTGCCCAACATGTAAGGTTATCTGCAGTCACTGACTGATTTCTAAATATTCTAATCGTCCGATCAATAAGATTGCAGCCGTTGAATTTGAACCATTGACTATGTTTAATTATATACCTAACATCTCCAGCTGTTGACTGATTCAAAGCATCTGATCAGTAATGGGCCCATCCATTCGATTGCAAATGCAAACACCACCGAGAACATGCCAACGGCCCAAAAATCAGGTCGGTCTGCTCATCCGAGGGCCACACGTGTATGAGCAACATTAGTTAGAGATATGACCAACGGTTTACATTTGATGTACACGTGAAGCCCACCTGGTGCGTGAACCAGTCTGATTTTTTTTTATTTTTTTATTTTTATTTTTTAAATTTAATGAAGAGTATTTTGAAGGTCAAATACCTGGATGAAAGGAAAACAAGAATATCAGCTTCATCCATATTTTTTAATGCCCACGATGAGTATTTAATGGGCAATCACCGCTGTGTTTCCTGTGACGTGGGCCATCTGAGATTTGTATCTAGTATATCTGTTGGGGAAAAATCTACTGCGTCCATAGCCTAGCTTATGGAATGGACCAACTCTACTGAGCCAGCATAGGCCATGGAAACCCAAACCTCCAAGAATAGGCTGACCTCCAAGTCCAAGGAGGTTGATACAATTCTGAGGACACTAAAAGAGCTAACAAGCTCACATAAGTGGCTGAAATACCGATCTAATCTATAGGTCGGCTAAAGGACAGTTATGGATCGTCTATAAATCAGTCACGTGTCGATTACGGATCGACCATAGCTCGGTTATAAATCGGTCACAAATCGGCCATAGATCGATCGCAGACCGGTCATAAATTGGTTATAGATCGGCCATAAATCGATCGCAGACTGGACATAAATCGGTCACAGATCAGCCATAACATGATCATAGATCAACAATATCCCTGACAAGGTCGAAAGGGCTCAACACCCAGATGAAGGGAACACCAACCTCCTAGTTCGTTTGATGGTTGAAAATGGTGAATGCGGATTTGTCGATCATGTCGGTGTCATTCATTCCCAACTCAGCGCCCGCCTTAAGATCCGACCTAAAGTCGAGCTACAGATTCAAAGAATCCTCTCAAGTCTCGAAGATCTCTCCCAAGATCTTCGGGAGATAAGATTGAGTCCCGACAATCTTAAGAACCTGCAATCTCAGGAAGATCTTGGATCATATTAGATCTCCAAGATATCAGGAAAGAATCCTCATATTATGAGATCCTCTCTCTCATATAAATGTATCAGCATTTTCCACCGTTTGAGGTACGTTCACACAAACCCTAATATTCGATTAGTCTCTTTTCTGAATACCCTACCCTACTTTAAAGACCTCAAGCCTAACTTAGGCGTTGGAGAGTCCCCTATACAAGCCAGGGCCTCCTTTGTCCATCACCTTCACTTGTGTAGGTTCAAGAAGGTGCACTGCAGAGGGTCTGCCAAAAAACTACATCAACAGTATCTATTTAGTTTTTTATGGACAATCAGCACTGTGTTTCCTGTGTGAGGCACCTTGATGATGTTTATATATATATATATATAGGAAAAGGATCTATACGGTCGAGCTCATGGGAACTTCCCATAAGGTCTAGCTGTGTGGGCCCCATTGTTATGCGTGCCGAACATCTACTCCATCAGTTAGATACAACATTCCATGGTGGGCTTCATGCTTAAAAATCAAGTCATTCCATGACTTTTGTAGGCCACACTGCGTACAAAAGTTGAAGGGGGTTATCCTCTTATTAAAACATTCATAATCATTTGTTGGGCCTACTGAGGTGTGGTTAACAAATCCAGGCCATCCATTATGTGTGTTCCACTTGCACGAGGGGTTAGACTAAGTTTCAAACGCATCCAAATTCTAGGTGGGCCCCACCAAGTGCTTTTATATGTTTTAGGCATGTCTTTACATTATTTCAGATGGTATGGCACACCTGACTTCCTTAGTCGGCTGATTTTTGAGATATCCCATCATTTAAAGGGGACCGTTCAAATGCATGGTGTTGAAGTTTAGCACACATAACGGTGGGGCCCACACAGCTCGACCTCATGGGAAGTTCCCATGAGCTCGACCATAAAGAACCTTTTCCATATATATATATAGGAATGGTTCCATGCAGTCAAGCTGTGTGGGCCCCACCGTGATGCGTGTCGAACATCAACACCTTGCATTTGATGGGTCCCCTTTAAATTATGGGATATCTTAAAAATTGGGCCATATACGGAACTCAGTTGGGCCATACCATGTAAAATCATGTGAAGACATGCTTAAAACATAAAAAGGCACTTGTTGGGGCTCACCTGAAATTTGGATGCATCTAAAACTTGGTCTGACGTCCCCTCATCCAAGTGGGGCACACATAATGGATGGGCTGGATTTGTGAACCATATCTCGGTATCTTGGTGGGTCCAACAAATGATTATGAATGTTTTAATGGAGGGAAACCCCTCTCAACTTTTATATGTGGTGTGGCCCACGCAAGTCACAGATTGAGTTAATTTTTAAGCCCTAGGCCCACCATGAAATGGTGCATCAGACTGATGGGGTAGATGTTCGACATGCATCACGGTGGGCTGACACAACTCAACCTTATGGGAAGTTCCCATGAGCTCTACCGCATAGAACCTTTTCCACAGAGAGAGAGAGAGAGAGAGAGAGAGAGAGAGAGAGAGAGAGAGGAATGCTCACCTGCGCACCTTCTTATGTGAGCACTCGTGAGCACTTTTGTACACATATTATGGGCACGGAATCTGAACGGCCCACATGATGTGGCACCCCTTGGAACTTTGTGAGTCCAATTTCCAGCCTCATCCAAAACTCTAGTGGGCCATGGCAAAGAGAAATGCAAATCAAGGAAGGACATTATTTCCTTTTACCATGGCTCATTAAAGTTTTGTATTGGGGTGAAAATTGGGCTAGTGAGGTTTCAAGGGGCGCCACATCACGTGGGCCATTCAGATTATGTGCCCATGATACATGTGCAAAGGTGCGTAGGTGAGCATTCCTCACACACACACACACACACACACACACACACACACACACACATGGGAAATGGTACTATGAGGTCGACCTCATGGGAACTTTCCATGAGGTCGAGCTATGTGGGCCCCATCGTGATGTATGTCGAACATCTACTCCATCAACGAGATGTACCATTCCATGGTGGGCCACAGGCTTAAAAATCAAGTCAATCCATGACTTGGGTGGGCCACACCACATACAACAGTTGAGAGGGGTTACCCTCCCATTAAAACATTCATATTCATTTATTGGGCCCACTAAGATGTGGTTCACAAATCCAACCCATCCATTGTATGTATCACACTTGGATGAGGGGCCAGACCAAGTTTCAGCCAAATCCAAAACTTAGGTGGGCTCCACCAAGTGCTTTTATATGTTTTAGGCATGTCTTCACATGATTTTAGATGTTATGACCTACTTGATTTCCGTATACGGCTGATTTTTTAGATAGCCCATAAAGTAAAGGGGACCCATCAAATGCATGATGTTGATGTTCGACACACATCACGGTGGGGACCAAACAACTCGACCTCATGGGAAGTTCCCATGAGGTCGACTTCGACTCTTCGTAGTACCATTTCCATATATATATATATATATATATATATATATATATATATTATTGTGAATTCAATTAAACATAGCCACTCATGTGAACGACGCCCCATATCCGGTTTTCATGTGTGGGTATGATGTGCAGGTGTGCTAGAGTTTACTCGGCTCAAAGTTTAATTGAAATGTTGGTACTCCTGATCTTGAGATAGACAAATTGGAGACTCAATTTGGACATGAATCTAATTATCCTATTAACTATCAATTGAGCTCAGTGTTTAGGCGATTTATGAAAGGATAAGGGTTAGCCCTTCTAAATGGATTCTTTTTGCCTTGTGATAATTAATGTTCGTTTATGGACTTGAGGGATTGTTCTTTTACTAGTACTTTTAGCTTAATATTTCTTAAACTGATAGGAATGTATAGATAAATAAAAACAAGCTAAACAATGTCGGTTTTATTAATATTTGAATATATGACCCATTATAATCAACAATGTTTCAAAAACTATAAATTAAAAAAAAACGAAAAATAAAGATAAATACCTAATTCTCCTATTAAAACAGACGATCGAGGCAGGTAGTCTGTAGGACGTGATCAAATGGGATCAGTTAAATCAGAACTTAGTTGATCATGATCATATAACTTAAGCTTGTGGATATTTAATTTACTCCTATGGTACTAACTATAACGTGAGCTGCAAGGCAGGAGCAATCTATGTTAGAACTAGTTTAGGCTATGTTAAGATAAATTGTAAAGTAAATAGATGTGTTTGACATAGGGGCCCAAGCTCTTTTTTAATTGCTCATTTTATAGCTCGTCAAGGCCGAAAAACTCTTGCTAGGTTTTCTTATTGATCTTTGATCTTTCACTTATTCGAGATGTTTTTCGAATAGGAAAGTCTTAGGATAGATTCAAAATTGTTGGCTTCTCGGATCTTCTTTTCCTAGCCAATCCCTTCAATGGGAGATGTTTTTGGCCCACTAAATGGATTTGAGATCAAGCCTCGAAATGTCAAGATTCCTCTAATGAAGAAAATGGGACCAAGATCATGGAACCTTAAGGGCTAATCCCAAACCTCAAACAGGTTAAGGCCGCTCATTTGGTGGCCTACCTCCACTTTTAATCGAGGTGTTAGATGGTCCAGATGGTCTGGAATGCTAGTGGGATTTAACACCTGATACTGATTTGTTATCAAACCATATTAGACCTAGTTCTCCTATTCTCTTGATTCCAATCGAACCACGACCACTAGATTAGGTCTTCAAGCTCCCCATTCTTTTTATTGTGATCTATGTACAACTGGAGACCTGATCTAGCTGATGTGTTCCTCTCCTGGTTTAGGACCAAACCATAACTAGATTCACTAAGATGTTAATCCGATCTTTGGATCTTTAGAACCTTCTTAAATGTTATAGACTCTTCGAACATCTTTAAGAAGATATTTCATTTTAAATGAATTGTGAGAGATGACCTCGCCGAGTATATCATGGCCAGATATGTGATAAGATTTGTTCTCTAAATGTGTCTCTTATAGACATGTTGGGCACACTACCTCATTATTGGCACGAAAAATGTGGCCGCATAGCATCCGTCAATTTATTCTCCTAAAGGCGGACGTAAGGGTCTGTGCCTTCGCATTAATAACCGAATGTGTAACGTCAAAGGGAGATCAAATGAAGATACTCTCGGATGAGAGTATGATTTTTGTTAGTTCTAGCCTTGTAGTGTCAACACATGGTAGCCTTTTATTGGTCCATAACAGGGCATAAAAAATGGGTGTAAAAAATGCCCCCCCTCACGTCCCTTCGTATAGAGAGATGCGATGGGACATTTGACATTCAGGTTTCGACAACCGTTCTGACTTGTGATGCGTGACAACACATGGTTTATGTTCATCCATCATACAAATTAATCCAAACGTCATATTTCACTTGGCATGATTACTAGCTTTCAATGTGAATGTGAATTGAGATGTTTCATTTCGCTTTTATACGGTTGCATTTTCATCGCAATCATTCTTCCTGGTGTTCTTCTAACAGTTTTGTTCTTTCTTCCTACTTTTCTTCGACCACTACTACCATGGCTTCTAGAAAATCTTCTCAGGATGTTAAACCCATACTTGGTTCAACTGCTTAGGAAATCCTGACACTTGATATGCTTAAGACTATTCTCGCTTGCCTTGGAGACTCTATTTGTCTAAATACTTTAACCATTGACTCTTCCTTATCTGTCTAAGGTCTCATGCTTGACCCTTCTTTCATTCTCACTACTAACCTTAGGCCTCTCTCTCTCTCTCTCTCTCTCTCTCTCTCTCTCTCTCTCTCCTCTTTTTCTTGAAGAAAAACTTTTAATCTAAAGTTGTTCATTATCATGGAGTTGATGGTTGGTTGTCGGTTCAAAACCTAGGCTCTAGCTTAACCCAACTCCCTACTAGATACTCTTGCATGAAAGAGTCTAATATGCATTTGGTTGTCTTTGGCAATGGATCGAAATTTTTTATTGTATTTAAGTTTCCTATTTCAATACTATCATACACTCTCCTTTGCTTGTTGTGGTTGTTTCCTTTGGGAGTCAGTCAACCAATACTTTTCATTTTTCCTGTGGGTTCATGAGTTTGACTATCCTTGATATATGTACAGTCAGTAGGTTACTGATCGAGGGCGAATATGTTGAACCACCAAGTTCTTCGTCTTTTAGTTACTTCAACAATCAGAATGACGGCGGGGCTACTTACAACGCGTTCATTCAAGCAGAAATGGGTGAAGTTCCTATTACCCATCAAGAGCACTATGCTTTCCTCCTATTGTGGCTCTGTTGTTTTGTCTTCTACGACAAGGTTAGCCAGATGACTAAGGAGTATAGTGCATTGGTTGGAACGTTAGCTTCTGGTTGGAAACTCGTGCTTGCTCCTTTCGTTCTCTCCCACTTGTACTGCTCTCTTTTCTTGCCTGCTAGTGAGAATCTTCATAGCTATGGGGGACACCTTTGGCTCCTCCAACTATGGTTGTGTGAGTATTTCACTTTTTCCTTTCTACTGATGTTGAGACCCCTCCAACCTGTTCTCCTACTTTTAGTCACCGTCGGTTGGCCCATTTTCGTATTATAAACCATCCATTCTGGGACTGCATGGAATTTTTTCTTATTGAACCACGGATATTTTCTGATGCATGTTTCTTTCCATTTTATGAGATGTCTCATGGTCCTTGGTTTCGTCATACGAGAAGTGGTCCTATTGAGAATGAAGGTCTTTAACTTGTGTATGATCTATGGTCACATATTTTGATTGCTCATGCTCTTCCAAACAGAGGCACGCACCTTCCTGGTCCAAAGCCTTAATGCAAAAACTAGGGTAGAATTTTATCCATATTTTTTTATATGCCCATCAGTTTATGTTGATTCAAGGTCTTCCACCTTGCCTTTTCTTCAAAAAATGAACATCCACTTTCGAGGGAGAAATTCCATTATATTAAAGAGATGGAACCTATTCAAGCTAACTTTGAGGGAGCAGTCCTTTACATTTCTTTCGCTCCTGATCTTTCCTTCCATGTGTATGATATTCCCTAGTTTCGAAATTGGTGGGGGAGCATATTGGAAGAGGTATCCTTCTTCAGTTACAGACAAATGGACTTGCCTATTTCCACCACTTCCTTGGCCAGCGAAACCGGTAGTTTCCTTCGGTCAAGGTTCCATTCCCTAACTGGTCATTTCAGGATGTGGCTTTATTACCACGATAGGCCAAAAATCTTACCCACTTACTGGACCACCTCTTGCCAGGCCGGCTTCCTCGCATTTAAGGGGTATCCTGGTCGCTTCAAGCTCATCCATCAGCATTCCAAGGCCCAATTAGTATAAGTATCCACCCTTTGGGTGATTGGAATCCTTGGACAACTCTTGCCTTACTAGAGAAAGTTAATAAGGGAAAACAACCGATCAAACTGGTTTCTTCTCGGCCTAGTAAAAGCACTACTAGAGTAGCCCATTCTTCAAGTGAGGTTTCTATTGGAAGATAGTTGAACGTTCTTAACCCTATTCTAGAGGTTATCGTGCAACCACTTCACCCTTTCACATTATCACATGTTGACATAGTCAATTCTACCCCTACTATTCGTTTGAACGCTTCAACCATCCGATCATTGGAGAGCTCTGTAACTTCTGCACCTTCGAGAGGTAATTACTATCCTCTGGCTTTCTCTTACTTTCTTATCCTGAGCATTCTGCCTTTCTAAATTGTCGTCTTCATGATTGTAATATCGGTCGCAGGGAATGAAGAAGGAGAAAACCTTGTGCCCCTCTTCAAATCTCAATGAGTTGGGCCAAACACTATTGCGTCTGCCCTACAGGCTTCTCCCATCATTGAGGATGCAAGAAATGTGGACTCTGCTAGAGGCAAAATCCAATGGAAGAACACAACTACTGGTCTACATGGTCAGTTAGGTTTCCCTAGATTGAGGGTTAACGAGTGCTCGACCATTTCTAGGACTTTTGAGTTGACTCTTGATTTTGGGAATCAGGTAGCTAATACTCCAGCTAGGGGCATGAGTCAGCCTCCTACTGGAGAGGTCCCTTTAACTCCTGATAAGGGTAAATGCAGAGGACTCACACCAGCTGGATCTGTTAATGAACTCGCTTCGGCGCCTATCGAAGAATCTGCCTCGGTTACGGTAATAAACATTGAAGGGGAAACACCTTCTTCCCCTGCTGGAGCAGTACAGACGATTGGTAGTCCTGAAGATGATATGTTTGCTAATTGGGAAGAGAGTATGAGGGCACTAATTTTCTCTTTACGAGCCATGCTACTGAAGAGACTTCACTTTCAAGGCAAGCTTATAGGAGTGATGCTCCTGTCAAATCCTCTAATCTAAATGCCCCTAAATCGGGAGTGGTTGTGTTGGGGATCTCATCTCTAGCAACCTATGGACCTCACTTTGATGCTCCCTTTGTCACTTCAATTGGGGACGGGGATTGGACGCATGACACCCCGCCCATGTCATCCCCTCAGGTGGCCATATGAGATTTTATGGAGACCTCCGCTCTTGAGTCTTTTGCCCGTTTAGAGAGCTTAGTGGTGACTAAAGGGGTGTTGGATGGTCCTCCCATATGTCAAAGTATCGAGGGTCTAAAGTAGTTCATTGATCGGTTCATCTAGCTTATTGTGCCCGATCTGATTTCCTTAAGGGAGTTCACCAGCATTTCGGATGCCCTCGGTGAGCTTCAACATACACTTGGGAGTGATGCAGTATGGGGTCATAAGTTGGCACATGCGGAGGAAATATTGTCAACTTTATACGAGTACATGGTTGCTTAGGATCGCTTGGACATTGCGACTGGTAACTTTGAACCAGACGGTGGAACTCTCCTTGTCCGTAATGATGAATATTTGGCACTTGGCCATGAGGAGGATGCTTTGCAAGGTAAGATGTACGAGATTAGCGAGAAGCTCCCAAAGCTCAATTAAGAAGTTGAAGAACTAGTAATGAAGATGACAAGCTTGGAGATTGAAATAAAGATGATGGAGGATCATCGAGCTAGCCTAGGTTGCTACTACAATCGAGATGCAATTAGAGGAAAGGAGGTGACTTCTCAAGAGAGGAAGGGAGATGGAGTAGCTAAACGCATTAAAGGTCAAGTCATCTACCTAGGGAATCAAGTAATTGGAAGCGTTATGCTTAGCAAGCGAAGCCAGGAAATGACTTTCAAAGCATTATAGGGCAGGATTCGGCCTCTTAAGAGGATCGATGGTTCCACTCTTTTTGTCCTTTTCTCGCACAATCCAAAAGATTTTTTTTATATTATATAGGAGGAGGTGATCGTAGGCCGATCCCTTAAAATTATTGTAGATAAGTGACAACCATCATTTTATAGGGTCGTTACAGTCATAATTGAGTATTTTTATCTATCTGTTTGATTGCCTTCATTTATTGATGACTAAAAAATCGAGTACTTATGGTGCAACTGTACTCGGTCAACCGTACATTATTGAATTGAAAAAGAAAAAAAAAACTAGACCATAGGATGCCCTATAGCTGGCCTTTAGAGTCATCCTGTCACTTCTTTTATTATGTTTTAGACTACTTTTAAACCACCATTGCGGTCGGCGCCTTCGACCTCCATTACTTCCAAACCGCCTTCCTTGCGAGTTTTCCTTGTGAGACTTTTCCCTTGGTTTGTTTTAGGATAGTGTCTCCTAGTTGTTGTTTATTCTATAGGATCACCGGTCATAGGAAGATGGTAGCAACTAGTTGTTAGGCACCCTAGTCAATGCCTTTATTCTTTTATCGGGCATCCCTCTTCCTCTGAGGACATCTCTTTTTAGCTTTAGATTGTTGTTAGACTTTTAAAGTCTTCAATGGTTTGGAGCTGCTCGACCGGTCGAGAGGCTGGTTCGACTGGTAGAGGGTCCACTCGACCGGTTGAGCACCACTTGACTCAAAGTCAAACGTACTACTTATTTGGGTGTCCGGTGTAAGACCCGTATCCTAGACCGTACCGTTCCATAGGCTTCCACGGTCTTCCCGGTCGAATTTCGGCAACCTTCGACCCTTAACCGGTATTTACGCGCGACCTTGATTCTCATGCTGTCAACCCGAGTCGGCTCAACCCAGGACTTATACCTTAGCGACCGTGTCGTCCCCATGGTTCCGATGCCGCGACTTGCGCGCCAAGGTGATACCATGGTTGGGAGATGTGGGCCAGCGTTCGGTGCGAGGAAAACACCGCGCTGCGAATTCTGAGAGAATCTCTACAAGGTGTCACATCAATCAATCAATCCATCAATCCCATCATGTCAAGTACACATCACCTTTCACCCTTTCCCAAGCAAACCCCTAAAGTCAAAAAAACAATCTCACAAGCCATACCTTTCTTACAACTTTTGCCACAAAAGTCAAAAAGGAGCCTTACACACCCATCACTCCATCACACATCACCCATCCCTCTCCCTTTTCAAGTCTCTCTCTCTCTCTCTCTCTCTCTCTCTCTCTCTCTCCCTTACAAATCTCTCTCATTTTCAAACTCTCCCATAAGCAAGAGAAGTCCATACGTATGAGCCATCCCATGGTGAGAAAATGCATGTGTGGCCCACCTTTCCATCCCTAGATCTCTCATCCTAGCCATCCATTTTTCATCTTCCTCCATCAAAGAGAAGCACAAGGAGCTAAGGAAGCCAAGGAAGCAAGAAGATCAAGCGATGGGTGTTTTGATAGGGTAGTTTTTGATATTTTTAAGATGGGACAAGTGAGGCCAACCGATCAATGGTTTGGATCTCACTTTAGACCCTAAGATGTGGCCGATGGCCCACTTGGATCATCATGATCATTCCATGATGGGGCCATTCTCCATGGACCCCATCATGATGTTTATTTCCTTGCATGCTTAGGGTCATCTAGACCGTCTATTTTAGTGGAGAAGGGATCTTCACCGTTGGATTTCGATTTCATGGGCCCACATGTAATGGGACCCACTTGATGTATGATTTAGTGCAAGGGAGGGCCCATAGTGCCGAGGTCCCTCCATCACGGGGGTCCCACTCTCTATCCCTCTCTCCTTTATTTTATTTTATTTTATTTTGTGATGATAATGAGGTTGTGTGGCCCACTTGAATGGACCCCACCACGAGGTATGTACTCTATCCAAGCCATCTACAAGTGGGGCCCAATTTGTGTGTAATGTACCCCACCATACTCCATTGGGTGGCCCACCTAAGCAAGGCCCACCTCAATGCCTGTGATAGACCCAAACCGTCCAGCGTCGCTGGACGCTGGACAAAAGGCAACATGTAAATATCAGCTTGTTCCCAAGCTTTGGGGTGGCCCACTCATGTAGGCCCCACCTTGATGTAGGTATTTAATCCACGCCGTCCATTCCCTTTCCAAGCTTGTTTTAGGCGTTGAGCCAAAAGATGGGACTGATTAGATTTTCAGGCGGGCCATAACATGGCAAACAGTGGGTTTACCATTGAAATATCCCATATTGCTTCTATACACCGAAATATGCCCAATATCGGGCTTGTTTTGTTTGTCTGGAGCCATGGAGGGCAATTGGACGGAGTGGATCGCCTAGATGTGGACCCCTCCTGCGAAAACCACTGAAAAACAGAAAAAAAATAAAAAAAACATAACACAGCAGCTGCTGCTGCTGTGTCAGAAGGCAGCAGGCGCTGCCTGCGCACAGCGTCCAGCTGACGGACGGGCTGGGCAGCAGCCACGGCTGTAGCCGTGGACCCCACCTTGAGGTTTATCTGCCATCTAATCCGTTCACAGGGTGGGCCATTCCCTAATGTGGGCTCACTCCAAAAATCAGCCTGATCCAAGACTCAGGTGGCCCACACCGTAGGAAACAGTGGGATTGAACCTCTACCTTTGAAACCCTTTTTGGTTCCACAGAAGTTTTAGATTAGGGTGAAATTTGTTCTCACCCTTCATCTAGGCCCACGTGGCCTTATCAACGGGTTGGATGGCATATCAACATTGTGATGGGCCCCACATGGAGCCCACAGTGATGTATATGTTTTATTTCCACCGTTCGCCTGACGGTGGAGCCCACTGTGATGTTTGTATTTTACCCCACCGTCCTGGACAGTGGGTGTGTGTGTGCGTGTGTGGGTGTGTGCGTGCGTGTGTGTATATATATATGTATATATATATATATATAATATTTTATGTAATGTGTATATATATATATATATTATATTTGATTATATATAATTTATTGGTGATGGGAGGCCCATCGCAGTTTACTTGTGGCCCATGGTTGACGCCCACTTGGATTTATATGTACGGCCCATGGGTCGAGGCCCATTTGGCGTATTAGGGGCCCATGGGTTAAGGCCCATTAAGGTGCATTGGGACCCATGGGTTAAGGCCCATTAAGGTGCATTGGGACCTATGGGTTGAGGCCCATTTGATGCACGTATGGGGCCCAATTGGCAAGGCCCATTTGATACATATAAAGCCCATGTGAGTAGGCCCATTTGATGCACTCTAAGGCCCACAGGTTATAGCCCATTGCAATGTACATAATGCCCATTGGTGCGGCCCATTGATGTGGCCCACTTAATGAATATAAGGCCCATGTGATTTGGCCCATTTGATGTATTTACGGCCCAATAGGATGTACCTAAGGTCCATTGTAATGTGTGATCCCAACATGGGTTATGTAATGATGTTTACGTCGGGCTATGCCTTGGGAGTAATGGTGGTTTGACGTCCACATTGCAAGTATAGTGTTGGTTAAATGTCCGCATTATGACTAACCCTAGGGCTCATTATAGGCAGTACGTGTTATGTGTAGGCCGTCTAGGCCCATCTTCGTTATGAACATCATCCATCCCATATAACATGTTTAATTCCATGATTCATGATCATATGCATCATACGTATGCTTGATATGAGAAATGACTGATCATAGCATATGCCTTCGGGCAGATTGTTTAGGGGCTCCCGTACAGGGGGTGTTGCCCTACATGAGCGCACGATACGTGCAGGATTGTTGTATGACTGGATAGTGTGATTCATGCATTCGCATTGTGTGATATGGTTACTGTATGCCCTAGCGACATCAGGGCCGTAGCCTCCACAGACGTATCGTGGTTGGCAGGATTGGATACCGAAAATATTGTTCTACATGGGGTGCGATAGATATCCCTGGGTGAAAGTCCCTAAACCCTTATGGTACCAGGAGGTTGCTCCAACGTCTAGACCGAGTGGGTGCATGAGCGCTGAGTGCCGATTACTAGACGGTTGCACTTTCCACTGTGTCGTGGTTGGTTGGAAGGGGGTGCGGCCTTACCCGCCCGAGAGTAGGGGGCAATGCTAGGCTGAGTCTAACCAGCTCGAGGAATGGGTCTGCTATTGACAAGCCGAGCCCGATATTGGTAGGCAGATAGTAAGGTCTTTTCCACTCACCTTATTGCGCGCGATGGGACAGCAATCTGGCTTGGAGTGTACTAGACCCAGGTGATATTCCAGATTTTGAGCTGTATTGATATGTGGACTTAGATGAGGATTTGTATGCTTGAGTTGCATTTCGCATTGCATGGCCTTGGTATGGCCAACATCATTCTTTACACCGCATGGCCTTGGTACGGCTAATAGTATTCTTGGCATTCATCAGCATGTTCCGCATTACTCTGATACTGCATAACTGCATTACTACCTTGAGTATACACTTTCACCACCCTCTAAGCTTTCTATAAGCTTATGCACGACCGTTGCGTGCAGGTGACGTTGGATCGCAGCAGCGCTGAGGCTTGGACGCGTAGCAGATCATTTTGGAGTTTTTGTTCATCTTCATTGTATTTCCCTTTATGCTCATTGTACTTGTAAAGTTTTTTATCATAGTGAAAATGTGATGGAGTTTTTGGTTGTTGTTTGTGGGTTATGCCTTTGGTTATACTTCTTACGAATCAAACTGATGTTGAAAATCCTCCTTGTAGCATCCCAGGATCGGAACCTGGCGAATGGGCGTTGGAAGCTGAGAATGGGGTTCTACGGAGGCTGTCGGCGCCGGATTCGATGATCTGGAATTTTGTGAGCCCGGTTTCCGAGTTTGGGGCGTGACATCCGGGGCACTCGATCGATCGAGGGGGTCCCTCGACCAGTCGAGGCCTCGTCTCGACTAGTCGAGGTAATGTAGATTCTTGCACGGATTTGGTGTGGACTGCGTAAATTTAAGGCAGTTTCGCAAGGGTGCGAAAGGGAAGTTGCTTAAACTATAAATAAGGGTCCCTAGGGCTATTCTAAGATATTCTAAGGCTTTCTAAAAGTTTTTCAAGGGTTCCTAAAATGCTTTTAGGGTTATCAAAGGGTGTAACAAGGGTGAGATTCGAGGTTGTTCGAATCGGGTAAGTCCTCTCTCTTGTAATTTCTATTTCATAGTGGAGATTTGTCACTTTGTAAAGTGGTTTTTTTCCACAATGGTTTTCCATGTTAAATCTTTGTGTTCTCTTGTGATTTCTTGTTGATCTTGGATTACTATCCTAGATCTAGATCTATGTGATTCCGTAACACAAATCCCAACAAGTGGTATCAAAGTAATCGTTGGGGCACAGATTTGAATCTGAGGGATTAGTAATAATGGCGAGCATTAAGTATCATATTAAGAAGTATTCAGGAAAAAATAATTATGAGTTATGGAAGATCAAGATTATGAGTTCTTTAATCAAGCAAGGCGAAAATGGTGCTCTTGAGGAGCGAAAGTCTACTATCACTGATGATGAATGGAATACTCTTGATAAGAAGGCCTTATCATCGATCCGTTTATATCTCACATATGAGGTTCTCTACAACGTCATAAGGGAAAAAACTACGGCTAAGTTATGGGCGAAGTTAGAGAATGTTTATGCGGAAAAATTCTCAGAAAATTGCCTACACTTGAAGCGGCAGTGGTATAACTTCAAGATGGCAGAGGTGGAGATCTGGAGGCTTACACCACCAACTTTAATAAATTGGTTTGTAAATTGCTGGATATAGAAGAAGTGACGAAAGATGAAGAACAAGCATGTATGTTGCTGAATTCTCTTCGGCATCTTATGAGTCATTTAAGGACACAATGTGCTCCACGAATAAAATCCTGAGTGTCAACACCGTTATCTCAGCCCTTTAAGGGAAGGCTATGAGAAAGTTTAACATTGACATGGGGATATCTTCTTATGCACTAATTACAAGGGATAGGAATTCTGAACAAGGTATATGTTCTTCAGGTTCTACATCCAAATCTAAGGGCAATGACAAGGGAAAGGTAAAGTGCTGGAATTGTGGAAAGGAAGGACATGTGAAGAAGGATTGTGAAAATCCTAAATCGAAGAGGGAAGATTCTGAGGCTTCATATAGGGAGGCCAATGCTGCCACATCAGATGGATCGAGTAGATGTGATAGTGATGTTTTGTCTGTCTTCACTCAGATGACTATACGACGATCGTAAGGACGAGTGGATGCTAGACATAGGGGCATCTTTTCACATGACTCCTCATCGGAGTTGGTTCACTAGCTAAAGGGAGTGCAATGGTGGACATATATTTATGAGCAATGACAGTGCCTGTAATATTGTGGTTGTTGGTACGGTGCATATCAAGGTGTTTGATGGGGTGGAGCGTACCTTGACTGATGTCAGGCACATTCCAGATGTGAAGCAAAATCTGATTTCTCTTGGTGTACTTGAGGAAAAAGGATGCAAGTACATAGGTATTGATGGTGCTCTCAAGGTATCTAAGGGGGCACGGGTAATCATGAAAGTGCAACGACTCGGTCACATGTACAGGTTGAACAGGAGCACTTCAAAAGGTGGAGCTACAGTGGATGTAGCGGATTCCACCTCTGCACATGTGTGGCATGTTAGGCATGGCGACATGAGCAGGTAGGGTAGGAAGGCTGAGACTTTCGGACAGGGATATAGAGCAGGTGGAGCAGCCACCTGTATGAAAAATCACATGGCATAATCGCGGGATATTGGTGAGGTACATGAATGATTTCAATATCGCAGGGGATTCATTTTCTATTCAAATAGCTTTAGGTGAGCCTTGTGCTGAGAAGTGGAAGGTGACTATGGGTGATGTGATAGACTCATTGTACCAGACCAACATATGGAAGCCGGTGGAGCTTTTAGTGGGCTGAAAAGCGGTTGGATGCAGGTGGATCTTCAGAAGGATATAATATAGATACAGAGCGAGGTTGGTGGCAAAGGGTTATGCTCAGAGAGAAGGGATCGACTTCTCAGAGATATTTACGTTGACAGTATAACAAGTGTCTATTTGATCCGTGATTGGCACTGGTTGGCCAATGCGATCTTGAACTGGGAAGGATAAATGTAGAGTCTAAACTTCTGCAAAGGAAATTAGAAGAACAGATCTACATTAAGCAACCAGAGCGGTTCAAAATTAAAGGGGCTAAGAAGAAGAGTTTGCAGGAGGTCGTGATATGACCTGTCGCCTAGGAAGTGGTTTGATTCTTTCATGGTGAGTCAGGAATTGATGACATGTAAATCCCCAAGTATGACATGTCTGAATCAATGTACTAAAGACTCAATTAAGTGAGACATTTAGGATGAAGGATCGGGGGGCTATAAAGATGGTTCTCAGCATTGAGACTGAAGGAGGAGTAGGCTTTGGTTATCTCAGGCAGAATACCTTAGAAAGGTATTGATCAAGTATGTGATGGACTAGGCAAAGCTGAAGAGCATCCCCTATACGTCTCTCCTCAAGTTTTCCTCAGGACATGTCCCAAAACAGATGAGGAAAAGCAGGATATCTCATAAGCTTCATTCGAATGCGGTTAATAGTATATGCCGTGGTTGAATTAGACCAGTTATTTCACAGGCTATCGATGTTGTAAGCAAATATCCCGATAAACAATATTGGGTAGCAGTGAGATGGTAAAAAGACTACGTCTTTCCTTTTGAGAAGATAGGAGCAAAGGTGGTTGGGCACGTGGATTTTGACTCGGCAGACATGCTCACTTAGAACGTTCCTATAGAGAAGTTCAAGTTATGTGCCCCTTCTCTGGGATTGGCGATGGCGGAAAAAGAAGGACGGAGTGTGTACAAGAAGCTATAATGCAGAAATAAGAGAAGAGGGCAGCAAGATACACGATTGAAGATTGAAGACTTGGTGGAGATTGTTGTCAGACTTTTAAAGTCTTCAATGGTTTGGGGCTGCTCGACTGGTCAAGGATCCACTCGACTGGTCGAGCACCACTCGACTCAAAGTCCAATGTACTACTTACTTGGGTGTCCGGGGCACTCGACCGGTTGAGGGGATGGCTCGACCGGTCGAGGGGGTCCCTCAACCAATCAAGGACTCGACTCAACTAGTCGAGGTTACGTAGATTCTTGTGTGGATTTAGTGCGAACTGCGTAAATTTGGGGCTGTTTCGCAAGGGTGCGAAAGGGAAGTTGCTTAAACTATAATAGGGGTCCCTAGGGATATTCTAAGGTATTCTAAGGCTTTCTAAAAGTTTTTCAAGGGTTCCTAAAAGGGTTTTAGGGTTATCAAAGGGTGTAACAAGGGTGAGATTCGAGGTTGTTCGAATCGGGTAAGTCCTCTCTCTTGTAATTTCTATTTCATAGTGGAGATTTGTTGCTTTGTGCCGTTATTTTTTTCCGCAATAGTTTTCCACGTTAAATCTTTGTGTTCTCTTATGATTTCTTGTTTCTCTTGGATTATTATCCTAGATCTAGATCTGTGTGATTCCATAGCACAAATCCCAACATAGATTACCCTACTGATGGCTATCCGTTTTGGCTCTGGCCTTGGTTGTTTCTCGATAAGCCATTCTTGATGAGATTCATGATGCGGCGAATGCTCTCCACATATTGTTTGTCTATGCAAGCTTGTATCGGTCCAGTCGATAACTTTCCTTCGGCTGATCATCGGTCGAGCCCAACATTAGGCTTCGCTTTAGTGGGATAGCCTCTAACTAGTTATCGTGGGGGCCTCAGTCTTAGCAACTCATCCCCTTGTGTATTTAATTTGGTGCCTTTGCATGTCTACTATCTGTCGGGAGTAATAGGGTCTCAGCCTTATGGTAGTTGTCCTTCCAGTCGTAGGGAGATTGGCAAGTAAACCACCTTTCCCTTTGTTGGCTCTAGTTCCAAAATTTTTGCCAAAGTTGGCATCCTGCAACAAACTGACTCCTTGATGCTTAAGTAGTTGCCAAGGTCTAAACATTCCATAACTCTTGAAGACCTTTGGCTTGCACTGTGCTTGGTAGTGTTCCTGGCTCTACCACCAAAACATTTTTTTTCTAGCATTCATTACGAATGAAGGTCCGAGGCTCAAAGTCAGATTCCTGAACATCCCGATCGAAACGAACCCCAAGTGCATGGCTGCAATGTAGTAATAACTCGGTGAGACCGAGGTCGAACCCACAGTGACTTGTGTAATTTCTGGAAATATTTAGAACTAGAACGAGAATTAAAACTAACTTATAGAATTTAATTTAAGAAGTAATGATGTAATTGAGAAGGAAATCAATAGAGATAAAGCACTAACGTGCCAAGGATCCATTTATAGTCATTCTGAATGTTTAATTCACTTGATTTAATCATATAACTCAATTGGAATCGAAGTCCTATCCTATCCAGTTGAATGATAGAGCGGTTAAATTATCATTCATATACCAAAACATATTTGAACTTCAATTGAATTGGTTCCCACATAAAGCATCAAAGTTTTGATCGCAGGGAATTCAAAGCATTTATCGTGCTCTTAGACTACGATAGATTAACGGATTTTACAGATCAATCCCTTGCAAAATAGATCAATCTTCTAGTTTTCTTAAGCATCCAATGTACTCAAAGTTGACAATGAATCAAAGTAAACTAAAATAAATCTTCATTCAAACTAATATCAATAATTATTCAACAATCTACCTAATAATATGAATCAAATTAAACTAAGACATTAAAAAATAACTACAAGCTTCACATCTTAGCCTACCTAAGATATTAGCCAATCGTAGACATGATTGAACTAAAACTTATAAGAAAAACATAAAAACCGAATAAGAACCGAATGATTGGAGAAGAACTCTGTAGAAGCTCCAAAACTCCTTTCTCTTTCTCTTCTACCCTAATTTTTGTTTTAGAATGCTAGATTCATCCCTTTATATAGAAAAAAATCTCACTGAATAGGAACTGACTTCAAATTTATACACTTTTGTTACACTTTGATCACATCGACTGTCACCTTTAGTTGTAGCTGAACATACATTTAGTTGCAGCCAAATTTTACCAAAATAGATCTGAAGTCTCTGTCTTCCCCAGGTCACATCGAACTCTCCTTCGGTGGCACTGAACATGGCTTCGGTCGCACCTAAGCGCCAAATTTCATCCGATAATCACAATTTCTTGTTGTACTATTTTGTGCACATTTGATCAAACCGAACCAACATCAAGTAGGACTGAATAGTCTGTTATTTCTGTTAATGTACTTTCTAATTTTTTAGTCTTTTCTCTCTCTTTCGCACTTGGTTTTCTTCGATATTTGGCACTCGAATTCTTCATCAATCACCTCCAAATATTTACTTGATCATTCTTTGAGCATTAAATCTTCTTTTTAATCTTTCTTTTCATCTTCGCTCTCGAAATCACCTCGTATAGGAAAAATATACATAAATAGATTAATTAAACACATTTTTGCTTATCAAACCAATGTATAATAAAGAAAAATATACAATATTTCACTCTTAACACATCTAAGTTCTTGAGATTCTGACAAACCAATGGAGCCTTTCCTTTGTCATTTATAGTCCCCTTTAAAGGGTTAATCATCCTCTTGACAGACTCACCCTTTCCAGATGGTGACGGGGTTAGGCTTGTAGCCTTGGTAGTGATGGCGACTAACAATTCATTTTGAGTTACTTCAGTGAGAAGTGGCAATTCTTTTGTTGGAGATGTCATCTGTTGGGTGCTCACACGTGGCTATCCTATTTACGCAAGTACTAGAATACTTTAGGATGTTTCTCCTTAAGATGGTCGACTATTGCGACGTCGGTTTGGATGATGTTAACAGTGAATGTCTAGGGGGTGGATGCGACATCAACTCCCATCACCTATCCTTCCATCTTTGAAAATTTGAGCAAATCTTTATCAATGTTTTCCTGTACTAGGTTCTAAACACAACATAGTTCTTAGTGGAATGCTTCCTAGTGTTATGCCACTTGCAATATACTCAGTTTTTTAGATCCTCATACGATGAAAGTTTTTGATGCATACGAAGCTTGATAAACTTGCTTTCAAGCAAGGTGTCAAATATTTCATCAACCTTGGAGATGTCAAATGTAAACAACCTGGAGGCCACGGGCATACCCCTTTTTGAGTTTAGGACGACCGAGGCCATGCACTCGACCTTTTTTAGGGTTGAGCATTCCCAATGTTATGTACCGATTATCTTAGGCACGGCCACCTCGTAACAAATGTCATAGTCCTCGCTTGGCAGTGTAGGTATTATATTTGTCATGGCCAACTCGTAGTTTGGGTCATGATAAAACGTACCCTTGGATGCACTCATCCATTATTGCTCCTCTAAGGATCCACTCGTACCTAGTGGTCGTGGTTGATGACTCAAACAGGTCTCTAAAGTATACGCCTTCGAACTTCTTGTGAAGCTCAAGACTCATGCCTTATGAGGCCAACATGGCAAACTCAACCTCGAGAATAATAACTTGGCAGCAGTTTCTTGCACACCCAAATTGGGCAATAAATTGCAATTGCCTTAACTTGGACAGGTCGGCCATGAATACTTTCAGCTCGATACGATGGAACTGCATGTGAAATTGCTCTTCCATCTCGGCCAGGTCTGGACCAAGTTAGTACGTAGGTTTATGTATTAGGTGAAAGCAACTATATTAAAGAATTCTCGAATAACCTAATCTTTAGGAAGTTATTGTGGGATGCCTCATCATATTACATGGTGAAGTGGCCAATATGTTCAATGGTGGAGGTCTCATTGCCTTCTGAAAATAAGGTGAACTCAAGGAACTTGAAACTTCTATAGAACTCAAAATTTCAGTCTACCCATTCAGGGTATGGTTTTCTATAAGTCAACTAAACCATTTGTCAGCTGTTTGACTATACTCCATACTCTTGGATGAGCTCTATACTATCGTCCCGACTAAGTGGTTGTTATGGGCCTGGTAGATTTTCCTGGATGGGGTATTTATGCAGTTGCTCAGGGTTTGGCGCATGTGTCACATGAGGAAGGGCCACTGGGTAAAGTGCGGCCAGAAGTTACCTCATGGGTGCCTTTACCCTTTGGTAGCTGTTATGGACGAGAGGCACGGTCATTGATTACCCCCTGAGCACCTCAATCTTCTGTTTTCCTTAGAAGAGCGGAGTCACGGCCGATGGTTGCCCCCTGGGTGCCTCAGCCTTATGATATCCTTAATAGATGATCAACATTGCTTGGGGTTGTCCCCTTGGTATTCGGCCCTCTTAACTCCCACATGGTTGACCGAGCCACCCATGGGTTGCGCTCCGAGCGATTAAGCCACGTGGCCATAAGATGATGGCTGGACATCTGACTTCCCCCTTGAGTTACTTACATCGGTCGAGTATTGACTCCTTGAAGGATAATAACTTTGTCAGACTGGGTAATCCGACTAGTTATAAAACCAATCGTCTCAGTCGTTCCTTGTCACCAATGAAGATGGTGAAAGGGGACCTTACGGTTCGATCTGACTAGCTCCGGTTGGGATCTTAATGGATCACTCTTTCTCATGTCCACTGGGGTGAAGTAAAGGAGAGCGTTTATCAATGGCTTCAAGTCTCGAAATAGGACTTTTGGCCGATTTCTCGTGTATCTCAAGTTATGACCTACATAGTCTGGTAACTTGTTGCATGCATCTAGTGAACTAGTTGAAAAATGTAGCAAAGTCATTAGAGATTTGTTGGGAAGATGATCCCGCTTCAATGTTGAAAACGGGCTTAAAATGCTGGTGCTACAACTTTAAAATTGTACAACCAAGTGCAGGTAGCAAAGTAGTAAAGTATTCGGTGAATCTGAGGTCGATCCATAAGGACTGGAGAATTAAAAACACTAACTAGAGAGAAAGAAGAAATTCATTTTTACTCCAACTATTCAAAGTGCATGAAACAATAATATGAGAAATCTAAGACTTCAGAGATTCCCTTATAATCAATCCACAATATTTGATTCATTGATCCAAACTTATAATTAAATTGAAATCAAATAAGGATCTGTTCCAATCGGAAGATGAAATAATTAAATCAAATTTCTAATTCCGAACAAAGTATAGATCTTAATTGATTAATCTAATCATGAAAAACTAAGTAATTGATTTGTAACATCTCGAAAAAATCTGTACAATGACCCGAGTACTACCTCAGGTAGAAATCACTAAGGACCAAATCCTTTAGAAATTAGATGAAAAGTAATTAAATACTAAATTGAATTAATCAGTAGATTAGCTTGAACTACTTTCTATACGAACTGCAAGACCTAAAACCAATAGAAACACTAACTCCACATTATCTAGAAACCTAGGATCAATCTCAAAACCCAGTTGCTCTCGGGAGCATCATGAAACCCCATATCAGACCTGGACCGCGCGTCGAAAGTCCGATGACCGCAAAACTATATAGTTATGACTGCCTTACTGGGCTTAACAACTACCCTGGAAATCAAGTCCAAATAATATCTAGAAATACACAACTTGAACCCAGAGCAAAGTGTGTGAGAAACGCAAATATCTTTAAAAAATAAATTTAAACTTAAGTAATCTGGGCAGTTCGCTTGTAGGCCAAATTTAAGGTTTTTGACTATAAGATTCTGACCTAACTACATCCTTGGATCAGGAAAATTTTCATACACAAGTCAATGTACTTGCGGCCCTGATCGAGTGTCGATAACTGATGAACTAAAACTGGTCCACCGTGGTTGATCTATAAATATGATCATACCAAAATCTCAACTTTGTGTAGATCCATTGCCAGGGAACTTTCTCTGGACCGTATGCAGGAAATGGGCCTCTGAATGAGCTCCGTTGGCCCGAAACAGATGACTTTTGGCTATAACCTAAGTATACCATGGCCCTGGTGCCATTAACTTCACTTCTGGACCTATATAAGACCCTAAACCCACCCCTCTCTCATTCCATACGAATTTCCTAAACCCTAGGAGAGAGAAGAGAGAAAAGAGAAGGAGAAAGTGAAGAGAAGTAAGAGAGAGCGAGAGATTGTTGCTGGGATTCGATCTCGCCACTCCACCTGTTGAATCACCTCATCCGTGTCGCTATACCGGTGATTTTGACTCCACTTTTGGATAAGGAATCCTAAACCTAATCTGCTTTAGGTACCCATATAGGTAGATCGGTGAAAAAACTAACCTATATCATGATTTAGGTAGCCGTTGTGCTGTAGACAAAGGCGTAGTGTTCAAACTGAGTTCGATACGAGTTTACCGACGGAAGGTGCGGACTATAAATGTTTAGGTTATGGTTTTCAAGGCTTTCAATGTTAGTTAATGATTTATGACTGACTTGATTGTTATCACATGTATGTAGATACAATGTTTTCCGTGTATTACACATATATGAACTATGTTGAATATGATGCATTCCATGTATTTGTTGAAATGTTTGAATGAATATGGAAATGATGTTTTATGCTTGCCACGATTACTAATTGAGGATTCATGATCGTTGTATATCTAACAACTCCTTAGTGAAAGGATTTGCCATATTATATGTTATAACTAATTTCTTATATGTATATTGAATGTGTAGCCTAAGTGTTTGATAAAATGTCTGAATGAGTAATTAGTTGATGAAATGCATTTATTAAGGGTATTAAGATGAGATTCTCAATTACCTTATCTATACGAATAGATTCCATGTAAGTTACATTCGGCTACGTGATTTATGTATGAAATGCCTATGTATGTTAAACATGTGTACTATGTGTTTGTTAAAATGCTGGAATGAGATTTCTATTTAAATTGGTTGTCACATATTGTCTTAACTATCACATATGAATACCTATTGTATTTGAGTCTGATTGGGACTAATACATAGTCCAAGCAATCGGTATGAGACACCATGGTTGAGTTATCGGCCTACGCTAGGGTAACGAGCCTCCCCATAGTGTCCAGTGAACAAACCAAACTCGTGAGCCGAATACGGTGGTATAAGACACTATATTCGAGCTGTCAGCCTATGTTAAGTGACGAGCCTTTTCCGTAGTGACCTTTAATATAAAATAGGCCTACGACTAGGTTATGAGCCTCTTATAGTGACCTCATGTGTGAATTAAGCCTACACTGAGGTGACAAGCCTCCCATAGTAACGTATAGTGTAAACTCACGAACTTGCCTATCATATGTGATTAACTAGGATTGACGACCCTAGATGGATCATTGTTTGGGTAAATGATATAAAGGGAGGTACCTTAGCTTCACAAATCTACTGTATGAATAGGTTTAATTAAGAACTTAGCTAGCACGACCATGCACCTCATTGCATGTGCCTTTGGCGTGGGTGTTGAGCATAGTGGGAGTTTAGCATGCACGACCGTGAGATGATGTCGTAGAGGGAGTGCAAGCGAGGGCATACATCATTAATACATACCATTCTTGCATTAACAAGAGTTCTTAGGATATGATTATTATATTGCTTTATCATTACTGCTTGACTGAATTGATAACATGTCAACCTTTGCCTATAGCTCCACTGAGTTGATCACTCACTTTCACTCTGGGACGGTGCTTTAAAACACCAATCAGACCCTGTTTTAGTTTCAGGTGATAGCGAGGCTTACGAGTTAGAGCCTATTTTATACGATGACGAGGAGTTCTCCTACATGCAACTCTCTGGCGGGTCCATGTAGACCTGGAGTTGCATCACTGGGGTTACGGGAATACCTGTTTTCAGGTGGACCCGTGCACACATGTGAGGCCCCTATTTAACCCCCCTTACCTCCCCTTTTGCCATTTTATTCACCCCCTAGCCCTCTAAACCCTTTAAAAGAGCACCCCTTCCCTCTCAAACCCTCTTCCATATACTTCTAACCTTTAACTCTCCCATTTGGTTCATCATTACATCCTCATTCTTCAATTCCATCCCCTCCACCTTCCCTATTTTTCACTTATTTGAACACAAAAGCCTTCTTTTATATCTCATAATCTTCCACATCCTCTACCCATCACATTTACCCACCTCCATTGTCTTGAAACTATTATTCTCCTCTCCCTTTCTTCCCTATTTCCATCTATTGAGCACAAAGGCCCTTCTTTTCTGTCCCAAGATCTCCAAAAAAAAAAACCCATCAACCCATCTCATCCTTCAAGCATTTCCACTTCCAATAACTCTTTTCGAGGTTGTCGCCTCCATCTTCTTAAT
Source organism: Magnolia sinica (assembly GCF_029962835.1). Lineage (NCBI taxonomy): Eukaryota > Viridiplantae > Streptophyta > Magnoliopsida > Magnoliales > Magnoliaceae > Magnolia > Magnolia sinica. The sequence goes on from NC_080574.1 coordinate 39,953,411, forward strand.
CTCCAAGCTCCTTTCTCTCATGGGAAAGAAAAAAGCGGCCCCGGATGAGGCCGGGCCGAGTCCACCACGCCATACTACGAGGAGGGCAGACGACGAAGCCATTACGAGTGTCTAGCGTGAACGGAGGTCCAAGCGGGACCTCGATCCTTAAATTCCGTTGGAGAGATCACAAATGTCGAACGTCAACCTTTGTAAGTTCCGCAACTGCAAGGTCGTATTTGAGACACGTGTCGACGAAAAGATGTTCGGGACGTATCCAGTCATCGACTTTCTCTTGAAAAATGGGTGAAGTCCCATGTTTGAAGGGAACACTCATGCGAGTGAAGGCACTGTGCGCACCTTCTACGCCCTCATTCAGAATCCACTATTAAAGCCTCTCCAGTTTGCTATCTCTTTGGGAAGGCAGGAGATCATAGTTGGTGCGGACGAGATTGCTCGTATTATGAAAGTCGAAAGATGTGTGGTGCACACCAGTGAGAAAAACCTCACTAGTGAGCAAGAAAAGAGACTCCGCAGACATTTCCTATGCGGCCGACTCGAACATTGGAGGCAGGGAAATAGCCTTGCTTCATCTAAGATGACGGACGACTTCCACCTGCTCCACCACATATGCATGTATAACGTGTATCCTAGGTGGAGTAATCACACCAAATGCACAAGGTTCATGGTGGATTTCTTATATAGAGTTGGACAAGGAGAGAAAGTATGCCTGCCTACTCTTGTCCTATCCCAGATTATCCGCACTGCACAGTCCACTAGGGAGAGCTCTTCACTACCCTTTAGTCGACTTGTTTGCAAGATAGCCCACCACTACTATTTCCGACTCCATATGGAGGACATCCCCCTGATCCACATTATCAGCAAAAACACGCTCGACAACATAGGCATTGGCCATAGGCAACGCCAAGCCCGCCTTGAGGAGTAGAGCAATGATACAGAAGAAGAAAGTGATGATGTCAAATGAAGTGAAGGTGAGAGAAAACGTGGCGACGAAGAAGAAGGAAGTGGTGAGGAAGGCAGTGAAGATGAGGGCAGTGGTGAAGGGGGAGATCAGGAAGAAGCTGAGCAGGAAGAAGAAGACCAGGAGGCCCAAGACTCTGATGGGGGCTCTCCTCCTGCTACACCTGAGCACCGCCATGATCAGGCTACCATAGAGACCCGCTTGGCTTAAATTGAGGAGAGTCAAGTTGCCCTGAGGCAGGAGGTTAGAGAAACCCAGGCCAAGCTTGAAGAGAGCCAGGCTTTCATGAAACAAAAATTTAAGAAGGTGTCTCGCACCTTTAAGGCTCTCATGTGCTGCATGCAGGACAAGGGTGCCCCTCCATCACCAGATTCGGACGACTAGTCATATGTGTGGTCGTCTTTTAGTTTGCTTTGTGTTAGTCTTCTTTTGTGCTAGCCTTTGCAGGCTTGCTTGGTTTTTAGTATGTTTTAGTGTTTATTAGCTAACATTCATCTTTTGTTATAATTCATGTAAGACTGTATCTCATGTATTGTGACAATTTTTGTAAATGAAATGCACAAAGTTCCTTTTGGTTTGGGATGTGAATGATGTTTAGATGAGTGTATGCTCTTATGCTAAGTCTTACAAGTGGTGCACACTATGTTGTATATATGGAATGCCACCTAAGGCCACTCGGAGTACGACACGCCTTATACTTTGTGAATTGATTGACGGGGCACCTCCCCCAAGCGATAGCCACACGAACCCCAGATTAGGCCCTGACAGTGACACTATGCTGGATTCTCAACCGCCCACTGGCCCCACTATTTGGCCAACACCTTCTGCACCACCGGTTCCAGAGCAGAACCGTGCGTCCACCTCGACGCCACATGTGCCTCAGGCATCTCCTCCTCCTGATAGGTTGGAGCAGATGATGCTCCTTATGAAGCAGCAACAGTAGATTTGGACCACCATAGCAGGGGCCCTTACCCAGAATATGAGTGTGGTTCCACCTGCATCACCTATACACCATGCTGGGAATATGAGTGCCAGCAGCCTATTTGAGCAATTTTAGTACTTCCGACCTCCCACGTTTGCGGGTACTCACAGACCCGAGGAGGCCGAGTATTGGCTTGACCGCATCTTTAAGATGCTAAAGCCGTTGCACTGCACTGAGGCAGAGCAGGTCAAGTTGGTCACCTACATGTTCGAGGAGGCCAGTCTCTGGTGGAATAGCATCCTACGGACAGTGCCTGCTGTGTACGTACGGACATGGGAAGCCTTTTAGACTCGCTTCCATGAGAAATATTTTCACCTCACATACCATAATGAGAAGAAGAGTGACTTCCTTCGCTTCCGTCAGGGAGAATGACTATGGCAGAATACGAGAATAGGTTTACGGAGTTGGCCAGATACGCTCATTTGATCCTAGCGAACGAGTCGATAAGGATGCAGCAATTTTTTGACGGTTTGCGGCCTGAGATCTGCTCGAAGATGTGTTGCGCTAGCATTAATAACTATGCTAAGCTAGTGAGCATGTCCCTGTGAGCTGAGCAGGATGAGGACAGATTATCCCGTACACGTGTACCTATGATTCATAGGCCTTGACCAGATTTGCCGAGTAGACCGTTCCTTTACAAGAGGCCTCGTATAGATTCTCCTCCTCGGCTTACGGCTCTATCGACACAGCCAAGGTGACCTGATGTGTAGTGTACCTACTGCATGAGGTCGGGCTATTCTGATACTTACTGCTTTACTAGGATGAGGGACAACAGCTTCATGCCCCCTCAGAGGATTAATCGTCAGATGCCACCAGATATCTCGGCTCCACCTCTACGATCCGCACTGCCTGCACAGCCTTCTTACAGGCCACCTGCACCTCGATATAGGCCGCCTCAACAGCCTATGGCATTGCAGCTGAACCGTTCTCAACAGGCTCAAGTGCACTCACTTGCAGCAAAGGCATCTGTGATGGCAACTACAGCATCGATGGCTTTCGAAGTCACGGCATATATCCAAGGTATATCAGTCTTCTTATTGGTAGACACCAGGTCCACTATCTCTATAATATCAAGCGCAACAGTCAAGCGATTAGTATTGGAAATAGCTCCTACGATGGAGGTGAGAATCCTTACCACCACAGGGACCTTTTCAGACGTTATCAAGATTTGTAAGGATTGTTCGGTAGACTTAGGAAGCAGGACAGTACTCATTGATCTGATCGTTGCCCCACTATACCAATACAACGGTATTCTCGGTATGGATCGGCTCACCGAGATGAAGGCAAAGATCGATTATGACACCAGGGTGGTAACAACCCGTGCACCTGAGGCCACCGTCTTTACTTTTCTAGTACAGGTCAGTTTGTCCTGCTGCATGAGTTGTTATGCTTTCTTATTGGAGAATGTTGGTGGTCCGGCACATGAGAACACTCCAGTAGTTTAGGATTTTACGGACGTATTCAGGAAGATACTTGGATTACCTCCTCAGCGCGAGATCGATTTTACCATTGATCTAGTGCTTGGTGCGAAACCTATATCTCTACCAACGTATCGCATGCCTCCATGTGAGATGGAGGAACTGAGGAGACAGATCAATGATCTGTTGGATACAGGCTTCATACGACCGAGTGTACCTCCTTGGGGAGCACCCGTGTTGTTTGTAAAGAAGAAAGATGGATCACTGCGATTGTGTATTGATTATCGCAGGTTGAACCAAGTCATAGTGAAGAACAAGTATCATTTGCCTAGGATAGATGACCTGTTCGATCAGTTGAAAGGGGCACAGTATTTTTCAAAGATCGACTTACAGTCAGGGTATCACCAGTTACGCGTCAGGGACGAGGATGTGCAGAAGACAATGTTCAGAACCAGCTTTGGGCACTACGAGTTCCTTGTGATGTCATTCAGACTTACAAACGCTCCAACCATGTTCATGGATCTGATGAACCGAGTGTTTCGGCCATATCTGTACCGATTCGTTATCATATTTATAAATGAGATTTTGATATACTCCAAGAGTCGGGATGATCACGAAGAACACCTGCAAGCCGTCTTTGATACTCTCAGGAAAAATCAGTTGTTTGCACAGTACAAGAAGTGCAACTTCTAGAAGGAGGAAGTCAAGTTCCTAGAACATGTGGTGTCTAAGGAAGGAATAGTTTGGACCTTGCTAAGGTGACCGCAGTTCAGGACTGGGAGCAGCCCAGTTCGGTTACTGAAGTGAGAAGTTTTCTTGGCCTGTCAGGTTACTACCATTGATTCATTAGGGAATTTTCCAAGATAGCCAAACCGTTGTCTCAATTGACTCAGAAGGATCTTAGTTTGCCTGGAATGAGAAGGCAGAAGCAGCTTTTTAGGAACTGAAGGACAAGTTGACGTCCGCCCCTATGCTAGTATTACCAGAGCAAGGGGTCAAGTATACCATATACACTGACGCTTCTTGTGTTGGTTTGGGGTGTGTTCTTATGCAGAAGGACAGGGTGATTGCCTATGTATTGCAATAGTTGAGGAAACAAGAGGAGAACTACCCTACGCACGACTTGGAGTTGGCAGCCATCATCTTTGCATTAAAGTTCTGGAGACATTACCTCTATGAAGAGGAGTTCGAGCTCTTTTACAACCACAAGATCCTCAGGTATATATTTACACAGAGGGACCTGAATATGAGGCAGCGGTGATGGATAGAAACCTTGAAAGACTTCAAGTTCGAGGTCTCCTACCATCCTGAAAAGGCTAACCTTGTGGCAGACACGTTGAGCCACAAGAAGATGATAGCATTCTCGGCTCCGCTAATGATAGACGAGTGGAACATGGTAGACTTTGTACGAGACTTTGAGCAGAAACTTACGGTAGAAGAACCATTTGAGAGCGTCGCACACATTCGTGTGCAACCACTCATTGATGACAGGATTGTTACGGCTCAAAAAAATGATGAACTATTGGCAAAGATGAGAGAACAGGTGACCGACAGTGTAGACTCATAATAGAGAGTTGGTACGAATGGGGGCTTATGTTATTGTGGCCGCCTATGCATCCCAAATCTTCATGACCTGAGAAAGGAAGCTCTTGAAGCTCCTTACAATTCGAAGATGGCGATACATCCTGGTAGTACGAAGATGTATCGAGATATGAAGCATTCATACTGGTGAGACATCATGAAGGCCCACATAGCAGACTATGTATCCCATTGTCTCATGTGCCAACAGGTAAAGGCTGAACATCGACGACCTCTTGGACTACTTCAGCCCATGCCCATAGCTGAATGGAAATGGAATTTTATCTTTATGGATTTCATTTCAAGGTTACCGAAGACGAGGAAGGGACATGACTCCATTTGGGTGATTGTGGACCGATTGACAAAATCGGGTCATTTTCTCCCTATTAGAGTTTCGAACTCTGCAGATGATTTGGTCAGGCTGTACATTAAGGAGATAGTGCGTCTACATGGAGTTCCTATGGAGATCGTGTCAGACCGAGACACGTGATTCACATCTATCTTCTGGACTCATATCCAGGAAGCAATGGGTGTGAAACTGAAGTTCAACACCGCGTTCCACCCACAGACTGATGGGGGAGACGGAACAGGTAAATCAGGTGTTGGAAGACATATTGCAGGCATGTGTACTCGATTCAAAGATAGTTGGGATGAATGTCTTCCTTATGCTGAGCTTATAACAACAGCTTTCAAGTGAGTATCGACATGGCCCCCTATGAAGCACTATATGGGCGTCCGTGTAGAGCACAGCATTGGTGGGCAGAGGTTAGTGAGAAGAGTTTGATTGGCCCCGAGTTAGTACAGGTGACCTTAGAGAAGATTGACATTGTCAGGCGTTGACTCCTAGCAGCACAAAATAGACAAAAGAGTTACGCCGATATGAGGCGGCGACCGTTAGAGTTTGAGGTTGAGGACCACGTATTCCTGAAGGTTTCTCCAATGAAGGGAGTCCTCTGTTTAGAAAAAAAGAAAAGCTCACGCCGAGATTCATAGGCCCATTCCAGATACTAGATCGAGTGGGTGTGGTAGCATACCGCCTTGCTTTGCCCACACCACTTGCAGGTGTGCACAACGTATTTCATATATCGATGCTGAAGAAATACGTTCCTGATCCTTCCCACATTATCAAATGGGAGCAGGTACAGTTGAGAGGGGATGCTACTTATGTACTGCGACCTACGCGTATCCTAGACAAGAAGGAACAAGTGTTGCGTAGTAAAGTTATTCTACTTGTGAAGGTACTGTGGATGCACCACATTGAGGAAGAGGCTACTTGGGAAACAGAAGCAAAGGTCCACAAGAACTACCCTCAGATTCTCGAAGAGTACGAAAAGATACTAATTTTGAAGACAGAATTTTTCTTTAAGGGGGGTAGATTATAATGTCTCGAAAAAATCTGTACAATGATCCAAGTACCACCTCAGGTAGAAATCACTAAGGACCAAATCCTTTAGAAATTAGATGAAAAGTAATTAAGTACTAAACTGAATTAATTGGTAGATTAGCTTAAACCGCTTTCTATACGAATTGCAAGATCCAAAATCAGTAGAAACACTAACTCTACATTACCTAGAAACATAGGATCAATCTCAAAACTCAGTTACTCTCGGGAGCATCATGAAACCCCGTATCGAACTTAGACCATGCGTCGAAAGTCCGATGACCGCGAAACTATACGGTTATGACTGCCTTACTGGGCTTGACAACCATCTTGGAAATCAAGTCCAAATAGTATCTAGAAATACACAACTTGAACCCGGACCAAAGTGTGTGAGAAACACGAATATCTTTAGAAAATAAATTTAAACTTAAGTAATCTGGGCAGTTCGCTTGTAGGCCAAATTTAAAGTTTCTGACCGTCAGATTCTGACCCAACTACACCCTTGGATCAGAAAAATTTCCATACATATGTCAATGTACTTGTGGCCCTAATCGAGTGTCGATAACTGATGAACTGAAACTGGTCTACCATCGTCGATCCATAAATCCGATCGGACTAAAATCTCAACCTGGCGTAGATCCATTGCTAGGGAACTTTCTTCAGACCGTATGCAGGAAATGGGCCTCCGAATGAGCTCCGCTGGCCCGAAACAGATGACTTTTGGATATAACCTAAGTATATTATGGCTTTGAGGCCATTGACTTCACTTCTGGGCCTATATAAGACCCTAAACCTACTCCTCTCTCATTCCATACGAATTTCCTAAACCCTAGGAGAGAGAAAAGAGAAAAGAGAAGGAGAAAGTGAGGAGAAGTGAGAGAGAGCGAGAGATTGTTGCTGAGATTCAATCCCGCCACTCCACCTACTGAATCACCTCATCCGTGTCGCTATACCGGAGATTTCAAATCTACTTTTGGATAAGGAATCCTAACCCTAATCTGCTTTAGGTATCCAGATAGGTAGATCGGTGAAATAGCTAACCTATTTCATGATTTAGGTAGCCGTTGTGCCGTAGACAAAGGCATAGTGTTCGAACTGAGTTCGATATGAGTTTACCGACGAAAGGTGCGGACTATAAATGTTTAGGTTATGGTTTTCAAGGCTTTCAATGTCAGTTAATGACTTATGACTGACTTGATTGTTGTCACATGTATGTAGATACGATGTTTTCAGTGTATTACACATATATATATATGAACTATGTTGAATATGATGCATTCCATGTGTTTGTTGAAATGTTTGAATGAATATGAAAATAATGTTTTGTGCTTGCCATGATTACTAATTAAGGATTCATGATCGTTGTATATGTGACAACTCCTTAGTGAAAGGATTTGCCATATTATATGTTATAACTAATTTCTTACATGTATATTGAATGTGTAGCCTAAGTGTTTGATAAAATGTCTGAATGAGTAATTGGTTGATAAAATGCATTTATTAAGGGTGTTAAGATGAGATTCTCAACTACCTTATCTATACGAATAGATTCCGTCATGTAAGTTACATTCGGCTACGTGATTCATGTATGAAATGCCTATGTATGTTAAACATGTGCACTATATGTTTGTTAAAATGCTCGAATGAGATTTCTATTTAAATTGGTTGTCATATACTGTCTTGACTATCACATATGAATACCTATTGTATTTGAGTATGATTGGGACTAATACATAGTCCATGCAATCGGTAACGATTTACTATCAGTGGTTGAACTAGTTTCGCCACAATGGATACGTTCGATGAATCTGAGTCGCACGGTGGTTATCGACAGTGGTTAGGCCACAAGGAGTGCGTATGCACTCCATGTCGATTAATTCAACGTGCGCTCGTACCAGTCGAGCTTGTCAAGTAACCCAATTAACCTAATGTATGGTCACCATGTATGGACGCTACTGTTTGAATCTAAGGTACCACTTACCATTGAAAAACCCATTTAACCTTGGTACCACGATTCGCTAAGACTCATGAGCCGGGCATGGTGGTATGGGACACCATGGTCAAGCTGTCGGCCTACGCTGGGATGACGAGCCTCCCCGTAGTGTCCAGTGAGTAAACCAAACTCGTGAGCCGAATATGGTGATATAGGACACTGCATTCAAGCTGTCAACCTATGCTAAGTTGACGAGCCTTTCCCGTAGTGACCTCGAGTATAAAATAGGCCTACGACCGGGTGACGAGCCTCTCGTAACGAACTCGAGTGTGAATTAAGCCTACGCTGAGGTGACGAGCCTCCTGTAGCAACCTATAGTGTAAATTCACGAAGTTGTCTATCATATGTGATTAACTAGGATTGACGACCCTAAATGGATCATTGTTTGGGTAAGTGATATAAAGGGAGGTACCTTAGCTTCACAAATCTGCTGTATGAATAGGTTTAATTAAGAACTTGGCTAACACGACCATGCACCGCATTGCATATGCCTTTGGCATGGGTGTTGAGCACAATGGGAGTTTACCATGGGCGACCATGAGATGATGTCATAGAGGGAGTGCAGGCGAGGGCATACATCATTAATACATACCATTCTTTCATTAACAAGAGTACTTAGAACATGATTATTGTATTGCTTTATCATTACTGCTTGACTGAATTGATAACATGTTAACCTTTGCCTCCACTGAATTGATCACTCACTCCCACTCTGGGACGGTGTTTTAAAACCCAACCAGACCCTGTTTTAGTTTCAGGTGATAGTGAGACTTACGAGTTGGAGCCTGTTTTCTACGATGACGAGGAGTTCTCCTACATGCAACTCTCTAGCGGGTCCATATAAACCTGGAGTTGCGTCGCCAGGGTTACGAGAATACAGACTAGTTGAACATCACACTTTATCATTTTATAAATTTTGGAGTTATACATGTAATTATTTAACCTAGGGACATTCATACTCTGGGGACTTACAATCACTTATATGCTCTAAATATTTATTACAGTCTTCCGCTTACGTAATTTAACTGTCTCTGGAATATGATATGCTGATTTGGTATAATCTCACTCATGTTTAATGCACTAATACGGACAACATTTAATCATCATTATCTATGTTGCATAAGTGATGCGTTGGAACTTGGGAGTTGAGCTTTTGCTCGACCCTCGAAATTCGGGGCGTTTCATGATTGTAGAAAATTCCAAGCATCTAATTTACCTAGAGTTAACAATAAATTAGGAAATTTTATAAATCAATAACTTTCACCAAACTAATAATCAATTCAATCAATTAAAAATTTATCATTCAAACCACTATTATTAAATCAAAAGTAAACTGAACATTAAGAATCTATCAAAATCTTCACGCCTTAGCTTTAGCTAAGAGATTAACCACACATCATGCTTTGGGAGACTAATCTCAAACTTAAAAATAAAAATAAAAAATAAATTTAAAAAAAAAAAACACTATTGTAAAAGATGAAGAAGAAGAGAACAAAGAAGAAGGAAGAGCGAGATCTTCGATCCTTGCTTTGTCCTCTCTATGATTAACCCTAATCGCACTTTAAAGAGGTTTATATAGAGACTACCACCCAAATTATAAACAAAACCTACACTTACCCAACTATGTGTGCACTGTCGATTTGACTATCGATTGAATCGACAGCAATCAATAAATCATTGATCGAATTGATAATCCTGTCGATCGAATCGAAAGTGTCCAAAAACATCCGGTGAGCAAATTAGAATTTTTGGGAATATTTCAATCGAATCGACATTCTTGTCGATAATATTTGAACGTATGACCCATTACAATCGATAGTATTTTAAACAATTAAAGAAATAAATAAATAAAGAAAGATAAATACCTGATTCACCTATTGAAACAGACGATCGAGGTGGATGGTTAGCAGGATGTGATTGAATGAGTATGATTAGCTAAATCGGAACTTAGTTGATCATGATCCTACAACTTAAGGTTGTAGATATTTAATCTAGTCCTACAGTACTGTAGCAGGAGCCACTAGGTAGTAGCGATCTATGCTAGAACTAGGTTAGGCTATACTAAGATAAATTGTGAAGCAAATAGGTGTGTTTGGAGTAGGGCCTTGAGCTCTTCTTCTCCTTTTATAGCTTGTCGAGGCAGCAAAACCCTCACTGGGTTTTGTTGTTAATCCTGGATACTTTGCATATTCGGAATGTTTTCCAAATAAGAAAGTCACTGGATAGATCCGAAACCACTGGTTTCTCAGATCTTTTTTTCATAGATGATCCCTTTGATGGGAGATGTTTGTAGCCCACTAAAGAGATTTGAGATCAGTCCTGGGAATGTCAGATCCCTTTGATATATAAAACTAGCCCAAGATTAGGGAACCTCAAGGGCCGGTCCCGGACCTCAAATCGATCATGTCCACACATCTGGTGGCCTACCTCCTCCACGTCTAATTGAGGTGTTGGACAGTCCAGTTTTTTGTAAATGTTAGCAAGATTTAACACCTAATATTGATCTATTACCGAACCGGATTGTATCTAATTCTCTCATTCTTTTAATCCCAATTGAACCACAACCATAGGATCAAGTCCTCAAGCTCTTCCATTCTTTTGATTGCGATCAATGTAAAACTTAAAACTTGATCTAGTTGATGTGTTTGTTTCTCCTGATTTGAGACCAATCCATAGCCGAATTCACTCGGATGTTGATATAATCTTCGAATATTCAAAACCTTCCCTAATGTTACCAACTCTTTGAACATCTTTGGGAAGATCTTCCATTTTGGAAGAATTGTGAGAGACGACCTCGCCGAGTGTATCATAGGAAAATGCATGATAACATCCGTTCTCTTAGCATGTCTCTTATAAATGTGCTAGGCACAATACCTCATTAATTAGCACGACAAACGTGGCCACGTGACATTCATCGATTCATTCTCCTAAAGGCTGGCATAAGGGTCCGTGCCTCCACATTAATAATAGAATGCGTAACATAAAGGGAAGATCAAATGAAGATACTCTCAAGAGAGAATATGATTTCTATCTGTTCTAGTCTCATAGTGTCAACACATGGCAACCTTTAATTGATCCATGTCAGGGCACCAAAAAAGGGTGTAAACAATATTCACATTGTCCATCCATATTTTCATATCATTTTAGCATATGATAAAAATAAAAAAATAAAATAAAAATAAATTTAGGTAGATCCAAATCTCAAGTGAACCACACCATTGAAAACAAGTTATAGCCACATAGTGTCAACACATGGTAGCCTTTAATTGGTCCACATTGGGTTGCCGAAAATGAGTATAAACAATATTCATGCTGGCCATCCATTTTTTCTTATAATTTTAGGACATGACCTGAAAATTAAGCTCAGGTGGACCACACCATTAAAACAATGGTGAATGACCTTTAAAAGTTTCTTGTAGGTAACATAAGCTTTATAAAGAGGAGTAAATGGCTACCACCAAAAGTTTTTAATGGTCATTGCCCACTGTTTAAACGGTGTCGTACACCTGAAATTTGGATATGGTTAAAATTTGGGAACATGTCTTAAATTGTGCTGAAACGGACCAATAGCGTGGATATACAATACATCATTAAGGTGGGTCCTTAGTCTTTTTTTTTCTTTTTTCTTTTTTTTTTCTTTTTTTTCTTTTTTTATACACACGCACACACACCCCACACACTCACACTAGTGGAATTTCACCACCCATGGATATTCCAACCCTTGACTAGGTCTTGAAACTCCTCAGAGTCTACCACCCGATCAAGAGTAACCATCCGGTGGTAGGCTCTTAGGAGTTTCAACACCTGGTTGAGGGTTCAAGTACCCATAGGTGGTGAATCCCACCATCGCGTGAGTGTTTAAAAATAAATTTTTTAAAAAAAAAGAAAAAAGGAAAAAAAGAGCCGAGGCTAGGGTAACACCCACTAAGGCCAGGTAACACCTAATCCGCTCCAAGTCACCATGCACATCCTTAGCGTTCTGACTTGGCAGGATTTGATTGGGCCATTTATGAGGATATAATCATGGCCCAATGTATGCATTGTATATCCATATTATCCATCCATTTTTACAGCTCCTTTTAGGGCTAGAGCTCAAAAATGAAGCAAATGCAAATCTCAGGTAGACCACACCAAACAATATGATGATGATTGAACGATCACCATTAAAAACTTTATAGGATCGACTTAAATGTTTATTTGTCATCTAACTTGTTGATAAGGTCCTAAAAGCCTAGATGAAGGGAAAACACAAATATCAACTTGGTCCAAAATTTTGAATCCCATCACAAATTTTTTTATTTATTATTATTATTATTATTATTATTAGTTTTTGGTTTGGTTCACTTGAGATTTGGATCTACTTTAATTTTTAACCTAAACATTAAAATAAGCTGGGAAAAAAAAAAGATGGATAGAGTGGATATACAACACATATATCAAGGTGGGTTCCATGGTCATGGTCTTACTGTGCACTTAATGACTAGGAATGCAGATTCCCCATTGCCTGTAACTGATAGCAGGCTGTGCAAGGGCCATAGCATGAGCTAAAAAATGAAACAGGTCTAAAGCTTAAGTAGACTACACCACAGAAAACAATAGAGGTAATGAAACACTCCTTATGAAACCTTTCTAGGGCCACATGATGTTTTATCTAAAACTTTTGTGGCCCTAAAATTGAGCGGCTGGTAATGAGAATTATTTTCTGTGGTGTGGTACACTTAAGATTTCAATGTAATCAAAGATGCACATAAAATACATACATCAAGGTGGCTCATATTATCACACGTATAACAGATTTAGTAGATGTCCATGCGACCGGCAGATGCGAACTACTCGTACCGGTAAACTCTGTGGGGCCCACTATGAATATATGTGTCTTATCTACATCCATTCATTTTTTTTTCATCTCATTTTAAGGCATGCACCCAAAATGAAAGTGTATCCAAAGCTCGAGTGGACCACACTACATGAAATAGTATAACCACGCCACCTGTTTGAAACCTTCATAGGGCTCACAGGGATGTTTATTTGTCATCAACCTGTTAATAAGGTCGCGCAAACATGGATAAAAGAAAAACACAAATATCAGCATGATTGGCTTTTGTGGTCTTCGAAAAGTTTTAAATGGTAGATATTCAATTTATATTGTTTCTTGTGGTGTTTTTCACTTGTGCTTTGGATATACTTTAAGTTTAGTCTTGTGTGTTAGACTATATGCGGAATTGTCAAAGGACCTTGTTGTGCATTGGATATGGAGATCAGAAAGAATAGATGGCTTACCATGCTATGATGCCATCGCTGTGAAAATGGAAGGCTGAGGTCTTCCTTTCCTTGCACCCTTCAGAGAAGACACGATTGGCTTGAACTTCAGTTCATGGTGTTGGATTGGAGACCCAGCCCTGTTAATATAGGTTAGAGGGATGAGGAGTTTGAAACCCATCAAAACTTCTCTCCCTAAAAGGCTCCACACGAATTGGTAATCCCAGTTCTTCTAAAACACTGTGTGCATATCACAATTGCAGCACTCCACCCCTCATGTGAATTTCTTAATGTATCACAACTTAGTCGGTGTGGTACACCCGATCACATTATCCAACCCTTAGGACAATCCAGACCATTGATCAATAAGGCCCGCCTTATAGAGTTCTTACATCGTGCCCTAAAATGAGCTGGTAAAATCGATGGACAAGATGGATAAGACAAAAAATCATGATGGGCCTCACAGGGTTTACTCGGTATACTTGCATATGTGGCAGCGTTTGGTTAAGCCAAGTGCTTTTAGAGAGAGGGTAGCTGGCAGGGCAGAAGCAGAGTGGACTCGGTTAGGCTAGTGACCCTAGCACCAGCAAGCTAGCTGGTGTCAAAGCTCTATAACCCACCATGCTGTATATGTTTCATCCAGCCGTCCCACCATTTTATCTACTTATTTTAGGGCATGACCTTGTAAATGATGTTGATCAAAATCTCACGTGGACTACACCATAGGAAACAATGTTAATTGAACTTCCACTATTAAAAACTTCCTAAGGCCCACTGTAATGTTGATTCGTCATCCCATCAGTTGATAAGGTCACACAAACCTAGATGAAAGAAAAACAAAAATATCAAGTTAATATAAAACTTCTGTGCCAAAAAGTGTTTTACAGTAAGTGTTTAATCCCCACTGTTTCCTATTGTGTGGTCCACTTAAGATTTGGATCTACATTATTTTTAGAGTCACGCCCTAAAATGAGCTAAAGAAAATGGATGGACAGTATGAATAAAACACATATATCATGGTGGAGTCCATAGAACTTGACACCAGCTAGCTGGCTGATGTTGGGTCCCTAGCCAAACCGTCCCAGTATAGTAGGTGTGGGTCCAGCATCAGCCAAGATTGTGCGGCCCACCTTGATGTATGTATTTTGTGGTCCATCCATTTTGCAAGATGATAAGATCCAAATCTCAAGTGGACCATATCATAGGAAAAAGTGGTGATTGAACATTAAAAATTTCCAATGGATGATAAAAGTTTTGGATCAAGCTGTTTTTTACTTCATTTAAATTTACGTGACCTTACCAACAAGTTAGATGGAAAATAAGCATTACGGAAACATTAAGGTGGGCCCTGTATGACATTATCATCATAATTAGAGGCAAATAAACATTATGAAAACATTATGGTGGGCCTTTAGAAGTTTTTAATTTATGTGACCTTATCACCGTGTTAGATGGCAAATAAATGGCAAATAAACACTGCGAAAACATTGCATTGGGCAGATTAAATGGCAAATAAACATTATGGAAACATTGCGGAGGGCCCTAGGAGGTTTTTAGTTTGTGTCCTCATCATCAAGGTAGATGGGAGGAGAGCCGTCCAATAACTAGTGTTTCCTACTGTATGTTTCACTTGAGATTTGGATCTTTTTATTTTTTGGTTCATGCCATAAAACGATCTCGTAAAATAGATGGATAGCTTGGATATAAAATACATACATCAAGGTGGACCCCACAGTAAGGGTTGCACCATCTTGGGTGAGGCTGGGCTGCACCTATCATAACCTTGGGCTGTTGGTTGGGTACTCCTCCAGCCTCCTTGTTGTCTTTCAAGTACAAAGGAGTGGGATTTGATTAGATGATATGCCCTCCAAATAAGGATTGGGTTGGTAGAGTGAGTGCTCATGAAGCAACTTCCCAACATGCTGTGTAGTTTAACCAACTGAATCTCATCCAATCAAAACCTGCCGCATCCAATTTTCAAAAATGCCTTGTATGTGACCATACAAAGCATGTATGAAAGTTGTTAGGTTGAATATGACTTGATTGGGGCCATCTTTGATGCTGGCTTACAGTCCCCTATACTGATGTTTGTACCGGTAGGGTACTACGAATCCCTAGTCATTGTACATAGGCCATCATCTTTGACAATGGCACCTGACATAATCAAATGTTGCAATATCGGGTCAATATAGACATCCTTGTTGGCAAGATCAACACGCAATCAGCTTGGCCATTTCCCGCAGTGGTACATAGCTCAATCAAATTCCCCACATTGGGTCATGGTCCAAAAGGGAACCAGTTCGGTGAGGCTGGAAAAACTGAGTTTGTTGAGACTTTGATGTGGCAGGATTTGATTGGGTCATATGCCTCTATCATAAATCTGACCATGCAAAAACCATTCGGTTGTTAACCAACGGTTGAGTTCAACGTTGGTTCCAATTGTGGGCCCCACTATGATATATGTGTTTTAGCCATACCATCCATCCAATTTTTTAATGCTAAATTTAGGGCATGAGCCCAAAATCAGTAAGATCCAAATCTCAGATGGGCGACACCATATGAAACGGTGGTGATTGAAAGCCCGCATTTAAAAACTTCTTGGAGGGCACAAAAGTTTTGGATCCAGATCTTATGTATGTTTTCCCTTTGTACCGATTTGTGTGACTTAATCAATATGTTAGATGGCAAATAATCATTAAAGTGTTAGGAAGTTTCTAACGGTGGACATTCAATCACCACTGTTTCTATGGTCTAGTCCACCTGAGATTTCCATCTACCTTATTTTTTTTTGGCTCAAGCCCTAAAATAAAAGGGCAAAATGGATGGACCACCTTGATGTACTTGCCTTACTTCCACACTCCGTTTTGACAGCTTATGCCCGGGCATGATCAAAAAATGAAGCGGATGCAATCCTCAAGTGAACCATACTGCAAGGAAATGGTGGCTATTGACCGTTAAAATCTTTTTTTATGGGCCACAAAATTTTTGATCAAGATGATATTTGTGTGGTCCCTTCATCCAGGTCTTTGTGACCTTATCAACAGGTGGGGTGGAAAATAAACATTCTGGTGGCCCCGATAAGCTTTTAATGGTAGTTGTTCAATCACCAGTTTTCTGTAAGGTGGTCCACCTGAGATTTGGATGTGGTTCAATTTTTGGAATCACGTCTTAAGAAAGATTTCAAAATGAATGGATGAAATGGATGTAATGCACATACATCACGGTGGACTCCACAGTCAGAGATCCACCGTAGTTGACGAACCTGATTCCTCTTGACTGAGGTGCGGCTTCTGTGAATCCCCGAGTCCACATCTTGATGCATGTGTCTTACAACCTCTGCCGTCCATCCATTTCTCCAACGAGTTCAAAAATACAGCAAATCCAAGGAAGCGGATTGGCTGGTGTACCATACACTAAGTATATAGCTGGTGTATTGACGTCAACAAGTTCTGTGAGTCACATCATGAGGTATGTGTTATATCTAAACCGTCCATTCATTTTTAGAGCTCGTCTTAAGGCTTGAGATGAAAAATAAGGCAAGACATAAAGATCAAGTGGACCACACTGCAAATAGCAGTGGGGGATTTAACATCTACCATTGAAACGCTTTTGAGGGTCACAGAAGTTTCAGATTAATATGAAATTTGTTTTTCCTCTTCATCCAGGTATTTTTTAACTTATAAACAGATTGGATGGAAAATAAACGTTATTGTGGGCCACGGTGAAAATATTATCCCCACTGCTATTTTTGGTGTGGTCCATTTTAGCTTTGGATATGATTCATTTTTTGTCTAATGCTCTAAAATGATCTCAAAAAATGAATTAACGGTGTGGATATAATAAATACATCATTGTGGGGCCGTGTAACTTTGATCTCCTTTGAACCGTTCGTGCAACTCAGAGCTCGAGGTGCGTCGGCGCTCATCTTCGCACGACACGTATCTCCACCAGCTATATAGCTGGTGTGAGGTACAGCAGCTAATCCGCTGACCAAATCCAAAGCTGAGGTGGACCACTTACAAAAACAGTGATGCTTGCTATTAAAAACTTCCCCGGCGACAAAAGCTTCTCATGAAGCTGATATTTGTAACCCCACCATGATGTATATGTTTCATCCAACCGTCCTACCGTTTTATCTACTTATTTGAGGGCATGACGCTGTAAATGATGTTGATCAAATCTTAGAAGGACTACACCATAGGAAACAATGTTAATTGAACTTCCACCATTAAGAACTTCCTAAGGCCCACATTAATGCCGATTCGCCATCCCATCATTTGATAATGTCTCACAAACATAGATGAAAGAAAAACACAAATATCAACTTAATCTAAAACTTTTGGGACAAAAAGTTTTGTTTTGTTTTTTTTTTTTTTGGTTTTTTTTTACAGTAGGTGTTTAATCCCCACTATTTCCTATTGTGTAGTCCACCTAAGATTTGGATCTACATTATTTTTAGAGTCATGTCCTAAAATGAGCTAAACAAAATGGATGGACAGTGTAGATAAAACACATATATCATGGTGGGGTCCATAAAACTTGACACTAGCTAGCTGGCTGGTGTTGGGTCCCTAGCCAAACAGTCCCAGTAGAGTAGGTGTGGATCCGGCATCAGCCAAGATGGTGCAACTAGAGCTGGGCATTGGTCTTGATTGGATCGAATTAGGTATAACTCGATCCTATCCGAATTTTCAATGGTTAGACCTGAACCTGATCCGATCCAAGACCGGATCCGGGTCACCTGATTCGGACAAACCCGATGCTTGGTTGACATTACCCGAACCGAGTCCACCTCAGTCAGGAAAACTGAGCAAGATCGGATTAGGTATGATTCGAACAGTATGAATTAAATCAAATTGTTTCATATGGTGTGGTCTAAGTTAACCTTTAATATATCTCCTTTTTGTGCTCAATGACTAAAATAATATTTCAAAATGGATAAACGGCTTAGATGAAATATATACATCAAGGTGGGCCCTACATAACTCTGAAAGAACATTCAATTTTCATATATATATATATTTTTATTTAACTTTTAAAGTTACTTGCTCCTCACGAAACCGTTTACTTGCTTTTCACGCAAGCACGGGTGAATTCGAATTATGTATCCATGTTAGCGAGTTCTGTGGATCTGATCATGGGGTAGGTGTTATATCCAAACCGTTCATCCATTTGGCAAGCTCGTCTTAAGGCTTGAGACAAAAAATAACATAGATCTAACTATTAAGTGGACCACACGAGTGGTTTAACAATGAAAAACATTCTTTGCTGCTATTTGTGGTGTGGTCCAAATGATCTTTGGATATTATTCATTTTTTGAATAATGCTCTATAATGATCTATAAAAATATATGAACGGCGTAGATATAATAAATACATCACTGTGGGGCCCATATAACTTTGATCTCCTTTGAACCGTTCGTACAACTCGAAGCTCGAGGAGCGTCAGACTCATCTTTGCGAACGCGGATTGCGTACTACCCCTGCCCGTCTCTAGCTTCGAACAGGGAGGTCTGTGAGAGGGCCCACAGTGATGTATCTGTACATCCAAACCATCGATCTCTTTTCTCATATTATTTTAAGGCATGAACACAAAAATGCGGAATATCCAACGTTTAAGTGGACCACACCAAATGATAAGCTTGATTGCATTGAAATGCACAAAGGATTAAATGTCAATTGCATTAAATGCAAGATTCATCGGTGGTGTGCCCCATTTGATCGTTGGATCTGCCTCATTTTTGTTATGATGCTTTAAAATAATCTGAGAAAAGGGATAGACGGTTTGGATTTACAGATACGTCACGATGGGCCCACCCACAGAACTGCCTGTTGGACGGGCTGGGGTAGTACGCAATCCGCGTCCCGTCGTTGCACGCCACGTACCTAGCTAGCTCCAACTAGCCTAGGCTACGGCAGCAACTGAATGGTGTGGTGTGAGGCCTCTAACGGAAAACAGTAGTGGTGTCGGTGACCTGTGGACCCCACCATGATATATGTATTTCATCGATGTCGTTCATCTATTTTTTCGGATTATTTAAAAGCTTGATACAAAATATTAGAGGGATAAAAGTCCTGGGTGGACCACACCACAGGAAAACAATAATGATTGGATATCCTCCATTAAATTCCTCCTAAGGCTCCGGATCGAGTCGGATCTAAACGGATCAAATCCTTTTGGATCGGGTTTCAGACCAGATCTGTCCGGATTGACGAAGACTCGATCCTGATCCGAAAACCATTCGGATCTGAAATATCTAAATTGATCCGCACCAATCCAGACCATCGGTTCGGTTAGAATCGGGTTGGATCGAGTCGGATCTACCGGATCGGACCTTTTTTGCCCAGTTCTAGGTGCAGCCCACCTTGATGTATGTATTTTGTGGTCCATCCATTTTGCAAGATGAAGAGATCCAAATCCCAAGTGTTCCATATCATAGGAAAAAGTGGTGATTGAACATCAAAAATTTCCTGTGGATCATAAAAGTTTTGGATCAAGCTGTTTTTTTCCTTCATTTAAATTTACGTGACCTTATCAACAAGTTAGATGTAAAATAAGCATTATAGAAACATTTAAGGTGGGCCTATATATGACATTATCATCGTATTAGAGGCAAATAAACATCATGGAAACATTATGGTGGGCCTTTACAAGTTTTTAATTTATGTGACGTTATCATCATGTTAGATGGCTAACATGAGTGTGTGTACTGACATGGGTGTGTACTAACAAGTTAACCCAAATATATATATATATATATATATATATATATAAAACAAATAAACATTATGAAAAAATTGCGTTGGGCAGATTAGATGGCAAATAAACATTACGGAAACATTGCAGTGGGCCCTAGGAAGTTCTTAGTTTATGTGTCCTTATTATCAAGTTAGATGAGAGGAGGGGCGTCCAATAACCAGTGTTTCCTACAGTATGTTTCACTTGAGGTTTGGATCTTTTCATTTTTTTTGGTTCATGCCTTAAATGATCTGGTAAAATAGATAGACAGCATGGATATAAATTACATACATTAAGGTAGACCCCGCAGTAAGGCTGCACCATCTTGGGCGAGGCCTTACTGCACTTATCATAACCTTGGGCTGTTGGTTGGGTACTCCTCCAGCCCCCTTGATGTCTTTCAAGTACAAAGGAGTGAGATTTGATTGGATGATATGCCCTCCAAATAAAGATAGGGTTGATAGAGTGAGTGCTCATGAAGCGACTTCCCAACATGTCGTGTAGTCTAACCAACTCTTCTCATCCTATCAAATCCTGCCACATCCAACTTTCAAAAGTGTTTTACATGTGCCTAAGAAAAGCATGTCTGAAAGTTGTTTAGTTGGATATGACTTGATTGGGCCCATCTTTGATGTTGGCTTAGAGTCTTGTGTACAGATGTTGGTACAAGTAGGGTACTATGAATCCCTGGTCACTGTACATAGGTCATCATCTTTCACAATGGGCTTGGCCATAGCCGTACGTAGCTCAATCAAATTTTCCACATCGGGTCACCCACGCAATCTGCTTCTGTTCAAACTGGTGACCATGGTCCAAAAGGGAACTGGTATGGTGAGGCTGGAAAAACGAGTTTGTTGAGACTTTGATGCAGCAGGATTTGATTGTGTCATATGTCTCTATGATAAATCTGACCACGCAAACCATTCGGTTGTTAACCGTTAGCGTTCAACGTTGGTTCCAGTTGCGGGCCCCATTACAATATATGTGTTTTAGCCATGCTATCTGTCCAATTTTTTCAGCTAATTTTAGGGCATGAACCCAAAATGAATGAGATCCAAATCTCGGATGGACCACAACATAGGAAACAGTGGTGATTGAAAGCCTACCATTAAAAACTTCTTGGGGCACAAAAGTTTTGGATCCAGCTCTTACTTATGTTTTCCCTTTATCCTGGTTTGTATTACCTAATCAACGGGTTTGTGGCAAATAATTAAACATGGCAATGGATACTAAGAAATTTTCAACGGTGGACATTCAATCACTACCATTGTTTCTGTTGCCTGGTCCACTTGAGATTTGGATCTGCGTTATTTTTATTTTTATTTTTATTTTTGCTCCGAGTCCTGAAATGAAGGAGCAAAATGGCTGGACGACGAGGATAAAATACATACATCACGGTGGGCCATAGAGCTTTTCCGGCACTAACCAGTATACACATGCAAGGGATCAATGTGGAATCAGTGATGCAGCTTCGGTGTATCCTTGATCACAGGACCCACCTTGATGTATGTGCCTTACATCCACACTCCGTTTCGACAGCTCATGTTATTGACTGTTAAAATCTCTCTTCCTTTTTTCTTTTTTTTTATGGGCCACAATTTTTTTTGATCAAGATGATATTTGCGTGGTCCTTCATCCAGGTCTTTGTGACCTTATCAACAGGTAGAGATGGGCATCGAGTCGAGTCCGACTAGATCGGATCGGTCTACATTGACCACGATTTAAACTTGATCTAATGTACGATTGGATCTAAATGGTCCTACTCGAACTGCACCGATCTAGACCTTCAGTTCGGTTCGGATCAGTCGGATTCTGCCCAGCTCTATCAACAGGTGAGATGGAAAATAACCATTTTGGTGGCCCCCAATAAGCTTTTAATGGTAGTTGTTCAAGCACTAGTTTTCAGTAAGGTGGTCCACTTGAGATTTCGATGTGCTTCAATTTTTGGAATCACGTCTTAAGAGAGATTTCAAAATGAATGGACGGTGGACTCCACAGTCAGAGATCCACCGTAGCTTTCGAGCCTGATTCCTTTTGATTGGGCCCGTCTTGATGGGTGAATCCCTTACTGGTGCGGCTTCCGTGAATCCCCGAGTCCACATCCACCGAGGTGGGTGAATCCCTTACTGTGGGCCCGTCTTGATGCATATGTCTTACAACCCCTGCCGTCCATCCATTTCTCCAACGAGTTCAAAAATACAGCAAATTCAAGGAAGCAAATTGGCTGGTGTACCATTAGAGCTGAGCATCAGACCGAGTCGAATCGGATTGGGCCCAACTCGACCAGGTCTGAGTTCTGCATGGCCTGACCCGAACTCGGACAGATCCGGGACCGAGTCCGAGTCCTCTGACCCAATCCGATCCTAAACCCTGCTGACTTGGACCGATCCGAGTCCGACTCGGTCAAGAAAATCGAGTCGGATCGGATTGGCCTAGGTTTGGATGGGTTTTTTTTCTTCACTTTCACACGGATGACTTGATTTCTAGGCTCTGTTGGCCAGTGTTCTAGAAGGTGAAAAAGGTAGATGTTGCCTGGAACTTTTGCCTGATTAATCTCTCCCTCTCTCAAGTGTTGATATGCTCATGAAGGTGGCGGGAAAAGATTGCACGTCATTACTCGGTATCCTGTGTCTACTCTGAGTCTGAGTCTCATTGGCCCCAGCATCACAGATTTTTGTCTCCAAGCCAAATTTCTTCATATTTTCTAGGGGGCCTGATTTCGGAGCTTGGTAAATATTTGGGTGGAAAATACTTTATAAGAAAATGACATTTTCCCTGATTGGTAGTTCACTTTCTACCAAAACATTTTCAAAGGATGTATTTTCAAAATCCCCCCCTTTTTTTGTCTCCAAATGCTTACTTGGAAAATAACTTTCAAAGAAAATGTAACCATTCCCGATTATTTTCCACTCTCCCTAACTTGTTTTTATCTCCAATGCTTTCTTGGAAAACAACTTCTAAAGAAGACGTCATTCTCCCCTTTTATTTTCCAAGCTCCCAAACAAGCCCTAAAGAAAATTTAAAGTACCACTTGGAGCTTTTTCCTTACCATCAGTCCCAGGGATCATTTTGGTGTTTTGATATTACTAGATGCACATCTAAACACTAGCACATGTGTGCCAATTCATAGTTGTTCATCACCTAGTTATAAAAATAGGCCAGTCATTCATCAGCTGGGTCACATCTGTTGTTGAGTGTGGATGACTGGCCATTTTTTTAACTGCCCATTTTCGAGTGGTGTTAGCCAAACCCTGTACACAGGAAATGGAATCTTTAATTTTCTGTTCTAGATAAATACCATGTCTGGGTGAATGCCGATTTCTTACTGGAGAAGTGCCTGGTGGGCATTCAAGATGATAGCCGATGAAGGACAGCCACAGATCATGAACATCACTGGTCCAGATCATGGAATCTTCGAGTGGGACAGTGACGGGCAGCGGGCGTTGGAGAAGAAGAAGAGGAAGAAGATCTGGAGATTGTTCGATAAGATAACTTGGTAAGAAAGAAAAGAAGGGTGGGGTTAGGGTAAAAAATCAAAAGACTATTTATAGTACCCGCTGGGTCGGGTCTGTTCGGTTCAGGCTGGATCCATTCGATTCAGGTATCCGGGTCGGGTCGGTCCAGATAGACCTCTATCCGCACCCGACCCGAAACATGAACGGATCTGTGTGGCCAGACTCAATCAGGCTGATCCAAGCCGTCGGTTCTATTCGGAACGGTATCGAGTCAGGTCGGATCACATCGGATCCACTAGATCGGATCCCAGATGCCCACCTCTAT